>NW_027362767.1:27120037-27799443 GCF_046119375.1 Phyllobates terribilis | reverse complement strand
CACAGGAGACTTAGAGGGCCTAATGTGACCGGCGGCCAAACTTGTCTGTATGTATTCCTCCAAAGCGTTCCTCTCAGGAATAGTAAGGTTAAATAAACGATTTTTAGGAAGAGTCGCTCCAGGGACAAATTCAATAGAACAATCATAGTCTCTATGGGGAGGCAAAACCTGCGATTCCTTCTCAGAAAAAACTCTCCAAAAATCCTGAATAGGAACAGGCAATTCTCCCCTATCCAAAGCTGCAATACGCCCGTTACAACACTTGTCATAACATTTATGGCTCCAGGATTTAATTTCACTGGTAGACCAATCCAGTACAGGATTGTGAAATTTTAACCAGGGCAATCCCAATATTACTGGAGAAGGCAAGTTATTCAAAACTACCAAATCCAATTTCTCATGGTGAACACCATTAATAGTGAGAGGAAATTCACAGACCTTGAGAGTAATATTCTTCAAAGGGGAACCATCCACAGAAACCACAGCAATGGGGGATGATAAAGGTTCGGGTTTTAAATTGAGTCTTTCCAAGAATCCCCCATCAATTACATTCAGAGTAGACCCACAATCCACAAACACCCGAAATTCCATTAATTTTTCCTGAGCAATCGTGGAAGCAGCTAAAAATACACCCTTGGAATTTAAACAGGCAATACGGGCATGACTGACCATTTTTTTTTCTTTCTTCATACGAAGCTCACAGCCTTTAATCAAATGACCAGATTTTCCGCAATAGAAACACAAGCCTTCAGAAAATCGACGGTCTTTTTCTTGAGAGCGAGGTGCCGCCGATCCAATCTCCATCGGTTCACCACTGTTAGTACACACATTCTCATAACCAGAAACTGACATAGCAGAGGATTTGCTCTCATTAACCCTTGCACGCAGTCTCCTATCCACCCGTATAGCTAATTGCATAGCCTGTTGCAAATCTTCAGGTGTAGGATAAGCAATTAGCAGGTCTTTAACCCTTTCACTGAGCCCAGCAAGAAATAGACTTTTCAGAGCAGAATCGTTCCACCCTATTTGAGTAGACCAACGACGGAAATGAATACAATATTTTTCCACATTACCTGATCCCTGTTTCAAACGTCTCAACTCAGTCTCAGCTGATGCAACACGGTCAGGATCATCATATAATAGTCCCAAAGCAGAAAAAAAACTATCCACTGATCTGAAGCATGTATCACTAGGTTGCAAAGAAAAGGCCCACTCCTGAGGCTCTTTGCGCAAAAGTGACATTATGAACCCTATGCGCTGGGATTCATCCCCAGAGGACTTGGGTCTCAAACGAAAATACAATAAGCAGGCATTTTTAAATGAAAAAAATTCTCGATGTTCACCAAAAAATAAATCCGGCAAACATACCTTAGGCTCCAAGAAATGTGCTCCAGGACAGTTACTCACGTGCTGACGGAGCTCGGCCACCTCCAGAGAGAGTCCCTGCAGGCGATGAGCCAAATCCTGAACCGACACCATGATGGAACAGAAAAATCTTTCCTTAGAGAATTTGCAGGCTGTACTTACTGTTATGTTCTGCTACCAGAGCTAAGGAAAGAGAGGAGATCTGTCCCTACGATAGAACTCAGCTGAATCCCTACGATGTAACAGGGAACCTGATCCTGCGATCAGACCTGCTAAAGTCCTAAGCTAGTCTGTACGGAGACCTATAGATGTGGGGAAGGAATCCCTACAAGTACTAAGGACTGGGAGGAATATGGGACACCTCCTAACAGAAATAGTAGCAGACAGACGAACAAACAAAATATATAGAACATAGAGGTCCGTAGACCAAGCAAACTAACAGAGTAAGATACAGAGCACAGGCTAGCTAGAAAGTAGTTATACAATGAAGTCCAGCAAAGCCAGAAGGGTGGAGCAGGCTTAAATAGGCCAACAAGGTCATGTGACCAGCAAAGGAAAAAAAACCTAAGAGCAAGGTTCTAACATTATGTTTACACATGTAATACTGCTAAACACCAATAACATCTTTTATGTTTATTAGTGTTGAGCGAACATGCTCGACACTGCTCGGTACTCGCCCGAGCATCACGCTACTCGGGATGTTCGGCGAGCACCGAGCATTTCCGGGTTACTCGGGCGGGAGCTCGGGTCTCCGCCCTGCATGTTTGGCGCACTTTACAGAGCCAATGAACATGCAGGGATTGCCAGCCAGTCACTGTAATGCTGCAGCAATGTTGGTTGTGGGCATTACAGTGATTGACTGGCCGCACAGCGTCACCTCGAGTATTTAAAACCGGGAGCCGCCATCTTGGACACAGTCGCTCCAGATTAGACAGTGTAGGGACAGCGCTGCTGATTTAGGGAGAGATATAAACTGCAAAATAGTTAGTGTAGGGTCTGTAAAGGCTGCCAGATCAAACAAACAGTCCTTCTCAGGACTAATATCCATCCCAGGTATATCAGGCAGGCAGGAAGGCAGGCTGTATAGGAGACGCAGTGGTTATACCAGCAAACGCTGCATTACAGTCCTGTGTGCTGCTCGTGTTGCTGAAATTGCTGGACTTAGCTCCAGGTCCCGGGGGCCAGGAAAAATCCTTTTTTTTTATCTAAATCCTCTTTTTTTTTTTCCTCCTTCACAATGTACAAATAGCCATCTTATTAACATTTTGGTGCCCCCCCCCAAAAAAAAAAAGTGTGCCTCTGATTTTTCAGACACAAATATATCTGTTGAAAATTGTCTGGTGTAGACCAGAGAAACAGAAGTGTTGTTTTGCACTTCCACGGTTCAAACCTCTGTATTATCCATTTTGGGCCATTTGTATCAAAAAAAAAAAACAGTTTGAGTGTGTCGCTCACTGTTCAGCCGCAAATCTATACATTTAAAAAAGTGTGGTATACCCCAGTAAACAATAACTGTGGTTTTGCCATCCCACGGTAAAAAATCTCTATTATTCAGCTTTTGGCATATTTTCCGTAAAGAAAAACAGTAGTGTCTCCTGACTGTTTTGACACAAAAATATATCTGTTGAAATTGGTCTTGTGTAGGCCCGACATCCCAGTGTGGTTTCGCAGTTCCACGGGTCAAATCGCTGTACTATCCAGTTTTTGGCCTTTGGTATCTAAAAAAAAAAGCAGTTTGAGTGTGTCGCTCACTGTCCAGCCGCAAATATCTCTATTTAAAAAAGGGTGGTATACCCCAGTAAGCAATAACTGTGGTTTTGCCATCCAATGGTAAAAAATCTCTATTATTCAGGTTTTGGTAAATTTTCCGTAAAGAAAAACAGTAGTGTCTCCTGACTGTTGTGACACAAAAATATATCTGTTGAAAATAGTCTTGTGTAGGCCCGACATCCCAGTGTGGTTTCACAGTTCCACGGGTCAAATCACTGTGCTATCCAGTTTTGGGCCTTTGGTATCTAAAAAAAAAGCAGTTTGAGTGTGTCGCTCACTGTTCAGCCGCAAATATCTCTATTTAAAAAAGTGTGGTATACCCCAGTAAACAATAACTGTGGTTTCGCCATCCTACGGTAAAAAATCTCTATTATTCAGGTTTTGGTATATTTTCCGTAAAGAAAAACAGTAGTGTCTCCTGACTGTTGTGACACAAAAATATATCTGTTGAAAATAGTCATGTGTAGGCCCAACAGCCCAGTATGGTTTCGCAGTTCCACAGGTCAAATCGCTGTACTATCCAGTTTTGGGCCTTTGGTATCTAAAAAAAAAGCACTTTGAGTGTGCCGCTCACTGTTCAGCCGCAAATATCTCTATTTAAAAAAGTGTGGTATACCCCAGTAAACAATAACTGTGGTTTTGCCATCCCACGGTAAAAAATCTCTATTATTCAGCTTTTCGTAGTTTTTTTCGTAAAGAAAAACAGTAGTGTCTCCTGACTGTTTTGACACAAAAATATATCTGTTGAAAATGGTCTTGTGTAGGCCCGACATCCCAGTGTGGTTTCGCAGTTCCACGGGTCAAATCGCTGTACTATCCAGTTTTTGGCCTTTGGTATCTAAAAAAAAAAGCAGTTTGAGTGTGTCGCTCACTGTTCAGCCGCAAATATCTCTATTTAAAAAAGTGTGGTATACCCCAGTAAACAATATCTGTGGTTTTGCCATGCCACGGTAAAAAATCTCTATTATTCAGGTTTTGGTATATTTTCCGTAAAGAAAAACAGTAGTGTCTCCTCACTGTTGTGACACAAAAATATATCTGTTGAAAATAGTCTTGTGTAGGCCCGACATCCCAGTGTGGTTTCACAGTTCCACGGGTCAAATCACTGTGCTATCCAGTTTTTGGCCTTTGGTATCTAAAAAAAAAGCAGTTTGAGTGTGTCGCTCACTGTTCAGCCGCAAATATCTCTATTTAAAAAAGTGTGGTATACCCCAGTAAACAATAACTGTGGTTTCGCCAACCTACGGTAAAAAATCTCTATTATTCAGGTTTTGGTATATTTTCCGTAAAGAAAAATAGTAGTGTCTCCTCACTGTTGTGACACAAAAATATATCTGTTGAAAATAGTCTTTTGTAGGCCCGACAGCCCAGTGTGGTTTCACAGTTCCACGGGTCAAATCACTGTACTATCCAGATTTGGGCCTTTGGTATCTAAAAAAAAAAGCAGTTTGAGTGTGTCGCTCACTGTTCAGCCGCAAATATCTCTATTTAAAAAAGTGTGGTATACCCCAGTAAACAATATCTGTGGTTTTGCCATCCCACGGTAAAAAATCTCTATTATTCAGGTTTTGGTATATTTTCCGTAAAGAAAAACAGTAGTGTCTCCTCACTGTTGTGACACAAAAATATATCTGTTGAAAATAGTCTTGTGTAGGCCCGACATCCCAGTGTGGTTTCACAGTTCCACGGGTCAAATCACTGTGCTATCCAGTTTTGGGCCTTTGGTATCTAAAAAGAAAGCAGTTTGAGTGTGTCGCTCACTGTTCAGCCGCAAATATCTCTATTTAAAAAAGTGTGGTATACCCCAGTAAACAATAACTGTGGTTTCGCCATCCTACGGTAAAAAATCTCTATTATTCAGCTTTTGGTAGTTTTTTCCGTAAAGAAAAACAGTAGTGTCTCCTGACTGTTGTGACACAAAAATATATCTGTTGAAAATAGTCTTGTGTAGGCCCGACATCCCAGTGTGGTTTCGCAGTTCCACGGGTCAAATCGCTGTACTATGCAGTTTTGGGCCTTTGGTATCTAAAAAAAAAGCAGTTTGAGTGTGTCGCTCAGTGTTCAGACGCAAATATCTCTATTTAAAAAAGTGTGGTATACCCCAGTAAACAATAACTGTGGTTTTGCCTTCCCACGGTAAAAAATCTCTATTATTCAGCTTTTGGTAATTTTTTACGTAAAGAAAAACAGTAATGTCTCCTGACTGTTGTGACACAAAAATATATCTGTTGAAAATAGTCTTATGTAGGCCCAACATCCCAGTGTGGTTTCGCAGTTCCACGGGTCAAATCGCTGTACTATCCAGTTTTGGGCCTTTGGTATCTAAAAAAAAAGCAGTTTGAGTTAGTCGCTCACTGTTCAGCCGCAAATACCTCTATTTAAAAAAGTGTGATATACCCCAGTAAACAATAACTGTGGTTTTGCCATCCCACGGTAAAAAATCTCTATTATTCAGCTTTTGGTAGTTTTTTCCATAAAGAAAAACAGTAGTATCTCCTGACTGTTGTGACACAAAAATATATCTGTTGAAAATAGTCTTGTGTAGGCCCGACATCCCAGTGTGGTTTCGCAGTTCCATGGGTCAAATCACTGTACTATCCAGTTTTGGGCCTTTGGTATCTAAAAAAAAAGCAGTTTGAGTGTGTCGCTCACTGTTCAGCCGCAAATATCTCTATTTAAAAATTGCGGTATACCCCAGTAAACAATAACTGTGGTTTTGCCATCCCACGGTAAAAAATCTCTATTATTCAGCTTTTGGTAGTTTTTTCCATAAAGAAAAACAGTAGTGTCTCCTGACTGTTGTGACACAAAAATATATCTGTTGAAAATAGTCTTGTGTAGGCCCGACATCCCAGTGTGGTTTCGCAGTTCCATGGGTCAAATCACTGTACTATCCAGTTTTGGGCCTTTTGTATCTAAAAAAAAGCAGTTTGAGTGTGTCGCTCACTGTTCAGCCGCAAATATCTCTATTTAAAAAAGTGTGGTATACCCCAGTAAACAATAACTGTGGTTTTGCCATCCCACGGTAAAAAATCTCTATTATTCAGCTTTTGGTAGTTTTTTCCATAAAGAAAAACAGTAGTGTCTCCTGACTGTTGTGACAAAAAAATATATCTGTTGAAAAGGGTCTTGTGTAGGCCCGACATCCCAGTGTGGTTTCGCAGTTCCATGGGTCAAATCACTGTACTATCCAGTTTTGGGCCTTTGGTATCTAAAAAAAAGCAGTTTGAGTGTGTCGCTCACTGTTCAGCCGCAAATATCTCTATTTAAAAAAGTGTGGTATACCCCAGTAAACAATAACTGTGGTTTTGCCATCCCACAGTAAAAAATCTCTATTATTCAGGTTTTGGTATATTTTCCGTAAAGAAAAATAGTAGTGTCTCCTGACTGTTGTGACACAAAAATATATCTGTTGAAAATAGGCTTGTGTATGCCCGACATCCCAGTGTGGTTTCGAAGTTCCACGGGTCAAATCGCTGTACTATCCAGTTTTGGGCCTTTGGTATCTAAAACAAAAGCAGTTTGAGTGTGTCTCTCACTGTTCAGCCACAAATATCTCTTTTTAAAAAAGTGTGGTATACCCCAGTAAACAATAACTATGGTTTTGCCATCCCACGGTAAAATATCTCTATTATTCAGCTTTTGGTAGTTTTTTCCTTAAAGAAAAACAGTAGTGTCTCCTGACTGTTGTGACACAAAAATATATCTGTCGAAAATAGTCTTGTGTAGGCCCGACATCCCAGTGTGGTTTCGCAGTTCCACGGGTCAAATCACTGTACTATCCAGTTTTGGGCCTTTGGTATCTAAAAAAAAGCAGTTTGAGTGTGTCGCTCACTGTTCAGCCGCAAATATCTCTATTTAAAAAAGTTTGGTATACCCCAGTAAACAATAACTGTGGTTTTGCCATCCCACGGTAAAAAATCTCTATTATTCAGCTTTTGGTATATTTTCCGTAAAGAAAAATAGTATTGTCTCTTGACTGTTGTGACACAAAAATATATCTGTTGAAAATAGTCGTGTGTAGGCCCGACATCCCAGTGTGGTTTCGCAGTTCCATGGGTCAAATCACTGTACTATCCAGT
Source organism: Phyllobates terribilis (assembly GCF_046119375.1). Lineage (NCBI taxonomy): Eukaryota > Metazoa > Chordata > Amphibia > Anura > Dendrobatidae > Phyllobates > Phyllobates terribilis. The sequence goes on along the minus strand of NW_027362767.1, from coordinate 27,792,226 downwards.
TTTGGGCCTTTGGTATCTAAAAAAAAGCAGTTTGAGTGTGTCGCTCACTGTTCAGCCGCAAATATCTCTATTTAAAAAAGTGTGGTATACCCCAGTAAACAATAACTGTGGTTTTGCCATCCCACGGTAAAATATCTCTATTATTCAGCTTTTGGTAGTTTTTTCCCTAAAGAAAAACAGTAGTGTCTCCTGACTGTTGTGACACAAAAATATATCTGTCCAAAATAGTCTTGTGTAGGCCCGACATCCCAGTGTGGTTTCGCAGTTCCACGGGTCAAATCACTGTACTATCCAGTTTTGGGCCTTTGGTATCTAAAAAAAAGCAGTTTGAGTGTGTCGCTCACTGTTCAGCCGCAAATATCTCTATTTAAAAAAGTGTGGTATACCCCAGTAAACAATAACTGTGGTTTTGGCATCCCACGGTAAAAAATCTCTATTATTCAGCTTTTGGTAGTTTTTTTCCATAAAGAAAAACAGTAGTGTCTCCTGCCTGTTGTGACACAAAAATATATCTGTTGAAAATAGTCTTGTGTAGGCCCGACATCCCAGTGTGGTTTCGCAGTTCCACGGGTCAAATCGCTGTACTATCCAGTTTTGGGCCTTTGGTATCTAAAAAAAAAGCAGTTTGAGTGTGTCGCTCACTGTTCAGCCGCAAATATCTCTATTTAAAAAAGTGTGGTATACCCCAGTAAACAATAACTGTGGTTTTGCCATCCCACGGTAAAAAATCTCTATTAATCAGGTTTTGGTATATTTTCCGCAAAGAAAAATAGTAGTGTCTCCTGACTGTTGTGACACAAAAATATATCTGTTGAAAATAGTCTTGTGTAGGCCCGACATCCCAGTGTGGTTTCGCAGTTCCATGGGTCAAATCACTGTACTATCCAGTTTTGGGCCTTTGGTATCTAAAAAAAAAGCAGTTTGAGTGTGTCGCTCCCTGTTCAGCCGCAAATATCTCTATTTAAAAAATGTGGTATACCCCAGTAAACAATAACTGTGGTTTTGCCATCCCACGGTAAAAAATCTCTATTATTCAGGTTTTGGTATGTTTTCCGTAAAGAAAAATAGTAGTGTCTCCTGACTGTTGTGACACAAAAATATATCTGTTGAAAATAGTCTTGTGTAGGCCCGACATCCCAATGTGGTTTCGCAGTTCCATGGGTCAAATCACTGTACTATCCAGTTTTGGGCGTTTGGTATCTAAAAAAAAGCAGTTTGAGTGTGTCGCTCACTGTTCAGCCGCAAATATCTCTATTTAAAAAAGTGTGGTATACCCCAGTAAACAATAACTGTGGTTTTGCCATCCCACGGTAAAAAATCTCTATTATTCAGCTTTTGGTAGTTTTTTCCATAAAGAAAAACCGTAGTGTCTCCTGACTGTTGTGACACAAAAATATATCTGTTGAAAATAGTCTTATGTAGGCCCGACATCCCAGTGTGGTTTCGCAGTTCCACGGGTCAAATCGCTGTACTATCCAGTTTTGAGCCTTTGGTATTTAAAAAAAAGCAGTTTGAGTGTGTCGCTCACTGTTCAGCCGCAAATATCTCTATTTAAAAAAGTGTGGTATACCCCAGTAAGCAATAACTGTGGTTTTGCCATCCAATGGTAAAAAATCTCTATTATTCAGGTTTTGGTAAATTTTCCGTAAAGAAAAACAGTAGTGTCTCCTGACTGTTGTGACACAAAAATATATCTGTTGAAAATAGTCTTGTGTAGGCCCGACATCCCAGTGTGGTTTCGCAGTTCCACGGGTCAAATCGCTGTACTATCCAGTTTTGGGCCTTTGGTATCTAAAAAAAAAAGCAGTTTGAGTGTGTCGCTCACTGTTCAGCCGCAAATATCTCTATTTAAAAAAGTGTGGTATACCCCAGTAAACAATATCTGTGGTTTTGCCATCCCACGGTAAAAAATCTCTATTATTCAGGTTTTGGTATATTTTCCGTAAAGAAAAACAGTAGTGTCTCCTGACTGTTGTGACACAAAAATATATCTGTTGAAAATAGTCTTGTGTAGGCCCGACATCCCAGTGTGGTTTCACAGTTCCACGGGTCAAATCACTGTGCTATCCAGTTTTTGGCCTTTGGTATCTAAAAAAAAAGCAGTTTGAGTGTGTCGCTCACTGTTCAGCCGCAAATATCTCTATTTAAAAAAGTGTGTTATACCCCAGTAAACAATAACTGTGGTTTCGCCAACCTACGGTAAAAAATCTCTATTATTCAGGTTTTGGTATATTTTCCGTAAAGAAAAATAGTAGTGTCTCCTCACTGTTGTGACACAAAAATATATCTGTTGAAAATAGTCTTTTGTAGGCCCGACAGCCCAGTGTGGTTTCACAGTTCCACGGGTCAAATCACTGTACTATCCAGTTTTGGGCCTTTGGTATCTAAAAAAAAAAGCAGTTTGAGTGTGTCGCTCACTGTTCAGCCGCAAATATCTCTATTTAAAAAAGTGTGGTATACCCCAGTAAACAATATCTGTGGTTTTGCCATCCCACGGTAAAAAATCTCTATTATTCAGGTTTTGGTATATTTTCCGTAAAGAAAAACAGTAGTGTCTCCTCACTGTTGTGACACAAAAATATATCTGTTGAAAATAGTCTTGTGTAGGCCCGACATCCCAGTGTGGTTTCACAGTTCCACGGGTCAAATCACTGTGCTATCCAGTTTTGGGCCTTTGGGATCTAAAAAGAAAGCAGTTTGAGTGTGTCGCTCACTGTTCAGCCGCAAATATCTCTATTTAAAAAAGTGTGGTATACCCCAGTAAACAATAACTGTGGTTTCGCCATCCTACGGTAAAAAATCTCTATTATTCAGCTTTTGGTAGTTTTTTTCCATAAAGAAAAACAGTAGTGTCTCCTGCCTGTTGTGACACAAAAATATATCTGTTGAAAATAGTCTTGTGTAGGCCCGACATCCCAGTGTGGTTTCGCAGTTCCACGGGTCAAATCGCTGTACTATCCAGTTTTGGGCCTTTGGTATCTAAAAAAAAAGCAGTTTGAGTGTGTCGCTCACTGTTCAGCCGCAAATATCTCTATTTAAAAAAGTGTGGTATACCCCAGTAAACAATAACTGTGGTTTTGCCATCCCACGGTAAAAAATCTCTATTAATCAGGTTTTGGTATATTTTCCGCAAAGAAAAATAGTAGTGTCTCCTGACTGTTGTGACACAAAAATATATCTGTTGAAAATAGTCTTGTGTAGGCCCGACATCCCAGTGTGGTTTCGCAGTTCCATGGGTCAAATCACTGTACTATCCAGTTTTGGGCCTTTGGTATCTAAAAAAAAAGCAGTTTGAGTGTGTCGCTCCCTGTTCAGCCGCAAATATCTCTATTTAAAAAATGTGGTATACCCCAGTAAACAATAACTGTGGTTTTGCCATCCCACGGTAAAAAATCTCTATTATTCAGGTTTTGGTATGTTTTCCGTAAAGAAAAATAGTAGTGTCTCCTGACTGTTGTGACACAAAAATATATCTGTTGAAAATAGTCTTGTGTAGGCCCGACATCCCAATGTGGTTTCGCAGTTCCATGGGTCAAATCACTGTACTATCCAGTTTTGGGCGTTTGGTATCTAAAAAAAAGCAGTTTGAGTGTGTCGCTCACTGTTCAGCCGCAAATATCTCTATTTAAAAAAGTGTGGTATACCCCAGTAAACATTAACTGTGGTTTTGCCATCCCACGGTAAAAAATCTCTATTATTCAGCTTTTGGTAGTTTTTTCCATAAAGAAAAACAGTAGTGTCTCCTGACTGTTGTGACACAAAAATATATCTGTTGAAAATAGTCTTATGTAGGCCCGACATCCCAGTGTGGTTTCGCAGTTCCACGGGTCAAATCGCTGTACTATCCAGTTTTGAGCCTTTGGTATTTAAAAAAAAGCAGTTTGAGTGTGTCGCTCACTGTTCAGCCGCAAATATCTCTATTTAAAAAAGTGTGGTATACCCCAGGAAGCAATACCTGTGGTTTTGCCATCCAATGGTAAAAAATCTCTATTATTCAGGTTTTGGTAAATTTTCCGTAAAGAAAAACAGTAGTGTCTCCTGACTGTTGTGACACAAAAATATATCTGTTGAAAATAGTCTTGTGTAGGCCCGACATCCCTGTGTGGTTTCACAGTTCCACGGGTCAAATCACTGTGCTATCCAGTTTTGGGCCTTTGGTATCTAAAAAAAAAGCAGTTTGAGTGTGTCGCTCACTGTTCAGCCGCAAATATCTCTATTTAAAAAAGTGTGGTATACCCCAGTAAACAATAACTGTGGTTTTGCCATCCTACGGTAAAAAATCTCTATTATTCAGGTTTTGGTATATTTTCCGTAAAGAAAAACAGTAGTGTCTCCTGACTGTTGTGACACAAAAATATATCTGTTGAAAATAATCATGTGTAGGCCCAACAGCCCAGTATGGTTTCGCAGTTCCACAGGTCAAATCGCTGTACTATCCAGTTTTGGGCCTTTGGTATCTAAAAAAAAAGCACTTTGAGTGTGCCGCTCACTGTTCAACCGCAAATATCTCTATTTAAAAAAGTGTGGTATACCCCAGTAAACAATAACTGTGGTTTTGCCATCCCACGGTAAAAAATCTCTATTATTCAGCTTTTGGTAGTTTTTTTCGTAAAGAAAAACAGTAGTGTCTCCTGACTGTTTTGACACAAAAATATATCTGTTGAAAATGGTCTTGTGTAGGCCCGACATCCCAGTGTGGTTTCGCAGTTCCACGGGTCAAATCGCTGTACTATCCAGTTTTGGGCCTTTGGTATCTAAAAAAAAAAGCAGTTTGAGTGTGTCGCTCACTGTCCAGCCGCAAATATCTCTATTTAAAAAAGTGTGGTATACCCCAGTAAACAATAACTGTGGTTTTGCCATCCAATGGTAAAAAATCTCTATTATTCAGGTTTTGGTAAATTTTCCGTAAAGAAAAACAGTAGTGTCTCCTGACTGTTGTGACACAAAAATATATCTGTTGAAAATCGTCTTGTGTAGGCCCGACATCCCAGTGTGGTTTCGCAGTTCCACGGGTAAAATCGCTGTACTATCCAGTTTTGGGCCTTTGGTATCTAAAAAAAAAAGCAGTTTGAGTGTGTCGCTCACTGTTCAGCCGCAAATATCTCTATTTAAAAAAGTGTGGTATACCCCAGTAAACAATATCTGTGGTTTTGCCATCCCACGGTAAAAAATCTCTATTATTCAGGTTTTGGTATATTTTCCGTAAAGAAAAACAGTAGTGTCTCCTCACTGTTGTGACACAAAAATATATCTGTTGAAAATAGTCTTGTGTAGGCCCGACATCCCAGTGTGGTTTCACAGTTCCACGGGTCAAATCACTGTGCTATCCAGTTTTTGGCCTTTGGTATCTAAAAAAAAAGCAGTTTGAGTGTGTCGCTCACTGTTCAGCCGCAAATATCTCTATTTAAAAAAGTGTGGTATACCCCAGTAAACAATAACTGTGGTTTCGCCAACCTACGGTAAAAAATCTCTATTATTCAGGTTTTGGTATATTTTCCGTAAAGAAAAATAGTAGTGTCTCCTCACTGTTGTGACACAAAAATATATCTGTTGAAAATAGTCTTTTGTAGGCCCGACAGCCCAGTGTGGTTTCACAGTTCCACGGGTCAAATCACTGTACTATCCAGTTTTGGGCCTTTGGTATCTAAAAAAAAAAGCAGTTTGAGTGTGTCGCTCACTGTTCAGCCGCAAATATCTCTATTTAAAAAAGTGTGGTATACCCCAGTAAACAATATCTGTGGTTTTGCCATCCCACGGTAAAAAATCTCTATTATTCAGGTTTTGGTATATTTTCCGTAAAGAAAAACAGTAGTGTCTCCTCACTGTTGTGACACAAAAATATATCTGTTGAAAATAGTCTTGTGTAGGCCCGACATCCCAGTGTGGTTTCACAGTTCCACGGGTCAAATCACTGTGCTATCCAGTTTTGGGCCTTTGGTATCTAAAAAGAAAGCAGTTTGAGTGTGTCGCTCACTGTTCAGCCGCAAATATCTCTATTTAAAAAAGTGTGGTATACCCCAGTAAACAATAACTGTGGTTTCGCCATCCTACGGTAAAAAATCTCTATTATTCAGCTTTTGGTAGTTTTTTCCGTAAAGAAAAACAGTAGTGTCTCCTGACTGTTGTGACACAAAAATATATCTGTTGAAAATAGTCTTGTGTAGGCCCGACATCCCAGTGTGGTTTCGCAGTTCCACGGGTCAAATCGCTGTACTATGCAGTTTTGGGCCTTTGGTATCTAAAAAAAAAGCAGTTTGAGTGTGTCGCTCACTGTTCAGCCGCAAATATCTCTATTTAAAAAAGTGTGGTATACCCCAGTAAACAATAACTGTGGTTTTGCCTTCCCACGGTAAAAAATCTCTATTATTCAGCTTTTGGTAATTTTTTACGTAAAGAAAAACAGTAATGTCTCCTGACTGTTGTGACACAAAAATATATCTGTTGAAAATAGTCTTATGTAGGCCCAACATCCCAGTGTGGTTTCGCAGTTCCACGGGTCAAATCGCTGTACTATCCAGTTTTGGGCCTTTGGTATCTAAAAAAAAAGCAGTTTGAGTTAGTCGCTCACTGTTCAGCCGCAAATACCTCTATTTAAAAAAGTGTGGTATACCCCAGTAAACAATAACTGTGGTTTTGCCATCCCACGGTAAAAAATCTCTATTATTCAGCTTTTGGTAGTTTTTTCCATAAAGAAAAACAGTAGTATCTCCTGACTGTTGTGACACAAAAATATATCTGTTGAAAATAGTCTTGTGTAGGCCCGACATCCCAGTGTGGTTTCGCAGTTCCATGGGTCAAATCACTGTACTATCCAGTTTTGGGCCTTTGGTATCTAAAAAAAAAGCAGTTTGAGTGTGTCGCTCACTGTTCAGCCGCAAATATCTCTATTTAAAAATTGCGGTATACCCCAGTAAACAATAACTGTGGTTTTGCCATCCCACGGTAAAAAATCTCTATTATTCAGCTTTTGGTAGTTTTTTCCATAAAGAAAAACAGTAGTGTCTCCTGACTGTTGTGACACAAAAATATATCTGTTGAAAATAGTCTCTTGTAGGCCCGACATCCCAGTGTGGTTTCGCAGTTCCATGGGTCAAATCACTGTACTATCCAGTTTTGGGCCTTTGGTATCTAAAAAAAAAGCAGTTTGAGTGTGTCGCTCACTGTTCAGCCGCAAATATCTCTATTTAAAAAATGTGGTATACCCCAGTAAACAATAACTGTGGTTTTGCCAAACCACGGTAAAAAATCTCTATTATTCAGGTTTTGGTATATTTTCCGTAAAGAAAAATAGTTGTGTCTCCTGACTGTTGTGACACAAAAATATATCTGTTGAAAATAGTCTTGTGTAGGCCCGACATCCCAGTGTGGTTTCGCAGTTCCATGGGTCAAATCACTGTACTATCCAGTTTTGGGCCTTTTGTATCTAAAAAAAAGCAGTTTGAGTGTGTCGCTCACTGTTCAGCCGCAAATATCTCTATTTAAAAAAGTGTGGTATACCCCAGTAAACAATAACTGTGGTTTTGCCATCCCACGGTAAAAAATCTCTATTATTCAGCTTTTGGTAGTTTTTTCCATAAAGAAAAACAGTAGTGTCTCCTGACTGTTGTGACAAAAAAATATATCTGTTGAAAAGGGTCTTGTGTAGGCCCGACATCCCAGTGTGGTTTCGCAGTTCCATGGGTCAAATCACTGTACTATCCAGTTTTGGGCCTTTGGTATCTAAAAAAAAGCAGTTTGAGTGTGTCGCTCACTGTTCAGCCGCAAATATCTCTATTTAAAAAAGTTTGGTATACCCCAGTAAACAATAACTGTGGTTTTGCCATCCCACGGTAAAAAATCTCTATTATTCAGCTTTTGGTATATTTTCCGTAAAGAAAAATAGTATTGTCTCCTGACTGTTGTGACACAAAAATATATCTGTTGAAAATAGTCTTGTGTAGGCCCGACATCCCAGTGTGGTTTCGCAGTTCCATGGGTCAAATCACTGTACTATCCAGTTTTGGGCCTTTGGTATCTAAAAAAAAGCAGTTTGAGTGTGTCGCTCACTGTTCAGCCGCAAATATCTCTATTTAAAAAAGTGTGGTATACCCCAGTAAACAATAACTGTGGTTTTGCCATCCCACAGTAAAAAATCTCTATTATTCAGGTTTTGGTATATTTTCCGTAACGAAAAATAGTAGTGTCTCCTGACTGTTGTGACACAAAAATATATCTGTTGAAAATAGGCTTGTGTATGCCCGACATCCCAGTGTGGTTTCGAAGTTCCACGGGTCAAATCGCTGTACTATCCAGTTTTGGGCCCTTGGTATCTAAAACAAAAGCAGTTTGAGTGTGTCGCTCACTGTTCAGCCGCAAATATCTCTTTTTAAAAAAGTGTGGTATACCCCAGTAAACAATAACTTTGGTTTTGCCATCCCACTGTAAAATATCTCTATTATTCAGCTTTTGGTAGTTTTTTCCTTAAAGAAAAACAGTAGTGTCTCCTGACTGTTGTGACACAAAAATATATCTGTCGAAAATAGTCTTGTGTAGGCCCGACATCCCAGTGTGGTTTCGCAGTTCCACGGGTCAAATCACTGTACTATCCAGTTTTGGGCCTTTGGTATCTAAAAAAAAGCAGTTTGAGTGTGTCGCTCACTGTTCAGCCGCAAATATCTCTATTTAAAAAAGTGTGGTATACCCCAGTAAACAATAACTGTGGTTTTGGCATCCCACGGTAAAAAATCTCTATTATTCAGCTTTTGGTAGTTTTTTTCCGTAAAGAAAAACAGTAGTGTCTCCTGCCTGTTGTGACACAAAAATATATCTGTTGAAAATAGTCTTGTGTAGGCCCGACATCCCAGTGTGGTTTCGCAGTTCCACGGGTCAAATCGCTGTACTATCCAGTTTTGGGCCTTTGGTATCTAAAAAAAAAGCAGTTTGAGTGTGTCGCTCACTGTTCAGCCGCAAATATCTCTATTTAAAAAAGTGTGGTATACCCCAGTAAACAATAACTGTGGTTTTGCCATCCCACGGTAAAAAATCTCTATTAATCAGGTTTTGGTATATTTTCCGCAAAGAAAAATAGTAGTGTCTCCTGACTGTTGTGACACAAAAATATATCTGTTGAAAATAGTCTTGTGTAGGCCCGACATCCCAGTGTGGTTTCGCAGTTCCATGGGTCAAATCACTGTACTATCCAGTTTTGGGCCTTTGGTATCTAAAAAAAAAGCAGTTTGAGTGTGTCGCTCCCTGTTCGGCCGCAAATATCTCTATTTAAAAAATGTGGTATACCCCAGTAAACAATAACTGTGGTTTTGCCATCCCACGGTAAAAAATCTCTATTATTCAGGTTTTGGTATGTTTTCCGTAAAGAAAAATAGTAGTATCTCCTGACTGTTGTGACACAAAAATATATCTGTTGAAAATAGTCTTGTGTAGGCCCGACATCCCAATGTGGTTTCGCAGTTCCATGGGTCAAATCACTGTACTATCCAGTTTTGGGCGTTTGGTATCTAAAAAAAAGCAGTTTGAGTGTGTCGCTCACTGTTCAGCCGCAAATATCTCCTTTTAAAAAAGTGTGGTATACCCCAGTAAACAATAACTTTGGTTTTGCCATCCCACGGTAAAATATCTCTATTATTCAGCTTTTGGTAGTTTTTTCCTTAAAGAAAAACAGTAGTGTCTCCTGACTGTTGTGACACAAAAATATATCTGTCGAAAATAGTCTTGTGTAGGCCCGACATCCCAGTGTGGTTTCGCAGTTCCATGGGTCAAATCACTGTACTATCCAGTTTTGGGCCTTTGGTATCTAAAAAAAAGCAGTTTGAGTGTGTCGCTCACTGTTCAGCCGCAAATATCTCTATTTAAAAAAGTGTGGTATACCCCAGTAAACAATAACTGTGGTTTTGGCATCCCACGGTAAAAAATCTCTATTATTCAGCTTTTGGTAGTTTTTTTCCGTAAAGAAAAACAGTAGTGTCTCCTGCCTGTTGTGACACAAAAATATATCTGTTGAAAATAGTCTTGTGTAGGCCCGACATACCAGTGTGGTTTCGCAGTTCCACGGGTCAAATCGCTGTACTATCCAGTTTTGGGCCTTTGGTATCTAAAAAAAAAGCAGTTTGAGTGTGTCGCTCACTGTTCAGCCGCAAATATCTCTATTTAAAAAAGTGTGGTATACCCCAGTAAACAATAACTGTGGTTTTGCCATCCCACGGTAAAAAATCTCTATTAATCAGGTTTTGGTATATTTTCCGCAAAGAAAAATAGTAGTGTCTCCTGACTGTTGTGACACAAAAATATATCTGTTGAAAATAGTCGTGTGTAGGCCCGACATCCCAGTGTGGTTTCGCAGTTCCATGGGTCAAATCACTGTACTATCCAGTTTTGGGCCTTTGGTATCTAAAAAAAAGCAGTTTGAGTGTGTCGCTCACTGTTCAGCCGCAAATATCTCTATTTAAAAAAGTGTGGTATACCCCAGTAAACAATAACTGTGGTTTTGCCATCCCACGGTAAAATATCTCTATTATTCAGCTTTTGGTAGTTTTTTCCCTAAAGAAAAACAGTAGTGTCTCCTGACTGTTGTGACACAAAAATATATCTGTCCAAAATAGTCTTGTGTAGGCCCGACATCCCAGTGTGGTTTCGCAGTTCCACGGGTCAAATCACTGTACTATCCAGTTTTGGGCCTTTGGTATCTAAAAAAAAGCAGTTTGAGTGTGTCGCTCACTGTTCAGCCGCAAATATCTCTATTTAAAAAAGTGTGGTATACCCCAGTAAACAATAACTGTGGTTTTGGCATCCCACGGTAAAAAATCTCTATTATTCAGCTTTTGGTAGTTTTTTTCCATAAAGAAAAACAGTAGTGTCTCCTGCCTGTTGTGACACAAAAATATATCTGTTGAAAATAGTCTTGTGTAGGCCCGACATCCCAGTGTGGTTTCGCAGTTCCACGGGTCAAATCGCTGTACTATCCAGTTTTGGGCCTTTGGTATCTAAAAAAAAAGCAGTTTGAGTGTGTCGCTCACTGTTCAGCCGCAAATATCTCTATTTAAAAAATGTGGTATACCCCAGTAAACAATAACTGTGGTTTTGCCATCCCACGGTAAAAAATCTCTATTATTCAGGTTTTGGTATGTTTTCCGTAAAGAAAAATAGTAGTGTCTCCTGACTGTTGTGACACAAAAATATATCTGTTGAAAATAGTCTTGTGTAGGCCCCACATCCCAATGTGGTTTCGCAGTTCCATGGGTCAAATCACTGTACTATCCAGTTTTGGGCGTTTGGTATCTAAAAAAAAGCAGTTTGAGTGTGTCGCTCACTGTTCAGCCGCAAATATCTCTATTTAAAAAAGTGTGGTATACCCCAGTAAACAATAACTGTGGTTTTGCCATCCCACGGTAAAAAATCTCTATTATTCAGCTTTTGGTAGTTTTTTCCATAAAGAAAAACAGTAGTGTCTCCTGACTGTTGTGACACAAAAATATATCTGTTGAAAATAGTCTTATGTAGGCCCGACATCCCAGTGTGGTTTCGCAGTTCCACGGGTCAAATCGCTGTACTATCCAGTTTTGAGCCTTTGGTATTTAAAAAAAAGCAGTTTGAGTGTGTCGCTCACTGTTCAGCCGCAAATATCTCTATTTAAAAAAGTGTGGTATACCCCAGTAAGCAATAACTGTGGTTTTGCCATCCAATGGTAAAAAATCTCTATTATTCAGGTTTTGGTAAATTTTCCGTAAAGAAAAACAGTAGTGTCTCCTGACTGTTGTGACACAAAAATATATCTGTTGAAAATAGTCTTGTGTAGGCCCGACATCCCTGTGTGGTTTCACAGTTCCACGGGTCAAATCACTGTGCTATCCAGTTTTGGGCCTTTGGTATCTAAAAAAAAAGCAGTTTGAGTGTGTCGCTCACTGTTCAGCCGCAAATATCTCTATTTAAAAAAGTGTGGTATACCCCAGTAAACAATAACTGTGGTTTTGCCATCCTACGGTAAAAAATCTCTATTATTCAGGTTTTGGTATATTTTCCGTAAAGAAAAACAGTAGTGTCTCCTGACTGTTGTGACACAAAAATATATCTGTTGAAAATAATCATGTGTAGGCCCAACAGCCCAGTATGGTTTCGCAGTTCCACAGGTCAAATCGCTGTACTATCCAGTTTTGGGCCTTTGGTATCTAAAAAAAAAGCACTTTGAGTGTGCCGCTCACTGTTCAACCGCAAATATCTCTATTTAAAAAAGTGTGGTATACCCCAGTAAACAATAACTGTGGTTTTGCCATCCCACGGTAAAAAATCTCTATTATTCAGCTTTTGGTAGTTTTTTTCGTAAAGAAAAACAGTAGTGTCTCCTGACTGTTTTGACACAAAAATATATCTGTTGAAAATGGTCTTGTGTAGGCCCGACATCCCAGTGTGGTTTCGCAGTTCCACGGGTCAAATCGCTGTACTATCCAGTTTTGGGCCTTTGGTATCTAAAAAAAAAAGCAGTTTGAGTGTGTCGCTCACTGTCCAGCCGCAAATATCTCTATTTAAAAAAGTGTGGTATACCCCAGTAAACAATAACTGTGGTTTTGCCATCCAATGGAAAAAAATCTCTATTATTCAGGTTTTGGTAAATTTTCCGTAAAGAAAAACAGTAGTGTCTCCTGACTGTTGTGACACAAAAATATATCTGTTGAAAATAGTCTTGTGTAGGCCCGACATCCCAGTGTGGTTTCGCAGTTCCACGGGTCAAATCGCTGTACTATCCAGTTTTGGGCCTTTGGTATCTAAAAAAAAAAGCAGTTTGAGTGTGTCGCTCACTGTTCAGCCGCAAATATCTCTATTTAAAAAAGTGTGGTATACCCCAGTAAACAATATCTGTGGTTTTGCCATCCCACGGTAAAAAATCTCTATTATTCAGGTTTTGGTATATTTTCCGTAAAGAAAAACAGTAGTGTCTCCTCACTGTTGTGACACAAAAATATATCTGTTGAAAATAGTCTTGTGTAGGCCCGACATCCCAGTGTGGTTTCGCAGTTCCACGGGTCAAATCGCTGTACTATCCAGTTTTGGGCCTTTGGTATCTAAAAAAAAAAGCAGTTTGAGTGTGTCGCTCACTGTTCAGCCGCAAATATCTCTATTTAAAAAAGTGTGGTATACCCCAGTAAACAATATCTGTGGTTTTGCCATCCCACGGTAAAAAATCTCTATTATTCAGGTTTTGGTATATTTTCCGTAAAGAAAAACAGTAGTGTCTCCTCACTGTTGTGACACAAAAATATATCTGTTGAAAATAGTCTTTTGTAGGCCCGACAGCCCAGTGTGGTTTCACAGTTCCACGGGTCAAATCACTGTACTATCCAGTTTTGGGCCTTTGGTATCTAAAAAAAAAAGCAGTTTGAGTGTGTTGCTCACTGTTCAGCCGCAAATATCTCTATTTAAAAAAGTGTGGTATACCCCAGTAAACAATATCTGTGGTTTTGCCATCCCACGGTAAAAAATCTCTATTATTCAGGTTTTGTATATTTTCCGTAAAGAAAAACAGTAGTGTCTCCTCACTGTTGTGACACAAAAATATATCTGTTGAAAATAGTCTTGTGTAGGCCCGACATCCCAGTGTGGTTTCACAGTTCCACGGGTCAAATCACTGTGCTATCCAGTTTTGGGCCTTTGGTATCTAAAAAAAAAGCAGTTTGAGTGTGTCGCTCACTGTTCAGCCGCAAATATCTCTATTTAAAAAAGTGTGGTATACCCCAGTAAACAATAACTGTGGTTTCGCCATCCTACGGTAAAAAATCTCTATTATTCAGCTTTTGGTAGTTTTTTTCCATAAAGAAAAACAGTAGTGTCTCCTGCCTGTTGTGACACAAAAATATATCTGTTGAAAATAGTCTTGTGTAGGCCCAACATCCCAGTGTGGTTTCGCAGTTCCACGGGTCAAATCGCTGTACTATCCAGTTTTGGGCCTTTGGTATCTAAAAAAAAAGCAGTTTGAGTGTGTCGCTCACTGTTCAGCCGCAAATATCTCTATTTAAAAAAGTGTGGTATACCCCAGTAAACAATAACTGTGGTTTTGCCATCCCACGGTAAAAAATCTCTATTAATCAGGTTTTGTTTTTTTTTCCGCAAAGAAAAATAGTAGTGTCTCCTGACTGTTGTGACACAAAAATATATCTGTTGAAAATAGTCTTGTGTAGGCCCGACATCCCAGTGTGGTTTCGCAGTTCCATGGGTCAAATCACTGTACTATCCAGTTTTGGGCCTTTGGTATCTAAAAAAAAAGCAGTTTGAGTGTGTCGCTCCCTGTTCAGCCGCAAATATCTCTATTTAAAAAATGTGGTATACCCCAGTAAACAATAACTGTGGTTTTGCCATCCCACGGTAAAAAATCTCTATTATTCAGGTTTTGGTATGTTTTCCGTAAAGAAAAATAGTAGTGTCTCCTGACTGTTGTGACACAAAAATATATCTGTTGAAAATAGTCTTGTGTAGGCCCGACATCCCAATGTGGTTTCGCAGTTCCATGGGTCAAATCACTGTACTATCCAGTTTTGGGCGTTTGGTATCTAAAAAAAAGCAGTTTGAGTGTGTCGCTCACTGTTCAGCCGCAAATATCTCTATTTAAAAAAGTGTGGTATACCCCAGTAAACAATAACTGTGGTTTTGCCATCCCACGGTAAAAAATCTCTATTATTCAGCTTTTGGTAGTTTTTTCCATAAAGAAAAACAGTAGTGTCTCCTGACTGTTGTGACACAAAAATATATCTGTTGAAAATAGTCTTATGTAGGCCCGACATCCCAGTGTGGTTTCGCAGTTCCACGGGTCAAATCGCTGTACTATCCAGTTTTGAGCCTTTGGTATTTAAAAAAAAGCAGTTTGAGTGTGTCGCTCACTGTTCAGCCGCAAATATCTCTATTTAAAAAAGTGTGGTATACCCCAGTAAGCAATAACTGTGGTTTTGCCATCCAATGGTAAAAAATCTCTATTATTCAGGTTTTGGTAAATTTTCCGTAAAGAAAAACAGTAGTGTCTCCTGACTGTTGTGACACAAAAATATATCTGTTGAAAATAGTCTTGTGTAGGCCCGACATCCCTGTGTGGTTTCACAGTTCCACGGGTCAAATCACTGTGCTATCCAGTTTTGGGCCTTTGGTATCTAAAAAAAAAGCAGTTTGAGTGTGTCGCTCACTGTTCAGCCGCAAATATCTCTATTTAAAAAAGTGTGGTATACCCCAGTAAACAATAACTGTGGTTTTGCCATCCTACGGTAAAAAATCTCTATTATTCAGGTTTTGGTATATTTTCCGTAAAGAAAAACAGTAGTGTCTCCTGACTGTTGTGACACAAAAATATATCTGTTGAAAATAATCATGTGTAGGCCCAACAGCCCAGTATGGTTTCGCAGTTCCACAGGTCAAATCGCTGTACTATCCAGTTTTGGGCCTTTGGTATCTAAAAAAAAAGCACTTTGAGTGTGCCGCTCACTGTTCAACCGCAAATATCTCTATTTAAAAAAGTGTGGTATACCCCAGTAAACAATAACTGTGGTTTTGCCATCCCACGGTAAAAAATCTCTATTATTCAGCTTTTGGTAGTTTTTTTCGTAAAGAAAAACAGTAGTGTCTCCTGACTGTTTTGACACAAAAATATATCTGTTGAAAATGGTCTTGTGTAGGCCCGACATCCCAGTGTGGTTTCGCAGTTCCACGGGTCAAATCGCTGTACTATCCAGTTTTGGGCCTTTGGTATCTAAAAAAAAAAGCAGTTTGAGTGTGTCGCTCACTGTCCAGCCGCAAATATCTCTATTTAAAAAAGTGTGGTATACCCCAGTAAACAATAACTGTGGTTTTGCCATCCAATGGTAAAAAATCTCTATTATTCAGGTTTTGGTATATTTTCCGTAAAGAAAAACAGTAGTGTCTCCTGACTGTTGTGACACAAAAATATATCTGTTGAAAATAGTCTTGTGTAGGCCCGACATCCCAGTGTGGTTTCGCAGTTCCACGGGTCAAATCGCTGTACTATCCAGTTTTGGGCCTTTGGTATCTAAAAAAAAAAGCAGTTTGAGTGTGTCGCTCACTGTTCAGCCGCAAATATCTCTATTTAAAAAAGTGTGGTATACCCCAGTAAACAATATCTGTGGTTTTGCCATCCCACGGTAAAAAATCTCTATTATTCAGGTTTTGGTATATTTTCCGTAAAGAAAAACAGTAGTGTCTCCTCACTGTTGTGACACAAAAATATATCTGTTGAAAATAGTCTTGTGTAGGCCCGACATCCCAGTGTGGTTTCACAGTTCCACGGGTCAAATCACTGTGCTATCCAGTTTTTGGCCTTTGGTATCTAAAAAAAAAGCAGTTTGAGTGTGTCGCTCACTGTTCAGCCGCAAATATCTCTATTTAAAAAAGTGTGGTATACCCCAGTAAACAATAACTGTGGTTTCGCCAACCTACGGTAAAAAATCTCTATTATTCAGGTTTTGGTATATTTTCCGTAAAGAAAAATAGTAGTGTCTCCTCACTGTTGTGACACAAAAATATATCTGTTGAAAATAGTCTTTTGTAGGCCCGACAGCCCAGTGTGGTTTCACAGTTCCACGGGTCAAATCACTGTACTATCCAGTTTTGGGCCTTTGGTATCTAAAAAAAAAAGCAGTTTGAGTGTGTCGCTCACTGTTCAGCCGCAAATATCTCTATTTAAAAAAGTGTGGTATACCCCAGTAAACAATATCTGTGGTTTTGCCATCCCACGGTAAAAAATCTCTATTATTCAGGTTTTGGTATATTTTCCGTAAAGAAAAACAGTAGTGTCTCCTCACTGTTGTGACACAAAAATATATCTGTTGAAAATAGTCTTGTGTAGGCCCGACATCCCAGTGTGGTTTCACAGTTCCACGGGTCAAATCACTGTGCTATCCAGTTTTGGGCCTTTGGTATCTAAAAAGAAAGCAGTTTGAGTGTGTCGCTCACTGTTCAGCCGCAAATATCTCTATTTAAAAAAGTGTGGTATACCCCAGTAAACAATAACTGTGGTTTCGCCATCCTACGGTAAAAAATCTCTATTATTCAGCTTTTGGTAGTTTTTTCCGTAAAGAAAAACAGTAGTGTCTCCTGACTGTTGTGACACAAAAATATATCTGTTGAAAATAGTCTTGTGTAGGCCCGACATCCCAGTGTGGTTTCGCAGTTCCACGGGTCAAATCGCTGTACTATGCAGTTTTGGGCCTTTGGTATCTAAAAAAAAAGCAGTTTGAGTGTGTCGCTCACTGTTCAGACGCAAATATCTCTATTTAAAAAAGTGTGGTATACCCCAGTAAACAATAACTGTGGTTTTGCCTTCCCACGGTAAAAAATCTCTATTATTCAGCTTTTGGTAATTTTTTACGTAAAGAAAAACAGTAATGTCTCCTGACTGTTGTGACACAAAAATATATCTGTGGAAAATAGTCTTATGTAGGCCCAACATCCCAGTGTGGTTTCGCAGTTCCACGGGTCAAATCGCTGTACTATCCAGTTTTGGGCCTTTGGTATCTAAAAAAAAAGCAGTTTGAGTTAGTCGCTCACTGTTCAGCCGCAAATACCTCTATTTAAAAAAGTGTGGTATACCCCAGTAAACAATAACTGTGGTTTTGCCATCCCACGGTAAAAAATCTCTATTATTCAGCTTTTGGTAGTTTTTTCCATAAAGAAAAACAGTAGTATCTCCTGACTGTTGTGACACAAAAATATATCTGTTGAAAATAGTCTTGTGTAGGCCCGACATCCCAGTGTGGTTTCGCAGTTCCATGGGTCAAATCACTGTACTATCCAGTTTTGGGCCTTTGGTATCTAAAAAAAAAGCAGTTTGAGTGTGTCGCTCACTGTTCAGCCGCAAATATCTCTATTTAAAAATTGCGGTATACCCCAGTAAACAATAACTGTGGTTTTGCCATCCCACGGTAAAAAATCTCTATTATTCAGCTTTTGGTAGTTTTTTCCATAAAGAAAAACAGTAGTGTCTCCTGACTGTTGTGACACAAAAATATATCTGTTGAAAATAGTCTCTTGTAGGCCCGACATCCCAGTGTGGTTTCGCAGTTCCATGGGTCAAATCACTGTACTATCCAGTTTTGGGCCTTTGGTATCTAAAAAAAAAGCAGTTTGAGTGTGTCGCTCACTGTTCAGCCGCAAATATCTCTATTTAAAAAATGTGGTATACCCCAGTAAACAATAACTGTGGTTTTGCCAAACCACGGTAAAAAATCTCTATTATTCAGGTTTTGGTATATTTTCCGTAAAGAAAAATAGTTGTGTCTCCTGACTGTTGTGACACAAAAATATATCTGTTGAAAATAGTCTTGTGTAGGCCCGACATCCCAGTGTGGTTTCGCAGTTCCATGGGTCAAATCACTGTACTATCCAGTTTTGGGCCTTTTGTATCTAAAAAAAAGCAGTTTGAGTGTGTCGCTCACTGTTCAGCCGCAAATATCTCTATTTAAAAAAGTGTGGTATACCCCAGTAAACAATAACTGTGGTTTTGCCATCCCACGGTAAAAAATCTCTATTATTCAGCTTTTGGTAGTTTTTTCCATAAAGAAAAACAGTAGTGTCTCCTGACTGTTGTGACAAAAAAATATATCTGTTGAAAAGGGTCTTGTGTAGGCCCGACATCCCAGTGTGGTTTCGCAGTTCCATGGGTCAAATCACTGTACTATCCAGTTTTGGGCCTTTGGTATCTAAAAAAAAGCAGTTTGAGTGTGTCGCTCACTGTTCAGCCGCAAATATCTCTATTTAAAAAAGTGTGGTATACCCCAGTAAACAATAACTGTGGTTTTGCCATCCCACAGTAAAAAATCTCTATTATTCAGGTTTTGGTATATTTTCCGTAAAGAAAAATAGTAGTGTCTCCTGACTGTTGTGACACAAAAATATATCTGTTGAAAATAGGCTTGTGTATGCCCGACATCCCAGTGTGGTTTCGAAGTTCCACGGGTCAAATCGCTGTACTATCCAGTTTTGGGCCTTTGGTATCTAAAACAAAAGCAGTTTGAGTGTGTCGCTCACTGTTCAGCCACAAATATCTCTTTTTAAAAAAGTGTGGTATACCCCAGTAAACAATAACTATGGTTTTGCCATCCCACGGTAAAATATCTCTATTATTCAGCTTTTGGTAGTTTTTTCCTTAAAGAAAAACAGTAGTGTCTCCTGACTGTTGTGACACAAAAATATATCTGTCGAAAATAGTCTTGTGTAGGCCCGACATCCCAGTGTGGTTTCGCAGTTCCACGGGTCAAATCACTGTACTATCCAGTTTTGGGCCTTTGGTATCTAAAAAAAAGCAGTTTGAGTGTGTCGCTCACTGTTCAGCCGCAAATATCTCTATTTAAAAAAGTTTGGTATACCCCAGTAAACAATAACTGTGGTTTTGCCATCCCACGGTAAAAAATCTCTATTATTCAGCTTTTGGTATATTTTCCGTAAAGAAAAATAGTATTGTCTCCTGACTGTTGTGACACAAAAATATATCTGTTGAAAATAGTCTTGTGTAGGCCCGACATCCCAGTGTGGTTTCGCAGTTCCATGGGTCAAATCACTGTACTATCCAGTTTTGGGCCTTTGGTATCTAAAAAAAAGCAGTTTGAGTGTGTCGCTCACTGTTCAGCCGCAAATATCTCTATTTAAAAAAGTGTGGTATACCCCAGTAAACAATAACTGTGGTTTTGCCATCCCACAGTAAAAAATCTCTATTATTCAGGTTTTGGTATATTTTCCGTAACGAAAAATAGTAGTGTCTCCTGACTGTTGTGACACAAAAATATATCTGTTGAAAATAGGCTTGTGTATGCCCGACATCCCAGTGTGGTTTCGAAGTTCCACGGGTCAAATCGCTGTACTATCCAGTTTTGGGCCCTTGGTATCTAAAACAAAAGCAGTTTGAGTGTGTCGCTCACTGTTCAGCCGCAAATATCTCTTTTTAAAAAAGTGTGGTATACCCCAGTAAACAATAACTTTGGTTTTGCCATCCCACGGTAAAATATCTCTATTATTCAGCTTTTGGTAGTTTTTTCCTTAAAGAAAAACAGTAGTGTCTCCTGACTGTTGTGACACAAAAATATATCTGTCGAAAATAGTCTTGTGTAGGCCCGACATCCCAGTGTGGTTTCGCAGTTCCACGGGTCAAATCACTGTACTATCCAGTTTTGGGCGTTTGGTATCTAAAAAAAAGCAGTTTGAGTGTGTCGCTCACTGTTCAGCCGCAAATATCTCTATTTAAAAAAGTGTGGTATACCCCAGTAAACAATAACTGTGGTTTTGGCATCCCACGGTAAAAAATCTCTATTATTCAGCTTTTGGTAGTTTTTTTCCGTAAAGAAAAACAGTAGTGTCTCCTGCCTGTTGTGACACAAAAATATATCTGTTGAAAATAGTCTTGTGTAGGCCCGACATCCCAGTGTGGTTTCGCAGTTCCACGGGTCAAATCGCTGTACTATCCAGTTTTGGGCCTTTGGTATCTAAAAAAAAAGCAGTTTGAGTGTGTCGCTCACTGTTCAGCCGCAAATATCTCTATTTAAAAAAGTGTGGTATACCCCAGTAAACAATAACTGTGGTTTTGCCATCCCACGGTAAAAAATCTCTATTAATCAGGTTTTGGTATATTTTCCGCAAAGAAAAATAGTAGTGTCTCCTGACTGTTGTGACACAAAAATATATCTGTTGAAAATAGTCTTGTGTAGGCCCGACATCCCAGTGTGGTTTCGCAGTTCCATGGGTCAAATCACTGTACTATCCAGTTTTGGGCCTTTGGTATCTAAAAAAAAAGCAGTTTGAGTGTGTCGCTCCCTGTTCAGCCGCAAATATCTCTATTTAAAAAATGTGGTATACCCCAGTAAACAATAACTGTGGTTTTGCCATCCCACGGTAAAAAAATCTCTATTATTCAGGTTTTGGTATGTTTTCCGTAAAGAAAAATAGTAGTATCTCCTGACTGTTGTGACACAAAAATATATCTGTTGAAAATAGTCTTGTGTAGGCCCGACATCCCAATGTGGTTTCGCAGTTCCATGGGTCAAATCACTGTACTATCCAGTTTTGGGCGTTTGGTATCTAAAAAAAAGCAGTTTGAGTGTGTCGCTCACTGTTCAGCCGCAAATATCTCTTTTTAAAAAAGTGTGGTATACCCCAGTAAACAATAACTTTGGTTTTGCCATCCCACGGTAAAATATCTCTATTATTCAGCTTTTGGTAGTTTTTTCCTTAAAGAAAAACAGTAGTGTCTCCTGACTGTTGTGACACAAAAATATATCTGTCGAAAATAGTCTTGTGTAGGCCCGACATCCCAGTGTGGTTTCGCAGTTCCACGGGTCAAATCACTGTACTATCCAGTTTTGGGCCTTTGGTATCTAAAAAAAAGCAGTTTGAGTGTGTCGCTCACTGTTCAGCCGCAAATATCTCTATTTAAAAAAGTGTGGTATACCCCAGTAAACAATAACTGTGGTTTTGGCATCCCACGGTAAAAAATCTCTATTATTCAGCTTTTGGTAGTTTTTTTCCGTAAAGAAAAACAGTAGTGTCTCCTGCCTGTTGTGACACAAAAATATATCTGTTGAAAATAGTCTTGTGTAGGCCCGACATACCAGTGTGGTTTCGCAGTTCCACGGGTCAAATCGCTGTACTATCCAGTTTTGGGCCTTTAGTATCTAAAAAAAAAGCAGTTTGAGTGTGTCGCTCACTGTTCAGCCGCAAATATCTCTATTTAAAAAAGTGTGGTATACCCCAGTAAACAATAACTGTGGTTTTGCCATCCCACGGTAAAAAATCTCTATTAATCAGGTTTTGGTATATTTTCCGCAAAGAAAAATAGTAGTGTCTCCTGACTGTTGTGACACAAAAATATATCTGTTGAAAATAGTCTTGTGTAGGCCCGACATCCCAGTGTGGTTTCGCAGTTCCATGGGTCAAATCACTGTACTATCCAGTTTTGGGCCTTTGGTATCTAAAAAAAAAGCAGTTTGAGTGTGTCGCTCCCTGTTCAGCCGCAAATATCTCTATTTAAAAAATGTGGTATACCCCAGTAAACAATAACTGTGGTTTTGCCATCCTACGGTAAAAAATCTCTATTATTCAGGTTTTGGTATGTTTTCCGTAAAGAAAAATAGTAGTGTCTCCTGACTGTTGTGACACAAAAATATATCTGTTGAAAATAGTCTTGTGTAGGCCCGACATCCCAATGTGGTTTCGCAGTTCCATGGGTCAAATCACTGTACTATCCAGTTTTGGGCATTTGGTATCTAAAAAAAAGCAGTTTGAGTGTGTCGCTCACTGTTCAGCCGCAAATATCTCTATTTAAAAAAGTGTGGTATACCCCAGTAAACAATAACTGTGGTTTTGCCATCCCACGGTAAAAAATCTCTATTATTCAGCTTTTGGTAGTTTTTTCCATAAAGAAAAACAGTAGTGTCTCCTGACTGTTGTGACACAAAAATATATCTGTTGAAAATAGTCTTATGTAGGCCCGACATCCCAGTGTGGTTTCGCAGTTCCACGGGTCAAATCGCTGTACTATCCAGTTTTGAGCCTTTGGTATTTAAAAAAAAGCAGTTTGAGTGTGTCGCTCACTGTTCAGCCGCAAATATCTCTATTTAAAAAAGTGTGGTATACCCCAGTAAACAATAACTGTGGTTTTGCCATCCCACGGTAAAAAATCTCTATTATTCAGGTTTTGGTATATTTTCCGTAAAGAAAAATAGTATTGTCTCCTGACTGTTGTGACACAAAAATATATCTGTTGAAAATAGTCTTGTGTAGGCCCGACATCCCAGTGTGGTTTCGCAGTTCCACGGGTCAAATCGCTGTACTATGCAGTTTTGGGCCTTTGGTATCTTAAAAAAAAAGCAGTTTGAGTGTGTAGCTCACTGTTCAGCCACAAATATCTCTATTTAAAAAAGTGTGGTATACCCCAGTAAACAATAACTGCGGTTTTGCTATCCCACGGTAAAACATCTTTATTATTCAGGTTTTGGTATATTTTCCGTAAAGAAAAATAGTAGTGTCTCCTCACTGTTGTGACACAAAAATATATCTGTTGAAAATAGTCTTGTGTAGGCCCGACATCCCAGTGTGGTTTCGCAGTTCCACGGGTCAAAACACTGTACTATCCAGTTTTGGGCCTTTGGTATCTAAAAAAAAGAGCAGTTTGAGTGTGTCGCTCACTGTTCAGCCGCAAATATCTCTATTTAAAAAAGTGTGGTATACCCCAGTAAACAATAACTGTGGTTTTGCCATCCCACGGTAAAAAATCTCTATTATTCAGCTTTTGGTAGTTTTTTCCGTAAAGAAAAACAGTAGTATCTCCTGACTGTTGTGACACAAAAATATATCTGTTGAAAATAGTCTTGTGTAGGCCCGACATCCCAGTGTGGTTTCGCAGTTCCACGGGTCAAATCACTGTACTATCCAGTTTTGGGCCTTTGGTATCTAAAAAAAAAAGCAGTTTGAGTGTGTCGCTCACTGTTCAGCCGCAAATATCTCTATTTAAAAATTGCGGTATACCCCAGTAAACAATAACTGTGGTTTTGCCATCCCACGACAAAAAATCTCTATTATTCAGCTTTTGGTAGTTTTTTCCGTAAAGAAAAACAGTAGTGTCTCCTGACTGTTGTGACACAAAATATATCTGTTGAAAATAGTCTTGTGTAGGCCCGACGTCCCAGTGTGGTTTCGCAGTTCCACGAGTCAAATCGCTGTACTATGCAGTTTTGGGCCTTTGGTATCTAAAAAAAAAGCAGTTTGAGTGTGTCGCTCACTGTTCAGCCGCAAATATCTCTATTTAAAAAAGTGTGGTATACCCCAGTAAACAATAACTGCTGTTTTGCCATCCCACGGTAAAACATCTCTATTATTCAGGTTTTGGTATATTTTCCGTAAAGAAAAATAGTATTGTCTCCTGACTGTTGTGACACAAAAATATATCTGTTGAAAATAGTCTTGTGTAGGCCCGACATCCCAGTGTGGTTTCGCAGTTCCATGGGTCAAATCACTGTACTATCCAGTTTTGGGCCTTTGGTATCTAAAAAAAAAAGCAGTTTGAGTGTGTCGCTCACTGTTCAGCCGCAAATATCTCTGTTTAAAAAAGTGTCGTATACCCCAGTAAACAATAAGTGTGGTTTTGCCATCCCACGGTAAAAAATCTCTATTATTCAGCTTTTCGTAGTTTTTTCCATAAAGAAAAACAGTAGTGTCTCCTGACTGTTGTGACAAAAAAATATATCTGTTGAAAAGGGTCTTGTGTAGGCCCGACATCCCAGTGTGGTTTCGCAGTTCCATGGGTCAAATCACTGTACTATCCAGTTTTGGGCCTTTGGTATCTAAAAAAAAGCAGTTTGAGTGTGTCGCTCACTGTTCAGCCGCAAATATCTCTATTTAAAAAAGTGTGGTATACCCCAGTAAACAATAACTGTGGTTTTGGCATCCCACAGTAAAAAATCTCTATTATTCAGGTTTTGGTATATTTTCCGTAAAGAAAAATAGTAGTGTCTCCTGACTGTTGTGACACAAAAATATATCTGTTGAAAATAGGCTTGTGTATGCCCGACATCCCAGTGTGGTTTCGAAGTTCCACGGGTCAAATTGCTGTACTATCCAGTTTTGGGCATTTGGTATCTAAAAAAAAAGCAGTTTGAGTGTGTCGCTCACTGTTCAGCCGCAAATATCTCTTTTTAAAAAGTGTGGTATACCCCAGTAAACAATAACTATGGTTTTGCCATCCCACGGTAAAATATCTCTATTATTCAGCTTTTGGTAGTTTTTTCCATAAAGAAAAACAGTAGTGTCTCCTGACTGTTGTGACACAAAAATATATCTGTCAAAAATAATCTTGTGTAGGCCCGACATCCCAGTGTTGTTTCACAGTTCCACGGGTCAAATCACTGTACTATCCAGTTTTGGGCCTTTGGTATCTAAAAAAAAAGCAGTTTGAGTGTGTCGCTCACTGTTCAGCCGCAAATATCTCTATTTAAAAAAGTGTGGTATACCCCAGTAAACAATAACTGTGGTTTTAGCATCCCACGGTAAAAAATCTCTATTATTCAGCTTTTGGTAGTTTTTTTCCGTAAAGAAAAACAGTAGTGTCTCCTGACTGTTGTGACACAAAAATATATCTGTTGAAAATAGTCTTGTGTAGGCCGACATCCCAGTGTGGTTTCGCAGTTCCACGGGTCAAATCGCTGTACTATCCAGTTTTGAGCCTTTGGTATCTAAAAAAATAAAAAAAAAGCAGTTTGAGTGTGTCGCTCACTGTTCAGCCGCAAATATCTCTATTTAAAAAAGTGTGGTATACCCCAGTAAACAATAACTGGTTTTGCCATCCCACGGTAAAAAATCTCTATTATTCAGATTTTGGTAGTTTTTTTCCGTAAAGAAAAAAAAGTAGTGTCTCCTGACTGTTGTGACCCAAAAATATATCTGTTGAAAATAGTCTTGTGTATGCCCGACATCCCAGTTTGGTTTCGCAGTTCCACGGGTCAAATCTCTGTACTATCCAGTTTTGGACCTTTGGTATCTAAAAAAAAAGCAGTTTGAGTTTGTCGCTCACTGTTCAGCCGTAAATATCTCTATTTAAAAAAGTGTGGTATACCCCAGTAAACAATAACTGTGGTTTTGCCATCCCACGGTAAAACATCTCTATTATTCAGGTTTTGGTATATTTTCCGTAAAGAAAAACAGTAGTGTCTCCTGACTGTTGTGACACAAAAATATATCTGTTGAAAATAGTCTTGTGTAGGCCCGACATCTCAATGTGATTTCGCAGTTCCACGGGTCAAATCGCTGTACTATCCAGTTTTGGGCCTTAGGTATCTAAAAAAAAAGCAGTTTGTGTGTGTTGCTCACTGTTCAGCCGCAAATATCTCTATTTAAAAAAAGTGTGGTATACCCCAGTAAACAATAACTGTGGTTTTGCCATCCCACGACAAAAAATCTCTATTATTCAGCTTTTGGAAGTTTTTTCCGTAAATAAAAACAGTAGTGTCTCCTGACTGTTGTGACACAAAAATATATCTGTTGAAAATAGTCTTGAGTAGGCCCGACATCCCAGTGTGGATTCGCAGTTCCACGGGTCAAATCGCTGTACTATGCAGTTTTGGGCCTTTGGTATCTAAAAAAAAGCAGTTTGAGTGTGTCGCTCACTGTTCAGCCGCAAATATCTCTATTTAAAAAAGTGTGGTATACCCCAGTAAACAATAACTGCGGTTTTGCCATCCCACGGTAAAACATCTTTATTATTCAGGTTTTGGTATATTTTCCGTAAAGAAAAATAGTAGTGTCTCCTCACTGTTGTGACACAAAAATATATCTGTTGAAAATAGTCTTATGTAGGCCTTACATCCCAGTGTGGTTTCGCAGTTCCACGGGTCAAATCGCTGTACTATCCAGTTTTGAGCCTTTGGTATCTAAAAAAAAAGCAGTTTGAGTTAGTCGCTCACTGTTCAGCCGCAAATACCTCTATTTAAAAAAGTGTGGTATACCCCAGTAAACATTAACTGTGGTTTTGCCATCCCACGGTAAAAAATCTCTATTATTCAGCTTTATTTAGTTTTTTCCATAAAGAAAAACAGTAGTATCTCCTGACTGTTGTGACACAAAAATATATCTGTTGAAAATAGTCTTGTGTAGGCCCGACATCCCAGTGTGGTTTCGCAGTTCCATGGGTCAAATCACTGTACTATCCAGTTTTGGGCCTTTGGTATCTAAAAAAAAAAGCAGTTTGAGTGTGTCGCTCACTGTTCAGCCACAAATATCTCTATTTAAAAAATGTGGTATACCCCAGTAAACAATAACTGTGGTTTTGCCATCCCACGGTAAAAAATCTCTATTATTCAGGTTTTGGTATATTTTCCGTAAAGAAAAATAGTACTGTCTCCTGACTGTTGTGACACAAAAATATATCTGTTGAAAATAGTCTTGTGTAGGCCCGACATCCCAGTGTGGTTTCGCAGTTCCACGGGTCAAATCGCTGTATTATCCAGTTTTGGGCCTTTGGTATCTAAAAAAAAAGCAGTTTGAGTGTGTCGCTCACTGTTCAGCCGCAAATATCTCTATTTAAAAAAGTGTGGTATACCCCAGTAAACAAAAACTGTGGTTTTGCCATCCCACGGCAAAAAATCTCTATTATTCAGCTTTTGGTAGTTTTTTCCGTAAAGAAAAACAGTAGTGTCTCCTGACTGTTGTGACACAAAAATATATCTGTTGAAAATAGTCTTGAGTAGGCCCAACATCCCAGTGTGGTTTCGCAGTTCCACGGGTCAAATCGCTGTACTATGCAGTTTTGGGCCTTTGGTATCTAAAAAAAAAGCAGTTTGAGTGTGTCGCTCACTGTTCAGCCGCAAATATCTCTATTTAAAAAAGTGTGGTATACCCCAGTAAACAATAACTGCGGTTTTGCCATCCCACGGTAAAACATCTTTATTATTCAAGTTTTGGTATATTTTCCGTAAAGAAAAATAGTAGTGTCTCCTCACTGTTGTGACACAAAAATATATCTGTTGAAAATAGTCTTGTGTAGGCCCGACATCCCAGTGTGGTTTCGCAGTTCCACGGGTCAAAACACTGTACTATCCAGTTTTGGGCCTTTGGTATCTAAAAAAAAGAGCAGTTTGAGTGTGTCGCTCACTGTTCAGCCGCAAATATCTCTATTTAAAAAAGTGTGGTATACCCCAGTAAACAATAACTGTGGTTTTGCCATCCCACGGTAAAAAATCTCTATTATTCAGCTTTTGGTAGTTTTTTCCGTAAAGAAAAACAGTAGTATCTCCTGACTGTTGTGACACAAAAATATATCTGTTGAAAATAGTCTTGTGTAGGCCCGACATCCCAGTGTGGTTTCGCAGTTCCATGGGTCAAATCACTGTACTATCCAGTTTTGGGCCTTTGGTATCTAAAAAAAAAGCAGTTTGAGTGTGTCGCTCACTGTTCAGCAGCAAATATCTCTATTTAAAAATTGCGGTATACCCCAGTAAACAATAACTGTGGTTTTGCCATCCCACGGTAAAAAATCTCTATTATTCAGCTTTTGGTAGTTTTTTCCATAAAGAAAAACAGTAGTGTCTCCTGACTGTTGTGACACAAAAATATATCTGTTGAAAATAGTCTCTTGTAGGCCCGACATCCCAGTGTGGTTTCGCAGTTCCATGGGTCAAATCACTGTACTATCCAGTTTTGGGCCTTTGGTATCTAAAAAAAAAGCAGTTTGAGTGTGTCGCTCACTGTTCAGCCGCAAATATCTCTATTTAAAAAATGTGGTATACCCCAGTAAACAATAACTGTGGTTTTGCCAAACCACGGTAAAAAATCTCTATTATTCAGGTTTTGGTATATTTTCCGTAAAGAAAAATAGTTGTGTCTCCTGACTGTTGTGACACAAAAATATATCTGTTGAAAATAGTCTTGTGTAGGCCCGACATCCCAGTGTGGTTTCGCAGTTCCATGGGTCAAATCACTGTACTATCCAGTTTTGGGCCTTTTGTATCTAAAAAAAAGCAGTTTGAGTGTGTCGCTCACTGTTCAGCCGCAAATATCTCTATTTAAAAAAGTGTGGTATACCCCAGTAAACAATAACTGTGGTTTTGCCATCCCACGGTAAAAAATCTCTATTATTCAGCTTTTGGTAGTTTTTTCCATAAAGAAAAACAGTAGTGTCTCCTGACTGTTGTGACAAAAAAATATATCTGTTGAAAAGGGTCTTGTGTAGGCCCGACATCCCAGTGTGGTTTCGCAGTTCCATGGGTCAAATCACTGTACTATCCAGTTTTGGGCCTTTGGTATCTAAAAAAAAGCAGTTTGAGTGTGTCGCTCACTGTTCAGCCGCAAATATCTCTATTTAAAAAAGTGTGGTATACCCCAGTAAACAATAACTGCGGTTTTGCTATCCCACGGTAAAACATCTTTATTATTCAGGTTTTGGTATATTTTCCGTAAAGAAAAATAGTAGTGTCTCCTCACTGTTGTGACACAAAAATATATCTGTTGAAAATAGTGTTGTGTAGGCCCGACATCCCAGTGTGGTTTCGCAGTTCCACGGGTCAAAACACTGTACTATCCAGTTTTGGGCCTTTGGTATCTAAAAAAAAGAGCAGTTTGAGTGTGTCGCTCACTGTTCAGCCGCAAATATCTCTATTTAAAAAAGTGTGGTATACCCCAGTAAACAATAACTGTGGTTTTGCCATCCCACGGTAAAAAATCTCTATTATTCAGCTTTTGGTAGTTTTTTCCGTAAAGAAAAACAGTAGTATCTCCTGACTGTTGTGACACAAAAATATATCTGTTGAAAATAGTCTTGTGTAGGCCCGACATCCCAGTGTGGTTTCGCAGTTCCACGGGTCAAATCACTGTACTATCCAGTTTTGGGCCTTTGGTATCTAAAAAAAAAAGCAGTTTGAGTGTGTCGCTCACTGTTCAGCCGCAAATATCTCTATTTAAAAATTGCGGTATACCCCAGTAAACAATAACTGTGGTTTTGCCATCCCACGACAAAAAATCTCTATTATTCAGCTTTTGGTAGTTTTTTCCGTAAAGAAAAACAGTAGTGTCTCCTGACTGTTGTGACACAAAATATATCTGTTGAAAATAGTCTTGTGTAGGCCCGACGTCCCAGTGTGGTTTCGCAGTTCCACGGGTCAAATCGCTGTACTATGCAGTTTTGGGCCTTTGGTATCTAAAAAAAAAGCAGTTTGAGTGTGTCGCTCACTGTTCAGCCGCAAATATCTCTATTTAAAAAAGTGTGGTATACCCCAGTAAACAATAACTGCTGTTTTGCCATCCCACGGTAAAACATCTCTATTATTCAGGTTTTGGTATATTTTCCGTAAAGAAAAATAGTATTGTCTCCTGACTGTTGTGACACAAAAATATATCTGTTGAAAATAGTCTTGTGTAGGCCCGACATCCCAGTGTGGTTTCGCAGTTCCATGGGTCAAATCACTGTACTATCCAGTTTTGGGCCTTTGGTATCTAAAAAAAAAGCAGTTTGAGTGTGTCGCTCACTGTTCAGCCGCAAATATCTCTGTTTAAAAAAGTGTCGTATACCCCAGTAAACAATAACTGTGGTTTTGCCATCCCACGGTAAAAAATCTCTATTATTCAGCTTTTCGTAGTTTTTTCCATAAAGAAAAACAGTAGTGTCTCCTGACTGTTGTGACAAAAAAATATATCTGTTGAAAAGGGTCTTGTGTAGGCCCGACATCCCAGTGTGGTTTCGCAGTTCCATGGGTCAAATCACTGTACTATCCAGTTTTGGGCCTTTGGTATCTAAAAAAAAGCAGTTTGAGTGTGTCGCTCACTGTTCAGCCGCAAATATCTCTATTTAAAAAAGTGTGGTATACCCCAGTAAACAATAACTGTGGTTTTGGCATCCCACAGTAAAAAATCTCTATTATTCAGGTTTTGGTATATTTTCCGTAAAGAAAAATAGTAGTGTCTCCTGACTGTTGTGACACAAAAATATATCTGTTGAAAATAGTCTTGTGTAGGCCGACATCCCAGTGTGGTTTCGCAGTTCCACGGGTCAAATCGCTGTACTATCCAGTTTTGAGCCTTTGGTATCTAAAAAAAAAAAAAAAAGCAGTTTGAGTGTGTCGCTCACTGTTCAGCCACAAATATCTCTATTTAAAAAAGTGTGGTATACCCCAGTAAACAATAAATGTGGTTTTGCCATCCCACGGTAAAACATCTCTATTATTCAGGTTTTGGTATATTTTCCGTAAAGAAAAACAGTAGTGTCTCCTGACTGTTGTGACACAAAAATATATCTGTTGAAAATAGTCTTGTGTAGGCCCGACATCCCAATGTGATTTCGCAGTTCCACGGGTCAAATCGCTATACTATCCAGTTTTGGGCCTTAGGTATCTAAAAAAAAAGCAGTTTGTGTGTGTTGCTCACTGTTCAGCCGCAAATATCTCTATTTAAAAAAAGTGTGGTATACCCCAGTAAACAATAACTGTGGTTTTGCCATCCCACGACAAAAAATCTCTATTATTCAGCTTTTGGAAGTTTTTTCCGTAAAGAAAAACAGTAGTGTCTCCTGACTGTTGTGACACAAAATATATCTGTTGAAAATAGTCTTGTGTAGGCCCGACATCCCAGTGTGGTTTCGCAGTTCCACGGGTCAAATCGCTGTACTATCCAGTTTTGGGCCTTTGGTATCTAAAAAAAAAAGCAGTTTGAGTGTGTCGCTCACTGTTCAGCCGCAAATATCTCTATTTAAAAAAGTGTGGTATACCCCAGTAAACAATAACTGTGGTTGTGCCATCCCACGGCAAAAAATCTCTATTATTCAGCTTTTGGTAGTTTTTTCCGTAAAGAAAAACAGTAGTGTCTCCTGACTGTTGTGAAACAAAAATATATCTGTTGAAAATAGTCTTGAGTAGGCTCGACATCCCAGTGTGGTTTCGCAGTTCCACGGGTCAAATCGCTGTACTATGCAGTTTTGGGCCTTTGGTATCTGAAAAAAAAGCAGTTTGAGTGTGTAGCTCACTATTAAGCCGCAAATATCTCTATTTAAAAAAGTCTGGTATACCCCAGTAAACAATAACTGCGGTTTTGCCATCCCACGGTAAAACATCTTTATTATTCAGGTTTTGGTTTATTTTCCGTAAAGAAAAATAGTAGTGTCTCCTCACTGTTGTGACACAAAAATATATCTGTTGAAAATAGTCTTGTGTAGGCCCGACATCCCAGTGTGGTTTCGCAGTTCCACGGGTCAAAACACTGTACTATCCAGTTTTGGGCCTTTGGTATCTAAAAAAAAGAGCAGTTTGAGTGTGTCGCTCACTGATCAGCCGCAAATATCTCTATTTAAAAAAGTGTGGTATACCCCAGTAAACAATAACTGTGGTTTTGCCATCCCACGGTAAAAAATCTCTATTAATCAGGTTTTGGTATATTTTCCGCAAAGAAAAATAGTAGTGTCTCCTGACTGTTGTGACAAAAAAATATATCTGTTGAAAAGGGTCTTGTGTAGGCCCGACATCCCAGTGTGGTTTCGCAGTTCCATGGGTCAAATCACTGTACTATCCAGTTTTGGGCCTTTGGTATCTAAAAAAAAAAGCAGTTTGAGTGTGTCGCTCACTGTTCAGCCACAAATATCTCTATTTAAAAAATGTGGTATACCCCAGTAAACAATAACTGTGGTTTTGCCATCCCACGGTAAAAAATCTCTATTAATCAGGTTTTGGTATATTTTCCGTAAAGAAAAATAGTAGTGTCTCCTCACTGTTGTGACACAAAAATATATCTGTTGAAAATAGTCTTGTGTAGGCCCGACATCCCAGTGTGGTTTCGCAGTTCCATGGGTCAAATCACTGTACTATCCAGTTTTGGGCCTTTGGTATCTAAAAAAAAAGCAGTTTGAGTGTGTCGCTCACTGTTCAGCCGCAAATATCTCTGTTTAAAAAAGTGTCGTATACCCCAGTAAACAATAACTGTGGTTTTGCCATCCCACGGTAAAAAATCTCTATTATTCAGCTTTTGGTAGTTTTTTCCATAAAGAAAAACAGTAGTGTCTCCTGAGTGTTGTGACACAAAAATATATCTGTTGAAAATAGTCTTGTGTAGGCCCGACATCCCAGTGTGGTTTCGCAGTTCCATGGGTCAAATCACTGTACTATCCAGTTTTGGGCCTTTGGTATCTAAAAAAAAAGCAGTTTGAGTGTGTCGCTCACTGTTCAGCCGCAAATATCTCTATTTAAAAAATGTGGTATACCCCAGTAAACAATAACTGTGGTTTTGCCATCCCACGGTAAAAAATCTCTATTATTCAGGTTTTGGTATATTTTCCGTAAAGAAAAACAGTAGTGTCTCCTGACTGTTGTGACACAAAAATATATCTGTTGAAAATAGGCTTGTGTATGCCCGACATCCCAGTGTGGTTTCGAAGTTCCACGGGTCAAATTGCTGTACTATCCAGTTTTGGGCATTTGGTATCTAAAAAAAAGCAGTTTGAGTGTGTCGCTCACTGTTCAGCCGCAAATATCTCTTTTTAAAAAGTGTGGTATACCCCAGTAAACAATAACTATGGTTTTGCCATCCCACGGTAAAATATCTCTATTATTCAGCTTTTGGTAGTTTTTTCCATAAAAAAAAACAGTAGTGTCTCCTGACTGTTGTGACACAAAAATATATCTGTCGAAAATAGTCTTGTGTAGGCCCTACATCCCAGTGTGGTTTCACAGTTCCACGGGTCAAATCACTGTACTATCCAGTTTTGGGCCTTTGGTATCTAAAAAAAAAGCAGTTTGAGTGTGTCGCTCACTGTTCAGCCGCAAATATCTCTATTTAAAAAAGTGTGGTATACCCCAGTAAACAATAACTGTGGTTTTAGCATCCCACAGTAAAAAATCTCTATTATTCAGCTTTTGGTAGTTTTTTTCCGTAAAGAAAAACAGTAGTGTCTCCTGACTGTTGTGACACAAAAATATATCTGTTGAAAATAGTCTTGTGTAGGCCCAACATCCCAGTGTGGTTTCGCAGTTCCACGGGTCAAATCACTGTACTATCCAGTTTTGGGCCTTTGGTATCTAAAAAAAAAAGCAGTTTGAGTGTGTCGCTCACTGTTCAGCCGCAAATATCTCTATTTAAAAATTGCGGTATACCCCAGTAAACAAAAACTGTGGTTTTGCCATCCCACGGTAAAAAATCTCTATTATTCAGCTTTTGGTAGTTTTTTCCATAAAGAAAAACAGTAGTGTCTCCTGACCGTTGTGACACAAAAATATATCTGTTGAAAATAGTCTTGTGTAGGCCCGACATCCCAGTGTGGTTTCGCAGTTCCATGGGTCAAATCACTGTACTATCCAGTTTTGGGCCTTTGGTATCTAAATAAAAAGCAGTTTGAGTGTGTCGCTCACTGTTCAGCCGCAAATATCTCTATTTAAAAAAGTGTGGTATACCCCAGTAAACAATAACTGTGGTTTTGCCATCCCACAGTAAAAAATCTCTATTATTCAGGTTTTGGTATATTTTCCGTAAAGAAAAATAGTAGTGTCTCCTGACTGTTGTGACACAAAAATATATCTGTTGAAAATAGGCTTGTGTATGCCCGACATCCCAGTGTGGTTTCGAAGTTCCACGGGTCAAATTGCTGTACTATCCAGTTTTGGGCCTTTGGTATCTAAAAAAAAAGCAGTTTGAGTGTGTCGCTCACTGTTCAGCCGCAAATATCTCTTTTTAAAAAAGTGTGGTATACCCCAGTAAACAATAACTATGGTTTTGCCATCCCATGGTAAAATATCTCTATTATTCAGCTTTTGGTAGTTTTTTCCATAAAGAAAAACAGTAGTGTCTCCTGACTGTTGTGACACAAAAATATATCTGTCGAAAATAGTCTTGTGTAGGCCCTACATCCCAGTGTGGTTTCACAGTTCCACGAGTCAAATCACTGTACTATCCAGTTTTGGGCCTTTGGTATCTAAAAAAAAAGCAGTTTGAGTGTGTCGCTCACTGTTCAGCCGCAAATATCTCTATTTAAAAAAGTGTGGTATACCCCAGTAAACAATAACTGTGGTTTTAGCATCCCACAGTAAAAAATCTCTATTATTCAGCTTTTGGTAGTTTTTTTCCGTAAAGAAAAACAGTAGTGTCTCCTGACTGTTGTGACACAAAAATATATCTGTTGAAAATAGTCTTGTGTAGGCCCAACATCCCAGTGTGGTTTCGCAGTTCCACGGGTCAAATCGCTGTACTATCCAGTTTTGAGCCTTTGGTATCTTAAAAAAATTAAAAAAAAGCATTTTTAGTGTGTCGCTCACTGTTCAGCCGCAAATATTTCTATTTAAAAAAGTGTGGTATACCCCAGTAAACAATAACTGTGGTTTTGCCATCCCACGGTAAAAAATCTCTATTATTCAGCTTTTGGTAGTTTTTTCCATAAAGAAAAACAGTAGTATCTCCTGACTGTTGTGACACAAAAATATATCTGTTGAAAATAGTCTTGTGTAGGCCCGACATACCAGTGTGGTTTCGCAGTTCCACGGGTCAAATCACTGTACTATCCAGTTTTGGGCCTTTGGTATCTAAAAAAAAAAGCAGTTTGAGTGTGTCGCTCACTGTTCAGCCGCAAATATCTCTATTTAAAAATTGTGGTATACCCCAGTAAACAATAACTGTGGTTTTGCCATCCCACGGTAAAAAGTCTCTATTATTCAGGTTTTGGTATATTTTCCGTAAAGAAAAACAGTAGTGTCTCCTGACTGTTGTGATACAAAAATATATCTGTTGAAAATAGTCTTGTGTAGGCCCGACATCCCAGTGTGGTTTCGCAGTTCCATGGGTCAAATCACTGTACTATCCAGTTTTGGGCCTTTGGTATCTAAAAAAAAAGCAGTTTGAGTGTGTCGCTCACTGTTCAGCCGCAAATATCTCTATTTAAAAAAGTGTCGTATACCCCAGTAAACAATAACTGTGGTTTTGCCATCCTACGGTAAAAAATCTCTATTATTCAGCTTTTCGTAGTTTTTTCCATAAAGAAAAACAGTAGTATCTCCTGACTGTTGTGACAAAAAAATATATCTGTTGAAAAGGGTCTTGTGTAGGCCCGACATCCCAGTGTGGTTTCGCAGTTTCATGGGTCAAATCACTGTACTATCCAGTTTTGGGCCTTTGGTATCTAAAAAAAAGCAGTTTGAGTGTGTCGCTCACTGTTCAGCCGCAAATATCTCTATTTAAAAAAGTGTGGTATACCCCAGTAAACAATAACTGTGGTTTTGCCATCCCACAGTAAAAAATCTCTATTATTCAGGTTTTGGTATATTTTCCGTAAAGAAAAACAGTAGTGTCTCCTGACTGTTGTGACACAAAAATATATCTGTTGAAAATAGGCTTGTGTATGCCCGACATCCCAGTGTGGTTTCGAAGTTCCACGGGTCAAATTGCTGTACTATCCAGTTTTGGGCATTTGGTATCTAAAAAAAAGCAGTTTGAGTGTGTCGCTCACTGTTCAGCCGCAAATATCCCTTTTTAAAAAGTGTGGTATACCCCAGTAAACAATAACTATGGTTTTGCCATCCCACGGTAAAATAT
This sequence comes from Phyllobates terribilis, assembly GCF_046119375.1. Lineage (NCBI taxonomy): Eukaryota > Metazoa > Chordata > Amphibia > Anura > Dendrobatidae > Phyllobates > Phyllobates terribilis. Next base: position 27,756,217 of record NW_027362767.1, on the reverse strand, counting down.
CTCTATTATTCAGCTTTTGGTAGTTTTTTCCATAAAGAAAAACAGTAGTGTCTCCTGACTGTTGTGACACAAAAATATATCTGTCGAAAATAGTCCTGTGTAGGCCCGACATCCCAGTGTGGTTTCACAGTTCCACGGGTCAAATCACTGTACTATCCAGTTTTGGGCCTTTGGTATCTAAAAAAAAAAGCAGTTTGAGTGTGCCGCTCACTGTTCAGCCGCAAATATCTCTATTTAAAAAAGTGTGGTATACCCCAGTAAACAATAACTGTGGTTTTAGCGTCCCACGGTAAAAAATCTCTATTATTCAGCTTTTGGTAGTTTTTTTCCGTAAAGAAAAACAGTAGTGTCTCCTGACTGTTGTGACACAAAAATATATCTGTTGAAAATAGTCTTGTGTAGGCCCGACATCCCAGTGTGGTTTCGCAGTTCCACGGGTCAAATCGCTGTACTATCCAGTTTTGAGCCTTTGGTATCTAAAAAAATAAAAAAAAAGCAGTTTGAGTGTGTCGCTCACTGTTCAGCCGCAAATATCTCTATTTAAAAAAGTGTGGTATACCCCAGTAAACAATAACTGTGGTTTTGCCATCCCACGGTAAAAAATCTCTATTATTCAGCTTTTGGTAGTTTTTTTCCGTAAAGAAAAAAAGTAGTGTCTCCTGACTGTTGTGACACAAAAATATATATGTTGAAAATAGTCTTGTGTAGGCCCGACATCCCAGTGTGGTTTCGCAGTTCCACGGGTCAAATCTCTGTACTATCCAGTTTTGTGCCTTTGGTATCTAAAAAAAAAGCAGTTTGAGTTTGTCGCTCACTGTTCAGCCGTAAATATCTCTATTTAAAAAAGTGTGGTATACCCCAGTAAACAATAACTGTGGTTTTGCCATCCCACGGTAAAACATATCTATTATTCAGGTTTTGGTATATTTTCCGTAAAGAAAAACAGTAGTGTCTCCTGACTGTTGTGACACAAAAATATATCTGTTGAAAATAGTCTTGTGTAGGCCCGACATCCCAGTGTGGTTTCGCAGTTCCACGGGTCAAATCGCTGTACTATCCAGTTTTGGGTCTTTGGTATCTAAAAAAAAGGCAGTTTGAGTGTGTCGCTCACTGTTCAGCCGCAAATATCTCTATTTAAAAAAGTGTGGTATACCCCAGTAAACAATAACTGTGGTTTTGCCATCCCACGGTAAAAAATCTCTATTATTCAGCTTTTGGTAGTTTTTTCCGTAAAGAAAAACAGTAGTGTCTCCTGACTGTTGTGACACAAAAATATATCTGTTGAAAATAGTCTTGTGTAGGCCCGACATCCCAGTGTGGTTTCGCAGTTCCACGGGTCAAATCCCTGTACTATCCAGTTTTGGGCCTTTGGTATCTAAAAAAAAAGCAGTTTGAGTGTGTCACTCACTGTTCAGCCGCAAATATCTCTATTTAAAAAAGTGTGGTATACCCCAGTAAACAATAACTGTGGTTTTGCCATCCCACGGTAAAAAATCTCTATTATTCAGCTTTTGGTAGTTTTTTCCATAAAGAAAACAGTAGTGTCTCCTGACTGTTGTGACACAAAATATATCTGTTGAAAATAGTCTTGTGTAGGCCCGACGTCCCAGTGTGGTTTCGCAGTTCCACGGGTCAAATCGCTGTACTATGCAGTTTTGGGCCTTTGGTATCTAAAAAAAAAGCAGTTTGAGTGTGTCGCTCACTGTTCAGCCGCAAATATCTCTATTTAAAAAAGTGTGGTATACCCCAGTAAACAATAACTGCTGTTTTGCCATCCCACGGTAAAACATCTCTATTATTCAGGTTTTGGTATATTTTCCGTAAAGAAAAACAGTAGTGTCTCCTGACTGTTGTGACACAAAAATATATCTGTTGAAAATAGTCTTGTGTAGGCCCGACATCCCAGTGTGGTTTCGCAGTTCCATGGGTCAAATCACTGTACTATCCAGTTTTGGGCCTTTGGTATCTAAAAAAAAGCAGTTTGAGTGTGTCGCTCACTGTTCAGCCGCAAATATTTCTATTTAAAAAAGTGTGGTATACCCCAGTAAACAATAACTGTGGTTTTGCCATCCCACAGTAAAAAATCTCTATTATTCAGCTTTTGGTAGTTTTTTCCATAAAGAAAAACAGTAGTATCTCCTGACTGTTGTGACACAAAAATATATCTGTTGAAAATAGTCTTGTGTAGGCCCGACATCCCAGTGTGGTTTCGCAGTTCCACGGGTCAAATCACTGTACTATCCAGTTTGGGGCCTTTGGTATCTAAAAAAAAAAGCAGTTTGAGTGTGTCGCTCACTGTTCAGCCGCAAATATCTCTATTTAAAAATTGCGGTATACCCCAGTAAACAATAACTGTGGTTTTGCCATCCCACGGTAAAAAATCTTAATTATTCAGCTTTTGGTAGTTTTTTCCATAAAGAAAAACAGTAGTGTCTCCTGACCGTTGTGACACAAAAATATATCTGTTGAAAAAAGTCTTGTGTAGGCCCGACATCCCAGTGTGGTTTCGCAGTTCCATGGGTCAAATCACTGTACTATCCAGTTTTGGGCCTTTGGTATCTAAAAAAAAAGCAGTTTGAGTGTGTGGCTCACTGTTCAGCCGCAAATATCTCTATTTAAAAAAGTGTGGTATACCCCAGTAAACAATAACTGTGGTTTTGCCATCCCACAGTAAAAAATCTCTATTATTCAGGTTTTGGTATATTTTCCGTAAAGAAAAATAGTAGTGTCTCCTGACTGTTGTGACACAAAATATATCTGTTGAAAGTAGGCTTGTGTATGCCCGACATCCCAGTGTGGTTTCGAAGTTCCACGGGTCAAATTGCTGTACTATCCAGTTTTGGGCCTTTGGTATCTAAAAAAAAAGCAGTTTGAGTGTGTCGCTCACTGTTCAGCCGCAAATATCTCTTTTTAAAAAAGTGTGGTATACCCCAGTAAACAATAACTATGGTTTTGCCATCCCATGGTAAAATATCTCTATTATTCAGCTTTTGGTAGTTTTTTCCATAAAGAAAAACAGTAGTGTCTCCTGACTGTTGTGACACAAAAATACATCTGTCGAAAATAGTCTTGTGTAGGCCCTACATCCCAGTGTGGTTTCACAGTTCCACGGGTCAAATCACTGTACTATCCAGTTTTGGGCCTTTGGTATCTAAAAAAAAAGCAGTTTGAGTGTGTCGCTCACTGTTCAGCCGCAAATATCTCTATTTAAAAAAGTGTGGTATACCCCAGTAAACAATAACTGTGGTTTTAGCATCCCACAGTAAAAAATCTCTATTATTCAGCTTTTGGTAGTTTTTTTCCGTAAAGAAAAACAGTAGTGTCTCCTGACTGTTGTGACACAAAAATATATCTGTTGAAAATAGTCTTGTGTAGGCCCAACATCCCAGTGTGGTTTCGCAGTTCCACGGGTCAAATCGCTGTACTATCCAGTTTTGAGCCTTTGGTATCTTAAAAAAATAAAAAAAAAGCATTTTTAGTGTGTCGCTCACTGTTCAGCCGCAAATATTTCTATTTAAAAAAGTGTGGTATACCCCAGTAAACAATAACTGTGGTTTTGCCATCCCACGGTAAAAAATCTCTATTATTCAGCTTTTGGTAGTTTTTTCCATAAAGAAAAACAGTAGTATCTCCTGACTGTTGTGACACAAAAATATATCTGTTGAAAATAGTCTTGTGTAGGCCCGACATACCAGTGTGGTTTCGCAGTTCCACGGGTCAAATCACTGTACTATCCAGTTTTGGGCCTTTGGTATCTAAAAAAAAAAGCAGTTTGAGTGTGTCGCTCACTGTTCAGCCGCAAATATCTCTATTTAAAAATTGTGGTATACCCCAGTAAACAATAACTGTGGTTTTGCCATCCCACGGTAAAAAGTCTCTATTATTCAGGTTTTGGTATATTTTCCGTAAAGAAAAACAGTAGTGTCTCCTGACTGTTGTGACACAAAAATATATCTGTTGAAAATAGTCTTGTGTAGGCCCGACATCCCAGTGTGGTTTCACAGTTCCATGGGTCAAATCACTGTACTATCCAGTTTTGGGCCTTTGGTATCTAAAAAAAAAGCAGTTTGAGTGTGTCGCTCACTGTTCAGCCGCAAATATCTCTATTTAAAAAAGTGTCGTATACCCCAGTAAACAATAACTGTGGTTTTGCCATCCCACGGTAAAAAATCTCTATTATTCAGCTTTTCGTAGTTTTTTCCATAAAGAAAAACAGTAGTATCTCCTGACTGTTGTGACAAAAAAATATATCTGTTGAAAAGGGTCTTGTGTAGGCCCGACATCCCAGTGTGGTTTCGCAGTTCCATGGGTCAAATCACTGTACTATCCAGTTTTGGGCCTTTGGTATCTAAAAAAAAGCAGTTTGAGTGTGTCGCTCACTGTTCAGCCGCAAATATCTCTATTTAAAAAAGTGTGGTATACCCCAGTAAACAATAACTGTGGTTTTGCCATCCCACAGTAAAAAATCTCTATTATTCAGGTTTTGGTATATTTTCCGTAAAGAAAAATAGTAGTGTCTCCTGACTGTTGTGACACAAAAATATATCTGTTGAAAATAGGCTTGTGTATGCCCGACATCCCAGTGTGGTTTCGAAGTTCCACGGGTCAAATTGCTGTACTATCCAGTTTTGGGCCTTTGGTATCTAAAAAAAAAGCAGTTTGAGTGTGTCGCTCACTGTTCAGCCGCAAATATCTCTATTTAAAAAAGTGTGGTATGCACCAGTAAACAATAACTGTGGTTTTGCCATCCCAAGGTAAAAAATCTCTATTTTTCAGCTTTTGGTAGTTTTTTTCCGTAAAGAAAAAAAGGAGTGTCTCCTGACTGTTGTGACACAAAAATATATCTGTTGAAAATAGGCTTGTGTATGCCCGACATCCCAGTGTGGTTTCGAAGTTCCACGGGTCAAGTCGCTGTACTATCCAGTTTTGGGCCTTTGGTATCTAAAAAAAAAGCAGTTTGAGTGTGTCGCTCACTGTTCAGCCGCAAATATCTCTTTTTAAAAAAGTGTGGTATACCCCAGTAAACAATAACTATGGTTTTGCCATCCCACGGTAAAATATCTCTATTATTCAGCTTTTGGTAGTTTTTTCCATAAAGAAAAACAGTAATGTCTCCTGACTGTTGTGACACAAAAATATATCTGTTGAAAATAGTCTTGTGTAGGCCCGACATCCCAGTGTGGTTTCGCAGTTCCACGGGTCAAATCGCTGTACTATCCAGTTTTGGGCCTTTGGTATCTAAAAAAAAGGAAGTTTGAGTGTGTCGCTCACTGTTCAGCCGCAAATATCTCTATTTAAAAAAGTGTGGTATACCCCAGTAAACAATAACTGTGGTTTTGCCATCCCACGGTAAAAAATCTCTATTATTCACCTTTTGGTAGTTTTTTCCGTAAAGAAAAACAGTAGTGTCTCCTGACTGTTGTGACACAAAAATATATCTGTTGAAAATAATCTTGTGTAGGCCCGACATCCCAGTGTGGTTTCGCAGTTCCACGGGTCAAATCGCTGTACTATCCAGTTTTGGGCCTTTGGTATCTAAAAAAAAAAGCAGTTTGTGTGTGTCACTCACTGTTCAGCCGCAAATATCTCTATTTAAAAAAGTGTGGTATACCCCAGTAAACAATAACTGTGGTTTTGCCATCCCACGACAAAAAATCTCTATTATTCAGCTTTTGGTAGTTTTTTCCATAAAGAAAAACAGTAGTGTCTCCTGACTGTTGTGACACAAAAATATATCTGTTGAAAATAGTCTTGAGTAGGCCCAACATCCCAGTGTGGTTTCGCAGTTCCACGGGTCAAATCGCTGTACTATCCAGTTTTGGGCCTTAGGTATCTAAAAAAAAGCAGTTTCTGTGTGTTGCTCACTGTTCAGCCGCAAATATCTCTATTTAAAAAAAGTGTGGTATACCCCAGTAAACAATAACTGTGGTTTTGCCATCCCACGACAAAAAATCTCTATTATTCAGCTTTTGGTAGTTTTTTTCGTAAAGAAAAACAGTAGTGTCTCCTGACTGTTGTGACACAAAATATATCTGTTGAAAATAGTCTTGTGTAGGCCCGACGTCACAGTGTGGTTTCGCAGTTCCACGGGTCAAATCGCTGTACTATGCAGTTTTGGGCCTTTGGTATCTAAAAAAAAAAGCAGTTTGAGTGTGTCGCTCACTGTTCAGACGCAAATATCTCTATTTAAAAAAGTGTGGTATACCCCAGTAAACAATAACTGCTGTTTTGCCATCCCACGGTAAAACATCTCAATTATTCAGGTTTTGGTATATTTTCCGTAAAGAAAAACAGTAGTGTCTCCTGACTGTTGTGACACAAAAATATATCTGTTGAAAATAGTCTTGTGTAGGCCCGACATCCCAGTGTGGTTTCGCAGTTCCATGGGTCAAATCACTGTACTATCCAGTTTTTGGCCTTTGGTATCTAAAAAAAAGCAGTTTGAGTGTGTCGCTCACTGTTCAGCCGCAAATATCTCTATTTAAAAAATGTGGTATACCCCAGTAAACAATAACTGTGGTTTTGCAATCCCACGGTAAAAAATCTCTATTATTCAGGTTTTGGTATATTTTCCGTAAAGAAAAATAGTAGTGTCTCCTGACTGTTGTGACACAAAAATATATCTGTCGAAAATAGTCTTGTGTAAGCCCGACATCCCAGTGTGGCTTCGCAGTTCCACGGGTCAAATCACTGTACTATCCAGTTTTGGGCCTTTGGTATCTAAAAAAAAGCAGTTTGAGTGTATAGGCTTGTGTATGCCCGACATCCCAGTGTGGTTTCGAAGTTCCACAGGTCAAGTCGCTGTACTATCCAGTTTTGGGCCTTTGGTATCTAAAAAAAAAGCAGTTTGAGTGTGTCGCTCACTGTTCAGCCGCAAATATCTCTTTTTAAAAAAGTGTGGTATACCCCAGTAAACAATAACTATGGTTTTGCCATCCCACGGTAAAATATCTCTATTATTCAGCTTTTGGTAGTTTTTTCCATAAAGAAAAACAGTAATGTCTCCTGACTGTTGTGACACAAAAATATATCTGTTGAAAATAGTCTTGTGTAGGCCCGACATCCCAGTGTGGTTTCGCAGTTCCACGGGTCAAATCGCTGTACTATCCAGTTTTGGGCCTTTGGTATCTAAAAAAAAGGAAGTTTGAGTGTGTCGCTCACTGTTCAGCCGCAAATATCTCTATTTAAAAAAGTGTGGTATACCCCAGTAAACAATAACTGTGGTTTTGCCATCCCACGGTAAAAAATCTCTATTATTCACCTTTTGGTAGTTTTTTCCGTAAAGAAAAACAGTAGTGTCTCCTGACTGTTGTGACACAAAAATATATCTGTTGAAAATAATCTTGTGTAGGCCCGACATCCCAGTGTGGTTTCGCAGTTCCACGGGTCAAATCGCTGTACTATCCAGTTTTGGGCCTTTGGTATCTAAAAAAAAAGCAGTTTGAGTGTGTCACTCACTGTTCAGCCGCAAATATCTCTATTTAAAAAAGTGTGGTATACCCCAGTAAATAATAACTGTGGTTTTGCCATCCCACGACAAAAAATCTCTATTATTCAGCTTTTGGTAGTTTTTTTCGTAAAGAAAAACAGTAGTGTCTCCTGACTGTTGTGACACAAAATATATCTGTTGAAAATAGTCTTGTGTAGGCCCGACGTCACAGTGTGGTTTCGCAGTTCCACGGGTCAAATCGCTGTACTATGCAGTTTTGGGCGTTTGGTATCTAAAAATAAAGCAGTTTGTGTGTGTCGCTCACTGTTCAGCCGCAAATATCTCTATTTAAAAAAGTGTGGTATACCCCAGTAAACAATAACTGCTGTTTTGCCATCCCACGGTAAAACATCTCAATTATTCAGGTTTTGGTATATTTTCCGTAAAGAAAAACAGTAGTGTCTCCTGACTGTTGTGACACAAAAATATATCTGTTGAAAATAGTCTTGTGTAGGCCCGACATCCCAGTGTGGTTTCGCAGTTCCATGGGTCAAATCACTGTACTATCCAGTTTTTGGCCTTTGGTATCTAAAAAAAAGCAGTTTGAGTGTGTCGCTCACTGTTCAGCCGCAAATATCTCTATTTAAAAAATGTGGTATACCCCAGTAAACAATAACTGTGGTTTTGCCATCCCACGGTAAAAAATCTCTATTATTCAGGTTTTGGTATATTTTCCGTAAAGAAAAATAGTAGTGTCTCCTGACTGTTGTGACACAAACATATATCTGTCGAAAATAGTCTTGTGTAAGCCCGACATCCCAGTGTGGCTTCGCAGTTCCACGGGTCAAATCACTGTACTATCCAGTTTTGGGCCTTTGGTATCTAAAAAAAAGCAGTTTGAGTGTGTCGCTCACTGTTCAGCCGCAAATATCTCTATTTAAAAAAGTGTGGTATACCCCAGTAAACAATAACTATGGTTTTGCCATCCCACGGTAAAATATCTCTATTATTCAGCTTTTGGTAGTTTTTTTCCGTAAAGAAAAACAGTAGTGTCTCCTGACTGTTGTGACACAAAAATATATCTGTTGAAAATCGTCTTGTGTAGGCCCGACATCCCAGTGTGGTTTCGCAGTTCCACGGGTCAAATCGCTGTACTATCCAGTTTTGGGCCTTTGGTATCTAAAAAAATTAAAAAAAAGCAGTTTGAGTGTGTCGCTCACTGTTCAGCCGCAAATATCTCTATTTAAAAAAGTGTGGTATGCTCCAGTAAACAATAACTGTGGTTTTGCCATCCCACGGTAAAAAATCTCTATTTTTCAGCTTTTGGTAGTTTTTTTTCCGTAAAGAAAAAAAGTAGTGTCTCCTGACTGTTGTGACACAAAAATATATCTGTTGAAAATAGGCTTGTATATGCCCGACATCCCAGTGTGGTTTCGAAGTTCCACGGGTCAAATAGCTGTACTATCCAGTTTTGGGCCTTTGGTATCTAAAAAAAAAGCAGTTTGAGTGTGTCACTCACTGTTCAGCCGCAAATATCTCTTTTTAAAAAAGTGTGGTATACCCCAGTAAACAATAACTATGGTTTTGCCATCCCACGGTAAAATATCTCTATTATTCAGCTTTTGGTAGTTTTTTTCCGTAAAGAAAAACAGTAGTGTCTCCTGACTGTTGTGACACAAAAATATATCTGTTGAAAATCGTCTTGTGTAGGCCCGACATCCCAGTGTGGTTTCGCAGTTCCACGGGTCAAATCGCTGTACTATCCAGTTTTGGGCCTTTGGTATCTAAAAAAATAAAAAAAAAGCAGTTTGAGTGTGTCACTCACTGTTCAGCCGCAAATATCTCTATTTAAAAAAGTGTGGTATACCCCAGTAAACAATAACTGTGGTTTTGCCATCCCACGGTAAAAAATCTCTATTATTCAGCTTTTGGTAGTTTTTTTCCGTAAAGAAAAAAAGTAGTGTCTCCTGACTGTTGTGACCCAAAACCCAAAAATATATCTGTTGAAAATAGTCTTGTGTAGGCCCGACATCCCAGTGTGGTTTCGCAGTTCCACGGGTAAAATCTCTGTACTATCCAGTTTTGGGCCTTTGGTATCTAAAAAAAAAGCAGTTTGAGTGTGTCGCTCACTGTTCAGCCGCAAATATCTCTATTTAAAAAAGTGTGGTATACCCCAGTAAACAATAACTGTGGTTTTGCCATCCCACGGTAAAACATCTCTATTATTCAGGTTTTGGAATATTTTCCGTAAAGAAAAACAGTAGTGTCTCCTGACTGTTGTGACACAAAAATAAATCTGTTGAAAATAGTCTTGTGTAGGCCCAACATCCCAGTGTGGTTTCGCAGTTCCACGGGTCAAATCGCTGTACTATCCAGTTTTGGGCCTTTGGTATCTAAAAAAATAAAAAAAAAGCAGTTTGAGTGTGTCGCTCACTGTTCAGCCGCAAATATCTCTATTAAAAAAGTGTGGTATACCCCAGTACACAATAACTGTGGTTTTGCCATCCCACGGTAAAAAATCTCTATTATTCAGCTTTTGGTAGTTTTTTTCCGTAAAGAAAAAAGTAGTGTCTCCTGACTGTTGTGACACAAAAATATATCTGTTGAAAATAGGCTTGTGTATGCCCGACATCCCAGTGTGGTTTCGAAGTTCCACGGGTCAAGTCGCTGTACTATCCAGTCTTGGGCCTTTGGTATCTAAAAAAAAAGCAGTTTGAGTGTGTCGCTCACTATTCAGCCGCAAATATCTCTTTTTAAAAAAGTGTGGTATACCCCAGTAAACAATAACTATGGTTTTGCCATCCCACGGTAAAATATCTCTATTATTCAGCTTTTTGTAGTTTTTTCCATAAAGAAAAACAGTAGTGTCTCCTGACTGTTGTGACACAAAAATATATCTGTCGAAAATAGTCTTGTGTAAGCCCGACATCCCAGTGTGGCTTCGCAGTTCCACGGGTCAAATCACTGTACTATCCAGTTTTGGGCCTTTGGTATCTAAAAAAAAGCAGTTTGAGTGTGTGGCTCACTGTTCAGCCGCAAATATCTCTATTTAAAAAAGTGTGGTATACCCCAGTAAACAATAACTGTGGTTTTGGCATCCCACGGTAAAAAAATCTCTATTATTCAGCTTTTGGTAGTTTTTTTCCGTAAAGAAAAACAGTAGTGTCTCCTGACTGTTTTGACACAAAAATATATCTGTTGAAAATAGTCTTGTGTAGGCCCGACATCCCAGTGTGGTTTCGCAGTTCCACGGGTCAAATCGCTGTACTATCCAGTTTTGGGCCTTTGGTATCTAAAAAAATAAAAAAAAAGCAGTTTGAGTGTGTCGCTCACTGTTCAGCCGCAAATATCTCTATTTAAAAATGTGTGGTATTCCCCAGTAAACAATAACTGTGGTTTTGCCATCCCACGGTAAAAAATCTCTATTATGCAGCTTTTCGTAGTTTTTTTCCATAAAGAAAAAAAGTAGTGTCTCCTGACTGTTGTGACCCAAAACCCAAAAAAATATCTGTTGAAAATAGTCTTGTGTAGGCCCGACATCCCAGTGTGGTTTCGCACTTCCACGGGTCAAATCTCTGTACTATCCAGTTTTGGGCCTTTGGTATCTAAAAAAAAAGCAGTTTGAGTGTGTCACTCACTGTTCAGCCGCAAATATCTCTTTTTAAAAAAGTGTGGTATACCCCAGTAAACAATAACTATGGTTTTGCCATCCCACGGTAAAATATCTCTATTATTCAGCTTTTGGTAGTTTTTTCCATAAAGAAAAACAGTAGTGTCTCCTGACTGTTGTGACACAAAAATATATCTGTCGAAAATAGTCTTGTGTAAGCCTGACATCCCAGTGTGGTTTCGCAGTTCCACGGGTCAAATCACTGTACTATCCAGTTTTGGGCCTTTGGTATCTAAAAAAAAGCAGTTTGAGTGTGTCGCTCACTGTTCAGCCGCAAATATCTCTATTTAAAAAAGTGTGGTATACCCCAGTAAACAATAACTGTGGTTTTGCCATCCCACGGTAAAAAATCTCTATTATTCAGCTTTTGGTAGTTTTTTTCCGTAAAGAAAAAAAGTAGTGTCTCCTGACTGTTGTGACCCAAAACCCAAAAATATATCTGTTGAAAATAGTCTTGTGTAGGCCCGACATCCCAGTGTGGTTTCGCAGTTCCACGGGTAAAATCTCTGTACTATCCAGTTTTGGGCCTTTGGTATCTAAAAAAAAAGCAGTTTGAGTGTGTCGCTCACTGTTCAGCCGCAAATATCTCTATTTAAAAAAGTGTGGTATACCCCAGTAAACAATAACTGTGGTTTTGCCATCCCACGGTAAAACATCTCTATTATTCAGGTTTTGGTATATTTTCCGTAAAGAAAAACAGTAGTGTCTCCTGACTGTTGTGACACAAAAATAAATCTGTTGAAAATAGTCTTGTGTAGGCCCGACATCCCAGTGTGGTTTCGCAGTTCCACGGGTCAAATCGCTGTACTATCCAGTTTTGGGCCTTTGGTATCTAAAAAAATAAAAAAAAAGCAGTTTGAGTGTGTCGCTCACTGTTCAGCCGCAAATATCTCTATTTAAAAAAGTGTGGTATACCCCAGTAAACAATAACTGTGGTTTTGCCATCCCACGGTAAAAAATCTCTATTATTCAGCTTTTGTTAGTTTTTTTCCATAAAGAAAAAAGTAGTGTCTCCTGACTGTTGTGACACAAAAATATATCTGTTGAAAATAGGCTTGTGTATGCCCGACATCCCAGTGTGGTTTCGAAGTTGCACGGGTCAAGTCGCTGTACTTTCCAGTTTTGGGCCTTTGGTATCTAAAAAAAAAGCAGTTTGAGTGTGTCGCTCACTGTTCAGCCGCAAATATCTCTTTTTAAAAAAGTGTGGTATACACCAGTAAACAATAACTATGGTTTTGCCATCCCACGGTAAAATATCTCTATTATTCAGCTTTTGGTAGTTTTTTCCATAAAGAAAAACAGTAGTGTCTCCTGACTGTTGTGACACAAAAATATATCTGTCGAAAATAGTCTTGTGTAAGCCCGACATCCCAGTGTGGCTTCGCAGTTCCACGGGTCAAATCACTGTACTATCCAGTTTTGGGCCTTTGGTATCTAAAAAAAAGCAGTTTGAGTGTGTCGCTCACTGTTCAGCCGCAAATATCTCTATTTAAAAAAGTGTGGTATACCCCAGTAAACAATAACTGTGGTTTTGCCATCCCACGGTAAAAAATCTCTATTATTCAGCTTTTGGTAGTTTTTTTCCGTAAAGAAAAAAAGTAGTGTCTCCTGACTGTTGTGACCCAAAACCCAAAAATATATCTGTTGAAAATAGTCTTGTGTAGGCCCGACATCCCAGTGTGGTTTCGCAGTTCCACGGGTAAAATCTCTGTACTATCCAGTTTTGGGCCTTTGGTATCTAAAAAAAAAGCAGTTTGAGTGTGTCGCTAACTGTTCAGCCGCAAATATCTCTATTTAAAAAAGTGTGGTATACCCCAGTAAACAATAACTGTAGTTTTGCCATCCCACGGTAAAAAATCTCTATTATTCAGGTTTTGGTATATTTTCCGTAAAGAAAAACAGTAGTGTCTCCTGACTGTTGTGACACAAAAATAAATCTGTTGAAAATAGTCTTGTGTAGGCCCAACATCCCAGTGTGGTTTCGCAGTTCCACGGGTCAAATCGCTGTACTATCCAGTTTTGGGCCTTTGGTATCTAAAAAAATAAAAAAAAAGCAGTTTGAGTGTGTCGCTCACTGTTCAGCCGCAAATATCTCTATTTAAAAAAGTGTGGTATACCCCAGTACACAATAACTGTGGTTTTGCCATCCCACGGTAAAAAATCTCTATTATTCAGCTTTTGGTAGTTTTTTTCCGTAAAGAAAAAAGTAGTGTCTCCTGACTGTTGTGACACAAAAATATATCTGTTGAAAATAGGCTTGTGTATGCCCGACATCCCAGTGTGGTTTCGAAGTTCCACGGGTCAAGTCGCTGTACTATCCAGTCTTGGGCCTTTGGTATCTAAAAAAAAAGCAGTTTGAGTGTGTCGCTCACTATTCAGCCGCAAATATCTCTTTTTAAAAAAGTGTGGTATACCCCAGTAAACAATAACTATGGTTTTGCCATCCCACGGTAAAATATCTCTATTATTCAGCTTTTTGTAGTTTTTTCCATAAAGAAAAACAGTAGTGTCTCCTGACTGTTGTGACACAAAAATATATCTGTCGAAAATAGTCTTGTGTAAGCCCGACATCCCAGTGTGGCTTCGCAGTTCCACGGGTCAAATCACTGTACTATCCAGTTTTGGGCCTTTGGTATCTAAAAAAAAGCAGTTTGAGTGTGTGGCTCACTGTTCAGCCGCAAATATCTCTATTTAAAAAAGTGTGGTATACCCCAGTAAACAATAACTGTGGTTTTGGCATCCCACGGTAAAAAAATCTTTATTATTCAGTTTTTGGTAGTTTTTTTCCGTAAAGAAAAACAGTAGTGTCTCCTGACTGTTTTGAAACAAAAATATATCTGTTGAAAATAGTCTTGTGTAGGCCCGACATCCCAGTGTGGTTTCGCAGTTCCACGGGTCAAGTCGCTGTACTTTCCAGTTTTGGGCCTTTGGTATCTAAAAAAAAAGCAGTTTGAGTGTGTCGCTCACTGTTCAGCCGCAAATATCTCTTTTTAAAAAAGTGTGGTATACCCCAGTAAACAATAACTATGGTTTTGCCATCCCACGGTAAAATATCTCTATTATTCAGCTTTTGGTAGTTTTTTCCATAAAGAAAAACAGTACTGTCTCCTGACTGTTGTGACACAAAAATATATCTGTCGAAAATAGTCTTGTGTAAGCCCGACATCCCAGTGTGGCTTCGCAGTTCCACGGGTCAAATCACTGTACTATCCAGTTTTGGGACTTTGGTATCTAAAAAAAAGCAGTTTGAGTGTGTCGCTCACTGTTCAGCCGCAAATATCTCTATTTAAAAAAGTGTGGTATACCCCAGTAAACAATAACTGTGGTTTTGCCATCCCACGGTAAAAAATCTCTATTATTCAGCTTTTGGTAGTTTTTTTCCGTAAAGAAAAAAAGTAGTGTCTCCTGACTGTTGTGACCCAAAACCCCAAAATATATCTGTTGAAAATAGTCTTGTGTAGGCCCGACATCCCAGTGTGGTTTCGCAGTTCCACGGGTAAAATCTCTGTACTATCCAGTTTTGGGCCTTTGGTATCTAAAAAAAAAGCAGTTTGAGTGTGTCGCTCACTGTTCAGCCGCAAATATCTCTATTTAAAAAAGTGTGGTATACCCCAGTAAACAATAACTGTGGTTTTGCCATCCCACGGTAAAACATCTCTATTATTCAGGTTTTGGTATATTTTCCGTAAAGAAAAACAGTAGTGTCTCCTGACTGTTGTGACACAAAAATAAATCTGTTGAAAATAGTCTTGTGTAGGCCCAACATCCCAGTGTGGTTTCGCAGTTCCACGGGTCAAATCGCTGTACTATCCAGTTTTGGGCCTTTGGTATCTAAAAAAATAAAAAAAAAGCAGTTTGAGTGTGTCGCTCACTGTTCAGCCGCAAATATCTCTATTTAAAAAAGTGTGGTATACCCCAGTACACAATAACTGTGGTTTTGCCATCCCACGGTAAAAAATCTCTATTATTCAGCTTTTGGTAGTTTTTTTCCGTAAAGAAAAAAGTAGTGTCTCCTGACTGTTGTGACACAAAAATATATCTGTTGAAAATAGGCTTGTGTATGCCCGACATCCCAGTGTGGTTTCGAAGTTCCACGGGTCAAGTCGCTGTACTATCCAGTCTTGGGCCTTTGGTATCTAAAAAAAAAGCAGTTTGAGTGTGTCGCTCACTATTCAGCCGCAAATATCTCTTTTTAAAAAAGTGTGGTATACCCCAGTAAACAATAACTATGGTTTTGCCATCCCACGGTAAAATATCTCTATTATTCAGCTTTTTGTAGTTTTTTCCATAAAGAAAAACAGTAGTGTCTCCTGACTGTTGTGACACAAAAATATATCTGTCGAAAATAGTCTTGTGTAAGCCCGACATCCCAGTGTGGCTTCGCAGTTCCACGGGTCAAATCACTGTACTATCCAGTTTTGGGCCTTTGGTATCTAAAAAAAAGCAGTTTGAGTGTGTGGCTCACAGTTCAGCCGCAAATATCTCTATTTAAAAAAGTGTGGTATACCCCAGTAAACAATAACTGTGGTTTTGGCATCCCACGGTAAAAAAATCTTTATTATTCAGCTTTTGGTAGTTTTTTTCCGTAAAGAAAAACAGTAGTGTCTCCTGACTGTTGTGACACAAAAATATATCTGTTGAAAATCGTCTTGTGTAGGCCCGACATCCCAGTGTGGTTTCGCAGTTCCACGGGTCAAATCGCTGTACTATCCAGTTTTGGGCCTTTGGTATCTAAAAAAATAAAAAAAAAGCAGTTTGAGTGTGTCGCTCACTGTTCAGCCGCAAATATCTCTATTTAAAAAAGTGTGGTATACCCCAGTAAACAATAACTGTGGTTTTGCCATCCCACGGTAAAAAATCTCTATTATTCAGCTTTTGGTAGTTTTTTTCCGTAAAGAAAAAAAGTAGTGTCTCCTGACTGTTGTGACCCAAAACCCAAAAATATATCTGTTGAAAATAGTCTTGTGTAGGCCCAACATCCCAGTGTGGTTTCGCAGTTCCACGGGTAAAATCTCTGTACTGTCCAGTTTTGGGCCTTTGGTATCTAAAAAAAAAGCAGTTTGAGTGTGTCGCTCACTGTTCAGCCGCAAATATCTCTATTTAAAAAAGTGTGGTATACCCCAGTAAACAATTACTGTGGTTTTGCCATCCCACGGTAAAACATCTCTATTATTTAGGTTTTGGTATATTTTCCGTAAAGAAAAACAGTAGTGTCTCCTGACTGTTGTGACACAAAAATAAATCTGTTGAAAATAGTCTTGTGTAGGCCCGACATCCCAGTGTGGTTTCGCAGTTCCACGGGTCAAATCGCTGTACTATCCAGTTTTGGGCCTTTGGTATCTAAAAAAATAAAAAAAAAGCAGTTTGAGTGTGTCGCTCACTGTTCAGCCACAAATATCTCTATTTAAAAAAGTGTGGTATACCCCAGTAAACAATAACTGTGGTTTTGCCATCCCACAGTAAAAAATCTCTATTATTCAGCTTTTGGTAGTTTTTTTCCATAAAGAAAAAAGTAGTGTCTCCTGACTGTTGTGACACAAAAATATCTGTTGAAAATAGGCTTGTGTATGCCCGACATCCCAGTGTGGTTTCGAAGTTCCACGGGTCAAGTCGCTGTACTTTCCAGTTTTGGGCCTTTGGAATCTAAAAAAAAAAGCAGTTTGAGTGTGTCGCTCACTGTTCAGCCGCAAATATCTCTTTTTAAAAAAGTGTGGTATACCCCAGTAAACAATAACTATGGTTTTGCCATCCCACGGTAAAATATCTCTATTATTCAGCTTTTGGTAGTTTTTTCCATAAAGAAAAACAGTAGTGTCTCCTGACTGTTGTGACACAAAAATATATCTGTCGAAAATAGTCTTGTGTAAGCCCGACATCCCAGTGTGGCTTCGCAGTTCCACGGGTCAAATCACTGTACTATCCAGTTTTGGGCCTTTGGTATCTAAAAAAAAGCAGTTTGAGTGTGTGGCTCACTGTTCAGCCGCAAATATCTCTATTTAAAAAAGTGTGGTATACCCCAGTAAACAATAACTGTGGTTTTGGCATCCCATGGTAAAAAAATCTCTATTATTCAGCTTTTGGTAGTTATTTTCCGTAAAGAAAAACAGTAGTGTCTCCTGACTGTTTTGACACAAAAATATATCTGTTGAAAATAGTCTTGTGTAGGCCCGACATCCCAGTGTGGTTTCGCAGTTCCACGGGTCAAATCGCTGTACTATCCAGTTTTGGGCCTTTGGTATCTAAAAAAATAAAAAAAAAGCAGTTTGAGTGTGTCGCTCACTGTTGAGCCGCAAATATCTCTATTTAAAAAAGTGTGGTATACCCCAGTAAACAATAACTGTGGTTTTGCCACCCCACGGTAAAAAATCTCTATTATTCAGCTTTTGGTAGTTTTTTTCCATAAAGAAAAAAGTAGTGTCTCCTGACTGTTGTGACACAAAAATATCTGTTGAAAATAGGCTTGTGTATGCCCGACATCCCAGTGTGGTTTCGAAGTTCCACGGGTCAAGTCGCTGTACTTTCCAGTTTTGGGCCTTTGGAATCTAAAAAAAAAAGCAGTTTGAGTGTGTCGCTCACTGTTCAGCCGCAAATATCTCTTTTTAAAAAAGTGTGGTATACCCCAGTAAACAATAACTATGGTTTTGCCATCCCACGGTAAAATATCTCTATTATTCAGCTTTTGGTAGTTTTTTCCATAAAGAAAAACAGTAGTGTCTCCTGACTGTTGTGACACAAAAATATATCTGTCGAAAATAGTCTTGTGTAAGCCCGACATCCCAGTGTGGCTTCGCAGTTCCACGGGTCAAATCACTGTACTATCCAGTTTTGGGCCTTTGGTATCTAAAAAAAAGCAGTTTGAGTGTGTGGCTCACTGTTCAGCCGCAAATATCTCTATTTAAAAAAGTGTGGTATACCCCAGTAAACAATAACTGTGGTTTTGGCATCCCATGGTAAAAAAATCTCTATTATTCAGCTTTTGGTAGTTATTTTCCGTAAAGAAAAACAGTAGTGTCTCCTGACTGTTTTGACACAAAAATATATCTGTTGAAAATAGTCTTGTGTAGGCCCGACATCCCAGTGTGGTTTCGCAGTTCCACGGGTCAAATCGCTGTACTATCCAGTTTTGGGCCTTTGGTATCTAAAAAAATAAAAAAAAAGCAGTTTGAGTGTGTCGCTCACTGTTGAGCCGCAAATATCTCTATTTAAAAAAGTGTGGTATACCCCAGTAAACAATAACTGTGGTTTTGCCACCCCACGGTAAAAAATCTCTATTATTCAGCTTTTGGTAGTTTTTTTCCATAAAGAAAAAAAGTAGTGTATCCTGACTGTTGTGACCCAAAACCCAAAAAAATATCTGTTGAAAATAGTCTTGTGTAGGCCCGACATCCCAGTGTGGTTTCGCACTTCCACGGGTCAAATCTCTGTACTATCCAGTTTTGGGCCTTTGGTATCTAAAAAAAAAGCAGCTTGAGTGTGTCACTCACTGTTCAGCCGCAAATATCTCTTTTTAAAAAAGTGTGGTATACCCCAGTAAACAATAACTATGGTTTTGCCATCCCACGGTAAAATATCTCTATTATTCAGCTTTTGGTAGTTTTTTCCATAAAGAAAAACAGTAGTGTCTCCTGACTGTTGTGACACAAAAATATATCTGTCGAAAATAGTCTTGTGTAAGCCCGACATCCCAGTGTGGTTTCGCAGTTCCACGGGTCAAATCACTGTACTATCCAGTTTTGGGCCTTTGGTATCTAAAAAAAAAGCAGTTTGAGTGTGTCGCTCACTGTTCAGCCGCAAATATCTCTATTTAAAAAAGTGTGGTATACCCCAGTAAACAATAACTGTGGTTTTGGCATCCCACGGTAAAAAATCTCTATTATTCAGCTTTTGGTAGTTTTTTTCCGTAAAGAAAAACAGTAGTGTCTCCTGACTGTTGTGACACAAAAATATATCTGTTGAAAATCGTCTTGTGTAGGCCCGACATCCCAGTGTGGTTTCGCAGTTCCACGGGTCAAATCGCTGTACTATCCAGTTTTGGGCCTTTGGTATCTAAAAAAATAAAAAAAAAGCAGTTTGAGTGTGTCGCTCACTGTTCAGCCGCAAATATCTCTATTTAAAAAAGTGTGGTATACCCCAGTAAACAATAACTGTGGTTTTGCCATCCCACGGTAAAAAATCTCTATTATTCAGCTTTTAGTAGTTTTTTTCCGTAAAGAAAAAAAGTAGTGTCTCCTGACTGTTGTGACCCAAAACCCAAAAATATATCTGTTGAAAATAGTCTTGTGTAGGCCCGACATCCCAGTGTGGTTTCGCAGTTCCACGGGTAAAATCTCTGTACTATCCAGTTTTGGGCCTTTGGTATCTAAAAAAAAAGCAGTTTGAGTGTGTCGCTCACTGTTCAGCCGCAAATATCTCTATTTAAAAAAGTGTGGTATACCCCAGTAAACAATAACTGTGGTTTTGCCATCCCACGGTAAAACATGACTATTATTCAGGTTTTGGTATATTTTCCGTAAAGAAAAACAGCAGTGTCTCCTGACTGTTGTGACACAAAAATAAATCTGTTGAAAATAGTCTTGTGTAGGCCCGACATCCCAGTGTGGTTTCGCAGTTCCACGGGTCAAATCGCTGTACTATCCAGTTTTGGGCCTTTGGTATCTAAAAAAAAAAAAAAAAGCAGTTTGAGTGTGTCGCTCACTGTTCAGCCGCAAATATCTCTTTTTAAAAAAGTGTGGTATACCCCAGTAAACAATATCTATGGTTTTGCCATCCCACGGTAAAATATCTCTATTATTCAGCTTTTGGTAGTTTTTTCCATAAAGAAAAACAGTAGTGTCTCCTGACTGTTGTGACACAAAAATATATCTGTCGAAAATAGTCTTGTGTAAGCCCGACATCCCAGTGTGGTTTCGCAGTTCCACGGGTCAAATCACTGTACTATCCAGTTTTGGGCCTTTGGTATCTAAAAAAAAAGCAGTTTGAGTGTGTCGCTCACTGTTCAGCCGCAAATATCTCTATTTAAAAAAGTGTGGTATACCCCAGTAAACAATAACTGTGGTTTTGCCATCCCACGGTAAAAAATCTCTATTATTCAGCTTTTGGTAGTTTTTTTCCGTAAAGAAAAACAGTAGTGTCTCCTGACTGTTGTGACACAAAAATATATCTGTTGAAAATCGTCTGGTGTAGGCCCGACATCCCAGTGTGGTTTCGCAGTTCCACGGGTCAAATCGCTGTACTATCCAGTTTTGGGCCTTTGGTATCTAAAAAAATAAAAAAAAAGCAGTTTGAGTGTGTCGCTCACTGTTCAGCCGCAAATATCTCTATTTAAAAAAGTGTGGTATACCCCAGTAAACAATAACTGTGGTTTTGCCATCCCACGGTAAAAAATCTCTATTATTCAGCTTTTGGTAGTTTTTTTCCGTAAAGAAAAAAAGTAGTGTCTCCTGACTGTTGTGACACAAAAATAAATCTGTTGAAAATAGTCTTGTGTAGGCCCGACATCCCAGTGTGGTTTCGCAGTTCCACGGGTCAAATCGCTGTACTATCCAGTTTTGGGCCTTTGGTATCTAAAAAAATAAAAAAAAAGCAGTTTGAGTGTGTCGCTCACTGTTCAGCCGCAAATATCTCTATTTAAAAAAGTGTGGTATACCCCAGTACACAATAACTGTGGTTTTGCCATCCCACGGTAAAAAATCTCTATTATTCAGCTTTTGGTAGTTTTTTTCCGTAAAGAAAAAAGTAGTGTCTCCTGACTGTTGTGACACAAAAATATATATGTTGAAAATAGGCTTGTGTATGCCCGACATCCCAGTGTGGTTTCGAAGTTCCATGGGTCAAGTCGCTGTACTATCCAGTCTTGGGCCTTTGGTATCTAAAAAAAAAGCAGTTTGAGTGTGTCGCTCACTATTCAGCCGCAAATATCTCTTTTTAAAAAAGTGTGGTATACCCCAGTAAACAATAACTATGGTTTTGCCATCCCACGGTAAAATATCTCTATTATTCAGCTTTTGGTAGTTTTTTCCATAAAGAAAAACAGTAGTGTCTCCTGACTGTTGTGACACAAAAATATATCTGTCGAAAATAGTCTTGTGTAAGCCCGACATCCCAGTGTGGCTTCGCAGTTCCACGGGTCAAATCACTGTACTATCCAGTTTTGGGCCTTTGGTATCTAAAAAAAAGCAGTTTGAGTGTGTGGCTCACTGTTCAGCCGCAAATATCTCTATTTAAAAAAGTGTGGTATACCCCAGTAAACAATAACGGTGGTTTTGGCATCCCACGGTAAAAAAATCTCTATTATTCAGCTTTTGGTAGTTTTTTTCCGTAAAGAAAAACAGTAGTGTCTCCTGACTGTTTTGACACAAAAATATATCTGTTGAAAATAGTCTTGTGTAGGCCCGACATCCCAGTGTGGTTTCGCAGTTCCACGGGTCAAATCGCTGTACTATCCAGTTTTGGGCCTTTGGTATCTAAAAAAATATAAAAAAAGCAGTTTGAGTGTGTCGCTCACTGTTCTGCCGCAAATATCTCTATTTAAAAATGTGTGGTACACCCCAGTAAACAATAACTGTGGTTTTGCCATCCCACGGTAAAAAATCTCTATTATTCAGCTTTTGGTAGTTTTTTTCCATAAAGAAAAAAAGTAGTGTCTCCTGACTGTTGTGACCCAAAACCCAAAAAAATATCTGTTGAAAATATTCTTGTGTAGGCCCGACATCCCAGTGTGGTTTCGCAGTTCCACGGGTAAAATCTCTGTACTATCCAGTTTTGGGCCTTTGGTATCTAAAAAAAAAGCAGTTTGAGTGTGTCACTCACTGTTCAGCCGCAAATATCTCTTTTTAAAAAAGTGTGGTATACCCCAGTAAACAATAACTATGGTTTTGCCATCCCACGGTAAAATATCTCTATTATTCAGCTTTTGGTAGTTTTTTCCATAAAGAAAAACAGTAGTGTCTCCTGACTGTTGTGACACAAAAATATATCTGTCGAAAATAGTCTTGTGTAAGCCCGACATCCCAGTGTGGTTTCGCAGTTCCACGGGTCAAATCACTGTACTATCCAGTTTTGGGCCTTTGGTATCTAAAAAAAAAGCAGTTTGAGTGTGTCGCTCACTGTTCAGCCGCAAATATCTCTATTTAAAAAAGTGTGGTATACCCCAGTAAACAATAACTGTGGTTTTGGCATCCCACGGTAAAAAATCTCTATTATTCAGCTTTTGGTAGTTTTTTTCCGTAAAGAAAAACAGTAGTGTCTCCTGACTGTTGTGACACAAAAATATATCTGTTGAAAATCGTCTTGTGTAGGCCCGACATCCCAGTGTGGTTTCGCAGTTCCACGGGTCAAATCGCTGTACTATCCAGTTTTGGGCCTTTGGTATCTAAAAAAATAAAAAAAAAGCAGTTTGAGTTTGTCGCTCACTGTTCAGCCGCAAATATCTCTATTTAAAAAAGTGTGGTATACCCCAGTAAACAATAACTGTGGTTTTGCCATCCCACGGTAAAAAATCTCTATTATTCAGCTTTTGGTAGTTTTTTTCCGTAAAGAAAAAAAGTAGTGTCTCCTGACTGTTGTGACCCAAAACCCAAAAATATATCTGTTGAAAATAGTCTGGTGTAGGCCCGACATCCCAGTGTGGTTTCGCAGTTCCACGGGTAAAATCTCTGTACTATCCAGTTTTGGGCCTTTGGTATCTAAAAAAAAAGCAGTTTGAGTGTGTCGCTCACTGTTCAGCCGCAAATATCTCTATTTAAAAAAGTGTGGTATACCCCAGTAAACAATAACTGGTTTTGCCATCCCACGGTAAAACATCTCTATTATTCAGGTTTTGGTATATTTTCCGTAAAGAAAAACAGTAGTGTCTCCTGACTGTTGTGACACAAAAATAAATCTGTTGAAAATAGTCTTGTGTAGGCCCGACATCCCAGTGTGGTTTCGCAGTTCCACGGGTCAAATCGCTGTACTATCCAGTTTTGGGCCTTTGGTATCTAAAAAAATAAAAAAAAAGCAGTTTGAGTGTGTCGCTCACTGTTCAGCCGCAAATATCTCTTTTTAAAAAAGTGTGGTATACCCCAGTAAACAATAACTATGGTTTTGCCATCCCACGGTAAAATATCTCTATTATTCAGCTTTTGGTAGTTTTTTCCATAAAGAAAAACAGTAGTGTCTCCTGACTGTTGTGACACAAAAATATATCTGTCGAAAATAGTCTTGTGTAAGCCCGACATCCCAGTGTGGCTTCGCAGTTCCACGGGTCAAATCACTGTACTATCCAGTTTTGGGCCTTTGGTATCTAAAAAAAAGCAGTTTGAGTGTGTGGCTCACTGTTCAGCCGCAAATATCTCTATTTAAAAAAGTGTGGTATACCCCAGTAAACAATAACTGTGGTTTTGGCATCCCACGGTAAAAAAATCTCTATTATTCAGCTTTTGGTAGTTTTTTTCCGTAAAGAAAAACAGTAGTGTCTCCTGACTGTTTTGACACAAAAATATATCTGTTGAAAATAGTCTTGTGTAGGCCCGACATCCCAGTGTGGTTTCGCAGTTCCACGGGTCAAATCGCTGTACTATCCAGTTTTGGGCCTTTGGTATCTAAAAAAATTAAAAAAAAGCAGTTTGAGTGTGTCGCTCACTGTTCAGCCGCAAATATCTCTATTTGAAAAAGTGTGGTATACCCCAGTAAACAATAACTGTGGTTTTGCCATCCCACGGTAAAAAATCTCTATTATTCAGCTTTTGGTAGTTTTTTTCCATAAAGAAAAAAAGTAGTTTATCCTGACTGTTGTGACCCAAAACCCAAAAAAATATCTGTTGAAAATAGTCTTGTGTAGGCCCGACATCCCAGTGTGGTTTCGCACTTCCACGGGTCAAATCTCTGTACTATCCAGTTTTGGGCCTTTGGTATCTAAAAAAAAAGCAGTTTGAGTGTGTCACTCACTGTTCAGCCGCAAATATCTCTTTTTAAAAAAGTGTGGTATACCCCAGTAAACAATAACTATGGTTTTGCCATCCCACGGTAAAATATCTCTATTATTCAGCTTTTGGTAGTTTTTTCCATAAAGAAACACAGTAGTGTCTCCTGACTGTTGTGACACAAAAATATATCTGTCGAAAATAGTCTTGTGTAAGCCCGACATCCCAGTGTGGTTTCGCAGTTCCACGGGTCAAATCACTGTACTATCCAGTTTTGGGCCTTTGGTATCTAAAAAAAAAGTAGTTTGAGTGTGTCGCTCACTGTTCAGCCGCAAATATCTCTATTTAAAAAAGTGTGGTATACCCCAGTAAACAATAACTGTGGTTTTGGCATCCCACGGTAAAAAATCTCTATTATTCAGCTTTTGGTAGTTTTTTTCCGTAAAGAAAAACAGTAGTGTCTCCTGACTGTTGTGACACAAAAATATATCTGTTGAAAATCGTCTTGTGTAGGCCCGACATCCCAGTGTGGTTTCGCAGTTCCACGGGTCAAATCGCTGTACTATCCAGTTTTGGGCCTTTGGTATCTAAAAAAATAAAAAAAAAGCAGTTTGAGTGTGTCGCTCACTGTTCAGCCGCAAATATCTCTATTTAAAAAAGTGTGGTATACCCCAGTAAACAATAACTGTGGTTTTGCCATCCCACGGTAAAAAATCTCTATTATTCAGCTTTTGGTAGTTTTTTCCGTAAAGAAAAAAAGTAGTGTCTCCTGACTGTTGTGACCCAAAACCCAAAAATATATCTGTTGAAAATAGTCTTGTGTAGGCCCGACATCCCAGTGTGGTTTCGCAGTTCCACGGGTAAAATCTCTGTACTATCCAGTTTTGGGCCTTTGGTATCTAAAAAAAAAGCAGTTTGAGTGTGTCGCTCACTGTTCAGCCGCAAATATCTCTATTTAAAAAAGTGTGGTATACCCCAGTAAACAATAACTGTGGTTTTGCCATCCCACGGTAAAACATCTCTATTATTCAGGTTTTGGTATATTTTCCGTAAAGAAAAACAGTAGTGTCTCCTGACTGTTGTGACACAAAAATAAATCTGTTGAAAATAGTCTTGTGTAGGCCCGACATCCCAGTGTGGTTTCGCAGTTCCACGGGTCAAATCGCTGTACTATCCAGTTTTGGGCCTTTGGTATCTAAAAAAATAAAAAAAAAGCAGTTTGAGTGTGTCGCTCACTGTTCAGCCGCAAATATCTCTTTTTAAAAAAGTGTGGTATACCCCAGTAAACAATAACTATGGTTTTGCCATCCCACGGTAAAATATCTCTATTATTCAGCTTTTGGTAGTTTTTTCCATAAAGAAAAACAGTAGTGTCTCCTGACTGTTGTGACACAAAAATATATCTGTCGAAAATAGTCTTGTGTAAGCCCGACATCCCAGTGTGGCTTCGCAGTTCCACGGGTCAAATCACTGTACTATCCAGTTTTGGGCCTTTGGTATCTAAAAAAAAGCAGTTTGAGTGTGTGGCTCACTGTTCAGCCGCAAATATCTCTATTTAAAAAAGTGTGGTATACCCCAGTAAACAATAACTGTGGTTTTGGCATCCCACGGTAAAAAAATCTCTATTATTCAGCTTTTGGTATTTTTTTTCTGTAAAGAAAAACAGTAGTGTCTCCTGACTGTTTTGACACAAAAATATATCTGTATCTGTTGAAAATAGTCTTGTGTAGGCCCGACATCCCAGTGTGGTTTCGCAGTTCCACGGGTCAAATCGCTGTACTATCCAGTTTTGGGCCTTTGGTATCTAAAAAAATAAAAAAAAAGCAGTTTGAGTGTGTCGCTCACTGTTCAGCCGCAAATATCTCTATTTAAAAAAGTGTGGTATACCCCAGTAAACAATAACGGTGGTTTTGGCATCCCACGGTAAAAAAATCTCTATTATTCAGCTTTTGGTAGTTTTTTTCCGAAAAGAAAAACAGTAGTGTCTCCTGACTGTTTTGACACAAAAATATATCTGTTGAAAATAGTCTTGTGTAGGCCCGACATCCCAGTGTGGTTTCGCAGTTCCACGGGTCAAATCGCTGTACTATCCAGTTTTGGGCCTTTGGTATCTAAAAAAATATAAAAAAAGCAGTTTGAGTGTGTCGCTCACTGTTCAGCCGCAAATATCTCTATTTAAAAATGTGTGGTACACCCCAGTAAACAATAACTGTGGTTTTGCCATCCCACGGTAAAAAATCTCTATTATTCAGCTTTTGGTAGTTTTTTTCCATAAAGAAAAAAAGTAGTGTCTCCTGACTGTTGTGACCCAAAACCCAAAAAAATATCTGTTGAAAATAGTCTTGTGTAGGCCCGACATCCCAGTGTGGTTTCGCACTTCCACGGGTCAAATCTCTGTACTATCCAGTTTTGGGCCTTTGGTATCTAAAAAAAAAGCAGTTTGAGTGTGTCACTCACTGTTCAGCCGAAAATATCTCTTTTTAAAAAAGTGTGGTATACCCCAGTAAACAATAACTATGGTTTTGCCATCCCACGGTAAAATATCTCTATTATTCAGCTTTTGGTAGTTTTTTCCATAAAGAAAAACAGTAGTGTCTCCTGACTGTTGTGACACAAAAATATATCTGTCGAAAATAGTCTTGTGTAAGCCCGACATCCCAGTGTGGTTTCGCAGTTCCACGGGTCAAATCACTGTACTATCCAGTTTTGGGCCTTTGGTATCTAAAAAAAAAGCAGTTTGAGTGTGTCGCTCACTGTTCAGCCGCAAATATCTCTATTTAAAAAAGTGTGGTATACCCCAGTAAACAATAACTGTGGTTTTGGCATCCCACGGTAAAAAATCTCTATTATTCAGCTTTTGGTAGTTTTTTTCCGTAAAGAAAAACAGTAGTGTCTCCTGACTGTTGTGACACAAAAATATATCTGTTGAAAATCGTCTTGTGTAGGCCCGACATCCCAGTGTGGTTTCGCAGTTCCACGGGTCAAATCGCTGTACTATCCAGTTTTGGGCCTTTGGTATCTAAAAAAATAAAAAAAAAGCAGTTTGAGTGTGTCGCTCACTGTTCAGCCGCAAATATCTCTATTTAAAAAAGTGTGGTATACCCCAGTAAACAATAACTGTGGTTTTGCCATCCCACGGTAAAAAATCTCTATTATTCAGCTTTTGGTAGTTTTTTTCCGTAAAGAAAAAAAGTAGTGTCTCCTGACTGTTGTGACCCAAAACCCAAAAATATATCTGTTGAAAATCGTCTTGTGTAGGCCCGACATCCCAGTGTGGTTTCGCAGTTCCACGGGTAAAATCTCTGTACTATCCAGTTTTGGGCCTTTGGTATCTAAAAAAAAAGCAGTTTGAGTGTGTCGCTCACTGTTCAGCCGCAAATATCTCTATTTAAAAAAGTGTGGTATACCCCAGTAAACAATAACTGTGGTTTTGCCATCCCACGGTAAAACATCTCTATTATTCAGGTTTTGGTATATTTTCCGTAAAGAAAAACAGTAGTGTCTCCTGACTGTTGTGACACAAAAATAAATCTGTTGAAAATAGTCTTGTGTAGGCCCGACATCCCAGTGTGGTTTCGCAGTTCCACGGGTCAAATCGCTGTACTATCCAGTTTTGGGCCTTTGGTATCTAAAAAAATAAAAAAAAAGCAGTTTGAGTGTGTCGCTCACTGTTCAGCCGCAAATATCTCTTTTTAAAAAAGTGTGGTATACCCCAGTAAACAATAACTATGGTTTTGCCATCCCACGGTAAAATATCTCTATTATTCAGCTTTTGGTAGTTTTTTCCATAAAGAAAAACAGTAGTGTCTCCTGACTGTTGTGACACAAAAATATATCTGTCGAAAATAGTCTTGTGTAAGCCCGACATCCCAGTGTGGCTTCGCAGTTCCACGGGTCAAATCACTGTACTATCCAGTTTTGGGCCTTTGGTATCTAAAAAAAAGCAGTTTGAGTGTGTGGCTCACTGTTCAGCCGCAAATATCTCTATTTAAAAAAGTGTGGTATACCCCAGTAAACAATAACTGTGGTTTTGGCATCCCACGGTAAAAAAATCTCTATTATTCAGCTTTTGGTAGTTTTTTTCCGTAAAGAAAAACAGTAGTGTCTCCTGACTGTTTTGACACAAAAATATATCTGTTGAAAATCGTCTTGTGTAGGCCCGACATCCCAGTGTGGTTTCGCAGTTCCACGGGTCAAATCGCTGTACTATCCAGTTTTGGGCCTTTGGTATCTAAAAAAATTAAAAAAAAGCAGTTTGAGTGTGTCGCTCACTGTTCAGCCGCAAATATCTCTATTTAAAAAAGTGTGGTATACCCCAGTAAACAATAACTGTGGTTTTGCCATCCCACGGTAAAAAATCTCTATTATTCAGCTTTTGGTAGTTTTTTTCCATAAAGAAAAAAAGTAGTGTATCCTGACTGTTGTGACCCAAAACCCAAAAAAATATCTGTTGAAAATAGTCTTGTGTAGGCCCGACATCCCAGTGTGGTTTCGCACTTCCACGGGTCAAATCTCTGTACTATCCAGTTTTGGGCCTTTGGTATCTAAAAAAAAAGCAGTTTGAGTGTGTCGCTCACTGTTCAGCCGCAAATATCTCTATTTAAAAAAGTGTGGTATACCCAGTAAACAATAACTGTGGTTTTGCCATCCCACGGTAAAACATCTCTATTATTCAGGTTTTGGTATATTTTCCGTAAAGAAAAACAGTAGTGTCTCCTGACTGTTGTGACACAAAAATAAATCTGTTGAAAATAGTCTTGTGTAGGCCCGACATCCCAGTGTGGTTTCGCAGTTCCACGGGTCAAATCGCTGTACTATCCAGTTTTGGGCCTTTGGTATCTAAAAAAATAAAAAAAAAGCAGTTTGAGTGTGTCGCTCACTGTTCAGCCGCAAATATCTCTTTTTAAAAAAGTGTGGTATACCCCAGTAAACAATAACTATGGTTTTGCCATCCCACGGTAAAATATCTCTATTATTCAGCTTTTGGTAGTTTTTTCCATAAAGAAAAACAGTAGTGTCTCCTGACTGTTGTGACACAAAAATATATCTGTCGAAAATAGTCTTGTGTAAGCCCGACATCCCAGTGTGGCTTCGCAGTTCCACGGGTCAAATCACTGTACTATCCAGTTTTGGGCCTTTGGTATCTAAAAAAAAGCAGTTTGAGTGTGTGGCTCACTGTTCAGCCGCAAATATCTCTATTTAAAAAAGTGTGGTATACCCCAGTAAACAATAACTGTGGTTTTGGCATCCCACGGTAAAAAAATCTCTATTATTCAGCTTTTGGTATTTTTTTTCTGTAAAGAAAAACAGTAGTGTCTCCTGACTGTTTTGACACAAAAATATATCTGTATCTGTTGAAAATAGTCTTGTGTAGGCCCGACATCCCAGTGTGGTTTCGCAGTTCCACGGGTCAAATCGCTGTACT
Organism: Phyllobates terribilis; assembly: GCF_046119375.1. Taxonomy (NCBI): domain Eukaryota; kingdom Metazoa; phylum Chordata; class Amphibia; order Anura; family Dendrobatidae; genus Phyllobates; species Phyllobates terribilis. Next base: position 27,726,791 of record NW_027362767.1, on the reverse strand, counting down.
ATCCAGTTTTGGGCCTTTGGTATCTAAAAAAATAAAAAAAAAGCAGTTTGAGTGTGTCGCTCACTGTTCAGCCGCAAATATCTCTATTTAAAAAAGTGTGGTATACCCCAGTAAACAATAACGGTGGTTTTGGCATCCCACGGTAAAAAAATCTCTATTATTCAGCTTTTGGTAGTTTTTTTCCGAAAAGAAAAACAGTAGTGTCTCCTGACTGTTTTGACACAAAAATATATCTGTTGAAAATAGTCTTGTGTAGGCCCGACATCCCAGTGTGGTTTCGCAGTTCCACGGGTCAAATCGCTGTACTATCCAGTTTTGGGCCTTTGGTATCTAAAAAAATATAAAAAAAGCAGTTTGAGTGTGTCGCTCACTGTTCAGCCGCAAATATCTCTATTTAAAAATGTGTGGTACACCCCAGTAAACAATAACTGTGGTTTTGCCATCCCACGGTAAAAAATCTCTATTATTCAGCTTTTGGTAGTTTTTTTCCATAAAGAAAAAAAGTAGTGTCTCCTGACTGTTGTGACCCAAAACCCAAAAAAATATCTGTTGAAAATAGTCTTGTGTAGGCCCGACATCCCAGTGTGGTTTCGCACTTCCACGGGTCAAATCTCTGTACTATCCAGTTTTGGGCCTTTGGTATCTAAAAAAAAAGCAGTTTGAGTGTGTCACTCACTGTTCAGCCGCAAATATCTCTTTTTAAAAAAGTGTGGTAAACCCCAGTAAACAATAACTATGGTTTTGCCATCCCACGGTAAAATATCTCTATTATTCAGCTTTTGGTAGTTTTTTCCATAAAGAAAAACAGTAGTGTCTCCTGACTGTTGTGACACAAAAATATATCTGTCGAAAATAGTCTTGTGTAAGCCCGACATCCCAGTGTGGTTTCGCAGTTCCACGGGTCAAATCACTGTACTATCCAGTTTTGGGCCTTTGGTATCTAAAAAAAAAGCAGTTTGAGTGTGTCGCTCACTGTTCAGCCGCAAATATCTCTATTTAAAAAAGTGTGGTATACCCCAGTAAACAATAACTGTGGTTTTGGCATCCCACGGTAAAAAATCTCTATTATTCAGCTTTTGGTAGTTTTTTTCCGTAAAGAAAAACAGTAGTGTCTCCTGACTGTTGTGACACAAAAATATATCTGTTGAAAATCGTCTTGTGTAGGCCCGACATCCCAGTGTGGTTTCGCAGTTCCACGGGTCAAATCGCTGTACTATCCAGTTTTGGGCCTTTGGTATCTAAAAAAATAAAAAAAAAGCAGTTTGAGTGTGTCGCTCACTGTTCAGCCGCAAATATCTCTATTTAAAAAAGTGTGGTATACCCCAGTAAACAATAACTGTGGTTTTGCCATCCCACGGTAAAAAATCTCTATTATTCAGCTTTTGGTAGTTTTTTTCCGTAAAGAAAAAAAGTAGTGTCTCCTGACTGTTGTGACCCAAAACCCAAAAATATATCTGTTGAAAATCGTCTTGTGTAGGCCCGACATCCCAGTGTGGTTTCGCAGTTCCACGGGTAAAATCTCTGTACTATCCAGTTTTGGGCCTTTGGTATCTAAAAAAAAAGCAGTTTGAGTGTGTCGCTCACTGTTCAGCCGCAACTATCTCTATTTAAAAAAGTGTGGTATACCCCAGTAAACAATAACTGTGGTTTTGCCATCCCACGGTAAAACATCTCTATTATTCAGGTTTTGGTATATTTTCCGTAAAGAAAAACAGTAGTGTCTCCTGACTGTTGTGACACAAAAATAAATCTGTTGAAAATAGTCTTGTGTAGGCCCGACATCCCAGTGTGGTTTCGCAGTTCCACGGGTCAAATCGCTGTACTATCCAGTTTTGGGCCTTTGGTATCTAAAAAAATAAAAAAAAAGCAGTTTGAGTGTGTCGCTCACTGTTCAGCCGCAAATATCTCTTTTTAAAAAAGTGTGGTATACCCCAGTAAACAATAACTATGGTTTTGCCATCCCACGGTAAAATATCTCTATTATTCAGCTTTTGGTAGTTTTTTCCATAAAGAAAAACAGTAGTGTCTCCTGACTGTTGTGACACAAAAATATATCTGTCGAAAATAGTCTTGTGTAAGCCCGACATCCCAGTGTGGCTTCGCAGTTCCACGGGTCAAATCACTGTACTATCCAGTTTTGGGCCTTTGGTATCTAAAAAAAAGCAGTTTGAGTGTGTGGCTCACTGTTCAGCCGCAAATATCTCTATTTAAAAAAGTGTGGTATACCCCAGTAAACAATAACTGTGGTTTTGGCATCCCACGGTAAAAAAATCTCTATTATTCAGCTTTTGGTAGTTTTTTTCCGTAAAGAAAAACAGTAGTGTCTCCTGACTGTTTTGACACAAAAATATATCTGTTGAAAATAGTCTTGTGTAGGCCCGACATCCCAGTGTGGTTTCGCAGTTCCACGGGTCAAATCGCTGTACTATCCAGTTTTGGGCCTTTGGTATCTAAAAAAATTAAAAAAAAGCAGTTTGAGTGTGTCGCTCACTGTTCAGCCGCAAATATCTCTATTTAAAAAAGTGTGGTATACCCCAGTAAACAATAACTGTGGTTTTGCCATCCCACGGTAAAAAATCTCTATTATTCAGCTTTTGGTAGTTTTTTTCCATAAAGAAAAAAAGTAGTGTATCCTGACTGTTGTGACCCAAAACCCAAAAAAATATCTGTTGAAAATAGTCTTGTGTAGGCCCGACATCCCAGTGTGGTTTCGCACTTCCACGGGTCAAATCTCTGTACTATCCAGTTTTGGGCCTTTGGTATCTAAAAAAAAAGCAGTTTGAGTGTGTCACTCACTGTTCAGCCGCAAATATCTCTTTTTAAAAAAGTGTGGTATACCCCAGTAAACAATAACTATGGTTTTGCCATCCCACGGTAAAATATCTCTATTATTCAGCTTTTGGTAGTTTTTTCCATAAAGAAACACAGTAGTGTCTCCTGACTGTTGTGACACAAAAATATATCTGTCGAAAATAGTCTTGTGTAAGCCCGACATCCCAGTGTGGTTTCGCAGTTCCACGGGTCAAATCACTGTACTATCCAGTTTTGGGCCTTTGGTATCTAAAAAAAAAGCAGTTTGAGTGTGTCGCTCACTGTTCAGCCGCAAATATCTCTATTTAAAAAAGTGTGGTATACCCCAGTAAACAATAACTGTGGTTTTGGCATCCCACGGTAAAAAATCTCTATTATTCAGCTTTTGGTAGTTTTTTTCCGTAAAGAAAAACAGTAGTGTCTCCTGACTGTTGTGACACAAAAATATATCTGTTGAAAATCGTCTTGTGTAGGCCCGACATCCCAGTGTGGTTTCGCAGTTCCACGGGTCAAATCGCTGTACTATCCAGTTTTGGGCCTTTGGTATCTAAAAAAATAAAAAAAAAGCAGTTTGAGTGTGTCGCTCACTGTTCAGCCGCAAATATCTCTATTTAAAAAAGTGTGGTATACCCCAGTAAACAATAACTGTGGTTTTGCCATCCCACGGTAAAAAATCTCTATTATTCAGCTTTTGGTAGTTTTTTTCCGTAAAGAAAAAAAGTAGTGTCTCCTGACTGTTGTGACCCAAAACCCAAAAATATATCTGTTGAAAATAGTCTTGTGTAGGCCCGACATCCCAGTGTGGTTTTGCAGTTCCACGGGTAAAATCTCTTTACTATCCAGTTTTGGGCCTTTGGTATCTAAAAAAAAAGCAGTTTGAGTGTGTCGCTCACTGTTCAGCCGCAAATATCTCTATTTAAAAAAGTGTGGTATACCCCAGTAAACAATAACTGTGGTTTTGCCATCCCACGGTAAAACATCTCTATTATTCAGGTTTTGGTATATTTTCCGTAAAGAAAAACAGTAGTGTCTCCTGACTGTTGTGACACAAAAATAAATCTGTTGAAAATAGTCTTGTGTAGGCCCGACATCCCAGTGTGGTTTCGCAGTTCCACGGGTAAAATCGCTGTACTATCCAGTTTTGGGCCTTTGGTATCTAAAAAAATAAAAAAAAAGCAGTTTGAGTGTGTCGCTCACTGTTCAGCCGCAAATATCTCTTTTTAAAAAAGTGTGGTATACCCCAGTAAACAATAACTATGGTTTTGCCATCCCACGGTAAAATATCTCTATTATTCAGCTTTTGGTAGTTTTTTCCATAAAGAAAAACAGTAGTGTCTCCTGAGTGTTGTGACACAAAAATATATCTGTCGAAAATAGTCTTGTGTAAGCCCGACATCCCAGTGTGGCTTCGCAGTTCCACGGGTCAAATCACTGTACTATCCAGTTTTGGGCCTTTGGTATCTAAAAAAAAGCAGTTTGAGTGTGTGGCTCACTGTTCAGCCGCAAATATCTCTATTTAAAAAAGTGTGGTATACCCCAGTAAACAATAACTGTGGTTTTGGCATCCCACGGTAAAAAAATCTCTATTATTCAGCTTTTGGTATTTTTTTTCTGTAAAGAAAAACAGTAGTGTCTCCTGACTGTTTTGACACAAAAATATATCTGTATCTGTTGAAAATAGTCTTGTGTAGGCCCGACATCCCAGTGTGGTTTCACAGTTCCACGGGTCAAATCGCTGTACTATCCAGTTTTGGGCCTTTGGTATCTAAAAAAATAAAAAAAAAGCAGTTTGAGTGTGTCGCTCACTGTTCAGCCGCAAATATCTCTATTTAAAAAAAGTGTGGTATACCCCAGTAAACAATAACTGTGGTTTTGCCATCCCACGGTAAAACATCTCTATTATTCAGGTTTTGGTATATTTTCCGTAAAGAAAAATAGTAGTGTCTCCTGACTGTTGTGACACAAAAATATATCTGTTGAAAATAGTCTTGTGTAGGCCCGACATCCCAGTGTGGTTTCGCAGTTCCACGGGTCAAATCGCTGTACTATCCAGTTTTGGGCCTTTGGTATCTAAAAAAAAAGCAGTTTGAGTGTGTCGCTCACTGTTCAGCCGCAAATATCTCTATTTAAAAAAGTGTGGTATACCCCAGTAAACAATAACTATGGTTTTGCCATCCCACGGTAAAAAATCTCTATTATTCAGCTTTTGGTAGTTTTTTCCGTAAAGAAAAACAGTAGTGTCTCCTGACTGTTGTGACACAAAAATATATCTGTTGAATATAGTCTTGTGTAGGCCCGATATCCCAGTGTGGTTTCGCAGTTCCACGGGTCAAATCACTGTACTATCCAGTTTTGGGCCTTTGGTATCTAAAAAAATAAAAAAAAAGCAGTTTGAGTGTGTCGCTCACTGTTCAGCCGCAAATATCTCTTTTTAAAAAAGTGTGGTATACCCCAGTAAACAATAACTATGGTTTTGCCATCCCACGGTAAAATATCTCTATTATTCAGCTTTTGGTAGTTTTTTCCATAAAGAAAAACAGTAGTGTCTCCTGAGTGTTGTGACACAAAAATATATCTGTCGAAAATAGTCTTGTGTAAGCCCGACATCCCAGTGTGGCTTCGCAGTTCCACGGGTCAAATCACTGTACTATCCAGTTTTGGGCCTTTGGTATCTAAAAAAAAGCAGTTTGAGTGTGTGGCTCACTGTTCAGCCGCAAATATCTCTATTTAAAAAAGTGTGGTATACCCCAGTAAACAATAACTGTGGTTTTGGCATCCCACGGTAAAAAAATCTCTATTATTCAGCTTTTGGTATTTTTTTTCTGTAAAGAAAAACAGTAGTGTCTCCTGACTGTTTTGACACAAAAATATATCTGTATCTGTTGAAAATAGTCTTGTGTAGGCCCGACATCCCAGTGTGGTTTCACAGTTCCACGGGTCAAATCGCTGTACTATCCAGTTTTGGGCCTTTGGTATCTAAAAAAATAAAAAAAAAGCAGTTTGAGTGTGTCGCTCACTGTTCAGCCGCAAATATCTCTATTTAAAAAAGTGTGGTATACCCCAGTAAACAATAACTGTGGTTTTGCCATCCCACGGTAAAACATCTCTATTATTCAGGTTTTGGTATATTTTCCGTAAAGAAAAATAGTAGTGTCTCCTGACTGTTGTGACACAAAAATATATCTGTTGAAAATAGTCTTGTGTAGGCCCGACATCCCAGTGTGGTTTCGCAGTTCCACGGGTCAAATCGCTGTACTATCCAGTTTTGGGCCTTTGGTATCTAAAAAAAAAGCAGTTTGAGTGTGTCGCTCACTGTTCAGCCGCAAATATCTCTATTTAAAAAAGTGTGGTATACCCCAGTAAACAATAACTATGGTTTTGCCATCCCACGGTAAAAAATCTCTATTATTCAGCTTTTGGTAGTTTTTTCCGTAAAGAAAAACAGTAGTGTCTCCTGACTGTTGTGACACAAAAATATATATGTTGAATATAGTCTTGTGTAGGCCCGATATCCCAGTGTGGTTTCGCAGTTCCACGGGTCAAATCACTGTACTATCCAGTTTTGGGCCTTTAGTATCTAAAAAAAAGCAGTTTGAGTGTGTCGCTCACTGTTCAGCCACAAATATCTCTATTTAAAAAAGTGTGGTATACCCCAGTAAATAATAACTGTGGTTTTGCCATCCTACGGTAAAACATCTCTATTATTCAGGTTTTGGTATATTTTCCGTAAAGAAAAACAGTAGTGTTTCCTGACTCTTGTGACACAAAAATATATCTGTTGAAAATAGTCTTGTGCAGGCCCGACATCCCAGTGTGGTTTCGCAGCTCCACGGGTCAAATTGCTGTACTATCCAGTTTTGGGCCTAGGTATCTAAAAAAAAAAGCAGTTTGAGTGTGTCGCTCACTGTTCAGCCGCAAATATCTCTATTTAAAAAAGTGTGGTATACCCCAGTAAACAATAATTGTGGTTTTGCCATCCCACGGCAAAACATCTCTATTATTCAGGTTTTGGTATATTTTCCGTAAAGAAAAACAGTAGTGTTTCCTGACTGTTGTGACACAAAAATATATCTGTTGAAAATAGTCTTGTGCAGGCCCGACATCCCAGTGTGGTTTCGCAATTCCACGGGTCAAAACGCTGTACTATCCAGTTTTGGTCCTTTGGTATCTAAAAAAAAGAGCAGTTTGAGTGTGTCGCTCACTGTTCAGCCGCAAATATCTCTATTTAAAAAAATGTGGTATACTCCAGTAAACAATAACTGTGGTTTTGCCATCCCACGGTAAAAAATCTCTATTATTCAGCTTTTGGTAGTTTTTTCCGTAAAGAAAAACAGTAGTGTCTCCTGACTGTTGTGACACAAAAATATATCTGTTGAAAATAGTCTTGTGTAGGCCCGACATCCCAGTGTGGTTTCGCAGTTCCACGGGTCAAATCGCTGTACTATCCAGTTTTGGGCCTTTGGTATCTAAAAAAAAAGCAGTTTGAGTGTGTCGCTCACTGTTCAGCCGCAAATATCTCTATTTAAAAAAGTGTGTTATACCCCAGTAAACAATAACTGTGGTTTTGCCATCCCACGGTAAAAAATCTCTATTATTCAGCTTTTGGTAGTTTTTTCCGTAAAGAAAACAGTAGTGTCTCCTGACTGTTGTGACACAAAAATATATCTGTTGAAAATAGTCTTGTGTAGGCCCGACATCCCAGTGTGGTTTCGCAGTTCCACGGGTCAAATCGCTGTACTATCCAGTTTTGGGCCTTTGTTATCTAAAAAAAAGCAGTTTGAGTGTGTCGCTCACTGTTCAGCCGCAAATATCTCTATTTAAAAAAGTGTGGTATACCCCAGTAAACAATAACTGTGGTTTTGCCATCCCACGGTAAAAAACCCTATTATTCAGCTTTTGGTAGTTTTTTCCGTAAAGAAAAACAGTAGTGTCTCCTGACTGTTGTGACACAAAAATATATCTGTTGAAAATCGTCTTGTGTAGGCCCAACATCCCAGTGTGGTTTCGCAGTTCCACGGGTCAAATCGCTGTACTATCCAGTTTTGGGCCTTTGGTATCTAAAAAAAAAGCAGTTTGAGTGTGTCGCTCACTGATCAGCCGCAAATACCTCTCTTTAAAAAAGTGTGTTATACCCCAGTAAACAATAACTGTGGTTTTGCCATCCCACGGTAAAAAATCTCTATTATTCAGGTTTTGGTATATTTTCCGTAAAGAAAAACAGTAGTGTCTCCTGACTGTTGTGACACAAAAATATATCTGTTGAAAATCGACTTGTGTAGGCCCGACATCCCAGTGTGGTTTCGCAGTTCCACGGGTCAAATCGCTGTACTATCCAATTTTGGGCCTTTGGTATCTAAAAAAATAAAAAAAAAGCAGTTTGAGTGTGTCGCTCACTGTTCAGCCGCAAATATCTCTATTTAAAAAAGTGTGGTATACCCCAGTAAACAATAACTGTGGTTTTGCCATCCCACGGTAAAACATCTCTATTATTCAGGTTTTGGTATATTTTCCGTAAAGAAAAACAGTAGTGTCTCCTGACTGTTGTGACACAAAAATAAATCTGTTGAAAATAGTCTTGTGTAGGCCCGACATCCCAGTGTGGTTTCGCAGTTCCACGGGTCAAATCGCTGTACTATCCAGTTTTGGGCCTTTGGTATCTAAAAAAATAAAAAAAAAGCAGTTTGAGTGTGTCGCTCACTGTTCAGCCGCAAATATCTCTTTTTAAAAAAGTGTGGTATACCCCAGTAAACAATAACTATGGTTTTGCCATCCCACGGTAAAATGTCTCTATTATTCAGCTTTTGGTAGTTTTTTCCATAAAGAAAAACAGTAGTGTCTCCTGACTGTTGTGACACAAAAATATATCTGTCGAAAATAGTATTGTGTAAGCCCGACATCCCAGTGTGGCTTCGCAGTTCCACGGGTCAAATCACTGTACTATCCAGTTTTGGGCCTTTGGTATCTAAAAAAAAGCAGTTTGAGTGTGTGGCTCACTGTTCAGCCGCAAATATCTCTATTTAAAAAAGTGTGGTATACCCCAGTAAACAATAACTGTGGTTTTGCCATCCCACGGTAAAAAATCTCTATTATTCAGCTTTTGGTAGTTTTTTTCCATAAAGAAAAAAAGTAGTGTATCCTGACTGTTGTGACCCAAAACCCAAAAAAATATCTGTTGAAAATAGTCTTGTGTAGGCCCGACATCCCAGTGTGGTTTCGCACTTCCACGGGTCAAATCCCTGTACTATCCAGTTTTGGGCCTTTGGTATCTAAAAAAAAAGCAGTTTGAGTGTGTCACTCACTGTTCAGCCGCAAATATCTCTTTTTAAAAAAGTGTGGTATACCCCAGTAAACAATAACTATGGTTTTGCCATCCCACGGTAAAATATCTCTATTATTCAGCTTTTGGTAGTTTTTTCCATAAAGAAACACAGTAGTGTCTCCTGACTGTTGTGACACAAAAATATATCTGTCGAAAATAGTCTTGTGTAAGCCCGACATCCCAGTGTGGTTTCGCAGTTCCACGGGTCAAATCACTGTACTATCCAGTTTTGGGCCTTTGGTATCTAAAAAAAAAGCAGTTTGAGTGTGTCGCTCACTGTTCAGCCGCAAATATCTCTATTTAAAAAAGTGTGGTATACCCCAGTAAACAATAACTGTGGTTTTGGCATCCCACGGTAAAAAATCTCTATTATTCAGCTTTTGGTAGTTTTTTTCCGTAAAGAAAAACAGTAGTGTCTCCTGACTGTTGTGACACAAAAATATATCTGTTGAAAATCGTCTTGTGTAGGCCCGACATCCCAGTGTGGTTTCGCAGTTCCACGGGTCAAATCGCTGTACTATCCAGTTTTGGGCCTTTGGTATCTAAAAAAATAAAAAAAAAGCAGTTTGAGTGTGTCGCTCACTGTTCAGCCGCAAATATCTCTATTTAAAAAAGTGTGGTATACCCCAGTAAACAATAACTGTGGTTTTGCCATCCCACGGTAAAAAATCTCTATTATTCAGCTTTTGGTAGTTTTTTTCCGTAAAGAAAAAAAGTAGTGTCTCCTGACTGTTGTGACCCAAAACCCAAAAATATATCTGTTGAAAATAGTCTTGTGTAGGCCCGACATCCCAGTGTGGTTTCGCAGTTCCACGGGTCAAATCGCTGTACTATCCAGTTTTGGGCCTTTGTTATCTAAAAAAAAGCAGTTTGAATGTGTCGCTCACTGTTCAGCCGCAAATATCTCTATTTAAAAAAGTGTGGTATACCCCAGTAAACAATAACTGTGGTTTTGCCATCCCACGGTAAAAAACCCTATTATTCAGCTTTTGGTAGTTTTTTCCGTAAAGAAAAACAGTAGTGTCTCCTGACTGTTGTGACACAAAAATATATCTGTTGAAAATCGTCTTGTGTAGGCCCAACATCCCAGTGTGGTTTCGCAGTTCCACGGGTCAAATCGCTGTACTATCCAGTTTTGGGCCTTTGGTATCTAAAAAAAAAGCAGTTTGAGTGTGTCGCTCACTGATCAGCCGCAAATACCTCTCTTTAAAAAAGTGTGTTATACCCCAGTAAACAATAACTGTGGTTTTGCCATCCCACGGTAAAAAATCTCTATTATTCAGGTTTTGGTATATTTTCCGTAAAGAAAAACAGTAGTGTCTCCTGACTGTTGTGACACAAAAATATATCTGTTGAAAATCGACTTGTGTAGGCCCGACATCCCAGTGTGGTTTCGCAGTTCCACGGGTCAAATCGCTGTACTATCCAATTTTGGGCCTTTGGTATCTAAAAAAATAAAAAAAAAGCAGTTTGAGTGTGTCGCTCACTGTTCAGCCGCAAATATCTCTATTTAAAAAAGTGTGGTATACCCCAGTAAACAATAACTGTGGTTTTGCCATCCCACGGTAAAACATCTCTATTATTCAGGTTTTGGTATATTTTCCGTAAAGAAAAACAGTAGTGTCTCCTGACTGTTGTGACACAAAAATAAATCTGTTGAAAATAGTCTTGTGTAGGCCCGACATCCCAGTGTGGTTTCGCAGTTCCACGGGTCAAATCGCTGTACTATCCAGTTTTGGGCCTTTGGTATCTAAAAAAATAAAAAAAAAGCAGTTTGAGTGTGTCGCTCACTGTTCAGCCGCAAATATCTCTTTTTAAAAAAGTGTGGTATACCCCAGTAAACAATAACTATGGTTTTGCCATCCCACGGTAAAATGTCTCTATTATTCAGCTTTTGGTAGTTTTTTCCATAAAGAAAAACAGTAGTGTCTCCTGACTGTTGTGACACAAAAATATATCTGTCGAAAATAGTATTGTGTAAGCCCGACATCCCAGTGTGGCTTCGCAGTTCCACGGGTCAAATCACTGTACTATCCAGTTTTGGGCCTTTGGTATCTAAAAAAAAGCAGTTTGAGTGTGTGGCTCACTGTTCAGCCGCAAATATCTCTATTTAAAAAAGTGTGGTATACCCCAGTAAACAATAACTGTGGTTTTGCCATCCCACGGTAAAAAATCTCTATTATTCAGCTTTTGGTAGTTTTTTTCCATAAAGAAAAAAAGTAGTGTATCCTGACTGTTGTGACCCAAAACCCAAAAAAATATCTGTTGAAAATAGTCTTGTGTAGGCCCGACATCCCAGTGTGGTTTCGCACTTCCACGGGTCAAATCCCTGTACTATCCAGTTTTGGGCCTTTGGTATCTAAAAAAAAAGCAGTTTGAGTGTGTCACTCACTGTTCAGCCGCAAATATCTCTTTTTAAAAAAGTGTGGTATACCCCAGTAAACAATAACTATGGTTTTGCCATCCCACGGTAAAATATCTCTATTATTCAGCTTTTGGTAGTTTTTTCCATAAAGAAACACAGTAGTGTCTCCTGACTGTTGTGACACAAAAATATATCTGTCGAAAATAGTCTTGTGTAAGCCCGACATCCCAGTGTGGTTTCGCAGTTCCACGGGTCAAATCACTGTACTATCCAGTTTTGGGCCTTTGGTATCTAAAAAAAAAGCAGTTTGAGTGTGTCGCTCACTGTTCAGCCGCAAATATCTCTATTTAAAAAAGTGTGGTATACCCCAGTAAACAATAACTGTGGTTTTGGCATCCCACGGTAAAAAATCTCTATTATTCAGCTTTTGGTAGTTTTTTTCCGTAAAGAAAAACAGTAGTGTCTCCTGACTGTTGTGACACAAAAATATATCTGTTGAAAATCGTCTTGTGTAGGCCCGACATCCCAGTGTGGTTTCGCAGTTCCACGGGTCAAATCGCTGTACTATCCAGTTTTGGGCCTTTGGTATCTAAAAAAATAAAAAAAAAGCAGTTTGAGTGTGTCGCTCACTGTTCAGCCGCAAATATCTCTATTTAAAAAAGTGTGGTATACCCCAGTAAACAATAACTGTGGTTTTGCCATCCCACGGTAAAAAATCTCTATTATTCAGCTTTTGGTAGTTTTTTTCCGTAAAGAAAAAAAGTAGTGTCTCCTGACTGTTGTGACCCAAAACCCAAAAATATATCTGTTGAAAATAGTCTTGTGTAGGCCCGACATCCCAGTGTGGTTTCGCAGTTCCACGGGTCAAATCGCTGTACTATCCAGTTTTGGGCCTAGGTATCTAAAAAAAAAGCAGTTTGAGTGTGTCGCTCACTGTTCAGCCGCAAATATCTCTATTTAAAAAAGTGTGGTATACCCCAGTAAACAATAACTATGGTTTTGCCATCCCACGGTAAAAAATCTCTATTATTCAGCTTTTGGTAGTTTTTTCCGTAAAGAAAAACAGTAGTGTCTCCTGACTGTTGTGACACAAAAATATATCTGTTGAATATAGTCTTGTGTAGGCCCGATATCCCAGTGTGGTTTCGCAGTTCCACGGGTCAAATCACTGTACTATCCAGTTTTGGGCCTTTAGTATCTAAAAAAAAGCAGTTTGAGTGTGTCGCTCACTGTTCAGCCACAAATATCTCTATTTAAAAAAGTGTGGTATACCCCAGTAAATAATAACTGTGGTTTTGCCATCCTACGGTAAAACATCTCTATTATTCAGGTTTTGGTATATTTTCCGTAAAGAAAAACAGTAGTGTTTCCTGACTGTTGTGACACAAAAATATATCTGTTGAAAATAGTCTTGTGCAGGCCCGACATCCCAGTGTGGTTTCGCAGCTCCACGGGTCAAATTGCTGTACTATCCAGTTTTGGGCCTTAGGTATCTAAAAAAAAAAGCAGTTTGAGTTTGTCGCTCACTGTTCAGCCGCAAATATCTCTATTTAAAAAAGTGTGGTATACCCCAGTAAACAATAATTGTGGTTTTGCCATCCCACGGCAAAACATCTCTATTATTCAGGTTTTGGTATATTTTCCGTAAAGAAAAACAGTAGTGTTTCCTGACTGTTGTGACACAAAAATATATCAGTTGAAAATAGTCTTGTGCAGGCCCGACATCCCAGTGTGGTTTCGCAATTCCACGGGTCAAAACGCTGTACTATCCAGTTTTGGTCCTTTGGTATCTAAAAAAAAGAGCAGTTTGAGTGTGTCGCTCACTGTTCAGCCGCAAATATCTCTATTTAAAAAAGTGTGGTATACCCCAGTAAACAATAACTGTGGTTTTGCCATCCCACGGTAAAACATCTCTATTATTCAGGTTTTGGTATATTTTCCGTAAAGAAAAACAGTAGTGTCTCCTGACTGTTGTGACACAAAAATAAATCTGTTGAAAATAGTCTTGTGTAGGCCCGACATCCCAGTGTGGTTTCGCAGTTCCACGGGTCAAATCGCTGTACTATCCAGTTTTGGGCCTTTGGTATCTAAAAAAATAAAAAAAAAGCAGTTTGAGTGTGTCGCTCACTGTTCAGCCGCAAATATCTCTTTTTAAAAAAGTGTGGTATACCCCAGTAAACAATAACTATGGTTTTGCCATCCCACGGTAAAATGTCTCTATTATTCAGCTTTTGGTAGTTTTTTCCATAAAGAAAAACAGTAGTGTCTCCTGACTGTTGTGACACAAAAATATATCTGTCGAAAATAGTATTGTGTAAGCCCGACATCCCAGTGTGGCTTCGCAGTTCCACGGGTCAAATCACTGTACTATCCAGTTTTGGGCCTTTGGTATCTAAAAAAAAGCAGTTTGAGTGTGTGGCTCACTGTTCAGCCGCAAATATCTCTATTTAAAAAAGTGTGGTATACCCCAGTAAACAATAACTGTGGTTTTGCCATCCCACGGTAAAAAATCTCTATTATTCAGCTTTTGGTAGTTTTTTTCCATAAAGAAAAAAAGTAGTGTATCCTGACTGTTGTGACCCAAAACCCAAAAAAATATCTGTTGAAAATAGTCTTGTGTAGGCCCGACATCCCAGTGTGGTTTCGCACTTCCACGGGTCAAATCCCTGTACTATCCAGTTTTGGGCCTTTGGTATCTAAAAAAAAAGCAGTTTGAGTGTGTCACTCACTGTTCAGCCGCAAATATCTCTTTTTAAAAAAGTGTGGTATACCCCAGTAAACAATAACTATGGTTTTGCCATCCCACGGTAAAATATCTCTATTATTCAGCTTTTGGTAGTTTTTTCCATAAAGAAACACAGTAGTGTCTCCTGACTGTTGTGACACAAAAATATATCTGTCGAAAATAGTCTTGTGTAAGCCCGACATCCCAGTGTGGTTTCGCAGTTCCACGGGTCAAATCACTGTACTATCCAGTTTTGGGCCTTTGGTATCTAAAAAAAAAGCAGTTTGAGTGTGTCGCTCACTGTTCAGCCGCAAATATCTCTATTTAAAAAAGTGTGGTATACCCCAGTAAACAATAACTGTGGTTTTGGCATCCCACGGTAAAAAATCTCTATTATTCAGCTTTTGGTAGTTTTTTTCCGTAAAGAAAAACAGTAGTGTCTCCTGACTGTTGTGACACAAAAATATATCTGTTGAAAATCGTCTTGTGTAGGCCCGACATCCCAGTGTGGTTTCGCAGTTCCACGGGTCAAATCGCTGTACTATCCAGTTTTGGGCCTTTGGTATCTAAAAAAATAAAAAAAAAGCAGTTTGAGTGTGTCGCTCACTGTTCAGCCGCAAATATCTCTATTTAAAAAAGTGTGGTATACCCCAGTAAACAATAACTGTGGTTTTGCCATCCCACGGTAAAAAATCTCTATTATTCAGCTTTTGGTAGTTTTTTTCCGTAAAGAAAAAAAGTAGTGTCTCCTGACTGTTGTGACCCAAAACCCAAAAATATATCTGTTGAAAATAGTCTTGTGTAGGCCCGACATCCCAGTGTGGTTTCGCAGTTCCACGGGTCAAATCGCTGTACTATCCAGTTTTGGGCCTAGGTATCTAAAAAAAAAGCAGTTTGAGTGTGTCGCTCACTGTTCAGCCGCAAATATCTCTATTTAAAAAAGTGTGGTATACCCCAGTAAACAATAACTATGGTTTTGCCATCCCACGGTAAAAAATCTCTATTATTCAGCTTTTGGTAGTTTTTTCCGTAAAGAAAAACAGTAGTGTCTCCTGACTGTTGTGACACAAAAATATATCTGTTGAATATAGTCTTGTGTAGGCCCGATATCCCAGTGTGGTTTCGCAGTTCCACGGGTCAAATCACTGTACTATCCAGTTTTGGGCCTTTAGTATCTAAAAAAAAGCAGTTTGAGTGTGTCGCTCACTGTTCAGCCACAAATATCTCTATTTAAAAAAGTGTGGTATACCCCAGTAAATAATAACTGTGGTTTTGCCATCCTACGGTAAAACATCTCTATTATTCAGGTTTTGGTATATTTTCCGTAAAGAAAAACAGTAGTGTTTCCTGACTGTTGTGACACAAAAATATATCTGTTGAAAATAGTCTTGTGCAGGCCCGACATCCCAGTGTGGTTTCGCAGCTCCACGGGTCAAATTGCTGTACTATCCAGTTTTGGGCCTTAGGTATCTAAAAAAAAAAGCAGTTTGAGTTTGTCGCTCACTGTTCAGCCGCAAATATCTCTATTTAAAAAAGTGTGGTATACCCCAGTAAACAATAATTGTGGTTTTGCCATCCCACGGCAAAACATCTCTATTATTCAGGTTTTGGTATATTTTCCGTAAAGAAAAACAGTAGTGTTTCCTGACTGTTGTGACACAAAAATATATCAGTTGAAAATAGTCTTGTGCAGGCCCGACATCCCAGTGTGGTTTCGCAATTCCACGGGTCAAAACGCTGTACTATCCAGTTTTGGTCCTTTGGTATCTAAAAAAAAGAGCAGTTTGAGTGTGTCGCTCACTGTTCAGCCGCAAATATCTCTATTTAAAAAAATGTGGTATACTCCAGTAAACAATAACTGTGGTTTTGCCATCCCACGGTAAAAAATCTCTATTATTCAGCTTTTGGTAGTTTTTTCCGTAAAGAAAAACAGTAGTGTCTCCTGACTGTTGTGACACAAAAATATATCTGTTGAAAATAGTCTTGTGTAGGCCCGACATCCCAGTGTGGTTTCGCAGTTCCACGGGTCAAATCGCTGTACTATCCAGTTTTGGGCCTTTGGTATCTAAAAAAAAAGCAGTTTGAGTGTGTCGCTCACTGTTCAGCCGCAAATACCTCTCTTTAAAAAAGTGTGGTATACCCCAGTAAACAATAACTGTGGTTTTGCCATCCCACGGTAAAACATCTCTATTATTCAGGTTTTGGTATATTTTCCGTAAAGAAAAACAGTAGTGTCTCCTGACTGTTGTGACACAAAAATAAATCTGTTGAAAATAGTCTTGTGTAGGCCCGACATCCCAGTGTGGTTTCGCAGTTCCACGGGTCAAATCGCTGTACTATCCAGTTTTGGGCCTTTGGTATCTAAAAAAATAAAAAAAAAGCAGTTTGAGTGTGTCGCTCACTGTTCAGCCGCAAATATCTCTTTTTAAAAAAGTGTGGTATACCCCAGTAAACAATAACTATGGTTTTGCCATCCCACGGTAAAATGTCTCTATTATTCAGCTTTTGGTAGTTTTTTCCATAAAGAAAAACAGTAGTGTCTCCTGACTGTTGTGACACAAAAATATATCTGTCGAAAATAGTATTGTGTAAGCCCGACATCCCAGTGTGGCTTCGCAGTTCCACGGGTCAAATCACTGTACTATCCAGTTTTGGGCCTTTGGTATCTAAAAAAAAGCAGTTTGAGTGTGTGGCTCACTGTTCAGCCGCAAATATCTCTATTTAAAAAAGTGTGGTATACCCCAGTAAACAATAACTGTGGTTTTGCCATCCCACGGTAAAAAATCTCTATTATTCAGCTTTTGGTAGTTTTTTTCCATAAAGAAAAAAAGTAGTGTATCCTGACTGTTGTGACCCAAAACCCAAAAAAATATCTGTTGAAAATAGTCTTGTGTAGGCCCGACATCCCAGTGTGGTTTCGCACTTCCACGGGTCAAATCCCTGTACTATCCAGTTTTGGGCCTTTGGTATCTAAAAAAAAAGCAGTTTGAGTGTGTCACTCACTGTTCAGCCGCAAATATCTCTTTTTAAAAAAGTGTGGTATACCCCAGTAAACAATAACTATGGTTTTGCCATCCCACGGTAAAATATCTCTATTATTCAGCTTTTGGTAGTTTTTTCCATAAAGAAACACAGTAGTGTCTCCTGACTGTTGTGACACAAAAATATATCTGTCGAAAATAGTCTTGTGTAAGCCCGACATCCCAGTGTGGTTTCGCAGTTCCACGGGTCAAATCACTGTACTATCCAGTTTTGGGCCTTTGGTATCTAAAAAAAAAGCAGTTTGAGTGTGTCGCTCACTGTTCAGCCGCAAATATCTCTATTTAAAAAAGTGTGGTATACCCCAGTAAACAATAACTGTGGTTTTGGCATCCCACGGTAAAAAATCTCTATTATTCAGCTTTTGGTAGTTTTTTTCCGTAAAGAAAAACAGTAGTGTCTCCTGACTGTTGTGACACAAAAATATATCTGTTGAAAATCGTCTTGTGTAGGCCCGACATCCCAGTGTGGTTTCGCAGTTCCACGGGTCAAATCGCTGTACTATCCAGTTTTGGGCCTTTGGTATCTAAAAAAATAAAAAAAAAGCAGTTTGAGTGTGTCGCTCACTGTTCAGCCGCAAATATCTCTATTTAAAAAAGTGTGGTATACCCCAGTAAACAATAACTGTGGTTTTGCCATCCCACGGTAAAAAATCTCTATTATTCAGCTTTTGGTAGTTTTTTTCCGTAAAGAAAAAAAGTAGTGTCTCCTGACTGTTGTGACCCAAAACCCAAAAATATATCTGTTGAAAATAGTCTTGTGTAGGCCCGACATCCCAGTGTGGTTTCGCAGTTCCACGGGTCAAATCGCTGTACTATCCAGTTTTGGGCCTTTAGTATCTAAAAAAAAGCAGTTTGAGTGTGTCGCTCACTGTTCAGCCACAAATATCTCTATTTAAAAAAGTGTGGTATACCCCAGTAAATAATAACTGTGGTTTTGCCATCCTACGGTAAAACATCTCTATTATTCAGGTTTTGGTATATTTTCCGTAAAGAAAAACAGTAGTGTTTCCTGACTGTTGTGACACAAAAATATATCTGTTGAAAATAGTCTTGTGCAGGCCCGACATCCCAGTGTGGTTTCGCAGCTCCACGGGTCAAATTGCTGTACTATCCAGTTTTGGGCCTTAGGTATCTAAAAAAAAAAGCAGTTTGAGTTTGTCGCTCACTGTTCAGCCGCAAATATCTCTATTTAAAAAAGTGTGGTATACCCCAGTAAACAATAATTGTGGTTTTGCCATCCCACGGCAAAACATCTCTATTATTCAGGTTTTGGTATATTTTCCGTAAAGAAAAACAGTAGTGTTTCCTGACTGTTGTGACACAAAAATATATCAGTTGAAAATAGTCTTGTGCAGGCCCGACATCCCAGTGTGGTTTCGCAATTCCACGGGTCAAAACGCTGTACTATCCAGTTTTGGTCCTTTGGTATCTAAAAAAAAGAGCAGTTTGAGTGTGTCGCTCACTGTTCAGCCGCAAATATCTCTATTTAAAAAAATGTGGTATACTCCAGTAAACAATAACTGTGGTTTTGCCATCCCACGGTAAAAAATCTCTATTATTCAGCTTTTGGTAGTTTTTTCCGTAAAGAAAAACAGTAGTGTCTCCTGACTGTTGTGACACAAAAATATATCTGTTGAAAATAGTCTTGTGTAGGCCCGACATCCCAGTGTGGTTTCGCAGTTCCACGGGTCAAATCGCTGTACTATCCAGTTTTGGGCCTTTGGTATCTAAAAAAAAAGCAGTTTGAGTGTGTCGCTCACTGTTCAGCCGCAAATACCTCTCTTTAAAAAAGTGTGGTATACCCCAGTAAACAATAACTGTGGTTTTGCCATCCCACGGTAAAAAATCTCTATTATTCAGGTTTTGGTATATTTTCCGTAAAGAAAAACAGTAGTGTCTCCTGACTGTTGTGACACAAAAATGTATCTGTTGAAAATCGTCTTGTGTAGGCCCGACATCCCAGTGTGGTTTCGCAGTTCCACGGGTCAAATCGCTGTACTATCCAGTTTTGGGCCTTTGGAATCTAAAAAAATAAAAAAAAAGCAGTTTGAGTGTGTCGCTCACTGTTCAGCCGCAAATATCTCTATTTAAAAAAGTGTGGTATACCCCAGTAAACAATAACTGTGGTTTTGCCATCCCACGGTAAAAAATCTCTATTATTCAGCTTTTGGTAGTTTTTTTCCGTAAAGAAAAAAAGTAGTGTCTCCTGACTGTTGTGACCCAAACCCAAAAATATATCTGTTGAAAATAGTCTTGTGTAGGCCCGACATCCCAGTGTGGTTTCGCAGTTCCACGGGTCAAATCTCTGTACTATCCAGTTTTGGGCCTTTGGTATCTAAAAAAAAAGCAGTTTGAGTGTGTCGCTCACTGTTCAGCCGCAAATATCTCTATTTAAAAAAGTGTGGTATACCCCAGTAAACAATAACTGTGGTTATGCCATCCCACGGTAAAACATCTCTATTATTCAGGTTTTGGTATATTTTCCGTAAAGAAAAACAGTAGTGTCTCCTGACTGTTGTGACACAAAAATATATCTGTTGAAAATAGTCTTGTGTTGGCCGGACATCCCAGTGTGGTTTCGCAGTTCCACGGGTCAAATCGCTGTACTATCCAGTTTTGGGCCTTTGGTATCTAAAAAAAAAGCAGTTTGAGTGTGTCGCTCACTGTTCAGCCGCAAATATCTCTATTTAAAAAAGTGTGTTATACCCCAGTAAACAATAACTGTGGTTTTGCCATCCCACGGTAAAAAATCTCTATTATTCAGCTTTTGGTAGTTTTTTCCGTAAAGAAAACAGTAGTGTCTCCTGACTGTTGTGACACAAAAATATATCTGTTGAAAATAGTCTTGTGTAGGCCCGACATCCCAGTGTGGTTTCGCAGTTCCACGGGTCAAATCGCTGTACTATCCAGTTTTGGGCCTTTGTTATCTAAAAAAAAGCAGTTTGAGTGTGTCGCTCACTGTTCAGCCGCAAATATCTCTATTTAAAAAAGTGTGGTATACCCCAGTAAACAATAACTGTGGTTTTGCCATCCCACGGTAAAAAACCCTATTATTCAGCTTTTGGTAGTTTTTTCCGTAAAGAAAAACAGTAGTGTCTCCTGACTGTTGTGACACAAAAATATATCTGTTGAAAATAGTCTTGTGTAGGCCCGACATCCCAGTGTGGTTTCGCAGTTCCACGGGTCAAATCGCTGTACTATCCAGTTTTAGGCCTTTGGTATCTAAAAAAATAAAAAAAAAGCAGTTTGAGTGTGTCGCTCACTGTTCAGCCGCAAATATCTCTATTTAAAAAAGTGTGGTATACCCCAGTAAACAATAACTGTGGTTTTGCCATCCCACGGTAAAAAATCTCTATTATTCAGCTTTTGGTAGTTTTTTTCCGTAAAGAAAAAAAGTAGTGTCTCCTGACTGTTGTGACCCAAAACCCAAATATATATCTGTTGAAAATAGTCTTGTGTAGGCCCGACATCCCAGTGTGGTTTCGCAGTTCCACGGGTCAAATCGCTGTACTATCCAGTTTTGGGCCTTTAGTATCTAAAAAAAAAGCAGTTTGAGTGTGTCGCTCACTGTTCAGCCGCAAATATCTCTATTTAAAAAAGTGTGGTATACCCCAGTAAACAATAACTGTGGTTTTGCTATCCAACGGTAAAAAATCTATATTATTCAGCTTTTGGTAGTTTTTTCCGTAAAGAAAAACAGTAGTGTCTCCTGACTTTTGTGACACAAAAATATATCTGTTGAAAATCGTCTTGTGTAGGCCCAACATCCCAGTGTGGTTTCGCAGCTCCACGGGTCAAATTGCTGTACTATCCAGTTTTGGGCCTTAGGTATCTAAAAAAAAAGCAGTTTGAGTGTGTCGCTCACTGTTCAGCTGCAAATATCTCTATTTAAAAAAGTGTGGTATACCCCAGTAAACAATAATTGTGGTTTTGCCATCCCACGGCAAAACATCTCTATTATTCAGGTTTTGGTATATTTTCCGTAAAGAAAAACAGTAGTGTTTCCTGACTGTTGTGACACAAAAATATATCTGTTGAAAATATTCTTGTGCAGGCCCGACATCCCAGTGTGGTTTCGCAGTTCCACGGGTCAAAACACTGTACTATCCAGTTTTGGGCCTTTGGTATCTAAAAAAAAGAGCAGTTTGAGTGTGTCACTCACTGTTCAGCCGCAAATATCTCTATTTAAAAAAGTGTGGTATACCCCAGTAAACAATAACTGTGGTTTTGCCATCCCACGGTAAAAAACACTATTATTCAGCTTTTGGTAGTTTTTTCCGTAAAGAAAAACAGTAGTGTCTCCTGACTGTTGTGACACAAAAATATATCTGTTGAAAATCGTCTTGTGTAGGCCCAACATCCCAGTGTGGTTTCACAGTTCCACGGGTCAAATCGCTGTACTATACAGTTTTGGGCCTTTGGTATCTAAAAAAAAAGCAGTTTGAGTGTGTCGCTCACTGTTCAGCCGCAAATATCTCTATTTAAAAAAGTGTGGTATACCCCAGTAAACAATAACTGTGGTTTTGCCATCCCACGGTAAAACATCTCTATTATTCAGGTTTTGGTATATTTTCCGTAAAGAAAAACAGTAGTGTCTCCTGACTGTTGTGACACAAAAATATATCTGTTGAAAATAGTCTTGTGTAGGCCAGACATCCCAGTGTGGTTTCGCAGCTCCACGGGTCAAATCGCTGTACTATCCAGTCTTGGGCCTTTGGTATCTAAAAAAAAAGCAGTTTGAGTGTGTCGCTCACTGTTCAGCCGCAAATATCTCTATTTAAAAAAGTGTGTTATACCCCAGTAAACAATAACTGTGGTTTTGCCATCCCACGGTAAAAAATCTCTATTATTCAGCTTTTGGTAGTTTTTTCCGTAAAGAAAACAGTAGTGTCTCCTGACTGTTGTGACACAAAAATATATCTGTTGAAAATAGTCTTGTGTAGGCCCGACATCCCAGTGTGGTTTCGCAGTTCCACGGGTCAAATCGCTGTACTATCCAGTTTTGGGCCTTTGTTATCTAAAAAAAAGCAGTTTGAGTGTGTCGCTCACTGTTCAGCCGCAAATATCTCTATTTAAAAAAGTGTGGTATACCCCAGTAAACAATAACTGTGGTTTTGCCACCCCACGGTAAAAAACCCTATTATTCAGCTTTTGGTAGTTTTTTCCGTAAAGAAAAACAGTAGTGTCTCCTGACTGTTGTGACACAAAAATATATCTGTTGAAAATCGTCTTGTGTAGGCCCAACATCCCAGTGTGTTTTCGCAGTTCCACGGGTCAAATCGCTGTACTATCCAGTTTTGGGCCTTTGGTATCTAAAAAAAAAGCAGTTTGAGTGTGTCGCTCACTGATCAGCCGCAAATACCTCTCTTTAAAAAAGTGTGTTATACCCCAGTAAACAATAACTGTGGTTTTGCCATCCCACGGTAAAAAATCTCTATTATTCAGGTTTTGGTATATTTTCCGTAAAGAAAAACAGTAGTGTCTCCTGACTGTTGTGACACAAAAATATATCTGTTGAAAATCGTCTTGTGTAGGCCCGACATCCCAGTGTGGTTTCGCAGTTCCACGGGTCAAATCGCTGTACTATCCAATTTTGGGCCTTTGGTATCTAAAAAAATAAAAAAAAAGCAGTTTGAGTGTGTCGCTCACTGTTCAGCCGCAAATATCTCTATTTAAAAAAGTGTGGTATACCCCAGTAAACAATAACTGTGGTTTTGCCATCCCACGGTAAAAAATCTCTATTATTCAGCTTTTGGTAGTTTTTTTCCGTAAAGAAAAAAAGTAGTGTCTCCTGACTGTTGTGACCCAAAACCCAAAAATATATCTGTTGAAAATAGTCTTGTGTAGGCCCGACATCCCAGTGTGGTTTCGCAGTTCCACGGGTAAAATCTCTGTACTATCCAGTTTTGGGCTTTTGGTATCAAAAAAAACAGCAGTTTGAGTGTGTCGCTCACTGTTCAGCCGCAAATATCTCTATTTAAAAAAGTGTGGTATACCCCAGTAAACAATAACTGTGGTTTTGCCATCCCACGGTAAAACATCTCTATTATTCAGGTTTTGGTATACTTTCCGTAAAGAAAAACAGTAGTGTCTCCTGACTGTTGTGACACAAAAATATATCTGTTGAAAATAGTCTTGTGTAGGCCCGACATCCCAGTGTGGTTTCGCAGTTCCACGGGTAAAATCTCTGTACTATCCAGTTTTGGGCCTTTGGTATCTAAAAAAAAAAGCAGTTTGAGTGTGTCGCTCACTGTTCAGCCGCAAATACCTCTTTTTAAAAAAGTGCGGTATACCCCAGTAAACAATAACTGTGGTTTTGCCATCCCACGGTAAAAAATCTCTACTATTCAGGTTTTGGTATATTTTCCGTAAAGAAAAATAGTAGTGTCTCCTGACTGTTGTGACACAAAAATATATCTGTTGAAAATAGTCTTGTGTAGGCCCGACATCCCAGTGTGGTTTCGCAGTTCCACGGGTCAAATCGCTGTACTATCCAATTTTGGGCCTTTGGTATCTAAAAAAATAAAAAAAAAGAAGTTTGAGTGTGTCGCTCACTGTTCAGCCGCAAATATCTCTATTTAAAAAAGTGTGGTATACCCCAGTAAACAATAACTGTGGTTTTGCCATCCCTCGGTAAAAAATCTCTATTATTCAACTTTTGGTAGTTTTTTTCCGTAAAGAAAAAAAGTAGTGTCTCCTGACTGTTGTGACACAAAAATATATCTGTTGAAAATAGGCTTGTGTATGCCCGACATCCCAGTGTGGTTTCGAAGTTCCACGGGTCAAGTCGCTGTACTATCCAGTTTTGGGCCTTTGGTATCTAAAAAAAAAGCAGTTTGAGTGTGTCGCTCACTGTTCAGCCGCAAATATCTCTTTTTAAAAAAGTGTGGTATACCCCAGTAAACAATAACTATGGTTTTGCCATCCCACGGTAAAATATCTCTATTATTCAGCTTTTGGTAGTTTTTTCCATAAAGAAAAACAGTAGTGTCTCCTGACTGTTGTGTCACAAAAATATATCTGTCGAAAATAGTCTTGTGTAAGCCCGACATCCCAGTGTGGCTTCGCAGTTCCACGGGTCAAATCACTGTACTATCCAGTTTTGGGCCTTTGGTATCTAAAAAAAAGCAGTTTGAGTGTGTCGCTCACTGTTCAGCCGCAAATATCTCTATTTAAAAAAGTGTGGTATACCCCAGTAAACAATAACTGTGGTTTTGCCATCCCACGGTAAAAAATCTCTATTATTCAGCTTTTGGTAGTTTTTTTCCGTAAAGAAAAAAAGTAGTGTGTCCTGACTGTTGTGACCCAAAACCCAAAAATATATCTGTTGAAAATAGTCTTGTGTAGGCCCAACATCCCAGTGTGGTTTCGCAGTTCCATGGGTCAAATCACTGTACTATCCAGTTTTGGGCCTTTGGTATCTTAAAAAAAAGCAGTTTGAGTGTGTCGCTCACTGTTCAGCCGCAAATATTTCTATTTAAAAAAGTGTGGTATACCCCAGTAAACAATAACTGTGGTTTTGCCATCCCACAGTAAAAAATCTCTATTATTCAGGTTTTGTATATTTTCTGTAAAGAAAAATAGTAGTGTCTCCTGACTGTTGTGACACAAAAATATATCTGTTGAAAATAGGCTTGTGTATGCCCGACATCCCAGTGTGGTTTCGCAGTTCCACGGGTCAAATCTCTGTACTATCCAGTTTTGGGCCTTTGGTATCTATAAAAAAAGCAGTTTGAGTGTGTCGCTCACTGTTCAGCCGCAAATATCTCTATTTAAAAAAGTGTGGTATACCCCAGTAAACAATAACTGTGGTTTTGCCATCCCACGGTAAAACATCTCTATTATTCAGGTTTTGGTATATTTTCCGTAAAGAAAAATAGTAGTGTCTCCTGACTGTTGTGACACAAAAATATATCTGTCGAAAATAGTCTTGTGTAGGCCCAAAATCCCAGTGTGGTTTCGCAGTTCCATGGGTCAAATCACTGTACTATCCAGTTTTGGGCCTTTGGTATCTAAAAAAATAAAAAAAAAGCAGTTTGAGTGTGTCGCTCACTGTTCAGCCGCAAATATCTCTATTTAAAAAAGTGTGGTATACCCCAGTAAACAATAACTGTGGTTTTGCCATCCCACGGTAAAAAATCTCTATTATTCAGCTTTTGGTAGTTTTTTTCCGTAAAGAAAAAAAGTAGTGTCTCCTGACTGTTGTGACGCAAAACCCAAAAATATATCTGTTGAAAATAGTCTTGTGTTGACCCGACATCCTAGTGTGGTTTCACAGTTCCACGGGTAAAATCTCTGTACTATCCAGTTTTGGGCCTTTGGTATCTAAAAAAAAAGCAGTTTGAGTGTGTCGCTCATTGTTCAGCCGCAAATATTTCTATTTAAAAAAGTGTGGTATACCCCAGTAAACAATAACTGTGGTTTTGCCATCCCACGGTAAAACATCTCTATTATTCAGGTTTTGGTATATTTTCCGTAAAGAAAAACAGTAGTGTCTCCTGACTGTTGTGACACAAAAATATATCTGTTGAAAATAGTCTTGTGTAGGCCCGACATCCCAGTGTGGTTTCGCAGTTCCACGGGTCAAATCGCTGTACTATCCAGTTTTGGGCCTTTGGTATCTAAAAAAAAAGCAGTTTGAGTGTGTTGCTCACTGTTCAGCCGCAAATATCTCTATTTAAAAAAGTGTGGTATACCCCAGTAAACAATAACTGTGGTTTTGCCATCCCACAGTAAAAAATCTCTATTATTCAGCTTTTGGTAGTTTTTTCCGTAAAGAAAAACAGTAGTGTCTCCTGACTGTTGTGACACAAAAATATATCTGTTGAAAATAGTCTTGTGTAGGCCCGATATCCCAGTGTGGTTTCGCAGTTCCACGGGTCAAATCGCTGTACTATCCAGTTTTGGGCCTTTAGTATCTAAAAAAAAAGCAGTTTGAGTGTGTCGCTCACTGTTCAGCCGCAAATATCTCTATTTAAAAAAGTGTGGTATACCCCAGTAAAGAATAACTGTGGTTTTGCCATCCTACGGTAAAAAATCTCTATTATTCAGCTTTTGGTAGTTTTTTCCGTAAAGAAAAACAGTAGTGTCTCCTGACTTTTGTGACACAAAAATATATCTGTTGAAAATAGTCTTGTGTAGGCCCAACATCCCAGTGTGGTTTCGCAGCTCCACGGGTCAAATTGCTGTACTATCCAGTTTTGGGCCTTAGGTATCTAAAAAAAAAGCAGTTTGAGTGTGTCGCTCACTGTTCAGCCGCAAATATCTCTATTTAAAAAAGTGTGGTATACCCCAGTAAACAATAATTGTGGTTTTGCCATCCCACGGCAAAACATCTCTATTATTCAGGTTTTGGTATATTTTCCTTAAAAAAAAACAGTAGTGTTTCCTGACTGTTGTGACACAAAAATATATCTGTTGAAAATAGTCTTGTGCAGGCCCGACATCCCAGTGTGGTTTCGCAGTTCCATGGGTCAAAACACTGTACTATCCAGTTTTGGGCCTTTGGTATCTAAAAAAAAGAGCAGTTTGAGTGTGTCGCTCACTGTTCAGCCGCAAATATCTCTGTTTAAAAAAGTGTGGTATACTCCAGTAAACAATAACTGTGGTTTTGCCATCCCACGGTAAAAAATCTCTATTATTCAGCTTTTGGTAGTTTTTTCCGTAAAGAAAAACAGTAGTGTCTCCTGACTGTTGTGACACAAAAATATATCTGTTGAAAATAGTCTTGTGTAGGCCCGACATCCCAGTGTGGTTTCGCAGTTCCACGGGTCAAATCGCTGTACTATCCAGTTTTGGGCCTTTGTTATCTAAAAAAAAGCAGTTTGAGTGTGTCGCTCACTGTTCAGCCGCCAATATCTCTATTTAAAAAAGTGTGGTATACCCCAGTAAACAATAACTGTGGTTTTGCCATCCCACGGTAAAAAACTCTATTATTCAGCTTTTGGTAGTTTTTTCCGTAAAGAAAAACAGTAGTGTCTCCTGACTGTTTTGACACAAAAATATATCTGTCGAAAATAGTCTTGTGTAAGCCCGACATCCCAGTGTGGTTTCGCAGTTCCACGGGTCAAATCACTGTACTATCCAGTTTTGGGCCTTTGGTATCTAAAAAAAAAGCAGTTTGAGTGTGTCGCTCACTGTTCAGCCGCAAATATGTCTATTTAAAAAAGTGTCGTATACCCCAGTAAACAATAACTGTGGTTTTGGCATCCCACGGTAAAAAATCTCTATTATTCAGCTTTTGGTAGTTTTTTTCCGTAAAGAAAAAAAGTAGTGTCTCCTGACTGTTGTGACCCAAAACCCAAAAATATATCTGTTGAAAATAGTCTTGTGTAGGCCCGACATCCCAGTGTGGTTTCGCAGTTCCACGGGTAAAATCTCTGTACTATCCAGTTTTGGTCCTTTGGTATCTAAAAAAAAAACAGTTTGAGTGTGTCGCTCACTGTTCAGCCGCAAATATCTCTATTTAAAAAAGTGTGGTATACCCCAGTAAACAATAACTGTGGTTTTGCCATCCCACGGTAAAACATCTCTATTATTCAGGTTTTGGTAGTTTTTTCCGTAAAGAAAAACAGTAGTGTTTCCTGACTGTTGTGACACAAAAATATATCTGTTGAAAATAGTCTTGTGTAGGCCCAACATCCCAGTGTGGTTTCGCAGCTCCACGAGTCAAATTGCTGTACTATCCAGTTTTGGGCCTTAGGTATCTAAAAAAAAAGCAGTTTGATTTTGTCGCTCACTGTTCAGCCGCAAATATCTCTATTTAAAAAAAGTGTGGTATACCCCAGTAAACAATAATTGTGGTTTTGCCATCCCACGGCAAAACATCTCTATTATTCAGGTTTTGGTATATTTTCCGTAAAGAAAAACAGTAGTGTCTCCTGACTGTTGTGACACAAAAATATATCTGTTGAAAATTGTCTTGTGTAGGCCCGACATCCCAGTGTGGTTTCGCAGTTCCACGGGTCAAATCGCTGTACTATCCAGTTTTGGGCCTTTGGTATCTTAAAAAAAAGCAGTTTGAGTGTGTCGCTCACTGTTCAGCCGCAAATATCTCTATTTAAAAAAGTGTCGTATACCCCAGTAAACAATAACTGTGGTTTTGGCATCCCACGGTAAAAAATCTCTATTATTCAGCTTTTGGTAGTTTTTTTCCGTAAAGAAAAAAAGTAGTGTCTCCTGACTGTTGTGACCCAAAACCCAAAAATATATCTGTTGAAAATAGTCTTGTGTAGGCCCGACATCCCAGTGTGGTTTCGCAGTTCCACGGGTAAAATCTCTGTACTATCCAGTTTTGGGCCTTTGGTATCTAAAAAAAAAACAGTTTGAGTGTGTCGCTCACTGTTCAGCCGCAAATATCTCTATTTAAAAAAGTGTGGTATACCCCAGTAAACAATAACTGTGGTTTTGCCATCCCACGGTAAAACATCTCTATTATTCAGGTTTTGGTAGTTTTTTCCGTAAAGAAAAACAGTAGTGTTTCCTGACTGTTGTGACACAAAAATATATCTGTTGAAAATAGTCTTGTGTAGGCCCAACATCCCAGTGTGGTTTCGCAGCTCCACGAGTCAAATTGCTGTACTATCCAGTTTTGGGCCTTAGGTATCTAAAAAAAAAGCAGTTTGATTTTGTCGCTCACTGTTCAGCCGCAAATATCTCTATTTAAAAAAAGTGTGGTATACCCCAGTAAACAATAATTGTGGTTTTGCCATCCCACGGCAAAACATCTCTATTATTCAGGTTTTGGTATATTTTCCGTAAAGAAAAACAGTAGTGTCTCCTGACTGTTGTGACACAAAAATATATCTGTTGAAAATTGTCTTGTGTAGGCCCGACATCCCAGTGTGGTTTCGCAGTTCCACGGGTCAAATCGCTGTACTATCCAGTTTTGGGCCTTTGGTATCTTAAAAAAAAGCAGTTTGAGTGTGTCGCTCACTGTTCAGCCGCAAATATCTCTATTTAAAAAAGTGTGGTATACCCCAGTAAACAATAACTGTGGTTTTGCCATCCCACGGTAAAAAATCTCTATTATTCAGCTTTTGGTAGTTTTTTCCGTAAAGAAAAACAGTAGTGTTTCCTGACTGTTGTGACACAAAAATATATCTGTTGAAAATCGTCTTGTGTAGGCCCGACATCCCAGTGTGGTTTCGCAGTTCCACGGGTCAAATCGCTGTACTATCCAGTTTTGGGCCTTTGGTATATAAAAAAATAAAAAAAAAGCAGTTTGAGTGTGTCGCTCACTGTTCAGCCGCAAATATCTCTATTTAAAAAAGTGTGG
This sequence comes from Phyllobates terribilis, assembly GCF_046119375.1. NCBI lineage: Eukaryota > Metazoa > Chordata > Amphibia > Anura > Dendrobatidae > Phyllobates > Phyllobates terribilis. The sequence continues at coordinate 27,697,253 of NW_027362767.1, read as the reverse complement.
TATACCCCAGTAAACAATAACTGTGGTTTTGCCATCCCACGGTAAAAAATCTCTATTATTCAGCTTTTGGTAGTTTTTTTCCGTAAAGAAAAAAAGTAGTGTCTCCTGACTGTTGTGACCCAAAACCCAAAAATATATCTGTTGAAAATAGTCTTGTGTAGGCCCGACATCCCAGTGTGGTTTCGCAGTTCCACGGGTAAAATTTCTGTACTATGCAGTTTTGGGAATTTGGTATCTAAAAAAAAAACAGTTTGAGTGTGTCGCTCACTGTTCAGCCGCAAATATCTCTTTTTAAAAAAGTGTGGTATACCCCAGTAAACAATAACTATGGTTTTGCCATCCCACGGTAAAATATCACTATTATTCAGCTTTTGGTAGTTTTTTCCATAAAGAAAAACAGTAGTGTCTCCTGACTGTTGTGACACAAAAATATATCTGTCGAAAATAATCTTGTGTATGCCCGACATCCCAGTGTGGTTTCGCAGTTCCACGGGTCAAATCACTATATTATCCAGTTTTGGGCCTTTGGTATCTAACAAAAAAGCAGTTTGAGTGCGTCGCTCACTGTTCAGCCGCAAATATCTCTATTTAAAAAAGTGTGGTATACCCCAGTAAACAATAACTGTGGTTTTGGCATCCCACGGTAAAAAATCTCTATTATTCAGCTTTTGGTAGTTTTTTTCCGTAAAGAAAAACAGTAGTGTCTCCTGACTGTTGTGACACAAAAATATATCTGTTGAAAATAGTCTTGTGTAAGCCCGACATCCCAGTGTGGTTTCGCAGTTCCACGGGTCAAATCACTGTACTATCCAGTTTTGGGCCTTTGGTATCTAAAAAAAAGCAGTTTGAGTGTGTCGCTCACTGTTCAGCCGCAAATACCTCTTTTTAAAAAAGTGTGGTATACCCCAGTAAACAATAACTGTGGTTTTGCCATCCCACGGTAAAAAATCTCTATTATTCAGGTTTTGGTATATTTTCCGTAAAGAAAAATAGTAGTGTCTCCTGACTGTTGTGACACAAAAATATATCTGTTGAAAATAGTCTTGTGTAGGCCCGACATCCCAGTGTGGTTTCGCAGTTCCATCGGTCAAATCACTGTACTATCCAGTTTTGGGCCTTTGGTATCTAAAAAAAAGGCAGTTTGAGTGTGTCGCTCACTGTTCAGCCGCAAATATCTCTTTTTAAAAAAGTGTGGTATACCCCAGTAAACAATAACTATGGTTTTGCCATCCCACGGTAAAATATCACTATTATTCAGCTTTTGGTAGTTTTTTCCATAAAGAAAAACAGTAGTGTCTCCTGACTGTTGTGACACAAAAATATATCTGTCGAAAATAATCTTGTGTATGCCCGACATCCCAGTGTGGTTTCGCAGTTCCACGGGTCAAATCACTATATTATCCAGTTTTGGGCCTTTGGTATCTAACAAAAAAGCAGTTTGAGTGCGTCGCTCACTGTTCAGCCGCAAATATCTCTATTTAAAAAAGTGTGGTATACCCCAGTAAACAATAACTGTGGTTTTGGCATCCCACGGTAAAAAATCTCTATTATTCAGCTTTTGGTAGTTTTTTTCCGTAAAGAAAAACAGTAGTGTCTCCTGACTGTTGTGACACAAAAATATATCTGTTGAAAATAGTCTTGTGTAGGCCCGACATCCCAGTGTGGTTTCGCAGTTCCACGGGTCAAATCGCTGTACTATCCAGTTTTAGGCCTTTGGTATCTAAAAAAATTAAAAAAAAGCAGTTTGAGTGTGTCGCTCACTGTTCAGCCGCAAATATCTCTATTTAAAAAAGTGTGGTATACCCCAGTAAACAATAACTGTGGTTTTGCCATCCCACGGTAAAAAATCTCTATTATTCAGCTTTTGGTAGTTTTTTCCGTAAAGAAAAACAGTAGTGTCTCCTGACTGTTGTGACACAAAAATATAACTGTTGAAAATAGTCTTGTGTAGGCCCGACATCCCAGTGTGGTTTCGCAGTTCCACGGGTCAAATCGCTGTACTATCCAGTTTTGGGCCTTTGGTATCTAAAAAAAAAGCAGTTTGAGTGTGTCGCTCACTGTTCAGCCGCAAATATCTCTATTTAAAAAAGTGTGGTATACTCCAGTAAACAATAACTGTGGTTTTGCCATCCCACGGCAAAAAATCTCTATTATTCAGCTTTTGGTAGTTTTTTCCGTAAAGAAAAACAGTAGTGTCTCCTGACTATTGTGACACAAAAATATATCTGTTGAAAATAGTCTTGTGTAGGCCCGACATCCCAGTGTGGTTTCGCAGTTCCACGGCTCAAATCGCTGTACTATGCAGTTTTGGGCCTTTGGTATCTAAAAAAAAAGCAGTTTGAGTGTGTCGCTCACTGTTCAGCCGCAAATATCTCTACTTAAAAAAGTGTGGTATACCCCAGTAAACAATAACTGCGGTTTTGCCATCCCACTGTAAAACATCTCTATTATTCAGGTTTTGGTATATTTTCCGTAAAGAAAAACAGTAGTGTCTCCTGACTGTTGTGACACAAAAATATATCTGTTGAAAATAGTCTTGTGCAGGCCCGACATCCCAGTGTGGTTTCGCAGTTCCACGGGTCAAAACACTGTACTATCCAGTTTTGGGCCTTTGGTATCTAAAAAAAAGAGCAGTTTGAGTGTGTCGATCACTGTTCAGCCGCAAATATCTCTATTTAAAAAAGTGTGGTATACCCCAGTAAACAATAACTGTGGTTTTGCCATCCCACGGTAAAAAATCTCTATTATTCAGCTTTTGGTAGTTTTTTCCGTAAAGAAAAATAGTAGTGTCTCCTGACTGTTGTGACACAAAAATATATCTGTTGAAAATAGTCTTGTGTAGGCCCGACATCCCAGTGTGGTTTCGCAGTTCCACGGGTCAAATCGCTGTACTATCCAGTTTTGGGCCTTTGTTATCTAAAAAAAAGCAGTTTGAGTGTGTCGCTCACTGTTCAGCCGCAAATATCTCTATTTAAAAAAGTGTGGTATACCCCAGTAAACAATAACTGTGTTTTTGCCATCCCACGGTAAAAAACTCTATTATTCAGCTTTTGGTAGTTTTTTCCGTTAAGAAAAAAAGTAGTGTCTCCTGACTGTTGTGACCCAAAACCCAAAAATATATCTGTTGAAAATAATCTTGTGTAAGCCCGACATCCCAGTGTGGTTTCGCAGTTCCACGGGTCAAATCTCTGTACTATCCAGTTTTGGGCCTTTGGTATCTAAAAAAAAAGCAGTTTGAGTGTGTCGCTCACTGTTTAGCCGCAAATATCTCTATTTAAAAAAGTGTGGTATATCCCAGTAAACAATAACTATAGTTTTGCCATCCCACGGTAAAAAATCTCTATTATTCAGCTTTTGGTAGTTTTTTCCGTAAAGAAAAACAGTAGTGTCTCCTGACTGTTGTGACACAAAAATATATCTGTTGAAAATAGTCTTGTGTAGGCCCGACATCCCAGTGTGGTTTCGCAGTTCCACGGGTCAAATCGCTGTACTATCCAGTTTTGGGCCTTTGGTATCTAAAAAAAAGCAGTTTGAGTGTGTCGCTCACTGTTCAGCCGCAAATATCTCTATTTAAAAAAGTGTGGTATACCCCAGTAAACAATAACTGTGGTTTTGCCATCCCACGGCAAAACATCTCTATTATTCAGGTTTTGGTATATTTTCCGTAAAGATAAGCAGTAGTGTTTCCTGACTGTTGTGACACAAAAATATATCTGTTGAAAATAGTCTTGTGCAGGCCCGACATCCCACTGTGGTTTCGCAGTTCCACAGGTCAAAACACTGTACTATCCAGTTTTGGGCCTTTGGTATCTAAAAAAAAGAGTAGTTTGAGTGTGTCGCTCACTGTTCAGCCGCAAATATCTCTATTTAAAAAAGTGTGGTATACTCCAGTAAACAATAACTGTGGTTTTGCCATCCCACGGTAAAAAATCTCTATTATTCAGCTTTTGGTAGTTTTTTCCGTAAAGAAAAACAGTAGTGTCTCCTGACTGTTGTGACACAAAAATATATCTGTTGAAAATAGTCTTGTGTAGGCCCGACATCCCAGTGTGGTTTCACAGTTCCACAGGTCAAATCGCTGTACTATCCAGTTTTGGGCCTTTGTTATCTAAAAGAAAGCAGTTTGAGTGTGTCGCTCACTGTTCAGCCGCAAATATCTCTATTTAAAAAAGTGTGGTATACCCCAGTAAACAATAACTGTGGTTTTGCCATCCCACGGTAAAAAACTCTATTATTCAGCTTTTGTTTGTTTTTTCCGTAAAGAAAAACAGTAGTGTCTCCTGACTGTTGTGACACAAAAATATATCTGATGAAAATCGTCTTGTGTAGGCCCAACATCCCAGTGTGGTTTCGCAGTTCCACGGGTCAAATCGCTGTACTATCCAGTTTTGGGCCTTTGTTATCTAAAAAAAAGCAGTTTGAGTGTGTCGCTCACTGTTCAGCCGCAAATACCTCTTTTTAAAAAAGTGTGGTATACCCAAGTAAACAATAACTGTGGTTTTGCCATCCCACGGTAAAAAATCTCTATTATTCAGGTTTTAGTATATTTTCCGTAAAGAAAAATAGTAGTGTCTCCTGACTGTTGTGACACAAAAATATATCTGTTGAAAATAGTCTTGTGTAGGCCCGACATCCCAGTGTGGTTTCGCAGTTCCATCGGTCAAATCACTGTACTATCCAGTTTTGGGCCTTTGGTATCTAAAAAAAAGGCAGTTTGAGTGTGTCGCTCACTGTTCAGCCGCAAATATCTCTTTTTAAAAAAGTGTGGTATACCCCAGTAAACAATAACTATGGTTTTGCCATCCCACGGTAAAATATCACTATTATTCAGCTTTTGGTAGTTTTTTCCATAAAGAAAAACAGTAGTGTCTCCTGACTGTTGTGACACAAAAATATATCTGTCGAAAATAATCTTGTGTAGGCCCGACATCCCAGTGTGGTTTCGCAGTTCCACGGGTCAAATCACTATATTATCCAGTTTTGGGCCTTTGGTATCTAAAAAAAAAGCAGTTTGAGTGCGTCGCTCACTGTTCAGCCGCAAATATCTCTATTTAAAAAAGTGTGGTATAGCCCAGTAAACAATAACTGTGGTTTTGCCATCCCACGGTAAAAAATCTCTATTATTCAGCTTTTGGTAGTTTTTTCCGTAAAGAAAAACAGTAGTGTCTCCTGACTGTTGTGACACAAAAATATATCTGTTGAAAATAGTCTTGTGTAGGCCCGACATCCCAGTGTGGTTTCGCAGTTCCACGGGTCAAAACACTGTACTATCCAGTTTTGGGCCTTTGGTATCTAAAAAAAAAGCAGTTTGAGTGTGTCGCTCACTGTTCAGCCGCAAATATCTCTATTTAAAAAAGTGTGGTATACCCCAGTAAACAATAACTGCGGTTTTGCCATCCCACTGTAAAACATCTCTATTATTCAGGTTTTGGTATATTTTCCGTAAAGAAAAACAGTAGTGTCTCCTGACTGTTGTGACACAAAAATATATCTGTTGAAAATAGTCTTATGCAGGCCCGACATCCCAGTGTGGTTTCGCAGTTCCACGGGTCAAAACACTGTACTATCCAGTTTTGGGCCTTTGGTATCTAAAAAAAAGAGCAGTTTGAGTGTGTCGATCACTGTTCAGCTGCAAATATCTCTATTTAAAAAAGTGTGGTATACCCCAGTAAACAATAACTGTGTTTTTGCCATCCCACGGTAAAAAACTCTATTATTCAGCTTTTGGTAGTTTTTTCCATAAAGAAAAAAAGTAGTGTCTCCTGACTGTTGTGACCCAAAACCCAAAAATATATCTGTTGAAAATAATCTTGTGTAGGCCCGACATCCCAGTGTGGTTTCGCAGTTCCACGGGTCAAATCTCTGTACTATCCAGTTTTGGGCCTTTGGTATCTAAAAAAAAGCAGTTTGAGTGTGTCGCTCACTGTTCAGCCGCAAATATCTCTATTTAAAAAAGTGTGGTATATCCCAGTAAACAATAACTATGGTTTTGCCATCCCACGGTAAAAAATCTCTATTATTCAGCTTTTGGTAGTTTTTTCCGTAAAGAAAAACAGTAGTGTCTCCTGACTGTTGTGACACAAAAATATATCTGTTGAAAATAGTCTTGTGTAGGCCCGACATCCCAGTGTGGTTTCGCAGTTCCACGGGTCAAATCGCTGTACTATCCAGTTTTGGGCCTTTGGTATCTAAAAAAAAGCAGTTTGAGTGTGTCGCTCACTGTTCAGCCGCAAATATCTCTATTTAAAAAAGTGTGGTATACCCCAGTAAACAATATCTGTGGTTTTGCCATCCCACGGTAAAAAATCTCTATTATTCAGCTTTTGGTAGTTTTTTCCGTAAAGAAAAATAGTAGTGTCTCCTGACTATTGTGACACAAAAATATATCTGTTGAAAATAGTCTTGTGTAGGCACGACATCCCAGTGTGGTTTCGCAGTTCCACGGGTCAAATCGCTGTACTATGCAGTTTTGGGCCTTTGGTATCTAAAAAAAAAGTAGTTTGAGTGTGTCGCTCACTGTTCAGCCACAAATATCTCTATTTAAAAAACTGTGGTATACCCTAGTAAACAATAACTGTGGCTTTGCCATCCCACGGTAAAAAATCTCTATTTTTCAGCTTTTGGTAGTTTTTTCCGTAAAGAAAAACAGTAGTGTCTCCTGACTGTTGTGACACAAAAATATATCTGTTGAAAATAGTCTTGTGTAGGCCCGACATCCCAGTGTGGTTTCGCAGTTCCACGGGTCAAATCGCTGTACTATCCAGTTTTGGGCCTTTGTTATCTAAAAAAAAGCAGTTTGAGTGTGTCGCTCACTGTTCAGCCGCAAATATCTCTATTTAAAAAAGTGTGGTATACCCCAGTAAACAATAACTGTGGTTTTGGCATCCCACGGTAAAAAATCTCTATTATTCAGCTTTTGGTAGTTTTTTTCCGTAAAGAAAAACAGTAGTGTCTCCTGACTGTTGTGACACAAAAATATATATGTTGAAAATAGTCTTGTGTAGGCCCGACATCCCAGTGTGGTTTCGCAGTTCCACGGGTCAAATCGCTGTACTATCCAGTTTTAGGCCTTTGGTATCTAAAAAAATAAAAAAAAAGCAGTTTGAGTGTGTCGCTCACTGTTCAGCCGCAAATATCTCTATTTAAAAAAGTGTGGTATACCCCAGAAAACAATAACTGTGGTTTTGCCATCCCACGGTAAAAAATCTCTATTATTCAGCTTTTGGTAGTTTTTTCCATAAAGAAAAATAGTAGTGTCTCCTGACTATTGTGACACAAAAATATATCTGTTGAAAACAGTCTTGTGTAGGCCCGACATCCCAGTGTGTTTTCGCAGTTCCACGGGTCAAATCGCTGTACTATCCAGTTTTGGGCCTTTGGTATCTAAAAAAAAAGCAGTTTGAGTGTGTCGCTCACTGTTCAGCCGCAAATATCTCTATTTAAAAAAGTGTGGTATACCCCAGTAAACAATAACTGCGGTTTTGCCATCCCACGGTAAAACATCTCTATTATTCAGGTTTTGGTATATTTTCCGTAAAGAAAAACAGTAGTGTCTCCTGACTGTTGTGACACAAAAAAATATCTGTTGAAAATAGTCTTGTGTAGGCCCGACATCCCAGTGTGGTTTCGCAGTTCCATGGGTCAAATCACTGTACTATCCAGTTTTGGGCCTTTGGTATCTAAAAAAAAGCAGTTTGAGTGTGTCGCTCACTGTTCAGCCGCAAATATCTCTATTTAAAAAAGTGTGGTATACCCCAGTAAACAATAACTGTGGTTTTGCCATCCCACGGTAAAAAACTCTATTATTCAGCTTTTGGTAGTTTTTTCCGTAAAGAAAAACAGTAATGTCTCCTGACTGTTGTGACACAAAAATATATCTGTTGAAAATAATCTTGTGTAGGCCCAACATCCCAGTGTGGTTTCGCAGTTCCACGGGTCAAATCGCTGTACTATCCAGTTTTGGGCCTTTGGTATCTAAAAAAAAAGCAGTTTGAGTGTGTCGCTCACTGTTCAGCCACAAATACCTCTATTTAAAAAAGTGTGGTATACCCCAGTAAACAATAACTGTGGTTTTGCCATCCCATGCTAAAAAATCTCTAATATTCAGCTTTTGGTAGTTTTTTCAATAAAGAAAAACAGTAGTATCTCCTGACTGTTGCGACACAAAAATATATCTGTTGAAAATAGTCTTGTGTAGGCTCGACATACCAGTGTGGTTTCGCAGTTCCATGGGTCAAATCACTGTACTATCCAGTTTTGGGCCTTTGGTATCTAAAAAAAAAGCAGTTTGAGTGTGTCGCTCACTGTTCAGCCGCAAATATCTCTATTTAAAAATTGCGGTATACCCCAGTAAACAATAACTGTGGTTTTGCCATCCCACGGTAAAAAAATCTCTATTATTCAGCTTTTGGTAGTTTTTTCCATAAAGAAAAACAGTAGTGTCTCCTGACTGTTGTGACACAAAAATATATCTGTTGAAGATAGTCTTGTGTAGGCCCGACATCCCAGTGTGGTTTCGCAGTTCCATGGGTCAAATCACTGTACTATCCAGTTTTGGGCCTTTGGTATCTAAAAAAAAAGCAGTTTGAGTGTGTCACTCACTGTTCAGCCGCAAATATCTCTATTTAAAAAATGTGGTATACCCCAGTAAGCAATAACTGTGGTTTTGCCATCCCACGGTAAAAAATCTCTATTATTCAGCTTTTGGTAGTTTTTTCCACAAAGAAAAACAGTAGTGTCTCCTGACTGTTGTGACACAAAAATATATCTGTTGAAAAGGTTCTTGTGTAGGCCCGACATCCCAGTGTGGTTTCGCAGTTCCATGGGTCAAATCACTGTACTATCCAGTTTTGGGCCTTTGGTATCTAAAAAAAAGCAGTTTGAGTGTGTCGCTCACTGTTCAGCCGCAAATATCTCTATTTAAAAAAGTATGGTATACCCCAGTAAACAATAACTGTGGTTTTGCCATCCCACAGGAAAAAATCTCTATTATTCAGCTTTTGGTATATTTTCCGTAAAGAAAAATAGTAGTGTCTCCTGACTGTTGTGACACAAAAATATATCTGTTGAAAATAGGCTTGTGTATGCCAGACATCCCAGTGTGGTTTCGAAGTTCCACGGGTCAAATCGCTGTACTATCCAGTTTTGGGCCTTTGGTATCTAAAAAAAAAGCAGTTTGAGTGTGTCGCTCACTGTTCAGCCGCAAATATCTCTTTTTAAAAAAGTGTGGTATACCCAAGTAAACAATAACTATGGTTTTGCCATCCCACGGTAAAATATCTCTATTATTCAGCTTTTGGTAGTTTTTTCCATAAAGAAAAACAGTAGTGTCTCCTGACTGTTGTGACACAAAAATATATCTGTCGAAAATAGTCTTGTGTAAGCCCGACATCCCAGTGTGGTTTCGCAGTTCCACGGGTCAAATCACTGTACTATCCAGTTTTGGGCCTTTGGTATCTAAAAAAAAAGCAGTTTGAGTGTGTCGCTCACTGTTCAGCCGCAAATATCTCTATTTAAAAATTGCGGTATACCCCAGTAAACAATAACTGTGGTTTTGCCATCCCACGGTAAAAAAATCTCTATTATTCAGCTTTTGGTAGTTTTTTCCATAAAGAAAAACAGTAGTGTCTCCTGACTGTTGTGACACAAAAATATATCTGTTGAAAATAGTCTTGTGTAGGCCCGACATCCCAGTGTGGTTTCGCAGTTCCATGGGTCAAATCACTGTACTATCCAGTTTTGGGCCTTTGGTATCTAAAAAAAAAGCAGTTTGAGTGTGTCACTCACTGTTCAGCCGCAAATATCTCTATTTAAAGAATGTGGTATACCCCAGTAAGCAATAACTGTGGTTTTGCCATCCCACGGTAAAAAATCTCTATTATTCAGAATTTGGTATATTTTCCGTAAAGAAAAATAGTAGTGTCTCCTGTCTGTTGTGACTCAAAAATATATCTGTTGAAAATAGTCTTGTGTAGGCCCGACATCCCAGTGTGGTTTCGCAGTTCCATGGGTCAAATCACTGTACTATCCAGTTTTGGGCCTTTGGTATCTAAAAAAAAAGCAGTTTGAGTGTGTCGCTCACTGTTCAGCTGCAAATATCTCTATTTAAAAAAGTGTGGTATACCCCAGTAAACAATAACTGTGGTTTTGCCATCCCACGGTAAAAAATCTCTATTATTCAGCTTTTGGTAGTTTTTTCCACAAAGAAAAACAGTAGTGTCTCCTGACTGTTGTGACACAAAAATATATCTGTTGAAAAGGTTCTTGTGTAGGCCCGACATCCCAGTGTGGTTTCGCAGTTCCATGGGTCAAATCACTGTACTATCCAGTTTTGGGCCTTTGGTATGTAAAAAAAAGCAGTTTGAGTGTGTCGCTCACTGTTCAGCCGCAAATATCTCTATTTAAAAAAGTATGGTATACCCCAGTAAACAATAACTGTGGTTTTGCCATCCCACAGTAAAAAATCTCTATTATTCAGCTTTTGGTATATTTTCCGTAAAGAAAAATAGTAGTGTCTCCTGACTGTTGTGACACAAAAATATATCTGTTGAAAATAGGCTTGTGTATGCCAGACATCCCAGTGTGGTTTCGAAGTTCCACGGGTCAAATCGCTGTACTATCCAGTTTTGGGCCTTTGGTATCTAAAAAAAAAGCAGTTTGAGTGTGTCGCTCACTGTTCAGCCGCAAATATCTCTTTTTAAAAAAGTGTGGTATACCCAAGTAAACAATAACTATGGTTTTGCCATCCCACGGTAAAATATCTCTATTATTCAGCTTTTGGTAGTTTTTTCCATAAAGAAAAACAGTAGTGTCTCCTGACTGTTGTGACACAAAAATATATCTGTCGAAAATAGTCTTGTGTAAGCCCGACATCCCAGTGTGGTTTCGCAGTTCCACGGGTCAAATCACTGTACTATCCAGTTTGGGCCTTTGGTATCTAAAAAAAAAGCAGTTTGAGTGTGTCGCTCACTGTTCAGCGGCAAATATCTCTATTTAAAGAAGTGTGGTATACCCCAGTAAACAATAACTGTGGTTTTGCCATCCCACGGTAAAAAATCTCTATTATTCAACTTTTGGTAGTTTTTTTCTGTAAAGAAAAACAGTAGTGTCTCCTGACTGTTGTGACACAAAAATATATTTGTTGAAAATAGTCTTGTGCAGGCCCGACATCCCAGTGTGGTTTCGCAGTTCCACGGGTCAAATCGCTGTACTATCCAGTTTTGTGCCTTTGGTATCTAAAAAAAAAGCAGTTTGAGTGTGTCGCTCACTCTTCAGCCGCAAATATCTCTATTTAAAAAAGTGTGGTATACCCCAGTAAACAATAACTGTGGTTTTGCCATCCCACGGTAAAACATCTCTATTATTCAGGTTTTGGTATATTTTCCGTAAAGAAAAACAGTAGTGTCTCCTGACTGTTGTGACACAAAAATATATCTGTTGAAAATAGTCTTGTGTAGGCCCGACATCCCAGTGTGATTTCGCAGTTCCACGGGTCAAATCGCTGTACTATCCAGTTTTGGGCCTTCGGTATCTAAAAAAAAGAGCAGTTTGAGTGTGTCGCTCACTGTTCAGCCGCAAATATCTCTATTTAAAAAAGAGTGGTATACCCCAGTAAACAATAACTGTGGTTTTGCCATCCCACGGTAAAAAATCTCTATTATTCAGCTTTTGGTAGTTTTTCCCGTAAAGAAAAACAGTAGTGTCTCCTGACTGTTGTGACACAAAAATATATCTGTTGAAAATAGTCTTGTGTATGCCCGACATCCCAGTGTGGTTTCGCAGTTCCACGGGTCAAATCGCTACACTATCCAGTTTGTGGCCTTTGGTTTCTAAAAAAAAAGCAGTTTGAGTGTGTCGCTCACTGTTCAGCCGCAAATATCTCTATTTAAAAAAGTGTGGTATACCCCAGTAAACAATAACTGTGGTTTTCCTCTTCCACGGTTCTAATCTACTCTTTATTACCCTTTTTCCATTGATTGTGCAAGTGTAAGCTATTTTACTTCATTTACAATGGCAAGGCGCTTGGCAAGGGACGTGGAAGTGGACGTTCTGGTGATGGTTCTTGCAGAGGATGGGGCCGTGGCCAAGCTGAAAATGTGCCACAACCAACAGCCACATCTTCTCGCTCCCACTTCTTGACCGAATTACTAGGGAAGCACAGAACAACACCAGTATTGAGAACTGATTAGTGTGAACAGGTTGTTAATTGGACAGCAGATAATACTTCCAGTTACCTGGGCACCACCACCTCCGGTCTGTCTTCCACACGGTCAACTCTTAGTAGCCGTGAGTGTCGACCGCATACTCCTCCTCACCCTGATGCTCCTTCCTCCCACCATGCCGAGTGTCGTCAGACAGCAAGTGATCCCACACTTGGACACTCTGAAGAGCTGTTCACTGGTCCATTTCCATATTTGGGCCCCTCGCCTGATACGCTTGAAGTGGTGGAAGAGGAGATCCCATGCTGCGATGCCCAAATATTTGAACAGCCACGGCCACAGGAAGTCGACGTTGGCAATCTGTCACAAGAGGTGGACGATGACGAGACACAGTTGCCAGGAAGTGAGGAGGAGGATCGTGGTGCGCAAGTGGAAGAGGAGGAGGTGGTGGATGATCTAGTAACTGACCCAACGTGGCAGGAGGACATGCAGAGTGAGGCCAGCAGCACACAGGGGGAGGGAGGCAGAGTACCCCAACAGGCAGGAAGAAGCAGTGTGGTGGCCGCAGACAGAAGGCAGGCAACCGTTCCCCGTAACACCAACAAGAGGGACGTTGCCAGTACAAGCGGTAGGTCTTCCAGAGTCTGGAATTTTTTTAATGACTCTGCTGATAACCCCAAAAAGGCCATATGTTCCACCTGACGTGCCAGCATCAGCAGGGGTGACAAAACTACCAGCCTGACCACCACCAGCATGATCAGGCACATGGCAGCAAAGCACCCGACTTTGTGGGGCGAAACCCAGGGTCCACGACCAGTGTCAGCGGGTGTCACCACTGCTTCTTCCACTGTTGTGCGTGCAATAGAACCCCCTGTTGTGTGTGCAAGGCAATCCCCTGTCCATACTGCATATAAAGATGCCCCCTCCTCTCAGTCTTCACTTGTTATGGCAGTTTCTCAAGAAACAGCATCAACGTCCACGTCCCACCGCAGAGTTCAATTGTCCATATCCCAGATCTTTGAACGAAAGCGGAAATTCGCAGCTAACGCCCCACAGGCCACAGTCGTAAATTCGCACATTTCATGACTGCTTGCGTTGGAAATGCTGCCTTTTAGGCTGGTGGAGACGGAATCCTTCCGCAATCTTATGGCGGTGGCCGTCCCTCTGTACTCGGTCCCCAGCCGACACTAATTTGCCCGGTGTGCCATCCCCGCACTACACAAGCACGTGTCCCAAAGCATCTGCCGTGCCCTCAACAACGCAGTTACTGGGAGAGTCCACCTGACAACGGACACGGGGACAAGTGCTTGTGGCCAGGGACGGTACATCTCTCTGACGGCACACTGGGTAAACATAGTGGAAGCCGGGACCCAGTCGGACCTTGGGACGGAACACATCCTCCCCACACCGAGGATTGCGGGCCGTATGTCAGTCAGAGTTGCCCCCACAGTGTACAGCTCCTGCGCATCCTTCTCCTCCTCCTCATGTTCAGCCTCCATCTCAGATATCACCACATCAGTTACAAGCTGGAAGCATTGTAGTACTGCCTCCGCCAAGCGGCAACAGGCTGTGCTGAAACTCATAAGCTTAGGTGATAAACCTCACACTGCTTGTGAGTTGTGGACAGCTGTGAAAGAGCAGGCAGATCAGTGTCTGAGACCGCTGAACCTACATCCCTGCATGGTCATGTGTGACAATGGCCGTAACCTGGTGGCAGCTCTGAGGCAAGGTGAGATCACACACGTACCATGCCTGGCTCATGTGCGTAACCTTGTGGTTCAGCGGTTTCTTAAATCGTACCCCGAGTTGCCAGATCTGCTCGTGAAAGTACGCCGCCTGTCAGCTCATTTTCGCAAGTCGACTACAGCTTCTGCCGCCCTTGCTGTGTTGCAGCAGCGTTTGCAGCTTCCGGCACACCGACTGGTGTGTGATGTCCCCACACGTTGGAACTCTACCCTCCACATGTTGCAAAGGATTTGTGAGCAGAAGAGAGCAGTTGTGGAGTACCAGCTGCAACAAGGCCGTCGATATTCAGGTCAGACTCCACACATAAGACCTCAGGAGTGGACCTGGATGTCTGACATATGTACCATCCTGACAAACTTTGAGGAGGCCACCAAGATGGTGAGTGGCGATGACGCCATCATTAGTGTCAGCATCCCACTTGTCTGTCTTTTGCAACGCTCTCTGCAGAGAATTAAAGAGGAGGCATTGCAGCCAGAGTATGATGAGATGGATCAAGAAGCCGTAGCAGGCGATTACACACAGCCCAGCCTCATCTCATCCCAACGTGCATTGGGGGACAATGAGGGGGAGGAGGAGGAGGAAGAACAGGAGCTGCTATCATGCGTTGTAGACGGTAGTACCTGTACAATTGTCATACCGTCGGTTCAGCGTGGGTGGCCTGAGGACAGGGGGGAGGAGGAAGAGGAGGAGAAGGAGGAGGAGGAGAGCATGGTCAGTCGTCATCTTGGTGAGGACACAGAAATCTTGCCCGTTACCAGTCTGGCACGCATGGCTGACTTTATGTTACGCTGCCTTAACCGTGGCCCTCGCGTTGTCAAAATGTTGGGTGACAGTCATTACTGGTTGGTGACACTTGTAGACCCCCACTACAAGGAAAACTTTCACTCTCTTATTCCTGAGGTGGAGAGGTCTACAAAAATGGGGCAGTACCAGAAGGCCCTTGCTGCAGAACTCTTAAAAAAATTCCCATCTGAACACGCTAGCGGCAGAGGTCACAGTTCGTTGCCCAACCAAGGCGTACAGGCGAGAGAGATGCAACTCCAATCCAGCAGAGGCAGGGGAACACTGTCAACGTTCTGGGACAGTTTTCTGACACCCGCCCAGCTTACAGGCCCTGAGGCGCGGGGTACTCTCACAAGGAGTGGAAAGTTTCAAAAGATGGTGAGGGAGTACCTTGCCGACAGTACCAGCGTCCTCCGTGATTCCTCTGTGCCTTTTAATTATTGGGTATCCAAGCTGGACACTTGGAATGAACTCGCTCTGTACGCCTTGGAGGTCCTGGCCTGCCCTGCCGCTAGCGTGTTATCGGAGCGTGTTTTTAGTGCCGCTGGGGGAATTATAACTGATAAGCGCACTAGCCTGTCAACTGACAATGCTGACAAGCTGACCCTTATCAAAATGAAAAAGGGCTGGATTGGGCCAGACTTCTCATCACCACCAAATGACAGCAGAGTAACATAAAGTCAAATCCACTGTGTTATTTCGGGAGGTGTATTCACATGCACCGCTTCACACCCACACATGGTTATATGCTTCCTTGTTTCGGCTGTTTTATCTTCTTCTCCTTATCCTAAGCCTCCACCACCATTATACCACCAGGGTGCCAGCATTGCAAGTTCCTCCGTCCTTATTTTTGGCAGCTTTTGCTTGCAAGGCATAAGCATATACTATGGAACACCCACTCCCCAATAATGGGACTTATGTTTGTAATATGCTGTACTGCATGGCTCTTGTAAGGGGCATTGCAAGTTGCTCCGTCCTAATTTTTGGCAGCTTTTCCTTGCAAGGCATAAGCAAATACTATGGGACACCCACTCCCCAATAATGGGACTTATGTTTGTAATATGCTGTACTGCATGGCTCATGTAAGGGGCATTGCAAGTTGCTCCGTCCTAATTTTTGGCAGCTTTTGCTTGCAAGGCATAAGCAAATACCATGGGACTCCCACTCCCCAATAATGGGACTTATGTTTGTAATATGCTGTACTGCATGTCTCTTGTAAGGGCCATTGCAAGTTGCTCCATCCTAATTTTTGGCAGCTTTTGCTTGGAAAGCATAAGCAAATACTATGGGAGACCCACTCCCCAATAATGGGACTTATGTTTGTAATATGCTGTACTGCATGGCTCTTGTAAGGGGCATTGCAAGTTGCTCCATCCTAATTTTTGGCAGCTTTTGCTTGCAAGGCATAAGCAAATACTATGGGAGACCCACTCCCCAATTATGGGACTTATGTTTGTAATATGCTGTACTGCATGGCTCTTGTAAGGGGCATTGCAAGTTGCTCCATCCTAATCTTTGGCAGCTTTTGCTTGCAAGGCATAAGCAAATACTATGGGAGACCCACTCCCCAATAATGGGACTTATGTTTGTAATATGCTGTACTGCATGTGACTCGCCCCCTGGGCCGTGTGTACATGTGTGTGGAATACCCGGTGCGGGGTCTCTGGGGTCTGTAGTCTCCGTGGCGGTGACCCGGTCCCGTGGCTCAGGCTGGTCAAACCAGTGGCAGTCTTTCTTAGGTTTTGATGTTAATTGTCCGACTGCGCCACCCGTGGATTGCGGTCAGGGAGTACCACCGCTGCGAGGCAGACCGCTGAGGCTGGTGTTGTGTGCGCAGCAGAGAATGTGATAACTCCCCACGGGAGGAGTATAGCCTCAGGGCAGTGAGTGTGGATGATGGGGGTGATGGTGCACGAGCGCAGCAGGAATGACTCAGAGTCTTTGCAGTGCAGTTCAGGGTCTTTACTGATGATTATAAGGTAGACCCTCCCGGGAGTACTGGCTAGTATAAGAGGCCTGGTCAGTCTGTGTGCAAGCAGGAGTTCCCCTGGCCAGGTGGAGTTGTAGGCCTCCCCGTCTGTCTGCACTCTTCCTGGCTACCTTGCTGTAAGCGGGTAGAAGTAGCCCACGTCCCTGAGTGTTCCGTGTAGTGCTCACCGGTATGGCTGGTGACTTGGGGCCTTCTGTTAGCCTCCGCTCCACGACAGCGGTGCTGGTCCCTTGCTTGTGACTGAGCCTCCGGGTTTCTATGGCAAGAGGACCTGAAATCCCCTGCCGGCTGGTTTCTGCTGCTGGATATATAAGTCCTCACAGCCTCGGACTCCTGTGTCCGGTTCCTATTGTCTTCTGCTCAGCTTCCAGCCCCTGGTCTTTAGCTCCAAGCTCCTACAGAGCTCCTTGCTGTTACTTTCCCTTGCTCTCACTCTGACTCTGACTGTTCTCTGACTCACTCAACCCCGCCCCAGATCCAGTTCATAAGGGCAGAATTCTCCCCTCCCTGGGCTGGGGCAGGAGGATGTTGCATGTTTAAGGGATCCTGACCAGGAAACTTCCCACTTGCTCTCCGACGTAATATCTCTATTACTGTGGTGACCAGACCCCTGGGGTGCCACACATGGCTCTTGTAAGGGGCATTGCAGTTCCTCATAATTTTTGGAAAGCCTTCCATTCACTGCTTAGGCCAACAGTGCACAGGAGACCCAGTTGCTATAAATGAAAAAAAAGGTTTAGTTAACGCCCTCTGACCTCCATGTCATTTCCAAGGAGCATTGGAGTGCCTCGGAATTTTTGGTAGGCATTGCACTCACTGTATGCCCTATAACTGTGTAGCCGAACTGCTCCTTTTGTTACAGAAACATATCCTACAAGACATATCTGGTTTACTGGCCTGATATTGATGTGAATGGTCCCTGTTCCTCCTGCTCTTTCTCCTTTGCCACTACCTCATCCATCATTTATCACCTGAAGCTTTGTTTTAACGGGAGTCATAGAACTTGGATAGTAGCAGGAAAACATCCAGCAATCCTCGGAGGAGGTAGGATATGCGCCAAAACGCTGACCACCTCAGGCCTAGCCGCTACTACATACATGCGCTTGCATTACAACAAAACAAAGCAGATGCTAACATCTATCATCCTCATCATGCTCCTCACCTTGGCACTCTCAACTCCCCTGATGGAGAAGCCAGGGCCCACCGGAGGAGTCTGATAGTCCGGTGGGCTCTGCCAATGCTGCCCTAAAGCAGGCCAGGCTAAAAAAAGTGTGGGAAAGGTTACCGGGACAAATAGGGGTTGCTGGGGACCGAGTATGGACACCCGGCCACCCCCTGGAGGCTGGGGAGCAAGCGGGGACCCCCGGCCACCAGGCGGCTGGGGACTGAGTATGGATACCAGGCCGCCGACACAGCCATGGCGTGGTGGCCAGATTCCGCCTCCACGTGCCTAAAAGGCCCAATTTAAAGTGCAAGCAAGCAAGCAGTATGGTATTGCAGCCTGGGGGTAGGTGGGTGGCAGGCTGCATACTTGCGCTTGCATTGCAAGGAATGGGAGAGGTACAATTGAACACTGCCCTGGGACAAGGACTTGAATGGGGATAGTTGCAAGTTTGCAACGACCGGTGCAAGGTGGGAGGCATCTTCGCATGTACCATGAACAGGGGTTTAGCATGCACACACTACAGCGGAATAGGCTCTACTTCCTACTAAATGCACTGGGGAGGGCACAGGTAATGTTTTGGTATATGCGCTTAATCTTATGTATAAGGCACACCAGGACAAATAGGGGCGGCTGGGGACTGAGTATGGATACCTCGCTGCCGAAGCAGCCATGAGGTAGTGGCCAGCTTCGGCCTCCTCCAAACTAAAAGGCCCTATTTCAAGTGCAAGCTAGCAGTATGGAATTGCAGTCTGGGGGTGGGTGGGTGGCAGGCTGCACACTTAAACTTGCATTAAAAGAAAACATAGCAGATGCTAACTTCTGTCATCATCATCATGCTCCTCACCTTGGCACTCTCAACTCCACCGATGGAGAAGTCAGGGCCCAACGGAGGAGTCTGGTTCTCTGCTGGGCTCGTCCAATGCTGCCTAAAGCATGCCGGGCTAAGAAAAGTGTGTGGGGGGATGTTCCAAGAAGAAATAGGGGCGGCTGGGGACCGTTTATGGACACCCGGCTGCCCCCAGGCGGCTGGGGACCGTGTGTGGAAACCCGGCCGCGGGGCAGCTGGGGACCGAGTATGGACACCCGGCCGCCGGGTGGCTGGGGACTGAGTATGGATTCCAGGCCGCCAATACAGCCATGACGTGGTGGCCAGATTCCGCCTCCACATGCCTAAAAGGCCCAATTTCAAGTTCAAGCAAGCAAGCAGTATGGTATTGCAGCCTGAGGGTGGGTGGGTGGCAGGCTGCATACTTGCGCTTGTATTGCAAGGAATGGGGGAGGTACAATTGAACACTGCCCTGGGACTAGAATTTACATGGGGATAGTTGCAAGTCTGCATCTTCTGATGCGGCAAGGATCACTTATGATGGGCACACTTTAAGACAGTGACCTGGGAGTCAGAGATGCTTCCAGGGGTCTTCCCCATGCTGTTCCCATGTCTTTTCAGCACTTTATGCATGTGTCACACAGCACATGGCCAGATAAGGTTGTAAAATGTTAAAATGACATTTCCCGGTGAATGCATTTGTCATAGTTGAAAGCAATGCAAAAGTGCAAAAACGCATAAAAAATGCTACTTGTGAACATAGCCGAAGGTGTGGAGGAGTATTTTTGTTTTTGGTCATTTATTTTAACTTATACACAAGTCTTTTCCCTGGAAAGGATGTTCCTTAACATATTTCACAGGAAAAAAGTTTCACTTTCGTTTTTGAACGTTTTATTGTGAGCCCGTAAAAGTGGCTTAATACCTCTGACCATGTTGTTGACAGCAGTGACCTGGGGGTCAGAAATGCTTCCTGGGGCGATCCCCATGCTGTCCCCATGTCATTTGAGCACTGTCACTAGTCACTATCGTTTTGGGCACTTGTTAGACTTTTAAAAGACTGCCGGGGGTGCCACCGCAAAAATGCTCGAGTCTCCCATAGACTAACATTGGGCTCGTTGCTCGGGTCGAGAACCCGAGTATCACGGCGAGCTCGGCCCGAGCTTCGAGCACCCGAGCATTTTAGTGCTCGCTCAACACTAATGTTTATATATAAACATCCCACACTCCAAAGACATACTGATAGGGAATGTAGATTGTAAGCACCAATGGGGACAGTGCCGATAATGTCTTTAAATTGTCTGAATTGTAAAGCGCTGCGGAATATGTTGGCGTTATATAAATAAAAAGATTATTATTAGTGATGAGCGAGCACTAAAATGCTCTGGTACTCGTTGTTTGCGTCGAGCAAATTGGAATGCTTGAGTGCTTGGAACGAGTAACGAGCCCAATGTAAGTCTATGGGAAACTCGAGCATTTTACAGGCGGCTCCCCCCCCGACGGTCT
Organism: Phyllobates terribilis; assembly: GCF_046119375.1. Lineage (NCBI taxonomy): Eukaryota > Metazoa > Chordata > Amphibia > Anura > Dendrobatidae > Phyllobates > Phyllobates terribilis. The sequence continues at coordinate 27,677,082 of NW_027362767.1, read as the reverse complement.
GCAGAGGGCCTAAAAATTGCCCATATCGATGGAAACAGTGCTCAAATGACATGGGATCAGCATGGGGAAGACCCCTGGAAGCATTTCTGACTCCCAGGTCACTGCTGTCAACAACATTGTCAGAGTATTACGCCACTTTTATGGACTCACAATAAAACATACCAAAATGAAACCAAAATGGATTTTCCTGGGAAATATGTTAAGGAACATCCTTTCCAGGGTAATGACTTGTATATAAAGCAAAATAAATAACCAAAAACAAAAATGCTCCTCCACGCCTTGGGTTATCTTCACACGTAGCGTTTCTGATGCGTTTTTGCACTTTTCCATTGCTTTCAACCAAGACAAATGCATTCACTGGGAAATGTCATCTTATCTGGCCATGTGTTGTGTGACACATCATCAGACACATGCATACAGTGCTGAAAAGACATTGAAATAGCATGGGGAAGACCCTGGAAGCATCTCTGACTCCCAGGTACCTGCCTAAAAGTGTGCTCATCATAAGTGATCCATGGCGCATGCGACGATGCCTCCTGCCATGCACCTGTTGTTGCAGACTTGCAACAATCACCGTCCACATCCTTGTCCCATTGCAGCGTTAAGTTGTCCCTTCCCCATTCCTTGGAATGAAAGCGCATGTATGCAACCAGCCAGGTGAAGCCATGATGATAAAAGAGGTCACCATTTGCATTTGTTTTCTGTTACTTGGAATGCAAGCGCAAGTATGCAGCCAGCCACCCACCCACCCACAGGCTGCAATAGTAAACTGCCAGATTTCTGGTCAGCTGTTTGCACTTGAAATGTGGCCTTTTAGGCTCATGGAGGCGGAAGTTTTTCACAACCTCATGGTGGCGGCCAGGTGTCCATACTAGGTCCCAGCCACCACTATTTCTCTCGGTATCGTCTCCGCCTTCCACAAGCGCAGGTCCCAGAACATTACCAGTGCCCTCAACAGTGCACTTAATGGGAAGGATCACCTAACCACAAACACGTGGACAAGTGAATGTGGCCTTGGACGGTACGGAGCCAGTCCACAGCTTGTCGGTGAGAGTTGTATTTCACCACAGCCATATTCTTTAGCTTGGTGAAAGACTTGGGAAACCGTATCTACCCCGGCTGTCATTTCTCCATCGCCAGGTTCTGCCCATTGTCACACACAACCATGCCTGAATGTATGTTCAGCCGTGAGAGCCACAGATCAGGCTGCTGTGTTACAACTTTCAACAACTCTGCAGCGCTGGGCGGTTTGTCACCTAAGCATTAAGCATGTTATCTTCAGAACAGTCTGTTGCCGCTTGGCCAAGGCAGTTACATGGTAACATAGTTTTAAGGTTGAAGAAAGACTAAGTCCATCTAGTTCAATCCATAGCCTAATATGTTCATCCAGAGGAAGGCAAAAAAAAAACATGTGGCAAACACTAAGCTCCACATTGGGGAAAAAAATTCCTTCCTGACTCCATATGACAATCAGACTAGTTCCCTGGATCAACGCCCTATCAAGGAATCTAGTATATATAACCTGTAATATTATACTTTTCAAGAAAGGCATCCATGCCCTTCTTAAATTTTAGTAGTGAATCACTCATTACAACATCATGCTGCAGAGAGTTCCATAGTCTCAATGCTCTTACAGTAAAGAATCCCCGTCTGTGATTATGATGAAACCTTCTTTCCTCCAGACTTAGAACATGCCCCCTTGTCCCCGTCTCAGGCCTCAGAGTAAAAAGATCAGCAGAAAGGTCTTTGTACTGTCCCCTCATATACTTGTACATTGTAATAAGATCACCCCTAAGCCTTCGTTTTTCCAAATTAAATAACCCCAAGTGTAATAACTTGTCTTGGTATTGCAGACCCCCCAGTCCTCTAATAACCTTGGTCGCTCTTCTCTGCACCAGCTCTAGTTCAGCTACGTCTTTCTTATACACCGGAGACCAGAACTGTACACAGTATTCTAAGTGTGGTCGCACTAGTGACTTGTATAGAGGTAAAATTATGTTCTCCTCATGAGCATCTATGCCTCTTTTAATGCATCCCATTATTTTATTTGCCTTTGCAACAGCTGCCTGACACTGGCCATCAAACGTGAGCTTGTCGTCCACCAATACACCCAGGTCTTTTTCAGTTACAGTTTTGCCCAGTGTTTTACAATTAAGCATATAATTATACATTTTATTTCCTCTGCCCAAGTGCATTACCTTACATTTATCCCCATTAAAGTTCATTTGCCATTTATCAGCCCAAGCTTCTAGTTTACATAGATCCTGCTGTAATATAAAATTGTCCTCCTCTGTATTGATTACCCTGCAGAGTTTAGTGTCATTTGCAAATATTGAAATATTACTCTGTATGCCCCCTACAAGGTCATTAATAAATATGTTAAAAAGAAGTGGGCCCAATACTGTCCCCTGAGGTACTCCACTGTTAACTGAGACCCAGTCTGAGTGTGTTCCATTAATAACCACCCTTTGTTTCCTATCACTGAGCCAGTTCTTTACCCACATACATATATTTTCCCCTATCCCCATTGTTCTCATTTTATGTATCAACCTTTTGTGTGGAACCGTATCAAAAGCTTTTGAAAAGTCCATATATACAACATCCACTGCATTTCCTTGGTCCAGTCCAGAACTTGCCTCCTCATAAAAGCTGATCAGATTACTTTGACAGGAACGGTTCCTCGTAAACCCATGGTGATATTGGGTCATGAGGTTATTCTTCTTCAGATACTCTATTATAGCATCTCTTAGGAAACCCTCCAGGATTTTACCCACAGTAGAGGTTAAGCTTACCGGCCTATAATTTCCAAGTTCAGTTTTTGTCCCCTTTTTGAATATTGGCACCACATTTGCTATACGCCAGTCCTGTGGTACAGACCCCGTTATTATGGAATCTTTAAAGATTAAAAATAATGGTCTATCTATGATGTTACTTAATTCCTGCAGTACTCGCGGGTGTATCCCATCCAGGCCGGGGGTTTTGTCAACTTTAGTGATTTTTAGACGCCGCCGTACTTCCTGCTGGGTTAAGCAAGTGACATTTAATGGAGAATTTTTGTCATTACTGATCATGTTTTCTGTCATGCGATTTTCTTGTGTAAATGCGATTGAAAAAAAATCATTTAGCATATTGGCTTTTTCCTCATCCTCATCCACCATTTCACCCAGACTATTCTTAAGGGGCCCAACACTATCGTTTTTTTAGTTTTTTTTTACTATTTATGTAGTTAAATAATATTTAGGGATTATTTTTACTTTCTCTGGCAATGAGTCTCTCTGTCTCAATCTTTGCTACCTTGATTTGTTTTTTACAGAATTTATTTAATTTTCTGTATATATTTAATGCCTCATCACTACCTACTTGCTTTAGTTCTCTAAATGCTCTTTTTGGCACATATTGCGCCCCTTACAGCTCTATTTAGCCTAGTGGTTTCCTCTTATTTTTAGCATGTTTATTCCCATAGGGTATATACTGTGCACAAGTCCTATTCAGGATGCTAATAATTGTCTCCCATTAGCTTTGTGTAGTTTTATGTCTCAGGATATCGTCCCAGTTTATTGCACTAAGATCATCTCTCAACCATTGGAAATGTGCCTTCCTGAAGTTTAGTGTCCTTGTAACCCCTCTACTACACATCTTGCTAAAGGTTACAAGAAAACATATTATTTTGTGATTACTATTACCCAAGTGACCCCCAACTCGTATATTTGATATGCGGTCTGGCCTGTTGGTTAATATTAGGTCTAGCAGTGCCCCCTGTAATGCAGCGACTTGCTGGCATTACGGTAATGGTCCAGGATGTGTTTTACCTGACCATGTACCTTCCCCCTCAGGTGAATGGTCACATGACTGTGACATAGCACAGGTCCTGCACGCACAGAATGTCTGTCTGATCACATGACTGTGACATCAACAAGGTCGTGTGAGTATGTGTGTGTGTGTGCACGGGATGCATATATAAACCCTGCTTGATGGGAGACAGGTGTGCTCTGTGAGAGAGGCGTAAGGCCTGTTCCCGTGTGTGTGGTACACCGACCTTGTGAGGCTTAGTGAGGCCGAGTGAAGCCTGGTGCCTGAAAGGCAAAGCCTGGATCCTGTGTGGATGCTAGTGGCTTTGGAAGGCAGAGACTTGAGTAAGAGTCCTGAAAGGCAGAGCCTGGATCCTGTGTGGATGTCAGTGGCCTTTGAGGGAACAACGGCTGGAGACCCCGACCTGGGAAGCCGCAAAGCCACAGTGGTGGCGGAGTAATGGACTGAGACAGCTAAACCCGGCAAAGGTAATACCCTGTGTTATATGGACATTAATATGGACATTGCTATTTTATTACCTTGCTGAAGGCTGTTACTTGGGCCACTTGGGCCTGTCTGCTACTTGAGAGACTCCCGGATGTTAAGTGTGTAAACATGCCGGTGGCGGACTAAGATGGACTGTGTGAACTGTGGTTTATGAAGTGTAATAAACTACAGCATTAAGAAATACCGGAAGGACATTGCTGGTGTGCTTTGATTTACCCGGTGCAGCGAGTATTCCCCATTATGATGACTAGTGCTGCCTTACATATGGTTCGAGAATGCGGGCAACGGCAGCCCGGTTGCTAGGGGCAACGACAACCCGGTTGCTAGGGGCAACGGCACAGGACGACGAGTGTGGATTAAAGCATCTGGCTGCAACTCGGTGGGGTTGTGAAGATTGGCGTCGCACTCAAACCTGGTTTGCTGTGGCTCGGCGGGGCTCACGAAGTTTAAAGCATCTGGCTGCAACTCGGCGGGGTTGCGAAGGTTGTCATCGCACTCAAATCCGGTTTTGCCGTGGCTCGGCGGGGCCACAACGTTTTTTCTGGGGAGAGCGGTGTGTGAATAGTGTCCTGAGGAAATGCAAGAGCAGATAAAAACGGCTGTGAAAGGAGCAGCAACTGAATCTGAAGCTATTGAGCGATTAGAGCGATTAAAGTGCCTGGTAAAACCGGAGCCGGTATTTGAGAAATGTCTACTGGACATGAAACTGGACATGGTGCAGGAACCACAGGAGCCGTGGGCACCGTATAGAATGGTGGCAGTGGACCATTCTATGAACTCTCCGGGGGCGCCAATGTTGTCCCAGAGTGCCCGGGGAGGTGGTAAGAGCTGTTGTGAACTAAGTCCTAAGACTATTGCTGATTTTTCTTGTAAAAATTCCCCTGCCGGTGTGGTTGTTAAAAAGGGGGCGGAGTCTAAAAAAGGGGCGGTTGTTCAAAACAGCGTGGAGGATAGAAAATAAAAAAAAATTACTGGTGGTGGGTTGGTACCTCCTAAAAATGACAATGTGACCGTTGATAAGTGGGTAGCTCCAGTAGAAGGGGGTGACGTCAAAGTGGGAGGTGACCTGTTAGTCTACAACACATTGGGGAGTGACACAGACCCCGTAGCTGACGGTGACACTACGAAAGTAGAAGGAGAGGTCAGTCAGGAGGGGCTAGACGAGGTGAGAAAGTCCCCATCTCGTAGACGGCGCAAGGGCCACAAAAAGGTTGCTCCTGTAGACTTGGCTGAAAATGAAAATAAAGAGAATGTAGTACTGTGTGCCTTTGCTTCAAGTGTGGATCCTCCATTAGAGGTAGAAGAGGAGGTGACATTGCCAGTAGCAACCTCCGGTACGGTACCGAGTCAGAAGGATCTGACAGCCCTGAAAGAGGAGGCGGCCAGTCGTGACCAAGAGCTGGAGCCTATCGGCCAGCAGGGTCAGAGTGACGTGCAGCAATTATGTGAAAACCTGGGGAACGTGTCCTCAGACCAGTTGATCCTTGAGTCTGAACAGCAGAAAATACACCAGCTTGTGAAGAACTTACAGCGAGATCTAAAGGGAAGCAACGAGGAAATTAACCAGTGGAAGGAAATGTTCTACGCAATTAAGGAGGACCGGCGCAAAATCAAGGAAGAGGTTTTGCAGTTGAAGCTTGAGAAGGAGGCGCAGCAGGATGGTGTTTCTGGACGCGAACAAATCCTAGAACGACTGCGCAAACAGCTCAACCAGGAGCTGTGTGACTCCAAGAAGGAGTGTGGTGAACGCAGTAGGGAACTGCAACAGAGTAAGAGAGATTATGAGGATCTCCTCAAGGTGAAGAAAAAACTAGAGGAGGATAAGGCGGGTGCAGAGCAAGTGCGCCAAGTGGTTGAGACCACTCTGCAAGACACCCGTGAGGAGAATGATGATCTCCGGGGAAAGACCCTAGATCTGGAAGCACAGGTGAAGGAGCTACAGATGTCCTGTGATACTCTCCAGAAGGCGGAGACGTACCTTAAGGAAACAGTCAGCAAGATGGAAGCTGAGCGAGAGAGGATGGAGGAGTCCATCGGAAAAGCCACAGACCAGGGCCAAGAGTTGACCGCTGGTGATGGGAGGTATGTAGCAGATACCTCCTCGAGTGATGTGGGCTCGGAGGGTTCGGTGGATGTCGGAGCCGAGATCAAGCAGCTCAAGGAGTTGCTACAAACCCAGTGGACGCAAGAGAAGCGTGAGAGACTGGCTATTGAGAGCCGAGTGGGCGCGTTGGAGACGGAGAGGTCTGAGAGAGCTCTGCTGCTGGAAGAGCAGTTGAAGCAGGAAGAGCTTCAGAGACGGGCCACTGAGAGGTGAGTGGCGGAGCTAGAGGAAGAAATTTCCGGGCTCAAAAGTCGCCTGACAAAGTATCACTCAGTGAACGAGGCCTTCTTGGAGAAGGAAAAGGGCGAACACGTTGCACTCACTCCCTTATACCATGAGAAGGTGGACCTGAGGAGAGCTAAGAGAGTTTTAACCACAGATAAATATGAGATGGAAGTGGTCAAGACGAAAATTCGTGAATTTGTAGCTGTGAGTCAGCTCAGGGGAAGCATACAGGGTGAAGAAGCTGGAGGTCAGTTGCCCCTGAAACCTGAGCTGGTTGAACGTCTGGAAACCACTGGTGAGACCGAAACGTCTCGGTACAAGTGCCTTGTAGATGTACCCGAGGATTTGAGGGAAGAATGCACCAGTGAGTCCATACATGAGGAGTTTAAGAAGGCCGTGGGAGCCTGTAAGGTGTACTTGACCTCAGAAGCTAAACAGCTGGTGGTCCTGTCCACGACCGAAGTCACAGTGAAGAGGGTGGCTATCCTAAGTGACATGCACTGGCGATGTATTCGCACGAAGCGGTTTCTCCGGTTGAAGATGGAACAAGCCGTTAGACAACTGGAGTTGATGAGGAAAGCTCACAGTATGCGTGAAGAGGTCATCCGGGTGCCTCATGGTCTGGTGAGGAAGCTCGTTGGGAGAAATGGTCGAGCCATGCAGGTGATGGTCAAGAAGTCTGGTGTGGTGAAAGTAAGCAGTCCACGTGAGCGTCAGGACTGGATACCAGACGAAGACGGCATGGTATCATTCTCCGCTGTAGGAACAGAAGAAAGCCTGGGATATATGCACATGCTGTTGGAGTACCGGGTGATCTACCTGCGAGAGGTAGAACAGTTGAATCTCGCTAGACTGCGAGTGGATAGACAGCATCATCTGAGTAGCAGAAGATGGCAGCCGTCTAGAAATTATGAGACCAGACAGAGAAAGGGCCCCCTAAATAACAGAACAGCTATAGCTGGAGTTAGGGACCTTTCAAGATGTCCTGAGAGTAGTGGGCGTGGGTTTAGAGGTAGTGAGACCTCCAGTAACTCAGGTTTGAGCAGCCCATACAAACGACCCAATAGAGGACGCGACATTAAGGAGTCGAACCGGACCTTAGATACCAGGGCATGTGAGTCACACCGCTGTATGATTGACCGCTGGGAGCGGGGGAGGTCTGACAAGATCATGACTGACCACTGGGAGCGGGGGAGACCTGACAAGGTTACAACTGACCGCTGGGAGCGGGAGAGCTCTGAGAAGGTTACGACCCGGAAAGGTGACCTGACGAAGTCATTGACAGTGACAAATGGTAGGTCCCTAAGGAATGGGCTAATGTCATTGACTAATGTTCCAGGGGCTGAGTAGCACAATTGTAAAGTACATGGTCTCTATGTGAACTGGGGGTTATAATGTCATTGTGTATATTATGTGTTCAACCCCACAAGTTTGAACAGAGGGGGGATATGTAATGCAGCGACTTGCTGGCATTACGGTAATGGTCCAGGATGTGTTTTACCTGACCATGTACCTTCCCCCTCAGGTGACTGGTCACATGACTGTGACATAGCACAGGTCCTGCACGCACAGAATGTCTGTCTGATCACATGACTGTGACATCAGCAAGGTCCTGTCAGTATGTGTGTGTGTGCACGGGATGCATATATAAACCCTGCTTGATGGGAGACAGGTGTTTTCTGTGAGAGAGGCGTAAGGCCTGTTCCCGTGTGTGTGGGACACCGACCGTGTGGGGCCTAGTGAGGCCGAGTGAAGCCTGGTGCCTGAAAGGCAAAGCCTGGATCCTGTGTGGATGCTAGTGGCCTTGGAAGGCAGAGACTTGAGTAAGAGTCCTGAAAGGCAGAGCCTGGATCCTGTGTGGATGTCAGTGGCCTTTGAGGGAATGACGGCTGGAGACCCCGACCTGGGAAGCCGCAAAGCCACAGTGGTTGCGGAGTAATGGACTGAGACAGCTAAACCCGGCAAAGGTAATACCCTGTGTTATATGGACATTAATATGGACATTGCTCTTTTATTACCTTGCTGAAGGCTGTTACTTGGGCCACTTGGGCCTGTCTGCTACTTGAGAGACTCCCGGATGTTAAGTGTGTAAACATGCCGGTGGCGGACTAAGATGGACTGTGTGAACTGTGGTTTATGAAGTGTAATAAACTGCAGCATTAAGAAATACCGGAAGGACATTGCTGGTGTGCTTTGATTTACCCGGTGCAGCGAGTATTCCCCATTATGATGACTAGTGCTGCCTTACACCCCCTTCTTGATGTGTCCAGAACCAGTTGTGAAAGGTAATTGTCTCTCATAGTTGTCAAAAACCTATTACCTTTGCTTGAACTGCAGGTTTCTGTTCCCCAATGTATTTCAGGGTAGTTGAAGTCCCCCATAATAATGACTTCTTCTTGAGTCGCTGCTTCATCTATTTGCTTTACGAGGATATTCTCCGCTGCTTCCATTATTTTTAGAGACTTATAACAAACCCCTATCAGTAATTTATTATATTTCCCCCCTCCCCTTATCTCCACCCACAGGGACTCTACATTTTCATTAGGTTCACATATATTCTCACGCAAGATGGGTTTTAAGGATGATTTAACATATAAACACACAGCCCCCCCTCGCTTGTTTGCATTTCTGAACAGACTATAGCCCTGTAAATTAACTGCCCAGTAATGGCTCTCGTCCAGCCATGTCTCAGATATCCCCACCATGTCATAATTATTTTCCAACAAAATTAATTCTAATTTCTCCATTTTGTTGGTGAGGCTTCTGGCATTAGTGTACATGCATTTTATGCATCTCTCTGTACCTCTATTCCTTCTTACTGTATTGACTGTTCTAATCCCACCCCCAATTTCTTTATTTGTGCCCAGGTCACTATCTGCACTACCTTCCCCACATATAAAATGAATACCCTCCCCCCCAATCCCTAGTTTAAACACTCCTCCAACCTTCTAGCCATTTTCTCCCCCAGCACAGTTGCACCCTCCCCATTAAGGTGCAGTCTGTCCCTAGCATAGAATCTGTAGCCAACTGAGAAGTCGGCCCAGTTCTCCAGGAACCCAAACCCCTCCTTCCTACACCAGTACCTGAGCCACTTATTTAACTTCCTAATCTCCCGTTGCCTCTCTGGCGTGGCACGTGGTATAGGTAGTATTTCAGAGAATACAGAGTGCTGCAGTGCTTTCAGCTTGTGACTGATGTGGTCATTTCGTAGATGGAGGCCGAAATGGAGGAGGATGTGCAGGAGCTGAACAATGTGATTACATTGAGGTTACACTGGCGAGTCTGGTTTTTATACTAAACAAAGATCCTACTGTGTTTTTATTTTTATTTTTTTTTACGTTATTTTTTAACCCCTTAAGCCCCGCGGGTGGTTTGCACGTTAATGACCGGGCCAATTTTTACAATTCTGACCACTGTCACTTTATGAGGTAATTACTCTGGAACGCTTCAACGGATCCCCCTGATTCTGAGATTGTTTATTGTGACATATTGTACTTCATGATTGTGGAAAAATTTCTTCGATATCACTTGCGTTTATTTGTGAAAAAAACGGAAATTTGGCGAAAATTTTGAAAATTTTGCAATTTTCAAAATTTGAATTTTTAAGCCCTAAAATCAGAGCGATATGTCACACAAAAGAGTTAATAAATAACATTTCCCACATTGCTACTTTACATCAGCACAATTTTGGAACCAAAATTTTTTTTTGTTAGGGAGCTATAAGGGTTAAAAGTTGACCAGCGATTTCTCATTTTTCCAACAAAATTTACAAAACCATTTTTTTAGGGACCACATCACATTTGAAGTCACTTGGAGAGGTCTTTATGACAGAAAATACCCAAAAGTGACAACATTCTAAAAACTGCACCCCTCAAGGTGCTCAAAACCACATTCAAGAACTTTATTAACCCTTCAGGTGCTTCACAGGAATTTTTTGAATGTGGAAGAAAAAAATGAACATTTAACATTTTTCACAAAGATGTTACTTTAGACCCAATTTTTTTTATTTTCACAGGGGTAACAAGAAACAATGGACCCCAAAACTTGTTGTGCAATTTCCCCTGGGCACGCAGATACCCAATATTTGGGGAAAAAACACTGTTTGGGCGCACGGCAGGGCTCGGAAGGGAAGGAGCGCCATTTGACTTTTTGATTGTAAAATTTGCTTGAATAATTAGCGGACGCCATGTTGTGTTTGGAGAGCCCCTCTGTGCCCAAACTTTGGAACTCCCCCACAAGTGACCTCATTTTGGAAACTAGACCCCCCAAGGCACCTTTATAGATGCATAGTGAGCACTTGGAACCCCCAGGTGCTTCACAAATTGATTCGTAAAAATGAAAAAATGAAAAAAACAACACTTTTTCATTTTACGAATCAATTTGTGAAGCACCTAGGGGTTCCAAGTGCTCACTATGCATCTAGATAGGTGCCTTGGGGGGTCTAGTTTCCAAAATGGGGTCACTTGTGGGGGAGCTCCAATGTTTGGGCACACAGGGACTCTCTAAATGCAACATGGTATCCGCTAACAAATTGAATGGAAAATCGGCTCAAATTGTTAGCGGACACCACATTGCGTTTGGAGAGCCCCTCTGTGCCCAAACATTGGAGCTCCCCACATGTGACCCCATTTTGGAAACTAGACCCGCCAAGGCACCTTTCTAGATGCATAGTGAGCACTTGGAACCCCCAGGTGCTTCACAAATTGATTCGTAAAAATGAAAAAGTGAAAAAAAAAAACACTTTTTCATTTTTATGAATCAATTTGAGAAGCACCTGGGGTTCCAAGTGCTCACTATGAATCTAGATAGGTGCCTTGGGGGGTGTAGTTTCCAAAATGGGGTCACTTGTGGGGGAGCTCCAATGTTTGGGCACACAGGGACTCTCCAAATGCAACATGATATCCGCTAACAAATTGAGCCGACAATTTGTTAGCGGATATCATGTTGCATTTGGAGAGTCCCTGTGTGCCCAAACATTGGAGCTCCCCCACAAGTGACCCCATTTTGAAAACTAGACCCCCCAAGGCACCTATCTAGATTCATAGTGAGCACTTGGAACCCCAGGTGCTTCCCAAATTGATTCATAAAAATGAAAAAGTGTTTTTTTTTTCACTTTTTCATTTTTACGAATCAATTTGTGAAGCACCTGGGGGTTCCAAGTGCACACTATGCATCTAGATAGGTGCCTTGGGGGGTCTAGTTTCCAAAATGGGGTCAATTGTGGGGGAGCTCCAAAGTTTGGGCACACAGGGGCTTTCCAAACGCAACATGGTGTCCGCTAACAATTTGAGCCGACAATTTGTTAGCGTATATCATGTTGCATTTGGAGAGTCCCTGTGTGCCCAAACATTGGAGCTCCCCCACAAGTGACCCCATTTTGAAAACTAGACCCCCCAAAGCACCTATCTAGATTCATAGTGAGCACTTGGAACCCCAGGTGCTTCCCAAATTGATTCATAAAAATGAAAAAGTGGTTTTTTTTTCACTTTTTCATTTTTACGAATCAATTTGTGAAGCACCTGGGGGTTCCAAGTGCTCACTATGCATCTAGAAAGGTGCCTTGGGGGGTCTAGTTTCCAAAATGGGGTCAATTGTGGGGGAGCTCCAAAGTTTGGGCACACAGGGGCTTTCCAAACGCAACATGGTGTCCGCTAACAATTTGAGCCGACAATTTGTTAGCGGATATCATGTTGCATTTGGAGAGTCCCTGTGTGCCCAAACATTGGAGCTCCCCCACAAGTGACCCCATTTTGGAAGCTAGACCCCCCAAGGCACCTATCTAGATTCATAGTGAGCACTTGGAACCCCAGGTGCTTCACAAATTGATTCATAAAAATGAAAAAGTGTTTTTTTTTTCACTTTTTCATTTTTACGAATCAATTTGTGAAGCACCTGGGGGTTCCAAGTGCTCACTATGCATCTAGATAGGTGCCTTGGGGGGGTCTAGTTTCCAAAATGGGGTCACTTGTGGGGAGCTCCAATGTTTGGGCACACAGGGGCTCTCCAAACGCAACATGGCGTCCGCTAACAATTTGAGCCGATTTTCCATTCAATTTGTTAGCGGACACCATGTCGCGTTTGGAGAGCCCGTGATGTGCCTAAACAGTGGAGTTCCCCCACAAGTGCCCCCACGGCACAGAATTTGTTTACATTAGGTCATCATATTGAATAAGTTGTCATTATTCTTGAGCGCAAGTGCTCGCTACTTGAGTTTGCATCGGGTACTCAGGTATGCACCATGTACAGCGTGTGCTCGAGTGACATGCTCGAGTCCCTGCTCTGCATGTTTCACGGTTATTAGACACCCAAAAAAAAACATGCGGGGATCGCTCGTGCATGGCAGGCAATCCCCGTAAAGTTTTTTGGCCGCGAAGCATATGGGGCAGAGACTCGAGCATGTCACTCAAATACCCACGATACTCAATGCATACCAGAGCACCCGATGCAAACTCAAGTAGCGAGCACTTGCTCTCAACACTAGTCGCCATATCGTCATCTTTTTTTCTTACTTTTGAAAAAAATCCCAACCCCAGCCCTAACCCTAGCACAACCCTAGCCCTAGCACAACCCTAGCCCTAGCACAACCCTAGCCCTAGCACAACCCTAGCCCCAGCACAACCCTAGCCCCAGCACAACCCTAGCCCCAGCACAGCCCTAGCCCCAAACCAAGCCCTAACCCTAGCCCAATCCTAACCCAAGAGTTTATTTTTGACGCTGTTCCTTGTGCGGTATAAGTGATTAGACGACTTTATTCTTCGGGTCGGTGTGATTACAGCAATGCCAGAATCATATGGGGTTTTTATGACTGACAGCTGTCACACACTAAAAGACGCATTTTTTGTAAAATCTAGTTTTTGCATCGCCATATTTTGAGAGCTATAATTTTTCCAGATTTTGGCAGACAGTCATGTGACGGCTCGTTTTTTGCGGGATGACTTGACGTTGTTATTGGTGACATTTTCAGGCACGTGACATTTTTTGATCGCTTTCTATTCCGATTTTTGGGAGGCAGAATAAACAAAAACCAACGATTCAGGAATTGTTTTTTTTCTTTTTTTTTAAATTCTGTTCCGTGTGTGGTAAAATTGATGAGGTAGCTTTATTCTTCGGGTCAGTACGTTTACAGCGGTACCACATTTGTATCATTTTTCTATGTTTTGGCGCTTCTACACAATAAAAGCTATTTTATAGAAAAAAATATTTTTTAGCATCGCTTTATTCTGAGAGCTATAACTTTTTTATTTTTCGGCTGATGGAGCTGTATGGTGACTTGTTTTTTGCGGGACGAGATGATGTTTTCAGCGGTATCATTTTTATTTATATGCGTTTTTTTGATCGCGTGTTATTCCACTTTTTGTTTGGCGGTATGGTGATAAAGCATTGTTTTTTGCTTAGTTTTTTATTTTTTACCGTGTTCACTGAAGGGGTTAACTAGTGGGACAGTTTTATAGGTCAGGTTGTTCCGGACGCGGCGATACCAAATATGTGTACTTTTATTGTTTTTTTTTTTTTTTTTTTATAATAATATTGATTGATGGGTACATTATATTTTTATTTTTGGTGGATTATTTTTTTTATTTTTTTTTTATATTTTTGCAAATTTTTTTTTAATTTTTTTTTCCACTTTCACACAGTTTATACACTTTTTTACTTTGTCCCACTCTGGGACTTTCACTTTTTTTTCTCTGATCGCCTGCATGGCACAGGAATGCAGCACCATCCCTATGCCATGCAAGCTGTCAGAAATGCACAGTGTGAAGATTGCTTGGAGATGCACTGCGCATGTCCAAGCAATCTTCCTGCTGTCTGGTGACCCGGATGTTGTCATGACGACATCGGGTCGTCATGGCAACACCCGGGAAGCCTTTGCAGACTGCGCTGGAAGCCGGAAGAGGAGGTGAGTATCGGCGATCACCTCCCCTTGCCCCCGCAATGCCGCGATCGACTTAGATCGACTTCGATCGCAGCATCGCGGGGGTTAATGTGCTGGGAGCGGTGCAGGACCACTCCCTGCACATAGTACCGGGTGTCAGCTGTGACAATCAGCTGTCACCCGGCGGCGATCGCGCCCGCACAGCCTGTGTGCGCGCGCGATCGCCATGACGTACTAATACGGGTCTGGCTCTTAAGTCCCAGGGCACAGACGCGTATTAGTATGGCAAATGTTGTTAAGGGGTTAAGACAAATGCATTCACCGGGAAATTTCATTTTAACATTTTACAACCGTATCTGGCCATGTGGTGTGTGACACATCATCAGACACATCCTGTTTCATTTATGATGGAGGGACTCTGAAAGTCACAAAGCCTATTTTTATAGGGTCATCAGTCGGCCCTTACTATTCTTAAAGGCCAGCAGTCGGCCCTCACTATTGTTAGAGATCCATCAGCCGGCTATGCTTTGCTGTACCCATTATTAACAAGTGGGTCTCCTATACTGTTATTGAGTATGCAGTGACTGCAAGGGCTGCCAAAAATTTGGACACAACCCAATACCCCTTTGAAGAGATATAGAGGAGGGTCTCAGTAAAAGAAATGTTCACATTATAAATGAGCGGCTGTCCTATAGTGGTAATGCCCATGCTGTGACTGCAAGGGCTGCCAAAATTTGGGAAAAACCCCACTAACAATTTAAAGACACATAGAGCTGGGCCACAGTAACAACATGTTCCTGTTAGAAAGGAGTGGGTCTGTTATACAGTTAAAGGGTATGCAGTGAATGCAACGGTTGCCAAAAATTTGGAGGAACTCCAATGCCCCTTGCAAGAGACGTAGAGGTCGGAGGGCATCCTGAAAACAATGTTCCCATGATTAGGAAGTGTATCTCCCAGACTGTTTGCCTATTCAGTGAAGAAACGGCTGCTAAAAATTTGGAGGAACTCCAATGCCCCATGCAAGAGATGCAGACGTCGGAGGGCCTCCTGAAAACAATGTTCCTATTATTAAGAAGTGTGTCTTCCATACTGTTTGCCTATGCAGTGTAGCAATGGCTGCAAAAAATTTGGATGAACTCCAATGCCCCTTGCAAGAGATGTAGAGGTTGGAGAGCATCCTGAGAGCAATGTTCCCATTAGTAGGAAGTGTGTCTCCTATACTGTTTGCCTATGCAGTGAAGCAACAGATGTCAAAAATTTGGAAGGATTCCAATGCCCCTTCCAAGAGATGTAGAGGTCGGAGGGCCTCCTGAAAACAATGTTCCCATTATTAGGAATTGTGCCTCCCATTCTGTTTGCCTATGCAGTGTAGCAACGCTGGCAAAAATTTGGAGGAACTCCAATGCCCATTGCAAGAGATGTAGAGGTCGGAGGGCCTCCTGAAAACAGTGTTCCCATTATTAGGAAGTGGTTCTCCCATACTGTTTGCCTATGCAGTGAAGCAACGGCTGCCAAAAATTTGTAGGAACTCCAATGCCCATTGCAAGAGACGTAGAGGTCGGAGGGCCTCCTGCAAAAATTCTCCCATTATTAGGAAGTGTGTCTCCCATTCTGTTTGCCTATGCAGTGAATCAACGGCTGCCAAAAATTTAGAAGAACCCCAATGTCCCTTGCAAGAGAAGTAAAGGTTGGAGGGATTCCTGAAAACAATGTTCCCAATATTATGAAGTGGGTCCCCCATAAAGTTTACCTATGCAATGAAGCAACGGCTGCCAAAAATTTGGAGGAACTCCAATGCCCCTTGCAAGAGACCTAGAGGTCAGAGAGACTCCTGAAAACAATGGTCCAAATATTAGGAAGTGTGTCTCCCATAATGTTTGCCTATGCAATGAAGCAACAGCTGCCAAAAATTTGGAGGAACTCCAATGCCCCTTGCAAGAGACCTAGAGGTCAGAGAGACTCCTGAAAACAATGTTCCAAATATTAGGAAGTATGTCTCCCATACTGTTTGCCTATGCAATGAAGCAACAGCTGCCAAAAATTTGGAGGAACTTCAATGCCCCTTGCAAGAGATGTAGAGGTCGGAGAGCCTCCTGAAAACTATGTTCCCATTATTAGGAAGTGGGTCTCCCATTGTGTTTGCCTATGCAGTGAAGCAACGGCTGCCAAAAATTTGGAGGGACGCTAATGCACCTTGCAAGAGACGTAGAGGTTGGAGGGCCTCCTGAAAACAATGTTCCTTTATTAGGAAGTGTGTCTCCCATACTGTTTGCCTATGTAGTGAATCAACGCTGCAAAAATTTAGAAGAACTCCAATGTCCTTGCAAGAGACATAGAGGTTGGAGGGCCTCTTGAAAACAATGTTCCCAATATTAGGAAGTGGGTCTCCCATACAGTTTGCCTAGGCAATGAAGCAACAGCTGCCAAAAATTTGGAGGAACTCCAATGCCCCTTGCAAGAGACGTAGAGCTCGGAGGGCCTCCTGCAAAAAATGCTTCCATTATTGGGAAGTGGGTCTCCCATTCTGTTTGGAGATGACTCGCCCAGGGGGATATGGGGGAAACTCTGTACCCAGGCCTTGACCTTCTGTGGGATGTCATGGCAGTCGGCTCCTGGGCCCGTACCCTGGGGTCACTCTTTAAAAGGGGTTTGTTACTTGAAGAGACGAATAACAGTTTTGTCTTGTGACGCCACCTGTGGTTCCTGGTAATGGGTACCAGCGCTGCTGCAGACCTCCGGGGGGGTGATGGGATGGCAGTTGGGATGCTTCTGCTCCCCACAGTCAGAGCGGGCCCCCGGGGCAGGGTTGATGGAAGGGATGCAGGTGACAGGTGGCCCGGTCGGGTCAGGGGGAATGATGGACACGCACACAGGGGATTCGCTTCAGTACCTTTACTGATGTATGGTCCAGGGTACCTAGTAGGAAGGTTGCACTTCTGGACTCATCCCAGTGAGCAGGTAGTAGGCCTCCTGATACGTTTCTTCCTCTCTCTCTGAAGCTCCTGACCAGCCTGGAACTAGGCCTAGCTTCTTTGCTGTTTCAGTCTCTCACCTGTCTGCTTGGTAGTAGAACTGTTCTCTGGCTACCACTATCCCTGGATGCTGGGGCCTTCGTGGTTCCTAGTTCTGTAAATGATTATAGCTTCAGGTTGACCAGGGGTCTGGAATCCTCCTGGTATGCCGGTTATCCCTACTGGGTGTAGAGGACCCTGTAGGCGCGGACCCGTTGTCCAGCTTGCGTTCTTGGGTGAGCTTCAGATGCTCCTCTGCCCCCTTAACTCCTCTCTCCTCTCCTTGCCTCGGCCACACTCCAGGCCCTCAGCACAGCAGCTAACGTTCTGCTTCTTCACTGCTCTAAAGTGTCAGCACACTCTCCTTACCTAATTCCACCCTCCAGTATATATATATCCCTAACAGGCTCCCTCTGGTGGTATGAGGTGGAAAGGTGGAGGTGTCTGTTATGTAATGAGGGCCTCTTGTGGAGAAGTGCGTCCATGTACCCTTTTGGGTCCTGTGGTACCTGTGATAGCAGGGTACCACATTCCCCCCTAGTACAACTCAGTACTCCTGGACTGAAGCATTTTTTTTTTTTTGTAAACAGGTCACAACAACAATTACGATAACAATAACACATATCAAAGTTACAGTGAGTCCCATAACCAGGTGTCCATCTCACTGGTGAAGGTGCAACATGAGTAGCATGAGGGACCCGTCCGAAAACCCTCAACATAGGCCCTTGGTGTGGCTACAGGGCATAAGTGTTCCAAGTGTTGGACCACGTCTTCGGCCACACCAAACGGGTTTTTGTTCAGTAGTCTTTCAATATAAAACCAATAGGGGGCAATTTAATAAGTGCAACTATTTACAATGGACAGTTATTGGCTACTCACAGTCCTCAGCCTGCAAGTCTTTATACCCTTTACGGGTAACTAAATGCACACATATAACTTTTCCCGTTCACACAAACAATGCTATACCCTTTCGGGTAGCTATTTACACTGTAGGCATTTTGTACCTTATTCCCTATACCTGGTAGGGATTTGGCCTTGTGTGCTGTGTGTGGATCTACGTAGCACAGGGGTGATACTGTGTTACGCTCGTGCCCGGACTGATGGGCGTGAGCGTGATTAGTGATCCCACTGTACCATGAACCGAGGAGTGCCTGGAGGGGCGTAACTAAGTATCAACCTTATCTGACCAAGGTCGCATGGCGGCTTAGTCGACTCCGTGAACCAAGGAGGAACCGAGCAGAGGACCAGGTGCTACTCCAGGTCAGACCCCGGTCACAGTTGTTGACCCACACCGGGGAATGCAGGAACAGGCAGGTTAGACTGGCATACAGGCAGGTGGGTATTGGCAGGCGCGGCTGGTATGCAGACAGGTGGATACTGGTAAGCATGGCCGGTATGCAGACAGGTGGCTACTGGCAAGTACGGCTGGTGTGCAGACAGGTGGGTACTGGCAAGTACGGCTGGTATGCAGACAGGTGCGCACTGGCAAGCATGGCTGGTATGCAGACTGGTGGGCACTGGCAAACATGGCTGAAGTGCAGACAGGGAGGTACTAGCAGGTTGGAGTGCAGGCTGGATAGGGTCCAGTACAGACTGGGAGACAAGTTCAGAGCCGCAGATGCGGTAGTCAAGCAGAGTAAAGCGAAAGCGTCGGAGCGACGGACAAGGCAGAGCAGAGAGGAACTGCTGGTGCGGTGAGCAAGCAGAGTGGAGTGAAAGCCGCAGGAGCGGTGGACAAGGCAGAGCAGAGAGGAAATGCCGGAGTGGTGGACAAGGCAGAGCAGAGAGAAACCGCAGGTGCGGTGGACAAGGCAGAGCAGAGAGAAACCGCAGGTGCGGTGGACAAGGCTGAGCAGAGTGAAACCGCAGGTGCAGTGGACAAGGCAGAGCAGAGCGGAACCGCCGGAGCAGTGGGCAAGGCATAGCAGAGAGAAGCCGCCGGAGCGGTGGGTAAGGCAGAGCAGAGGGAAGCCGCTGCAGCGATGGGCAAGTCAGAGGAGAGAGAAGCCGCTGGCACGGAGAGCAAGTCAGAGCAGAGAGAAGCTGCCGGAGCAGTGGGCAAGTCAGAGCAGAGAGAAACCGCTGGCGCGGTGAGAAAGTCAGAGCTGAGAGAAGCCACCGGAGCGGTGGGCAAGTCAGAGCAGAGAGAAACCGCTGGCGCAGTGAGCAAGCAGAGCTGAACAGGGCTGAAGGTGCAGGCAGAGGGGAAAGGGCTCTGTTCACATGGAACAGACTGGAAAACACAGGAAGATGGCTAGAACACAGGAGGAAGATACGGAGGAAGGGAAAAGGGACAAGCAGAAGCAGATACACAAAAGGTACTTACTATGAAGTAGCGAGTGGACACAAAACTCACAAACAGAAGTACAGAGACAACGAGTAG
The DNA here is from genome assembly GCF_046119375.1 of Phyllobates terribilis. Classification (NCBI taxonomy): domain Eukaryota; kingdom Metazoa; phylum Chordata; class Amphibia; order Anura; family Dendrobatidae; genus Phyllobates; species Phyllobates terribilis. Next base: position 27,657,190 of record NW_027362767.1, on the reverse strand, counting down.
GAGTTAGCTGCAGGTTCAGATACTGCAGGAAAAGGGAAGGTATGGACATAGAGGCAAACAGGTAACAGGCTAGGATACAGTTCAGACAGGATCTGCTACTGCAATGAGATACAAGAACAAGCCTGGGTATACAGCCCCCCAAAAGTGTCGGAAACAGACTAGAAGTCACAGATAACGGGCCTGGGTATACAGCCCCCAGAGTGGTGGAAACAGACTAGAAGTCACAGATAACGGGTCTGGGTATGCAGCCCCCAGAGTGGCAGAAGCAGACAAGATACAGGACAGGACCTGGCAATTCAGTAGCAAAGACAAACTGAGTGAAGGTGTTGCTCAGGCACCTCCTTCTGGGTGGAGGGGGTTTAAATATCCTGTGACTCACAGCAATAGGCTGGAGATGCATTAGGGGTGCGCCCACAGCAGCTATAAGAATCAGGAAGTAACCAGGCCGTCGCCCTAAGCAGTCAGTCAAGAGACATGCACACAGCATGAACTAGAGCAAGGTTTGCAGGCTGGACTGACAGGTAAGATTGCGGACTTGCATAGTGGGAGGTGGTGCACTATGCAAGCACGCCGCAAGGGATGTTACAGTACCCCCCCCCCCCTTTACGCCCCCTCTTCTTCAAGCCTGCAAGGGTCTTCTGCAGAAAATTTTTATAGGCCAATCCTTCTCTTCAAGAGGATTACCTCTTCTGTCCATTAGAAGGAACTAAACTGATCTCATCATCTTGGAGACTAGGATGCTTCCTCCTATCAAGCCATCCTCAGCAACAGATGAAGTGGGTGAAGTACCAGGAACAGCACACAGGAAAGTCTCTCTCCATTTGTTATCAGGAAGCACCCTGGTGGATTTAGGAGACAACTGGAGGTCTTACGCCTGGTTGGAGGGGTGCAGAGATTCGGAGGTAACCACCGCCTTGACGTACACTTTGCCAAGCTTACTGGGTGAAGTGGGCGGCGTACCAGGTACCGGGTGTAGGAAAGTCTCTCTCCGTTTATCAGGTAGCACCCCGGGAAATTCAGGAGACAACTGGAGGTCCTCCGCCTTGTTGGAGGGGTGCAGAGACTCGGGGGTAGTCACTGCTTCGATGTACACTTTGCCAAGCTTACTGGATGAAGTGGGCGAAGTACCAGGTACCGGGTGTAGGAAAGTCGCTCTCCTTTTGTTATCAAGAAGCACCCCGGAGGATTCAGGAGACAACTGGAGGTCCTCCGCCTGGTTGGAGGGGTGCAGAGACTCGAGAGTTACCACTGCCTTGATGGACGTAGGACCAGATTTATTAGAGACGGAGGGTCCTTGCTTTAGGACCATCTTCAGACTGGTTTCAGAGATGACATGTCTGTAAGGCGGGACGGTACCTGAAGCCACATCATTGGTACAGTGGTCAAAACTGTGTGGGGACATCGCCTCCGCTTCTCTTCCTTCGGAGACTTCAGCGCACAGCGAGTCAGCGACTAGCAGATCTGGTGAAGAAGAAGAAGAAACTGCTAACTGTCCTGAAGATATGGGGACTGGACACCCCTTGTACCTTAGCAGTCCCCCAGGATACACCATGCAGGATCTCCAGACCTGAGCTGGCACTAGATCTCTCGGCTCTGGACGACCTGTGGGTAAGCCAGTCAGCACCTGGAATGTGAACTTCTTCATGTGTAATGCTCCAATCTGGAGCTTAATTTGTACAGATATATTTTGACTGTTTCTGAGTAGGGCTCGTCCTTCTGCTGACAATGCCCAAACCGACTTCTGGAGTTGTCGGACGGGAATCAGACATCGACTCTTCAAGGCTTTAAGCCCGAAACTTCCGGTTAATCCAAGGCCTTCACTTGCCACGGAGACAGTCATGGTCATTTGTGGAGAGGAAACACTAACGCCAAGGGCAGCCTCTCCTACAGGCCTAATGTCTTGGGATTCTCCAACCTTCACTGGACAAAGACCGTCAGGGGGTCCCAAACCACCGCAGCGGGACCGCAATCCGATTTTGTGACTGAGTTCTGGCTTCTGCTTTGCCTGACGAACATAGTCATTCTTCATGGATTCTGTGCGGAAAGCTGCCTCTACAGGCTGGGGAACAGGAGGTCTTTGGGAGGACACAACCTGGTGTGAGGTTTACCTCTATGCCTTGCACATCTGGACTGCCTCTTGAGGTTGGGAAGAGAAGTATTCTGTGGAGCATAGTCATCCTGTGTGGATTCTGGGTGGGCAGCAGTCTCTTCGGGGGGACTGGTAGGCTACCTACACACATTACCCATCGGGGCTGCTCCGGGATATTGGGAAGGGAAGCTTTAGCAGAGGCTTCAGGATTAGGGTCATCGAAGACCATTAGAAAGGCCACCAGGAAGGCCTGCAAGTCAAAGATGATAGGATTCCATGCTTCCCATAGGGGGGTGATCCATTTCAAGGTGTCACCTGCTAGGTAGGACATCATAAATGCCACTTTAACCAGATCGGTAGGAAAATAGTGAGCATAGAACTTGAAATGCAGCATGCATTGCTCCACAAATGCACGGCTTCATTTTGGATCCCTATAGTACCGTGGTGGATCCGCAGGAACGAGTGCTGACAGATCCATTTGGGCTGGTAAATCGCCTGGGCCACAGCTTGAGAAAAAAAAATTTCTTGGTGCACGTATTCACCAGACAAGGATTTAAAATGTCTCTGAGAGCGAAGGGCCGTGGGGCTCAACGGGAACCATGGCCTGAGCAAACTGTTATGCACACGCCCGGACTGACTGGCGTGTGCGTGATTAGTGATCCCACTGTACGATGAACCGAGGAGTGCCTGGAGGGCAGGTATTCAGACAGGTGGGTACTGGCAAGTACGGCTGGTATGCAGACATTTGGGTACTGGCAAGCACGGCTGGTATGCAGACAGGTGGGCACTGGCAAGCACGGCTGGAATGCAGACAGGTGGGCACTGGCAAGCACGGCTGGTATGCAGACAGGTGGGCACTGGCAAGCACGGCTGGAGTGCAGACAGGGAGGTACTTGCAGGTTGGAGCGCAGGCTGGATAGGGTCCAGTACAGACTGGAAGACAGGTTCAGAGCCGCAGATGCGGTAGTCAAGCAGAGTAAAGCGAAACCGCCGGAGCGGAGGACAAGGCAGAGCAGAGAGGAACCGCCGGAGCGGTGGACAAAGCAGAGCAGAGCGAAACCGCAGGTGTGGTGGACAAGGCAGAGCAGAGAGAAACCGCCGGAGCGGTGGGTAAGGCAGAGCAGAGGGAAGCTGCCGGAGCGGTGGGTAAGGCATAGCAGAGGGAAGCCGCCAGAGCGGTGGGTAATGCAGAGCAGAGGGAAGCCGTCAGTGCGGTGGGCAAGTCAGAGCAGAGAGAAACCTCTGGCGCTCTGCAGTGTCCGGCTGTGACGGCATCCAGATGAGCCGAGGTCATGTCCAATGAACTCAGCTCACCTCATGCACGTCACTTACAGCGTGGGAGAATTCTCCTGCACTCAGCGCTTCAGCAGGAGAATTCTCTCACGCTCACTGCAAGCGCAGGAGAATTTTCCCACGCTGTCAGTGACGTGCATGAGGTGAGCTGAGTTCATTGGACATGACCTCGGCTCATCTTTATGCCGTCACAGCCAGACACTGAGGAGCGCAAGCAAGCCTGCGCTTCTCAGTGTCTGCGGCATGGCAAGCTGGATGGCAGCTTTCGGCTGCGATCCAGCCTGTCATGTGAATGTAGCAGAGCTGGAGCCGTCGTGGGAACCATGGAAAGGTAAGGATGATATTGGTTTATTATTTTACTTTTATTGCAGAAGACATTGGCTTCAGCTGGAATGGGCGTGATGGTAAGTATGGTTTAATTTAGAACAATAAAGAATTGTGTGTTTATTTCAATTAAAGGACTTTATTCTGGGTGTTTGTATTTTTTTTTAACTTTGACTATGGGGTTAGTAATGGGGGTGTCTAATAAACGCCTCTCCATTACTAACCTGGGCTTGATGTCAGCTGGCATTAAAAGCTGACATTAACCCCAGCCCTATTACCCCACTGCCACCGCTATAGGACAGTGGGAAGAGAGAGGCTAAGTGCCTGAATCGCCTGCAGGGATTGTCTCAGGAGGTGGCCGAGCTTCAGCATCATGTGAGTAGCTGTCCTGAAGCGCATTTTGTCGAACCCAAGGTAGGACTGCCTGATATTTTTTATGGTGAACAGCAAGATTTTTTTTCCTTTAAAAATGCTTGTTTGTTATATTTTCGTTTGAGACCAAGATCCTCTGGGAATGAATCACAGCGCATTGGTTTTATTATGTCACTGTTGCGCAATGAACCACACGGGTGGGCCTTTTCTCTCCAACCTAATGATCTGTGTTTAAGTTCTGTCGAAGAATTTTTTTCTGCTATGGGGCTATTATATGACGATCCTGATCAGAATCAGGGGTCAGATGATGTTGAAATTTATTGCACACACTTCAGAAGATGGGCCTCAGAAGTTAAATGGAATGATCCAGCGCTGAAATGTTTGTTTCTTGCTGGTTTGAGTGAAAGGGTTAAGGATTTGCTAATTGCATTCCCTGCACCTGAGACTGTGCAGGAAGTTATGCAGTTTGCTGTTCGTGTGGACAGGAGACTGATGTCCAGGGTCAATGATGTAAAAACTTCTGTAACTACAGATCCTAGTTCCCAGAAAATCTGCTCTGACAGCGGAGAACCAATGGAGATTGGGGCGATGTCACTCCTCTCTCAGGAAAGAGATTGGAGATTCGCTGAAGGTTTGTGTCTTTATTGTGGTAAAGATGACCATTTAATTAAGTATTGTGAGCGTCGTTTAAGTAAAGAAAAAAAATAGGTCAGTTACGCCTGTATAACTTGTTTACACTCTGCAGGAGTATTTCTTTCTGGGAGTACTACTTTGCAGGGTGATTTGATTGAATTTCAGGTATTTGTGGATTGTAGTTCAACACTTAATGTTTTTGGAAAGCCTTAAATTGAAATCCAAACCTTTGTCATCACCTATTTCTGTGGTTGCAATTGATAACACTCCTTTGAAATGTATTACTCCCAAGACTGCTGCATTTCCTCTCACTATCAATGGAGGTCACCAAGAAATTTTGTACTTGGTTGTTTTGGATAATTTGCCCTCTGCAGTTGTTCTAGGATTGCCTTGGTTAAAACTGCACAATCCTTTATTGGACTGGTCTACTAATGTGATTAAGTCTTGGAGTCAGAAGTGCTATGATAAATGTTGTAATGGTCGCACTGCGGCTGTGGAAAAAGGGGAATTACCGGTACCTATTCAAGATTTTTGGAGGGTTTTTTCGGAGGAGGAGTCGCAAGTTTTACCTCCTCATAGGGATTATGATTGCGCCATTGAGTATGTACAGACATATTTTGACTTTTCTGAGTAGGGCTCGTCCTTCTGCTGACAATGCCCAAACCGGCTTCTGGAGTTGTCGGACGGGAATCAGACACCGACTCTTCAAGGCTTTAAGCCCAAAACTTCCGGTTAATCCAAGGCCTTCACTTGCCACAGAGACAGTCATGGTCATCTGTGGAGAGGAAACACTAACGTCAAGGGCAGCCTCTCCTACAGGCCTTATGTCTTGGGATTCTCCAACCTTCGCTGGACAAAGACCGTCAGGGGGTCCCAAACCACAGCAGCGGGACCGCAATCCGATTTTGTGACTGAGTTCTTCTTTGCCTGACGAGCATAGTCATTCTTCATGGATTCTGTGTGGAAAGCTGCCTCTACAGGCTGGGGAACAGGAAGTCTTTGGGAGGACAGAACCTGGCGTGACGGTTTACCTCTATGCCTTGCACGTCTGGACTGCCTCTTGAGGGTAGGAAGAGAAGTATTCTGTGGAGCATAGTCATCCTGTGTGGATTCTGGGTGGGCAGCAGTCTCTTCGGGAGGACTGGTAGGCTACCTACACACATAACCCATTGGGGCTGCTCCGGGATATTGGGAAGGGAAGCTTTAGCAGAGGCTTCAGGATTAGGGTCATTGAAGACCATTAGAAAGGCCACCAGGAAGGCCTGCAGGTCAGAGATGATAGTATCCCAGGCTTCCCATAGGGGGGTGATCCATTTCAAGGCGTCACCTGCTAGGTAGGACATCATAAATGCCACTTTAACCCAATCGGTAGGAAAATAGTGAGCATAGAACTTGAAATGCAGCATGCATTGCTCCACAAATGCACGGCTTCATTTTGAATCCCTATAGTACCATGGTGGATCCGCAGGAAAGAGTGCTCATAGATCCATTTGGGCTGGTGCGTAAATCGCCTGGGCCACAGCTTGAGAATATTTTTTTATTGGTGCACATATTTGCCAGGCAAGGATTCAGAATGTCTCTGAGAGCGAAGGGCCGTGGGGCTCAATGGGAAACCGGCCTGAGCAAACTGTTATGCACACGCCCGGACTGACTGGCGTGTGCGTGATTAGTGATCCCACTGTACCATGAACCGAGGAGTGCCTGGAGGGGTGTAACTAAGTATCAACCCAATACAACCAAGGCTGCACGGCGGCTCAGTTGACTGCATTAACCTAGGAGGAACCGAGCAGAGGGACCAGGTGCTACTCCAGGTCAGACCCCGGTCACAGCTGTTGACCCACACCGGGTAATGCAGGAACAGGCAGGTTAGACTGGCATACAGGCAGGTGGGTATTGGCAGGCACGGCTGGTATGCAGACAGGTGGATTCTGGTAACCACGGCCGGTATGCAGACAGGTGGGTACTGGCAAGTACGGCTGGCATGTAGACAGGTGGGTACTGGCAAGTAAGGCTGGTATGCAGACAGGTGGGCACTGGCAAGCACGGCTGGTATGCAGACTGGTGGGCACTGGCAAGCATGGCTGGAGTGCAGACAGGGAGGTACTAGCAGGTTGGAGCGCAGGCTGGATAGGGTCCAGTACAGACTGGGAGACAAGTTCAGAGCCGCAGATGCGGTAGTCAAGCAGAGTAAAGCAAAACCGCTGGAGCAGAGGACAAGGCAGAGCAGAGAGGAACTGCTGGTGAGGTGAGCAAGCAGAGCGGAGCGAAAACCACAGGAGCGGTGGACAAGGCAGAGCAGAGAGGAACTGCCGGAGTGGTGGACAATGCAGAGCAGAGCGAAACCGCAGGTGCGGTGTACGAGGCAGAGCAGAGTGAAACCGCAGGTGCGATGGACAAGGCTGAGTAGAGCAGAGCGAAACCGCAGGTGTGGTGGACAAGGCAGAGCAGAGCGGAACCGCAGGTGCGGTGGACAAGGCAGAGCGGAACGAAACCGCAGGTGCGGTGGACAAGGCAGAGCACAGCGGAACCGCTGGAGCGGTGGGCAAGGCAGAGCAGAGAGAAGCCGCCAGAGCGGTGGGTAACGCAGAGTAGAGGGAAGCCGCCGGAGCGGTGGGCAAGTCAGAGCAGAGAGAAACTGCTGGCGCGGTGAGCAAGTCAGAGCAGAGAGAAGCCGCCGGAGCGGTGGGTAAGGCAGAGCAGAGGGAAGCCGTCGGAGCGGTGGGCAAGTCAGAGCAGAGAGAAACCGCTAGCGCAGTGAGCAAGTCAGACCAGAGAGAAGCCGCCAGAGCGGTGGGCAAGGCAGAGCAGAGGGAAGCCGCCACAGCGGTGGGCAAGTCAGAGCAGAGAGAAACCGCTGGCGCGGTGAGCAAGCAGTCCCGAACAGGGCTGATGGTGCAGGCACAGAGGACAGGGCTCTGTTCACATGGAACAGACTGGAAAACACAGGAAGATGGCTAGAACACAGGAGGAAGATATGGAGGAAGGGAAAAGGGACAAGCAGAACTAGATACACACAAGGTACTTACTATGAAGTAGCAAGTGGACACAAAACTCACAAACAGAAGCACAGAGACAATGAGTAGGAGTTAGGTGCAGGTTCAGATACTGCAGGAAAAGGGAAGGTACGGACATAGAGACAAACAGGTAACAGGCTAGGATACAGTTCAGACAGGAACTGCTACTGCAATGAGATACAAGAACGAGCCTGGGTATACAGCCCCCAGAGTGGCGGAAACAGACAAGATACTGGACAGGACCTGGCAATTCAGTAGCAAAGACAAACAGAGTGAAGGTGTTGCTCAGGCACCTCTTTCTGGGTGGAGTGTGTTTAAATATCCAGTGACTCAAAGCAATAGGCTGGAGATGCATTAGGGGTGCACTCACAGCAGCTATAAGAATCAGGAAGTAACCGGGCCACCACCCTAAGCAGTCAGTCAAGAGACATGCACACAGCATGAACTGGAGCAAGGTTTGCAGGCTGGACTAACAGGTAAGATTGCAGTCTTGCATAGTGGGAGGTGGTACACTATGCAAGCACGCCGCCAGGGATGTTACATACTGGTGTCTTTGCATGCACTATCCGCTAACCTATCTGGTCTACGTGCGGGTAAGTTATAGAACTGCCTCAACATCTCTATAGGACTGGCAAGTGCTCTGTTTACTGGATCCTCAGGTTCTGCTTCAACTGGCGATCCTTCTCTTACTGGGGACTTTTCCTGTTCCTGAGCAGGTTCTTCCAGGGTGCTCACAGGTTCTTCTTTTGATGGAGGTTCTTCTGGTGGCTGACAGAAGTGTATCACTGGTATGATAACTGCTCCATCGAGTTGAGGCCAGTCTGCGTGGAATTCTCCTAGAACTGTATGAATTACATCTTCCTTGGGTTTTTCCGGTATTATAAGAGGTACTTCTTCCTCCTGTGTCTTCAGTAGACCTGGGCACAATTTCAAGTGGTCTCTTGAGACTGTTGTGGTGGTCCTACCTCCATCCTTGCTGATCAGTCAGGTTTTGGTGTTGTCAAATCTGGAATTTAACACTGTGTAGGGCTCTCTTTCCCACTGGTCATCGAGCATGTGACCTCTTCTTTTCCGCTTTAGCACTCCTGGTGCAAAGGGTTCTCCTGGTGCATGCTTGTTATACTGGTCTTCTTGCCTTTCCTTGACTTTGTTTAGGCTGTCTTCAACACAGGCCTGTACTTTCCTGTACTGCTCTTGTCGATTTGTGTCCCAGTCTTCAGTGGACATATCTGCAGCAGGTTCTACCACTCCGAGCTCCAAGTCCATGGGCAATTTTCCAGGTCTTGCTCTCATGAGGTACGCTGGGGTACAATTAGTAGAACTCACAGGTATGTGGTTATACAGGTCCACCAGGTCAGGTAGTTTGTCTGGCCACTGGTTACTCTCTTCCAAAGGTAGGGTTTTTAACAGGTCAATGACGATGTTATTCATTTTCTCGCACATACCGTTGGTTTGAGGATGATATGGTGTAGTCTGGATCTTCTTACATCCATACAGGTGACAGAACTCTTTAAACAGCTCAGCTTCAAAGGCAGGGCCTTGATCTGTTAGCACCTTGTCTGGGTATCCATGGGGCCTGCAGAAGTAGGTTTGGAATGTTCTTGCTGCAGTTTCTGCTGTCAGATCCTTGACAGGGGCTACCACCAGGAACCGGGAATAGTGATCCACCATGGTCAGGGCATGACAGTTTGACGTGATCCAGAGCGACAATCTCCAGGGGTTGGGTTGTTTTGATGGACTGCAAGGGTGCTTTCTGACTTCCGTAGTCTTTCCTTCTGAGGCTACAGAGCCCACAATTACGGCACCACCTTTCTATAAAACTCAGCATTCCAACCCAATAGAACCGGTCCTTCAGCAGGGTTTCCAGCTTCTTCCAGCCAAAATGACCTGCTTGGTCATGGTAGGCCTCTAGAACCATCTGGATATCCGTCCTGGGCACTACAATCTGCCACACCATTTCATGGGTTCTAGGGTTGACGTATCTCCTGCACAGCTTTTCTCTGTAGATGAACAGCCGGCTTCTCTCATTCCACAGGTGTTTGGCTTGTGGAGGAGCATCCTTCTCCAGGTGAGAACCTTCTTGGGTTATCAGTCCTTTGATGAGGCTGACAACCGGGTCACTGTCCTGGGTCTCCTTCCAGCTTTGATGAGGTAAAGGGTTTAGCGTCTTATCATGACGTCTTCTGGAGGTGAGTTGCTCGTGGAACATTCCATTTCTGTGAAAAGCAGTTAATTTAATTTCTTCTAGGTCATCTACTTCATCCTCGGTGTCCGACTGGTGGGGCATTCTTGACAGGGCATCAGCATTGGTGTTCTTGTGACCTGCCCGGTACTTGATTGTGAACTGGTAATTCGACAATCTGGCCACCCAACGCTGCTCCATGGCTCCCAACCTGGCTGTCTCCAGGTGTGTCCAGGTTATTGTCGGTAAAGGCTGTGAATTTAGTTGAGGCTAGGTAATGTTTGAATCTTTTGGTGATAGCCCAGACCAAGGCCAGGAACTCCAGCTTGAAGGAACTGTAATTCTCCGGGTTCCTCTCAGTAGGGTGAAGCTTCCTACTGGAATAGGCAATTACATTTTCTCTGCCAATTTGCTTCTGGGACAACACAGCTCCCAATCCCTCATTGCTGGCATCTGTGTATAACAGGAAAGGTTGGCTGTAGTCGGGGTAAGCCTGGATTTCCTCACCGGTTAGGGATTCCTTCATTAATGCAAAGGACTCAGTCTGTTCAATGCCCCACTGGAATGGGGGACTTTTACCTCTTTTGGACTGTCCTACTAGGAGATCTTGTAAAGGTGCTGCCTTTTGGTGCAGTCCTTAATGAACCTCCTGTAGTACCCGACCAGTTCCAGAAATTGACTTACGTCTTTGATGTTCCTTGGTTTCGGCCACTTCTGGATGGCAGTGACCATCTCCAGGTCTGGTGCTACCCCCTCTGAGCTGACTACGTGTCCCAGGTACTGAACCTTCGTTTAAGCAGGTGGCACTTGGAAGGTTTTAGTTCCATCCCATACTGGGACAATGCCTCAAATACCTCCGCCAGGTGCTTTAGATGGTCTTCATACGTCCTCGAGTACACGATAACGTCATCCAGATATAGCAGCACTGTCTCAAAGTTCCGGTGTCCCAAGCAACACTCCATCAACCTCTGGAACGTTCCGGGTGGGTTGCAGAGTCCAAATGGCATGCCGTTGAATTCGCATAATCCCATCGGGGTGGTGAAGGCAGTCTTCTCCCGGTCTTCATCGGCAACAGAGACTTGCCAGTACCTGCTAGTGAGATCCAATGTGGTGAAATAATTGGCAGATTTTAGTGCAGCCAGGGATTCCTCTATACGGGGCAAAGGGTATGCATCTTTATGTGTTATTCGATTAATTTGTCTGTAATCTACACACATCCTCATGCTACCGTCCTTCTTTCTCACCAGGACCAGGGGAGCTGCCCAGGGGCTACAGCTATCCCTTACTACCCCTGCCTTTTTCATGTCATGCAACATTTCTTTTGCTTTTTGGTAATGTGCTGGTGGTATGGGTCTGTAACCCTCCTTAATGGGTGGATGGTTACCTGTGGGTATGTGGTGTTGTACCCCTTTAACCCTTCCAAAATCAAGTGAGTGTTTACTAAACACCTGTTCATATTCCTGAACCACTCTGTAGACACCGTGTTTTTGATGGACTGCAGTGGCGTCAGTTCCAACATGGAGCTGTTGACACCATTCCACCAGCTGGGTTTTGGAGTCATTGTCCTCCACGTATCTGGTGGGGTCAAGGATTCCACTGTGTGTATGGCATTATTGTTCACAGTACACAGTCTGGCAACAGTGGAGTATCTTGGCAATTTGACTTCCTCCTCCCCACAATTTATGAGGCGTACGGGTACCCTCCCATTGCGCACATCAACTACCCCTCGAGCAGTTAGGAGTGTAGGTCTGTGCTCTGAGTTAACGGGCTCTACTACCGCCTGGTAGTTCTGTCCCTTGAGACCTATTGCTGCCCTACACTAAATCAGCATTTCACTTAGTGGGGGAATCACAATGGGTATCGGGTCTGTCACCTGAACATTACCAATCTCACCACCTGTTCGTTTTACCTGTTGCTGGTACAGGAGGGCGCGAATTTCCTTCTGGAGCACCTTCCTCTGCCCTGGTCTGGCAGTGTCAGCAATCTGTTGGAGTAAGAACAACACTTCTCCCAAACAGTTACCAACAACATTTGTACCAAGTATCATATATGGGTTTGTATCACCAGGGTTAGACTCTATTACAATCAGTCCTACTCCTTGGTCCTATAGTTCAACTCTTCCCACCTTCACTGTCACATCCTTAACCCCAACTAGGTTAAGAGGAAGGCCATTGGAGGCATACACAGAGAGGTTTGGGTCTGGCGGATGGAGTTCATCTATGGACCAGTACCTTTTGTAGAGGACATCAGGTATAATTGTTACCTGTGACCCAGTGTCCAGTAGTGCAGGGGTTGCTATGCCGTCCAGCACGATGGACAGGAAAGGCCTTCCTCCTACAAACCGGTCGTACCAGCTCGATGGGCCTGGTTGAGTTACTCCTGGGTGTCGGCCCTTGGCCCCAGGGTTTGCCCGTTTAAAGGACAGGTCCGTGTGGTGTGGCCTGCCTTGTGGCAAAGGTAGCAAATGAGTTCACCTGGAGGGTGAGGTCGGTCGTTGGTCTTCCCACGGGGTGGCGTTGTCCTCCTCATCCAGGGGACATCCTCAGGACTGTCGGCGAGTAGGATCCTTCCATCCGGCTCAGGCTCTGTCTGTAGCTGCAGGGCGCTCAGGACAGTGGTCAGGGTTTTACTTAGCTGACGCACTTCAGAGCGCAGGCTGTCCAGCTCGCTAGGGGACGCTGTTTGCACATTTGCCTCAGCCGCTAATGAAGGGGCAGTGAGTGTTGTGGGCATTGGGGTGGCCCCACCCTGGTAACGCAGGATAGCAGTATTTGATGTTTCCAGTGGCTGAAGGCCCTTAATAGCCATGTCCTTCAGGGCGTCAAAGGTGGCATTTGGATGATCTAAGGTCCACCACCATACAGTTCTGCTCTCCTCCTGGGGCCTTAACACCCGGATGAATTGTTCTATCAGCATTTTGTCCTCATCATGTATGCTGGCTGGACTAACCTGTTTCAGGGCCACAGGGTCTCTTGTAAACGCTAGGCATAGTCCCGGATACTGTCCTCAGGTTTCTGGGTACAGTGGTAGAACCTCATCTGAAGATCTTTCTCAGTGCGGTTTTCATAGACAGTTTGCAGTCTCTTAAATATAATAGATACTGATTCCTGGTCTGCGGCTGGCCAGGTTTCAACTTCCAGCTCTGCAGCACCAGCTAATTGTCCCAGCACAACAGCGGCTCTCTGTTTACCAGTCATTGAGTACATGTCAAATACACAGCATATTTTTCTTTTGAATCCAGACAGGGTGTCTGGTTTGCTGTCATACTGGGGAAGCCATTTCGCTGCCAGCCATGGGTATCACTGGAGTCACGACCCCTGCTGGTGGGGCGGCCGCTCTGGCCTGAGCAGTGTCGGGCGCGAGTTGAGCATCGGGAGAGTTAACCGGTTCTCAGGCGTTTTGCTGGTCGTCGGCCATGGTTGCGCCCCCCCAGTAAACCGTTGTCTACCTTCCTTGCTTTTATCGGGTAGGCCGCAGCTCCACAGATCGCGGTCTCCTTCCAGGACCTGACGCTTCCTGGTGCAGTGTCAGAGCGCGAGGCAGGGCATGGGCGTCGCGCGATAACAACGGTCATGCCTCTCTGGTTCCCGCGGTTATGCCCCTCTTCTTCCTGCATGGCGACGCGGTAATGGCGGCGATGTTCACCACAGTTCAAACACAGTTCAAATACGGCACCCAGTACCCGGTGGCAACGGGCACGAAATCCTGATCGTGACGTCAGGAAGAGATGACTCACCCAGGGCACATATGGGGGAAACTCGGTACCCAGGCCTTGACCTTCTGTGTGATGTCACGGCAGTCGGCTCCCGGGCCCGTACCCTGGTGTCACTCTTTAAAAAGGATTTATTACTTGAAGGGACGAATAACAGTATTGTCTCGTGACGCCACCTTTGGTTCCTGGTAATGGGTACCAGCACTGCTGCAGACCTCCGGGGGGGTGATGGGATGGCAGCTGGGATGCTTCTGCTCCCCACAGGTGGAGTGGGCTCCCGGGGCAGGGTTGATGGAAGGGATGCTGGTGAGAGGTTGCCCGGTCGGGTCAGGGGGAATGATAGACACGCACACAGGGGATTCGCTTCAGTACCTTTACTGGTGTAACGGCAGGTATGGTCCAGGGTACCTAGTAGGAAGGGTGCATTTCTGGACTCTCCCCAGTGTGCGGATAGCAGGCCTCCTGATACGTTTCTTCCTCTCTCTCTGAAGCTCATGACCAGCCTGGAACAAGGCCTAGCTTCTTTGCTGTTTCAGTCTCTCACCTGTCTGCTTGGTAGTAGAACTGTTCTCTGGCTACCACTATCCCTGGATGCTGGGGCCTTCGTGGTTCCTAGTTCAGTAAATAATTATAGCTTCAGGTTGACCAGGGGTCTGTAATCCTCCTGGTACGCCGGTTATCCCTACTGGGTGTAGAGGACCCTGTAGGCGCGGACCCGGTGTCCGGCATGCGTTCTTGGGTGAGCTTCAGATGCTCCTCTGCCCCCTTAACTCCTCTCTCTTCTCCTTGCCTCGGCCACACTCCAGGCCCTCAGCACAGCAGCTAACGTGCTGCTTCTTCACTGCTCTAAAGTGTCAGCACACTCTCCTTACCTAACTTCATCCTCCAGTATATATATCCCTTGCATGCTCCCTCTGGTGGTATGAGGTGGAAGGGTGGAGGTGTCTGTTTTGTAATGAGGGCCTCTTGTGGAGAAGTCCGTCCATACACCCTTTTGAGTCCTGTGGTACCTGTGATAGCAGGGTGCCACACATATTTAGTGAAGCAACGGCTGCCAAAAATTTGGAGGAACTCCAATGCCCCTTGGAAGAGACGTAGAGGTTGGATTACCTCCAGAAAGCAATGTTCCCATTCTTAGGAAGTGTGTCTCCCTTATTGTTTGCCTATGCAGTGAAGCAACTGTGGCGTCCCTGTGGGTATATAGTAACCTGTAACGTTCAAGTAATGTGCCTCTCATAAAGGGAAGAAAAAGTACACTACTCCAGACCAGCAGGAGGGGCAAGATGCGTCGCTTCCTTGCTGAGCCCTTTCCCTGGCAGGAGTGGGGGGAACCAAAGTAGGGGGAACCATGTAGTGGGTGTGGGTGGAGGAAGAAGGTCAGGGGAGCATTGACGGAAATAGTATAAAGAGAGAGGCCATCTTGAAATGATGGATCAGTCTGAGAGGAGAAGTAGAGGGAGCAGAAGCTATGTAGGAGCTCTGCTCTGGAGGAGGGCCTAGCCAGTGAGGCCCGAGACTGGAGAGAGAGAGGGAGGAGCAGGAGAAAGGATCCAGGAATGTGGAAGTGATCCCAGGGGTACGGGTAGTGCTGGAGGCCACCCGTACGCCCGAATCTACTAGGAGGTAGAAGGGTCAGGTCGCACAGAGGGGACCGGTCCCTAAACTAGCAGAGTTCTTTAAGCCTCAACTAGGAAACCGGAGGCTGCAGTATTTCAGGTACTGCAGCCACAAGCCACATCTGTCTCACCAAGAAGGTGGCCACAGAGGCCCAGGGGACAGACAAGACGTCGCCCGGCAAGGTCCGCGGTCACTGGATTGGGACACTAGGTGTGAGATGCAGGGAGACGACCAGAGGGAATGCACAGAAGGGGGTCCCGTTATGTACTCCGGAGAGACCTAGGAGTTTGCTGAACTCCTCCCTGAGTGAGCACAGAATGCTGTGGGAAGTTCCTCTAGTACTGGTAACTGGAAGTCTAAGAAAACCGTGAGTAAACCCAGAGGACTGCACCTTTCTGTCTCTGTGATCATTATCTGCGCCATCCTCTGCACTACACCATAACAGCAACATCTACACTGCCCTGGAGCTAAGCTCTACCTGTGGAGAGCTAAAGCAACTCTGCTGCATTCACACCAGCTCCAGAGGACCTGCTCCGCAGCGGCGGCTCCCTTTAGCCGCATAACACAGGTGGCATCACAAACTGTATATAAAGACTTTAATTCCCCTGTAAATATTCCCTTTTGATTGACTGCCCTGGGTTACAGACCGGGTCACCACCACTGTGACATCTCCCGTAGCAATGACCGGCCCGGCACAGAGAACCCCACGGCCCAGGGGGCGCGTCATCTTTGGCGTCACGAACAGGATATGAACCCACCCATTACCACCGGGTATTGTGCGCCTAGAGACTGTGTTTGATACTGAATGTGGCGTCCGCCCCAGAAGAACGGGCGCCATTATGTGCGTTATCATGGACTACAAGAAACCTCCCGTCGTGGGCCGGGTTCCAGAATGGCACCAAAAGCGAGGCCCGTCCCGAGCAGCTGCCCCTAGGGGTGTCCGACAGCAAGCTGCCATGGAACCGCCCCCGAAAGGAAAGAGGAGAGAAGAAACCTGGGAGACAGGGCGGAGTCTCCAGCAGTCTAGACAGACCGCAACCAGCAGGCAAGATGGAGGGAGGTGAGCCTGCAACTCCTGCCTGTGGCCTGCAGCAGCGCAAGACACCTCTCACCATGGAGGAGGTGGTCTACAAATTTTGCTCGGAGGAGGCGGAGTTCCTCCACGCAGAGATGCAAGAACTAGGTTGGCGGGTGGAGAAGGCCCAGCAGGCTGCCGTCGCTGGCTGGAAGGAGGAGATGCTGGGGAAGATGATGACCAGGCAGCAGCCAGTGCTGCGTTCCACCGGCAGCGCCTCAGCCCCAGCGGAGCCTGATCCGAACCAGGAGGCAGCGTGCAGCACAGGAGCGGCCGCAGGAGCAGGTAAGAGGAGTCTCCCTGTCCCGGGCACTGATGGCGCTGACCTGCTCCTGGGCCCCCTTGCGGAACCTACGCACCCGGACGCGTATGCCCCAGATCTGCTCCTCGGCCCGGAATCTTTTACCCCGGGTGCGGGTGACAAAGCCCTGCTCCTGGGCCCCCAGGCAGAAGTCCCTGTCTCAGGCGCTGAAAGCGCTGAACTGGCCCTGGGCCCGGAAACATTAACCCCGGGCGCTGCTGACGAAACCCTGCTTCTGGGCCCCCAGCAAAAGCCACTTGCTCCCACACCCAAATGGGTGTACAGGCGCCTGCCCTGGGACTGGTCCGCAGAGATGGAAGACCTGAGCCTCCCAGTACTACCCGCTCCTGAGCCCTCAGCCCTCTACGAGAGTGAATAAGACCAGTTCCTGTGGGATAACCTGGGGGAGGACCTCATGGGTTTTCCCCGGGAGACCCGAAGGGAAGCTGCCCGACGGGAAGAGCACTGTCGGGGGGAACTCCGGTAGCTGGAAAAAGAGCGGCACATCCGGCGGGTGTGCTGGGAGAAGATGGAGGCCCGTAATTTAGAAGAGAAGACCCGGGCCCGCAAAGCAAGGACAGCCACAACTAGTTCCCGTGCAGGTGGGACTGTCGTGAAGTTCGACCTGGATGCCGGGTGGGGCTTCATCAGAGAGCCACAGGTCAAAACGGATCTATTTGTTCATCAGGGGGACGTGGAGTCCCACCTTCAGCAAGGACATCCCGACCAAGACCTGTACCCTGGTGACCAACTCACCTACACCAGGCACAGAGGTGAGCAGGGCTGGTATGCCCTGAACGTCCACAGGGTAGTGGAGGAAAAGGACATGTCCTTGCAATCAGAGGCTGATGACCCAGCTGGGTCAGCCTGTAAGAACCAGGTGTTCCCCGGAAGGAGGCACCACTGCTGAACTGTTAAAATTGAGTAATGTACATAGTTACCCGGAAGGGTACTGCAGCATTTAAGTGTGTGTGTTTGTCCAGTTACCCGGTAAGGGTATAGAGATATTAAGGTTATGGATGGTGAATAACCGAGAAACTTAACTGTAAATAGTTGCACTTCTGAAAGTGCCCTCTATTGGCTTTATACAACAAGACTGACCTCAGAACAAAAACCCGTTTGGCGTGGCCGAAGAGGTGGTCCAACATCTTGATCACCTATGCCCAGGGCCTAAGTTGAGGGTTTTCGGATGGGTCCCTTGACGCGCCCCCAGGGCAGTGGGGTACTCGGTGTCGGGGCCTATGGATGCTGGGGTGGAATATGTCACAGTGGCTGTCCCAGTCCGTGGCCCAGGGCGGTCAACAAAAAGGGGATAGTTTATATGGGATTTGTAGTTTGATCGTGACGCTACCTGTGGTTTCTGGTAATTTGTACCAGTGCTGCTGCAGACCTCTGAGGCAGTTGATAGGGCAGCTAGGATGGATCAGCTCCCCACAGGTGGAGCGGGCCTCAGGGCAGTGTAGAGTTTGATGGTGGGTGGTGATGCTGGGGCTTGTAGTGCAGTCGGGATGGCGCAGCAGGAGTAACTGACAGAGACAGGGGAATCGCTTCAATACCTTTACTGGTGCGGATGTCAGGTACGGTCCAGGGTACTCGGTAGGAAGGGTGCACTTCAGGACTTCTCCCCAGTGAGCGGGTATAAGGCCTCCTGGTCCGTGTTTCCCTCTCTCTAAGCTCCTGGTCAGCCTCTAACTGGGCCTAGTTTCTGTGTCGTGTTGCTCTCTTCACCTGTCGCTTGGCAGTAGGACCTTCCGCTGGCAACCACTATCCCTGGGCACAGGGGCCTTCATGGTTCCTGGTCCTGTAATGGGTTTAGCTTCAGGTCGGCCAGGGACTTGTAGTCCTCCTGGTATGCCGGTGATCCCTACTGGGTATAAAGGACCCTGTAGGCACGGACCCGTTGTCCGGTTTCTATATTCGGGCTGAGCCTATGATGCTCCTCTGCCCCCTCAACTCCTCTCTCCTCTCCTCTTTGCCTCCGGCCACACTCGGGGCCCTCAATACAGCAGCAGACGTGCTGCGTCTTCTCAGCTCTCAGCGTCAGCACGCTCTCTCTGACTCTGACTTTCTGACTGAACTTCCTGGCTCCACCCTCCATATATATATCCCTAACGGGCTCCCTCTGGTGGTATGAGGTGGAAGGGTGGAGGTGTTTGTATGTAATGAGGGCCTCTTGTGGAGAAGTCCATCCATGCACCCTTTTGGGTCCTGTGGTACCTGTTGTTAGGAGGGCGGTTGCAGACAACTTTATTATAAAGGAACGCAACCGACCCCGGGGTCCGCGATGCAGCCTGGTGGACTGCTGCCGAACACTTTCCGGGTGAAAAGGAAAGCAACCAACTTAAATGATAAACCCTTCCGTGTTACTGCACACTGGAACAGGTATTGCAATACGCACTATCTCCGTTAGCAGCGCGAGAGATAGGCGGAGAAAAACTACCTGTAGTCCTGTTACAGCACAGGGACTACAATGGCGGCGCTAGGATACATGTGTGACTATGCCGACGGGTACACGTGCCTCCAGCCAGCGTGCTACCAGACTGCAGGGTATTACTCCACGTGGCTGCCAGGCGATAGCCGTGGACAGGGCGTCTGCAGGCTGCTCGGGGTCTTAGGCAACCCCTATGGAAGAGCCAGACTGCAAGACGGAGCTACCTGCCTATTTCCACTAGCCTGCCTATTTCCACTACAAATGCCTATGGAAGCAACGTGGAACACAGTCGTTCACACATCAGTATCACTGCTCAATGATCAGAGCGTGCTGCCATGTTTGTGGGCGGGCCTTTTAAAGACTAAGCCCTGCCCACCGACGTGTCATTGGTGACGCCACCTGTGGACCAATCAGGCGGTGCCAGGTCACCGGGTCAGGTGGATGCCAAGCCACCAATCACGATCCGCCAGGTCACGGGCATGCTCAGTGCGGCGAATCCTGGACTTAGACTCCAAAAGCCCTGTCTCCCTCTGTAACCTATGCTTAACATTGCTAGGCACAAATACCCAGGAGACAATCTGAACATCTCGTGGACCAGCTATGCGTTGGGGCTGATGATGATGCTGAGCAGCATCAGCTCTGGCTGGACCAAAATGGGAGACCACAGAAGGCTCTGGACCCATTTTAAATCCAACACCTGTGAACAGCAGCGTGCCACATTCCCCTCTAGTACAATTCAATACTCCTGGACTGAAGCATTTTACAACAATAACAATAATTCTAATAACAATAATAGAGTTACAGTATGTCCCGTAACCAGGTGTCCATTTCACCTATGAAAGTGTAACAACAGGAGAAACATGAGGGACCCGCCTGAAAACTCTCAACGTAGGCCCTGGACGTGGCTACAGGGCATAAGTGATCCAGGTGCTGGGCCACGCCAAACGGGTATTTGTTCAGTGGTAAAATAAGGGGGCACTTTTGATGAGTGCAAACTATTTACAAGGACAGTTTTTGGCTGCTCACAGTCCTCAGCCTACAAGTCTTTATACCCTTATGGATAACTACAGGCACACATTAATTTCAGTTTACACAATAAACAATAGGCAATACCCAACTGGGTAACTATTTATACTTTAGGCATTTTGTATTTTAATCCCTAAACCTGGAAGGGATTTGGCCTTGTGTGCTGCATGTGGACCTTCGTAGCACTGGGGTGTCACTAGTGTCTGTGCATGTGACGCGCCCCTGGGCCTGTGTCGCGCTGCGTTGCGCACGCGGGAGCTTACCCGGAGCCGGATCTGTTTAGGGTTGTAGTCTCGTGGCGGTGACCCGGTCCGTGCCCAGGGAGTCAAACTGGACGGCAGTCTGTTAGCGGTAGAAAATGGTTGATGACTACGCCACCCGTTGAATGCAGCCAGGGGGCTGCTGCTGCAGGGCAGACCGCTGAGGCCGGTGGAAGGATGGTGCAGCGTGATAGTATAACCCCCAACGGGAGGGGTATGGCCTCAGGGCAGCCGACGTGGATGATGGGGGTAGCAGGAACCACTCAGAGACGGTATGGTAGCGTTCAGGGTCTTTACTGGTAACAACGATAGACCCTCCCGGAGTACTTGCTAGCGAACGGGGCCTGGTCAGTCCTTGAGCAGATGGGATCTCCCCTGGCCAGGCGTAGTTGTAGGCCTCCCAAGCTGACTGTACTCTTCTGGCTACCTTGCTAGAAGCTGATGTAAGTAGCCCACGTCCCTGAGTGTACCGTGTGGTGCTCACCCGTATGGCCGGTGACTCGGGGCCTTCTAATGGCTTCCGCTCCACGATGGCGGTGCTGGTCCCACGCGTGCGACCGGGCCTTCGGGCTTCTGGGCCAGGGGACCTGAAATCCCCTGCCTGACGGATTCTGCTGCTGGGTAGAAGTTAGTCCCCACAGCCTCGGACTCCGGGTCCGGTAAAGAATCTTCTTAGTCAGGGCGAGCTCTTTAGCTGCCAGCCCCTGACTCCTTGTGACTCTGCTGCTTCCTATGCTGCTCTTGTCTCTACTCTTCCTGGACTCACTAACTCTGCCTCAGCCCCGGGTTTATACAGGGGAAGTTCTTCCCCTCCCAAGGCTGGGCAGGAGGTGTGGCATGCACAGGATCCCTGACCAAAGGACCTCCCACCTGCTCTCAGACGTAATATCTCTATCACTGTGACAACCAGACCCCTGGGGTGTCACACTCCCCCCTAGTGAAATTTAGTACTCCGGGACTAAACACTTTTTAGAAAAATATAACAAGGTATATCAAAGAACAATAAAATACAATAAGGAAACACAATAAGATGGTCACGGATGTCCGCAACCGGGTGCAGTCTTTGAAGAAAAGCAAAGGTGTCCATTTCACCAACACAGGGAGACGTAACCAGGTAGGGGTCTGTCCTACCCCGAGTCCTTAACAGTCTCTAGTCCATCCTGGGTTACGCTCCAACTATATACAAAGGATTCCCGGTAAATCCACCGAAGACTCCTAAAAACAACTAGAAAACACAAAATTACACACAAGCAACAATAAACAGGTAAACATTGTAAAACAACTTAAACATTTAGATCCTCCAACGTGCGGGTAACTGGCCTCTAGTGGCCCTAGTGGACCTACGGAGCTGACTGTCTGGCCCTGAACTACAGGGTGTAGGAGCTGTCAAGGGTAAACTGGGCAGCTGTCTACCGGCTCTTTGTCTCACTAGGGGTACGGCAGGCTCACTATAAGCAGAGGGTGGATTCTCCTGTTCCGCTTGGGTGGAGTCTTCTGCCTCCTGGACCGGCTGCTCTTCCAGCTCTACCCGTTGCTCCGTAGGTTCTTGGGATGATGGTTGGAGGAAGGTGAGTACGGGTACCACAACTGCACCATTGACTTGAGTCCAAGACCGAGGGAAGTCCCCGAGCACGGTACTAACCATATCTTCCCTTTCTTCCACGGGTCGATGGTCTTCCTGTTCCTCCTCAGGGTTCCTCAGTTGTTCGGGGCACTTCTTCAGGTGGTCCCGGGATACAATGGCTGTGGTTTCCCCTCCGTCTTTACTGATGGTACAGACCTTCGGGTTCTCGTGGCTTGAGGGCAGTATGGTGTACGGGTCCTTCTCCCACTGGTCGTCCAACTTGTGGAGCCGTCTCTTCCTCTTCAAGACCTGCTCTCCGGGTACCAGGGGAACAGCGGGAGCATACTGGTTGTAAGTCTTCTCTTGTCTTTCCCTAGCCTGACAGAGACTTCGCTCCACGCTCTCCTGTACTTTCCGGTACTGCTGCTGCCTCTCTGTGTCCCAGTCTGTTTCTGGTGAAGTGTCCTCGGGCGTCAGGACTCCCATTTCCAGGTCAACAGGTAACTTACCAGGTCTTGCCCTCATTAGGTAAGCCGGGGTACAGTTGGTGGAACCTACCGGGATGTGGTTGTATAGGTCCACCAGATCGGGCAACTTCTCAGGCCACAGACTGCGTTCTTCCAGGGGCAACGTTTTTAGAAGATCCATTACCACCTGGTTCATTTTCTCACAAAGTCCATTAGTTTGCGGATGGTAGGGTGTCGTCCTTATCTTCCGGCAGCCATACAGATTGCAGAATTCCTGGAAGACCTCCGCTTCAAAGGCAGGTCCCTGGTCCGTCAGCACTTGGTCCGGGTACCCGTGTGGACGGCAAAAGTGCTGCTGGAAGGCTCTAGCTGCTGTTCGAGCCGTTAAGTCCTTGACGGGGACGACAACCAGAAACCGGGAGTAATGATCCACGATGGTTAACGCGTAGACGTAGCCACTTCTGCTGGGGGTCAGTTTTACATGATCCAAGGCTACCAGTTCCAACGGTTGCCGGGTGACGATGGACTGCAGGGGAGTCTTCTGGCTGGCCCGGTCCTTCCTTCTCAGATTGCACGGGCCACAGTCTCTGCACCACTTCTCGATGGTTCCCCTCATGCCTACCCAGTGGAACCGCTCGCGCAGCAGGAACTCCAGCTTTTTCCACCCGAAGTGTCCAGCTCCGTCGTGGTATGCCTCCATCACCATGGCTGCGTCTCTTCGTGGCACCACTACTTGCCAGAGTAGTTCATGCGTCCTGGAGTTAACCATTCTGCGGCACAACTTCCCCTTGTAAAGGAACAGTCGACTCTTCTCTGCCCATAGTTGTTTGGCTTCCTCTGGAGCGTCTGATTCCAGGCTAGCCTCCGGGCGAGTCAGCATCTCCTTCACCAGTCGGACGGCAGGGTCGCTGTCTTGCGTTTCCGCCCAGTTGTAGTGAGGTAAGGGGTTCAACGTAGCAGCCTGCTTACTCCTTACCCGGTGGGAATACTGGATAGTCCCATGACGGTGGAACGCAGGGAGTTCAACTTCTTCCAGTCCCTCCGGATCTTCTCCTCCGTCCGGCAGGTTGGGCATCCTGGACAGGGCGTCCGCGTTGGTATTGGAGCGCCCTGCCCGGTATTTAATTGTGAACTCGTAGTTGGACAGACGGGCCATCCACCTCTGCTCCAGGGCACCGAGTCTTGCCGTGTCCAGGTGTGTCAACGGGTTGTTATCCGTGTATACGGTGAACCGGGAAGAAGCGAGGTAATGCCTAAAGCGCTCGGTGACTGCCCATACCACGGCCAGGAACTCTAGCTTAAATGAGCTGTAATTTTCGGGGTTCCTTTCGGTGGGTCGCAGTTTTCGGCTGGCATAGGAGATTACTCGTTCTCTCCCCTGCTGAATCTGGGACAGTACGGCTCCTAGCCCGATGTTACTGGCGTCGGTGTAGAGGATGAAGGGCTGGCTATAGTCCGGGTACGCCAAGATTTCATCCCCCGTGAGGGCCATCTTCAGCTGGCGGAAGGACTCTTCTTCTAGCTTTTCCCATTTGAAGGGCGGCTTCTGGTTCTTGGCCTTCCGGGACTGGCCTATCAGGAGGTCCTGCATAGGTGCTGCCTTTTTGGTGAAACCGGGAATAAACCTTCGGTAGTAGCCTACCAACCCTAGGAACTGCCGCACTTCTTTTACGCTGGAGGGGCTTGGCCATCCCTTAATTGCGGTGATCTTATCGGGGTCGGGAGCCACTCCGTCAGCGCTCACCACGTGTCCCAGGTATTGCACCTTTGGTTTCAGGAGGTGACACTTGGAGGGTTTCACCTTTAGGCCGTAACTCGCCAGAGCTTCGAACACCTCCGCCAGGTGTTTCAGGTGGTCCTCATAAGTTTTGGAGTATACGATGACATCGTCCAGGTACAACAGGACCGTCTCGAAGTTTCTGTGGCCCAGACAGCACTCCATTAATCGTTGGAAGGTTCCTGGGGCGTTGCAGAGTCCGAACGGCATGCAGGTGAACTCGCTAAGTCCCATCGGGGTGGTGAATGCGGTCTTCTCCCGGTCCGCCTCTGCTACAGGAACCTGCCAGTACCCGCTAGTGAGATCCAAGGTAGAGAAGAAGTTAGCAGATCTTAAAGCAGCCAATGACTCCTCTATCCTTGGTAAGGGGTACGCATCCTTGTGTGTGATACGGTTGATTTTCCGGTAATCTACACACATCCTCATGGTGTTGTCTTTCTTTTTGACTAAAACTAGTGGGGCTGCCCAGGGGCTACAGCTATCCCGGATTACCCCAGCCTCCTTCATGTCTCTAAGCATCCCCTTGGCGTGTTGGTAATGTGCAGGGGGTACGGGTCGATACCTCTCTTTTATGGGAGGATGATCTCCCGTGGGGATGCGGTGTTCTACCCCCTTGACTCGCCCGAAGTCTAACGGGTGTTTACTAAACACTCTCTCATACTCTTGAACCACCCGATAGACTCCTTGTTTCTGGTGTGAGGGAGTGGAGTCAGTACCCAGATGTAGTTGCTGACACCAGTCCTCCATGTCTTTCTTAGAGCCGTTACCTTCCTCCGGGTGAGATGGAGGCAAGGGTTCCACAGATTGTATAGAATTTTGATTAGTGGTATATAATTTGGCTAGCGTGGCATACCGGGGCAGGTACACTTCCCTCTCCCCGATATTTATTATGCGAACGGGCACCCTCCCATGGCGTACATTGACCACCCCCCGTGCTGTCAAAATGGTGGGCCTACTGTCTGAGTAAACTGGTTCTACCATTGCCTGGTAATCTCTACCTCTCAGACCAATAGCTGCCCGGCACCAAATCATCATTTCACTTTTTGGGGGCATGGCAATAGGAAAAGGGTCACACATTCTTACGCTACCAATCTCACCGCCGGAGAGTTCCACTTGTTGCCGTTGCATCAGTGCCCGGATCTCTTTCTGGAGCACCCGCTGCTCGCCGGAGCTGGCATTCTTGGCAACCTGCTGTAAAAGGAAAATCACCTCTGCAAGACAATTTTCAATTACATTAGTTCCTAGAGTTATTTTTGGATGACTCTCATGTTTGTCAATATCTACAATGATCAGTCCCTGTGCGGCCAGTTCGACTCTACCAATTTTGATGGTCACCTCTTTAAATCCGATCTGTGGCACGGGCTGACCATTGCTGGCGATGATACTCAAGTCGTCGTCAGGGTAGCGGGTAATATCCGAGTCATTCCAGTACTGCTTGAAGAGCACGTACGGGATGGTGGTGACCTGTGACCCGGTGTCCAGTAGGGCACTCATGGGAATGCCATCCAGTACCACAGGCAAGACTGGACGTCCTCCCACATATCTGTCGCGCCAGTTCAATGGGCCTGGTGATCTTTTTCCTGGGGGTTGGCCCTCTACCCCAGGTTGTGCCCGTTTAAAGAACAGTACCTTTCCATATGTCCGGGTTGATTGCAGCGGCGGCAGATGGGTCGTCCGTCCTCGCTGTATCGGTCACTGGGTCTTCCTCTGGCCGGTGGGGTCCTCCTTGGTCGACGCCACGGGATGTCCTCCGGTCCGGATGCCAGCTGGATCTTCCCTGGAGTGGAAACCTGTAAAGACTGCACAGTTCGGGTTAGCGCAGCAACGCTTTTAGCTAGCTCTTGGACCTGATGGTGTAGGTCTGGAGCCGGGTCATTGTCCAAAGCCTGCGCATCAGCTCCCACAGGCCCTGCTGACAAGGGCGCCGCCTCCTGGTAGTAAGTGGTAGTGGGGCGTCTGTGGGTCACAACGCCACCTGGTGCCGGTTCTCGGAGCACCCGGATGGCTCTGTCCTTGAACTGTGCAAATTCTAGATGAGGGTCCTGTAAGGCCATTGCCCGCAACTGGGTGCGGTGGGCATTGCAATATAAACCCTCTATAAATTGTTCGGTCAACAGCCTGTCCTCGTTTCCCACTCCATTAGGGTCGGTCTGCTTAATGGCCCTCAGGGCCTCTTGTAGGTTGAGTGCATAGTCCCTTATACTCTCATGCGCTCGCTGCTTGCACCCGTAGAATCTAAGTTTAATCTCGGCTGAGGTGCGGGTATCAAAGGTGTCCTTCAGCCGGGTTAGTATCCCTGCGACAGTCTTCCTCCCAGGTGGCCAGGATTTTACTTCCCTTTTGGCTGCCCCAGTTAGTTGGGCCACCAGGATGCTCACTTTTTGCTCTTCTGTGAGGGGGTACACCTGGAAGAGGCTATCCAGCTTTTCTCTAAAGTCATGCAGGGTATGTGACTCCCCTGAGTACTGGGGTAGCCAAGCTGCTCCCGGGATATAGGGCATGGTGAAGGGCATAACTGCAACAGCGGTAGCGCTGGCGGGGGTTGAGGCAGTGGAGCTCTCCTCCGTATCCGACATCTTCCTCCCCCCTAGTGGACCGTGGCCTACCTTGCGATGATCCTGTTCCGTAGGCCGCGGCTCCGCAGTGGATCGTCAGGGTTGAGGACCTTCCGTCGCGCTCCTGTGACGTCGGCGTCTGCTGGGCTCCTTCCAGGACCTTACGCAACGTCCGGACGTGAGGCGGGGCTTCAGTTCTCGCGCGCTTTCGGAGTCCACGCCCCTCTTCTTCCCGCGCGGCGTCCTCAAGATGGCGTCCAATGGCGGGAAAACTCCACGGATGGCGGGAAGAAGGCTGAAGATGGCGCCGGATGGCGGGAAACTTCACCGATGGCGGGAATCTTCACCACTGGTAAGTTTGAACAGTCTTTGCTTTTCAGGCACGCAGTACCCGGTGGTTGCGGGCACGTGATCCTGCCGACTACGCCAAAGTTGACGCGCCCCTGGGCCTGTGTCGCGCTGCGTTGCGCACGCGGGAGCTTACCCGGAGCCGGATCTGTTTAGGGTTGTAGTCTCGTGGCGGTGACCCGGTCCGTGCCCAGGGAGTCAAACTGGACGGCAGTCTGTTAGCGGTAGAAAATGGTTGATGACTACGCCACCCGTTGAATGCAGCCAGGGGGCTGCTGCTGCAGGGCAGACCGCTGAGGCCGGTGGAAGGATGGTGCAGCGTGATAGTATAACCCCCAACGGGAGGGGTATGGCCTCAGGGCAGCCGACGTGGATGATGGGGGTAGCAGGAACCACTCAGAGACGGTATGGTAGCGTTCAGGGTCTTTACTGGTAACAACGATAGACCCTCCCGGAGTACTTGCTAGCGAACGGGGCCTGGTCAGTCCTTGAGCAGATGGGATCTCCCCTGGCCAGGCGTAGTTGTAGGCCTCCCAAGCTGACTGTACTCTTCTGGCTACCTTGCTAGAAGCTGATGTAAGTAGCCCACGTCCCTGAGTGTACCGTGTGGTGCTCACCCGTATGGCCGGTGACTCGGGGCCTTCTAATGGCTTCCGCTCCACGATGGCGGTGCTGGTCCCACGCGTGCGACCGGGCCTTCGGGCTTCTGGGCCAGGGGACCTGAAATCCCCTGCCTGACGGATTCTGCTGCTGGGTAGAAGTTAGTCCCCACAGCCTCGGACTCCGGGTCCGGTAAAGAATCTTCTTAGTCAGGGCGAGCTCTTTAGCTGCCAGCCCCTGACTCCTTGTGACTCTGCTGCTTCCTATGCTGCTCTTGTCTCTACTCTTCCTGGACTCACTAACTCTGCCTCAGCCCCGGGTTTATACAGGGGAAGTTCTTCCCCTCCCAAGGCTGGGCAGGAGGTGTGGCATGCACAGGATCCCTGACCAAAGGACCTCCCACCTGCTCTCAGACGTAATATCTCTATCACTGTGACAACCAGACCCCTGGGGTGTCACACATGCACTTCCTGTTAATCTAGCAGGTGTACGTGCTGGTTGATTATAAAACTGCCCTAATCTCTCTATGGGACTGGCAAGTGCACTGTCCACTGGGCCTTCAGGCTCTGCTTCAACGGGTGATCCTCCTCTGACTGGGGACTCTTCCTGTTCCTGAGCAGGTTCTTCTTGTGGCTGATAGAAGTGTATTACGGGTATAATAACTGCTCCATCAAGTTGAGGCCAGTCCGCAGGAAAATCTCCTAGAACTGTGTGAAGCACTTCTTCCTTGGGTTCTTCCGGTGCTATAGGAGGTACTTGTTCTTCCATTGTCTTCAGGAGACTTGGGCACGCTTTCAGATGGTCTCTTGAGACTGTTGCGGTTGTTTTACCTCCATCTTTGCTAATCAGGCAGGTTTTACTGTTGTCAAATTTGGAGTTCAGCACTGTGTAGGACTCTCTTTCCCACTGGTCATCGAGCTTGTGACTTCTTCTCTTCCGCTTTAGCAATATATCTCCAGGTGCCAAGGGTTTTGCTGGTGCATGTTTATTGTACTGTTCTTCCTGTCTTTCCCTCACTCTGTTCAGACTGTCTTCGACACAGGCCTGTACTATCCTGTACTGCTCTTGCCGATTTGTATCCCAGTCTTCAGTGGACATATCTGCTTCCGGTTCTACCTCTCCGAGTTCCAGGTCCATGGGCAATTTCCCAGGTCTTGCTCTCATGAGGTACGCTGGGGTACAAATTGTAGAACTCACAGGTATGTGATTGTACAGATCTACCAGGTTAGGTAGCTTGTCTGACCACTGATTTCTTTCTTCCAAGTGTAAGGTTTTCAGCCGGTCTATGATGATGTTGTTCATTTTCTCAAACAAACCATTGGTCTGAGGGTGGTACGGCGTAGTCCGGAACTTTTTGCACCTGTACAGGTGGCAGAATTCTTTAAACAGCTCGGCTTCAAAGGCAGGGCCTTGATCCATCAGCACTTTGTCCGGGTATCCATGGGGCCTGCAGAAGTATGCTTGGAACATTCTTGCTGCAGTCTCTGCTGTCAGGTCCTTGACAGCGGCTACCACCAGGAACCTGGAATAGTGATCCACCATGGTCAGGGCATAGGAGTAGCCTGACCTGCTGGGTGACAGCTTGACGTGATCCAGAGTGAAGATCTCTAGGTGCTGGGTTGTCTTGATGGACTGCAAGGGTGCTTTTTGGCTGCCGTAGTCTTTTCTTCTGAGGCTACAGGGCCCACAATTCCGGCACCACCTCTCTATGGAGCTCCGCATTCTAACCCAGTAGAACCGGTCCTTCAGCAGGGTTTCCAGCTTCTTCCAGCCAAAGTGACCTGCTTGATCTTGGTAGGCTTCCAACAACATCTGGATATCTGTCCTGGGTACAACAATCTGCCACACCATTTCATAGGTCTTGGGGTTGACATATCTTCTGCACATCTTCTCTCTGTAGATGAACAGCCGGCTTCTTTCATTCCACAGTTGCTTGACTTGTGGAGGAGCATCCTTCTCCAGGTGAGAACTTTCCTGGGTGATCAGTCTTTTGATAAGGCTGACAACCGGGTCACTGTCCTGGGTCTCCTTCCAACTGTTGTAGAGTAGAGGATTCAGCGTCCTTCCCTGACGTCTTCTGGTGACGTGTTGCTCATGGACCACTCCGCTTTGGTGGAAAGCAGGTAATTCAACTTCCTCTAAATCATCCACTTCATCCTCGTTGTCTGACTGGTGAGGCATCTTTGACAGGGCATCACCATTGGTGTTCTTGTGACCTGCCCGGTACTTGATGGTGAACTGATAATTTGACAGTCTGGCCACCCAACGCTGTTCCATGGCTCCCAACCTGGCTGTCTCCAGGTGTGTCAAGGGATTGTTGTCAGTAAAGGCTGTGAATTTTGTTGAGGCTAGGTAATGCTTGAACCTTTCAGTGATAGCCCAGACCAAGGCCAGGAACTCCAGCTTGAAGGAACTGTAGTTCTCGGGTTCCTCTCGGTAGGGCGTAGCTTCCTGCTGGCATACGCCATTACCTTCTCTCTTCCATTTTGCTTCTGGGACAACACAGCTCCCAGTCCCTCGTTGCTGGTGTCGGTGTACAGCAGGAAAGGCTGGCTATAGACAGGTTAAGCCAGGAATTCTTCACCAGTCAGGATTTCCTTCATTACTGCAAAGGATTCAGCCTGTTCTTTGCCCCACTGGAATGGGGGACTCTTTCCTCTTTTGGACTGTCCTACCAGGAGGTCTTGTAGAGGTGCTACCTTTTTGGTATAGTCCTTTATGAACCTCCTGTAGTACCCGACCAGTCCCAGAAATTGCCGTACTTCTTTGATGCTTCTCGGCTCAGGCCACTTCTGGATGGCAGTGACCTTCTCCGGGTCTGGTGCTACTCCCTCCGAGCTGACTATGTGCCCCAGGTACTGAACCTTCAGCTTGAGCAAGTGGCATTTAGAAGGCTTTAGTTTCATCCCATACCGGGACAATGCTTCAAATACCTCCGCCAGGTGCTTCAGATGGTCTTCATATGTCCTCGAGTACACGATAACGTCATCCAGGTACAGCAGCACTGTCTCAAAGTTCCGGTGTCCCAAGCAACACTCCATCAGCCTCTGGAACGTTCCGGGTGCGTTGCAGAGTCCAAACGGCATACTGTTGAATTCACACAGTCCCATCGGGGTGGTGAAGGCTGTCTTCTCCCGGTCTTCCTCAGCAACAGAGACTTGCCAGTACCCGTTAGTGAGATCCAATGTAGAGAAGTAATTGGCAGATTTTAGTGCAGCCAGGGATTCCTCTATACGGGCAAAGGGTATGCATCTTTATGTGTTATGCGATTAATTTGTCTATAATCTACACACATCCTCATGCTACCATCCTCCTTTCTGACCAGGAGAGCTGCCCAGGGGCTACAGCTATCCCTTACTACCCCTGCCTTTTTCATATCATGCAACATTTCCTTGGCTTTTTGGTAATGTGCTGGTGGTATGGGTCTGTAACGCTCTTTAATGGGTGGATGGTTACTGGTGGGTGTGTGGTGTTGTACCCCTTTAACCCTTCCAAAATCAAGTGGGTGTTTACTAAACACCTGCTAATATTCCTGAACCACTCTGTAAACAACGTGTTTTTGATGGACAGGAGTGGCGTCAGTTCCAACATGGAGCTGTTGACACCAATCCTCCAGCTGAGCTGCGGAGTCATTGTCCTCCACTGTATCTGGTGGGGTCAAGGATTCCACTGTGTGTATGGCATCAATATCCACAGTATACAATCTGGCAACAGTGGCGTATCTTGGCAATTTAACTTCCTCCTCCCCACAATTTAGGAGACGTATGGGTACCCTTCCATTGCGTACATCAACTACCCCTCTAGCAGTTAGGAGTGTAGGTCTGTGTTCTGAACTGATGGGCTCCACTGCCGCCTGGTAGTTCTGTCCCTTGAGACCAATTGCTGCCCTACACCAAATCAGCATCTCACTCATTGGGGGAATCACAATGGGTATCTGGTCTGTCACCCGTACATTACCAATCTCACCACCTGTTAGCTTTACCTGTTGCTGGTTCAGGAGGGCTTGAATCTCTCTCTGGAGCACCTTACTCTGCCCTGGTTTGGCAGTGTCAGCAATCTGTTGGAGTAAAAACAACACTTCTCCCAAACAGTTACCAACAATATTTGTACCAAGTATCATATACGGATATACGGATTGGTATCACCAGGGTTAGATTCAATAACAATTAGTCATTGGTCCTTTAGTTCCACTCTCCCCACCTTCACTGTCATGTCCTTAACCCCTACTAGGGTAAGAGGAAGGCCGTTAGAGGCATACACAGAGAGGTTCGGGGCTGGCGGGTGTTCATCTATGGACGAGTACCTTTTGTAGAGGACATCAGGTATGATGGCTACCTGTGAGCCGGTGTCCAGTAACGCAGGTGTTGCTATGCCATCCAGCACGATGGACAGGAAAGGCCTTCCTCCTATGAACCGGTCGTACCAGCTTGATGGGCCTGTTTGAGTTACTCCTGGGCGTCGGCCCTCGGCCCCAGGGTTTGCCCATTTAAAGGACCGTTTCGCACAGTGTGGCCTGCCTTGTGGCAACGGTAGCAGATGAAATCTCCTGGAGGGTGACGTTGGTCGTTGGTCCTCCCACGGGGTGGCGTTGTCCTCCTACGGGGTGGCGTTGTCCTCCTTCTTCTCCTCATGCAGGGGACATCCTCAGGACTGTCAGCGAGTAGGATCCTTCCTTCCGGCTCATGCTCCGTCTGTAGCTGAAGGGTGCTCAGGACAGTGGCCAGGGTTTTGCTCAGCTGACGCACTTCAGAGCGCAGGCTGTCCAGCTCGCTAGGGTGCACTGTTTGCATCTTTGCTTCAGCCATTAATGAAGGAGCAGTGGGTGCTGCGGGCACTGGGTTGGCCCCACTCTGGTAAAGCTGGATAGCAGTATCTGATGGTTCCAGGGGCTGCAGACCCTTAATAGCCATGTCCTTCAGGGCGTCAAAGGTGGCATTTGGATGATCTAAGACCCACCACCGTACGGTTCTGCTCTCCTCCTGGGACCTAAACCCACGGATGAATTGTTCTGTCAGCATTTTATTCTCATCTTGTATGCTTGCTGGACAAACCTGTTTCTGGGCCCGCAGGGCTTTCTGTAAGCGCCAGGAATAGTCCCGGATACTGTCCTCAGGTTTCTGGGTACAGTGGTAGAACCTCATCCAGAGATCTGTCTCAGTGCGATTTTCAAAGACAGTTTGCAGTCTCTTAAAGATAATGGATACTGATTCCTGGTCTGCGGCTGCCAGGTTTCAACTTCCCGCTCTGCGGCACCAGTCAATTGTCCCAGCACAACAGCGGCTCTCTGTTTACCAGTCATTGAGTACATATCCCGTACACCGCATATTTTCCTTTTGAATCCAGACAGGGTGTCTGGTTTGCCATCATACTGGGGAAGCCATTTTGCTCCAGGGATATACGGCAGGGCCATGGGTATCAATAGAGTCACGATCCCTGCTGGTGGGTGGGCCGCTCCGGCCTGGGCAGCACCGGGCGCAAGTTGAGCATCAGGAGCGTTATCCGGTGCTCCGGCGTCTCGCTGGTCGTCGGCCATGGTTGCGCAACCCCTAGTGAACCTTAACTTACCTTCTTTTCCCTTTTCGGGTAGGCCGCAGCTCCGCAGACGACGGTCTCCTTCCAGGTGCTGCGTCAGAGCGCTAGGCGGGGCTTGAGCTTCGCGCGCTTCTAGCAGTCACGCCTCTCCGATTCCCGCGGTTACGCCCCTCTTCTTCCCGCGCGGCGACGCGGTAATGGCGGCGATGTTCACCACAGTTTAAACACAGTTCAAATAAGGCACACAGTACCCGGTGGCAACGGGCACGAAATCCTGTTCGTGACTCAAGAGATGACGTGCCCCCAGGGCAGTGGGGTACTCGGTGTCCGGGCCTATGGATGCTGGGGGGAATATGTCACAGTGGCTGGCCCGGTCCGTGGCCCAGGGCGGTCAACAAAAAGGGGATAGTTTATATGGGATTTGTAGTTTGATCATGACGCCACCTTTGGTTTTTGGTAATTTGTACCAGAGCTGCTGCAGACCTCTGAGGCAGTTGATAGGATGGAACAGCTCACAACAGGTGGGGCGGGCCTCAGGGCAGTGTAGAGTTTGATGGTGGGTGTTGATGCTGGGGCTTGTAGTGCAGTCGGGATGGCGCAGCAGGAGTAACTGACAGAGACAGGGGATTCGCTTCAATACCTTTATTGGTGCGAATGTCAGGTATGGTCCAGGGTACTTGGTAGGAAGGGTACACTTCAGGACTTCTCCCCAGTGAGTGGGTATAAGGCCTCCTGGTCCGTGTTTCCCTCTCTCTAAGCTCCTGGCCAGCCTGCAACTGGGCTTAACTTCTGTGTCGTGTTGCTCTCTTCACCTGTCACTTGGCAGTAGGACCTTCCGCTGGCAACCACTATTACTGGGCGCCGGGGCCTTTGTGGTTCCTGGTCCTGTAATGGGTTTAGCTTCAAGTCGGCCAGGGACTTGTAGTCCTCCTGGTATGCCGGTGATCCCTACTGGGTATAAAGGACCCTGTAGGCACGGACCCGGTGTCAGGTTTGTATACTCGGGCTGAGCCTATGATGCTCCTCTGCCCCCTCAACTCCTCTCTCCTCTCCTCTTTGCCTCCGGCCACACTCGGGGCCCTCAATACAGCATCAGACGTGCTGCATCTTCGCTGCTCTCAGTGTCAGCATGCTCTCTCTGACTCTGACTTTCTGACTGAAGTGCCTGGCTCCACCCTCCATATATATATATATCCCTGACGGGCTCCCTCTGGTGGTATGAGGTGGAAGGGTGGAGGTGTTTGTATGTAATGAGGGCCTCTTGTGGAGAAGTCCATCCATGCACCCTTTTGGGTCCTTTGGTACCTGTGAAGAGTAGGGTGCCACACCCTCATTTTGCTCAAATTGCACTTTACCAGTGAAAAGGACATTCGGCTGTAAATTTCACTGTATTTGATTGAAAATGTTTGATATGAGAAGTGTTTTATCTGCTTGAAAAATGTTTTACATGTGTGAAGAAGGAAAATGTGTTCTTTAAAAAGTTTTATATAGTAACCTGTAACGTTCAAGTATTGTGCCTCCCATAAAGGGAAGAAAAAGTTTTGTTTATTATCTTCTATGCGAATGCATTCTAAAAAAATTTTGTATGTCTAAAATATGTTTTTACTCTGTTCCAGCAGCGGACGTGCTGTGTTTTACCAGGGGGGTATGTGGCGCCCCTGCGGGTTCAGTCACCACAGAGGTACTGCAACTCACCCAGAGGTGTGGTATCTCACTCTCAGGTAAGGAAGGAGTACTGCCCTTTACCCTAACACCTGCATTCCACACTACACTACTCCAGACCAGCAGGAGGGGCTAGATACGTCGCTTCCCTGCTGAGCCCTGTCCCTGGCTGGAGTGGGGGGAACCAAAGTAGGGGGAACCATGTAGTGGGTGTGGGTGTGGGTGTAGGAAGAAGGTCAGGGGAGCATTGAAGGAAATAGTATAAAGAGAGAGGCCATATTGAAAGGACGGATCCGTCTGAGAGGAGAAGTAGAGAGAGCAGGAGCTCTGTAGGAGCTCTGCTCTGGAGGAGGGCCTAGGCAGTGGGGCCTGACACTGGATAGAGCAAGAGAGGAGCAGGAGAAAGGCTCCAGGAATGTGGAAGGGACCCCATGGGTACGGGTAGTGCTGGAGGCCACCCGTATGCCCAAATCTACCAGGAGGTGGAGGGGTCAGGTCGCACAGAGAGGACCGGCCCCTAAACTAGCAGAGTTCTTTAAGCCTCAACTAGGAAACCGGAGGCTGCAGTATTTCAGATATTGCAGCCACAAGCCACATCTGTCTCACCAAGAAAGTGGCCATAGAGGATCCAGGGGACAGAGAAGACGTCGCCCGGCAAGGTCCGCAGTCACTGGATTGGGACACTAGGTGTGAGGTGCAGGGAGATGACCAGAGGGAATACACAGAAGGGGGTCACGTTATGTACTCCGGAGAGACCTGGGAGTTTGCTGAACCCCTCCCTGAGTGAGCACAGAACGCCGTGGGAAGTTACTCTAGTACTGGCAACTGGAAGTCTAAGAAAACCGTGAATAAACCCTGAGGACTGCACCTTACTGTGTCTGTGATCATCCTCTGCACTACACCATAACAGCAACATCTACACTGCCCTGGAACTAAGCTCTACCTGTGGAGAGCTAAACCAACTCTGCTGCATTCACACCAGCTCCAGAGGACCTGCTCCGCAGCGGCGGCTCCCTTTTGCCGCATACCACAGGTGGCGTCACGAACTGTATATAAAGACTTTAATTCCCCTGTAAATATTCCCTTTTGATTGACCGCCCTGGGTCACGGACTGGGTCACCGCCACTGTGACATCTCCCCTAGCAACGACCGGCCCGGCACCGAGTACCCCACGGCCCAGGGGGCGCATCACTACGGATGGCAAGAATTCGGAGGGACTCCAATGCCTCTTGCAAGAGACGTAGAGGTCGGAGGGCCTCCTGAAAACAATGTTACCATTATTATTAAATGTGTCTCCCATACTGTTTGCCTATGCAGTGAAGCAACGGCTGCCAAAAATTTGGAGGAACTCCAATGCCCCTTGCAAGAGACGTTGAGGTCGGAGAGCCTCCTGAAAACAATGTTCCCATTATTAGAAAGTGGGTCTCCCGTACTGTTTGCCTATGCAGTGAAGCAACGGCTGCCAAAAATGTGGAGGAACTCTAATGCCCCTTGCAAGAGAGGTAGACATCGGAGAGCCTCCTGAAAACAATGTTCCCATTATTAGGAAATGGGTCTCACATACGGTTGGCCTATGCAGAGAAGCAGCGTGTGCCAAAAATTTGGAGGAACTCCAATGCCCCTTTCAAGAGAAGTAGAGGCCGGAGGGCCTCCTTAAAACAATACTCCCATTAT
Source organism: Phyllobates terribilis (assembly GCF_046119375.1). NCBI lineage: Eukaryota > Metazoa > Chordata > Amphibia > Anura > Dendrobatidae > Phyllobates > Phyllobates terribilis. The sequence continues at coordinate 27,620,682 of NW_027362767.1, read as the reverse complement.
TAGGAAGTGTGTTTCCCTTACTGTTTGCCTATGCAGTGAAGCAATGGCAGCCAAAATTTTGGTGGAACTTCAATGCCCCTTGCAATAGATGTAGAGGTTGGAGGATCTCCTGAAAACAATGTTCCCATTATTAGGAAGTGTGTCCCCTATACTGTTTGCCTATGTAATGAAGCAACGGTTGCCAAAAATATGCAAAAACTCCAATGCCCCTTGCAAGAGACATAAGGGTCGGAGGGCCCCCTGAAAAAAATGCTCCCATTATTAGGAAGTAGTGATGAGCGAGCACTAAAATGCTCAGGTGCTCATTGCTCGGGTCGTGCAAATTGGAATACTCGGGTGCTCGACCTGCGCAACGAGACCAATGTAAGTCTATGGGAAACTCGAGCATTTTTCAGGCGGCTCACCCCGGCGGTCTGCAGAAGGCCTAAAAATTGCCCAAATCGATGGGAACAGTGCTCAAATGACATGGGGACAGCATGGGGAAGACCCCTGGAAGCATTTCTGACTCCCAGGTCACTGCTGTTGTCAGAGTATTACGCCACTTTTACGGACTCACAATAAAACATACAAAAACGAAACCAAAATGGATTTTCCTGGGAAATATGTTAAGGAACATCCTTTCCAGGGTAATGACTTGTATAGAAGGCAAAATAAATAACCAAAACCAAAAATACTCCTCCACACCTTGGGCCATGTTCACACGTTGCGTTTTTGATGCGTTTTTGCACTTCTGCATTGCTTTCAATCAAGACAAATGCATTCACCAGGAAATGTAATTTTAACATTTTACAACCTTATCTGGCCATGTGGTGTGTGACACATCATCAGACACATGCATACAGTGCTGAAAAGACATGGGAACAGCATGGGGAAGACCTCTGGAAGCATCTCTGACTCCCAGGCCACTGCCTAAAAGTGTGCCCATCAAAAGTGATCCTTGGCGCATGCGAAGATGCCTCCCGCCATGCACCTGTCGTTGCAGACTTGCAACAATCACCGTCCACGTCCTTGTCCCTCTTCAGCGTTCAGTTGTCTCTACCCCATTCCTTGGAATGCAAGTGCAAGTATGCAGCCAGCCACCCACCCACAGGCTGCAATACTATACTGCCAAATTTTTGACAGCTGCTTGCACTTGAAATGTGGCCTATTAAACTCGTGGAGGTGGAAGCTTTTCACAACCTCATGCCGGCGGCGGCTGAGTGTCCATACTCAGTCCCCAGCCACCACTATATTTTCCGGTATCGCCTCCGCCTTCCACAAGCATGGGTCCCACAAAATTACCCGTGCCCTCCCCAGTGCACTTACTGGAAAGGACCGCCTAACCACAAACACGTGGACATGTGAATGTGGCCAGGGACGGTGCGGATCCAGTCCACAACTTTTTTTTGCTGACAGTTTTATTTTAGCTCGGTGAAAGGACTGGCATAGAGGGAAACCCTATCTACCCTGCATGTCATTTCTCACAGGAAGTCCTGTAATGCAGCTTGTTGCAGAATCAATGGCAGCCCGTTCAACATCAACTCGCCCTTGTCGGTGGTGCTTTGACACACATACACATCTTTCTTTGCGCATTTAATTTCTTAAATACAGAGTTGGACAATGGCCTGATCTGTAATGTGGTTTGAGAAATAACATGCATAAGCATGGACGATCCACATTAAAGAAGTAGCCATAGAGTGTCCGGGAACCTTCCCCCACACTTTTCTTAGCCAGGGCTGCTTTTCGGCAGGGTTGGACGGGCCCACCAGATAACCGGAAACTCCTCCGGTGGGCCTTGGCTTCTCCTTCAGGAGAGTTCATAGTGCCGAGGTGAGGCCATGATGATGATAGAGGCCACCATCTGCTTAGTTTTCTGTTACTTGGAATGCAAGTGCAAGTATGCAGCCAGCCACCCACCCACCCACAGGCCGAAACACTAAACTGCCAGATTTCTGGGCAGCTTTTTGCACTTTAAATATGGCCTTTTATGCTCGTGGAGGCGGAAGCTTTTCACAGCCTCATGCCAGCGGCGGCCGGGTGTCTATACTCGATACCCAGCCGCCACTATATCTCCCGGTATCGCCTCCGCCTTCCACAAGCACGGGTCCCACAACATTACCCGTGCTCTCCCCAGTGCACTTACTGGGAAGGACCGCCTAAGAACAAACACATGGACATGTGAATGTGGCCAGGCACGGTACGGAGCCAGTCCACAACTTTTTTTTGCTGACAGTTTTATTTTAGCTCGGTGAAAGGACTGGCATAGAGGGAAACCCTATCTACCCTGCATGTTATTTCTCACAGGAAGTCCTGTAATGCAGCTTGTTGTAGAAGCAATGGCAGCCCATCCAACATCAACTTGTTGGTGGTGCTTTGACACACACACACACATCTTTCTTTGTGCATTTAATTTCTTGAATACAGAGCTGGACAATGGCCTGATCTGTAATGCGGTTTGAGAAATAACATGCATAAGCATGGCCAATCCACATTAAAAAAAGCAGCCATAGAGTGTTCGGCAACCTTTCCACACACTTTTCTTAGCCAGGACTGCTTTTCGGCAGGGTTGGACGGTCCCACCAGTGAATCCTCTGGTGTGCCTTGGCTTCTACCTCAGGAAAGTTCATGATAGTGCTAACTTTGCAGCTGCTATGGGGCTCCTGAGCGGGGGAGAAAGGTTAGCCCTCAGAATCAAATCCTCTGGTGGGCACAATGTTTTTCAATCTGAAACAGCTTCTAAGTGGGAGTCGTATTTCACCACAGCCATATTCTTTAGCTCGGTGAAAGGACTGGCATAGAGGGAAACCGTATCTACCCCGGCTGTCATTTCTACGTCACCAGGTTCCGCCCATTGTCACACACGACCATGCCTGGCTGTATGTTAAGCGGTGAGGTCAACAGATCAGGCTGCTGTGTTACAGATTTCAACAACTCTGCAGCGCTGGGCGTTTGTCACCTAAGCATTAAGCATGTTATGTTCAGCACAGCCTGTTGCCGCTTGGCCAAGCCAGTGCTGCAGTGCTGTCAGCTTGTGACTAATGTGGTCATTTCGGAGATGGAGGAGGAGGTGCATGAGCTGAACAATGTGATTACATTGTTGTTAAATTGGTGACGCTGCTTTTTATGCTAAAGAAAGATCCTATTGTTTTGTTTTCTTTTACTTTTTTTTTAAGACAAATGCATTTACCGGGAAATGTCATTTTAACATTTTACAACTTTAGGTGGCAATGTGGTGTGTGACACATCATCAGACACTTCCAGTTTTATTTATGATGGAGGGACTCTGAAAGTCATAAAGCCTATTTTTATAGGGACATCAGACGGCCCTTACTATTCTTAAAATGCCAGCAGTCGGCCCTAGCTATTGTTAGAGAGCCATCAGCCGGCTATGCTTTGTTGTTCCCATTATTAACAAGTGGGTTTCCTATACTGTTATTGTGTATCCAGTGACTGCAAGGGGTGCCAAAAATTTGGACGCAACCTAATACCCCTTTGAAGAGACATAGAGGAGGGTCTCAGTAAAAAAAATGTTCCCATTATAAAGGAGCGGGTCTTCTATAAGTGGTAATGCCCATGCTGTGACTGCAAGGGCTGCCAAAATTTGGGAAAAACCCCACTAAGAATTTAAAGACACATAGAGCAGGGCCACAGTAACAAGGTACGACATGTTCCCATTAGAAAGGAGAGGGTCTGCTATACAGTTATAGGGTATGCAGTGAGTGCAACGGCTGACCAATTTTAGGAAAAACCCCAGTAAGAATTTACAGACACACAGAACAGGGCCACAGTAACAAGGTACGACATGTTCTCATTAGAAAGGAGAGAGTCTACTATACAGTTATAGGGTATGCAGTGAGTCCAATGTCTGACAATTTTAGGAAAAACCCCACTAAGAATTTAAAGACACACAGAGCAGGGCCACAGTAACAAGGAACGACAAATTCCCATTCGAAAGGAGAGAGTCTCCCATAGTGTTGGCTTATGCAGTGTATGCAAGGGCTGCCAAAAATTTGGAGGCACTTCAATGCCTCTTGGAAGAGACGTGGAGGAGGGCCTCATAAAAAAATGTTCCCATTGGAAAGGAGCGGGCCTCCTATACTTGTAATGCCCATGCTCTAAGTGTATGGGCTGACAAACATTGACCCCTTGGGGGGTATACATGAACATATTGTATCAAAAATTTTTTTTCAGGCATCATAAACACCCTTTAAAAAAATTAGGTGGGTGTTGCATCACGCGCCATGGTCCCCCTGGTGATATGGTGGTGGAGGATGAGGAGAAGGAGGAGGACAAGAGAAAATAGCCAAAATCAGGAAGCGTATACCCATGTGTGGGTGTGAAAAGGTGCAAGGGAATACACCTCTCAAGAAAAGACACTAAATTGGAGTTTACGTTACGCTGCTATCATTCAGTGGTGTTGAGATGTCTGGCCCAATCCAGCCCTTGTTCATTTTTATAAGAGTTAGCCTGTCAGCATTTTCTGTTGACAGGCGTATGCGCTTATCAGTTATAATTCCACCAGCGGCACTAAAAACCCACTCTGATAAAACGCTGGCGGCAGAGCAGGCCAGGACCTCCAAGGCATAGAGAGCCAGTTCATTCCACGTATCCAGCTTGGATACCCAATAATTATAAGGCACAGCGGGACGTTGGTACGGTCGGCAAGGTACTCCCTCAGCATTTTCCGAAACTTTGCACTCCTTGTGGGAGTACCCCGCGCCTCAGGGCCTGTCCGATGGGAGGGTCTGAGAAAACTCTCCCAGAACTTTGACAGTGTTCCCCTGCCTTTGATAGATTGAAGTTGTGTCTCTCTCGCCTGTACTCCTTGGTTGCCCAACGAAGTGTGCCCTCTGCCGCCAGCGTTTTCAGATGGGAATTTTTTTAATAGTTCCGCAACAAGGGCCTGGGACAGCCCCATTTTTGTAGACCTGTCCGCCTCAGGAATAAGAGATATAAACTTCTCCTTGTAGAGTGGGTCTAGAAGTGTCACCAACCAGTAATGACTGTCACCCAAAATTTTGAGAACGCGAGGGTCATGGGAAAGGCAGCGTAACATAAACTCAGCCATGCGTGCCAGACTGCTAACAGGCAAGACTTCCGTGTCTTCACCAAGAGGATGACTGACCATGCTCTCCACTTCCTCCTCCTCCTCTCTGTCCTCTAGCCATCCACGCTGGACAGACGGTATGACAGCTGTGCAGGTAGTACCGTCTATAGTGCATGAAACTAGCTCCTGTCCTTCCTCCTCCTCACCCTCTTCCTCATTGTCACCCAATCCACATTGGGATGAGATGAGGCTTGGCTGTGTGCTATCACCCTGTATGGTTCCTTGCTCCATCTCATCGTGCTCCGCCTGCAATGCATCCTCTTTGATTGAGAGCAGAGAGCGTTTCAGTAGACAGAGAAGCGGGATGGTGACGCTAATTATGGCATCATCGCTGCTCACCATCTTGGTGGAGTCCTCAAATTTTTGGAGGATTGTACATATGTCTGACATCCATGTCCACTCCTGAGGTCTTATGTTTGGAGTCTGAACTGAATACCGACGACCTTGTTGATGCTGGTTCTCAACAACGGCCCTCTTCTGCTCATAAATTCTTCCCAATATCTTCAGTGTAGAGTTCCAACGCGTGGGGACATCACACACCAGTCTGTGAGCCGGAAGCCGCAAACGCTGCTGAAACACTGCAAGGCCGGCGGAAGCAGTAGCTGACTTTCTAAAATGGGCACACAGGTGGCGTATTTTAACAAGCAGATCCGGCAGCTCCGAGTAGGATTTGAGAAACCGCTGAACCACGAGGTTAAGCACATGGGCCAGGCATGGTACGTGTGTGAGCTCGCCTCGCCTCAGAACTGCGACCAGGTTCCGGCCATTGTCACACACGACCATGCCTGGCTGTAGGTTCAGCGGTGTGAGCCACAGATCTGCCTGCTCTTTCAGAGCTGTCCCCAACTCTTGAGCATTGTGCGTTTTTTCACCTAAGCATATTAGCTTCAGCACAGCCTGTTGTTGCTTGGCCGAGGGAGTGCTGCAGTGCTTCCAGCTTGTGAATGATGTGGTCATTTTGGAGATAGAGGCTGAAGAGGAGGAGGAGGCTGAGGAGGATAAGGTGCAGGAGCTGTAGACCATGGGGGCAACCCTGATTGACCTAGGGCCCGCAATCCTTGGCATCGGGAGGACGTGTTCCGTCCCAAGGTTCGACTGGGTCCCGGCTTCCACTATGTTAACCCAGTGTGCCGTCAGCGAGATGTACCATCCCTGCCCACAAGCACTTGTCCATGTGTCCATGGTTAGGTGGACTTTAACGGTAACTGGGTTGTTGAGAGCACGGCTAATGTATTGGGACACGTGCTTGTGTAATGCGGGGACGGCACACCGGGAGAAATAGTGGCAGCTAGGGACCGAGTACCGAGGGACGGCCGCCATCAGGTTGCAGAATGCTTCCGTCTCCACGAGCCTAAAAGGCAACATTTCGAGCGCAAGCAGTCATGAAATGTGAGAATTTTGTAGTGTGGCCTGTGGGGTGTTGGCTGCATATTTGCACTTGTGTTCCCAGGACTGGGGTATGGACAACTGAACGCTGCACTGGGACAAGGAAATGGACGTGATTCCTGATGCTGCTACTTGAGAGTGTGCAATGACAGGTGCAGGGCAGGAGGCATCTTCGCATGCACCATAGACAGGGGATTGGCTTGCATCCACAACAGCGGAAGAAGCAATGGTGCCACCCGCAGACACTGTTCCTGGACCCTGGGGTTCGGCCCACAAAGTCGGGTGCTTTGCGGCCATGTGCCTGATCATGCTGGTGGTGGTTAGGCTGGTCGTTTTGCCACCCCTGCTGATGCTGGCCTGGCAGGTGGTGCAAATGGCCTTTTTGGGGTTATCGGCAGAGTCTTTAAAAAACAACCAGACTCGGGAAGACCTAACAGTTGTACTGGCAGCTTCCTTCGTGTTTGTGTTACGGGGAACGGTTGCCTGCCTTCTGTCTGCGGCCACCACACTGCTTCTTCCTGCCTGTTGGGGTGCTTTGCCTCCCTCTCCCTGTGTGCTGCTGTCCTCACTCTGTATGCCCCCCCGCCAGATTGGGTCAGTTAATATATCGTCCACCACCTCGTCTTCCACTTCCGCACCCTGGTCCTCCTCCTGACTTTCTGGCAATTGTGTCTCATCATCATCCACCTCTTGTGACACTTTCCCACCGTCGCCTTCGTGTGACCGTGGCTGGTCAAATATTTGGGCATCGCTACAAGCGATCTCCTCTTCAAGTGGACCTGGCGAGATGCCCGAATCTATAAATGGAAAAGTGAACAGCTCTTCAGAGTGTCCAAGTGTGGGATCAGTTGTCTCTAGGTACTCGGCATGGTGGGAGGAAGGAGGATCAGGATGAGGAATATGCGGTCCAGACTCACGGCTACTGAGACTTGACCGTGTGGAAGACAGGGTGGTGGTGGTGGTGGTGGTGGCTAAGTGACTGGAAGCATTATCCGCTATCCAACCAACAACATTTTGACACTGCTCTGGGTTCAATAGTGGTGGCTGCGGTTCCCTAGAAATTGAGATAGGAAGTTCAGGCGAGAAGATGTGGGTGTTTGTTGTGGCACAATTTCGGCTTGCCCACGGCCTTGTCCTCGGCCTCTGCATGCACCATCACCATCACGTCCAGTTCCCCGTCCCTTGCCAGGTGCCTTGCTCATTTTAAATGGAGGATAGTATCTTCCACGCTCACTACAAATGACTGAGTTTGGAGCGAACTTATATGTGATCCGTGTGATAGAGAAAACAGAGTTTTAAATACCGGGCCTGTAGGTAAGTCGTTTGAACAGCAAACTGCTTTGAATTGCTTCACTGACACACTGAAACTTTTTTTTAATGGAGGCCAGAAATGGCAGTATTTTCTGAAAAAGGAATATGTGATCCGTGTGATGGAGAAAACACAGTTTTAAATACCTGGCCTGTGGGTAACTGTTTTGAACAGCAAATCAATGTCAAAAACTTTGGTGACACACTGAAATTTTTTTTTTAATGCAGGCCAGAAATGGCAGTATTTTCTGAAAACGTATATGTAATCCGTGTGATGGAGAAAACACAGTTTTAAATAGCTGGATTTTTAGCGCTGTAATATAGAAAGGACCTGGCTGTATTCTGCAGTGCCAACAAGCAAATGGCGTAGAAAAACAGTGTTCTCTGGATTGCTTTTTAAGCAAATTATGAGGATTAAGATGCAAAAAAAATTATTCCTGGCCCCTGAGACCTGGGCCTATTTCTAGAAATATAACAGCAGCAGAAGGCAGAACTGGAATGGAGCCTCTTATATCATATGCACTGCAGTCTGTTATATACACTGCCTGCCTGCCTATATACACTGCCTGCCTGATATCTCTGCAGATGGATTAGTTAGCACTCAAAAGGACTGTTTGTTAAGATGGATATGTGTAATGTACGTTTTTTCTCCCTACACTACCTAATACACGATTAAATCTCTCCCTGATGCAGCAGCACCTCTCCCTACACTGTCTGATCCGGAGTGACTGTGACGAGCATGGCGGCGCCAGGTCTTATATAGACCTGATGACGCTGTGCGGCCAGCCAATCACTGTAATGCCCACAAACAACATGGCTACGGCATTACAGTGCATGGCAGGCAATCCCTGCATGTTCATTGGCTCTCTAAAAGCTCCAAACATGCAGGGAGGGGACCCGAGTTCCCGCCCGAGCAACCTGGAAATACTCGGCGAGCGCCGAGCTTGTCGAGCACCATGATGCTCAGGCGAGTACCGAGTAGTGACGAGCGCATTCGCTCATCACTATTAGAAAGTGTGTCTCTCATTCTATTTGCCTATGCTGGGAAGCAACGGCTGCCAAAAATTTGGAGGAACTCCAATGCCCCTTGCAAAAGACATAGAGGTCGGAGAGCCTCCTGAAAACAATGTTCCCATTATTAGGAAGTGTGTCTCCCATACTGTTTGCCTATGCAGTGAAGCAACGGCTGCCAAAAATTTGGAGGAACTCCAATACCCCTTGCAAGAAAAGTAGAGGTCCGAGGGCTTCCTGCAAAAATTGCTCCCATTATTAGGAAGTGTGTCTCCTATACTGTTTGCCTAGGCAGTGAAGCAATGGCTGCCAAAAATTTGGAGGAACTGCAATGCCCATTGCAAGAGACATAAAGGTCGGAGGGCCTCCTGAAAACAATGTTTCCTTTATTAGGAGGTGTGTATCCCATACTGTTTGCCTATGCAGTGAAGCAACGACTGACAAAAATTTGGAGGGACTCCAATGCCCATTGCAAGAGACGTAGAGGTCGGAGGGCCTCCTGGAAACAATGTTCCCATTATTAGGAAGTGTGTCTCCCGTACTGTTTGCCTGTGCAGTGTGTAACATCCCTGGCGGCGTGCTTGCATAGTGTACCACCTCCCACTATGCAAGACCGCAAACTTACCTGTCAGTCCAGCCTACAAACCTTGCTCCAGTTCATGCTATGTGCATTACTCTTGACTGACTGTTTAGGGCGGCGGCCCAGTTACTTCCTGATTCTTATAGCTGCTGTGGGCGCACCCCTAATGCGTCTCCAGCCTATTGCTGTGAGTCACTGGATATTAAAACCCCCTCCACCCTGTAGGAGGTGCCTGAGCAACACCTTCACTCAGTTAGTCTTTGCTACTGAATTGCCAGGTCCTGTCCTATTTCTAGTCTGTTTCCGCCATTCTGGGGGCTGTATACCCAGGCCTGTTCTTGTATCTCATAGCAGTAGCAGTTCCTGTCTGAACTGTATCCTAGCCTGTTACCTGTTTGTCTCTATGTCCGTACCTTCCCTTTTCCTGCAGTATCTGAACCTGCACTAAACTCCAACTCATTGTCTCTGTACTTCTGTTTGTGAGTTTTGTGTCCACTCGCTAGTTCATGTGAAGTACCTTGTGTGTATCTGGTTCTGCTTGTCCCTTTTCCCTTCCTCCGTATCTTCCTCCTGTGTTCTAGCCATCTTCCTGCATTTTCCTGTCTGTTCCATGTGAACAGAGCCCTGTCCTCTCTGCCTTGTCCACCGCACCAGCGGTTTCGCTCCGCTCTGTCTTGCCCACCGCTCCGGTGGTTTCTCTCCGCTCTGACTTGCCCAACGCTGCGGCGGCTTCCCTCTGCTCTGCCTTACCCACCTCTCCGGCGGTTTCTCTCTGCTCTGACTTGCCCACCGCTCTGGCAGCTTCCCTCTGCTCCGCCTTACCCACCTCTATGGCGACTCCTCTCTTCTATGACTTGCCCACCGCTCTGGCGGCTTCCCTCTGCTCTGCCTTACCCACCGCTCCCGCGGTTTCTCTCTGCTCTGCCTTGCTCACCGCACCAGCGGTTTTTCTCTGCTCTGACTTGCCCACCGCTCCAGCGGTACCGCTCTGCTCTGCCGTGCCCACCGCACCTGCGGTTTTCGCTCCGCTCTGCTTGCTCACCGCACCAGCAGTTCCTCTCTGCTCTGCCTTGTCCTCCACTCCGGCGGTTTCGCTTTACTCTGCTTGTCTACCGCATCTGCCTCTCTGTACCTGTTTCTCAGTCTGTACTGGACCCTATCCAGCCTGCGCTCCAACCTGCTAGTACCTCCCTGTCTGCAATCCAGCCATGCTTGCCAGTATCTCCCTGTCTGCATACCAGCCTTGCTTGCCAGTATCTCCCTGTCTGCATACCAGCCGTGCTTGCCAGTGCCCACCTGTCTGCATACCAGCCATGCTTGCCAGTGCCCACCTGTCTGCATACCAGCCGTACTTGCCAGTACCCACCTGTCTGCATACCAGCCGTACTTGCCAGTGCCCACCTGTCTGCATATCAGCCGTACTTGCCAATACCCACCTGCCTGTATGCCAGTCTAACATGCCTGTTCCTGCATTCCCCAGTGTGGGTCAACAACTGTGACCGGGGTCTGACCTGGAGTCGCACCTGGTCCCTCTGCTCGGTTCCTCCTTGGTCCACGGAGTTGACTAAGCCGCCGTGCGACCTTGGTCAGGTCAGGTTGATACTTAATTATGCCCCTCCAGGCACTCCTCGGTTCATAGTACAGTGGGATCACTAATCACGCTCACGCCAATCAGTCCAGGTGCGAGTGTAACACAGTGAAGCAATGGCTGTCAAAAATTTGGAGGAACTCCAATGCCCCTTGCAAGAGACATAGAGGTCGTTGGGCCTTCTGAAAACAATGTTCCCAATATTAGGAAGTGTATCTCCCATACTGTTTGCCTATGCAGTGAAGCAACGGCTGTCAAAAATTTGGAGGAACTCCAATGCCCTTTGCAAGAGACGTAGATATGTTGATATGGTACATAATGTGGTGATATGGTGGTGGAGGATGAGGATGCAGAGAAGGAGGAGGACAAGAGCAAATAGACAAAATCAGGAAGCGTATATCAATGTCTGGGTGTGAAGACAGAGGTGCATGGGAATAGTTAGACCTCCTCAAAAAAGACACTGTATTTGAGTTTATGTTACACTGCTATCATTCTGTGGTGGAGAAGTCTGGCCCAATCCTTGTTCATTTTTCTAAGAGTCAGCCTGTCAGCATTTTCAGTTGACAGGCGGATGCACCTTTCAGTTATAATTCCACCAGCAGCACTAAAAACCAGCTATGAAAAATCGCTAGCGGCAGGGCAGGACCTCCAAGGCATAGAGAGCCAGTTGATGACACGTGTCTAGCTTGGATACCCAATTATTATAAGGCACAGAGAAATCATGGAAGACGTTTGTAAGGTCGGCAAGGTACTCCCTCACCATCTTCCGAAACTCTGCACTCCTTATGAGAGTACCCCGCACCTCAGGGCCTGTGAGATGGGAGGGGCTGAGAAAACTCTCCCAGAACTTTGACAGTGTTCCCCTGCCTCTGCTGGATTGCAATTTTGGCTCTCTTGTTTGTACTCCTTGGTTGTCCAACGAACTGTGACCTCTGCCACCAACATTTTCAGATGGGAATTTTTTAATAATAAAATATTAATGATAATAATAATGACTGTCATCAAAAATTTGGATATCGCAAGGGTCATGGTAAAGGCAGCATAACATAAACTCAGCCATGTGTGCCAGACTGCAAAGAAGCAAGACTTCCGTGCCCTCACCAAGAGGACGACTGACCATGCTCTCCTCCTCCTCCTCCTCTTCCTCCTCCTCCCTGTCCTCAGGCCTTCCACGCTGGACAGACGGTATGACAGCTGTGCAGGTAGTACCGTCTATAGTGCATGAAACTAGCTCCTGTCCTTCCTCCTCCTCCTCTTCCTCATTGTCACCCAATCCACGTTGGGATGAGATGAGGCTTGGCTGTGTGTAATCACCCTGTATGGTTCCTTGCTCCATCTCATCGTGCCCTGCCTGCAATGCAACCTCTTTAATTGCAAGCAGAGAGCGTTTCAGAAGACAGAGAAGCGGTATGGTGACGCTAATCTCAGCATCATCTTTGTGGAGTCGCCAAAGTTTTGGAGGATGGTACAGATGTCTGACCTCCATGTCCACTCCTGAGGTTTTATATGTGGCGTCTGACCTGAATACTGACAGCCTTCTTGATGCTGGTAGTCAACAATAGTGTTGAGCGAATTTGTTCGACGAATGTTCGAAAGTTTCAAATTCGGCATGATTATGGCACATTCGGATTCGCAATCGCAAAGGCAAGCAAATTTTCTGAAAATCGGAAAAGTTTGACGAATTTGCGTGGGACCTCGAATACTGGGCAACCACAGCGTTTTGAACAGTTTTGTTACCATAGTGCAAGTGTAAGATGAACGGTGACATGTGCCACGTGAGTGGGGGGGCTGTGGAGAGCTTAGAACAGGTCAGATCAGAGGCGCACTGCTTTGTTATTTTCCTGTGGGCAGTAACATTAACAGAGGAAAGCGTGTCCAGCCAATCATAGCGCAGGAAGCATCTACACTGTCCAGACATAAGGGATTCTGCAATTGGCTGCAGAAATCACATGTCCTCTCAATATAAAAAGCGGCCATGTTCCCTCAGTGCCATTATATCCATGTCACTGCTGGAGACAGACGCAGCTCAGTGTTCTCCTGTGTAATGAGAGATATTAGGTAGATAGATAGGTGCTTGTGTGGTAGTCAGATAGTGTAGATAATTCCTGGCCTGTGTACCTCTGCAACCGCTGGTGCAGCACATTTTTGGTGTTCTTGTGCAAATACTGAGATTCTGACAGAAACCGAGTGCCCATGCCATACAATAGTGTGTAGCATCGGCATCTCTGCCTCCTGCCGGGCATAGACGCCGTTCCCCTCACCGCCGCGGTCCAGGTCCGGCGTTTTCCCGTTCCGCTGCTGTGGCGCGCACTGTGCGCAGCTTCACGGGCACTGTGCTTAGGGCGCACGCGTGCTCCCTCCCACTTAAAGGGGCCGTGCTCCGTCTTATAGAGTCGTCGGCCAATGGCCAGAGGACTTCCGCTATAAAAGGCACCTCCTCCGAAATGGAGGTGCCTGTGCAAGGTTGTTGTTCCGTGTGCTTAACACTTGCTCCAGCCCTCAGGTCCCGCTGCCTGTCAGTCCTGCCTGCCAGTCTGTCTGTCAGTCAAGCCCACCAGCCTGTCTAACAGTTCTGTTCTCCAGTCTGTCTACAGTTGTGCCCGCCAGCCTGCTTACCTGGAGCACAAGTCTGTAACCTGCCGTGCCCGCCAGTCTGCCTACCTGGAGCATCTACCTGTTACCTGTCGTGCCTGCCAGCCAGTCTACCTGGAGCACCTGCCAGTTACCTGCTGTGCCCGCCTGCTTGACTACCCGGAGCACCAGTCTGGCTATCTGCCAAGCCAGCCTGCTTATATACCCGTGCCACCCGTCAGCCGTCCTGCCGTTGCCATGCTCTGTACCGGTCAGTTCCTGCCATCTGACCCATGGGAGTCACCTGCTCTCACACAAGGTCGGTCCCAGAGTGGCACCTGGTCCACCTGCCCGGTTCCTCCCTGGTTCACGGAGTCGACGAAGCCGCCGTGTGACCTTGGTCGGGCCGAGTAGGCACTTAGTTATGCCTTTCTGGTCCCTCCTTGCACCGAAGCACAGAGGTTCCACCACCAGGACTCATAACAGTTTGCACAGGCTATGGAACCTGGTGGCCCCCAGGCTCCTTTACTCTCTCTGATCTGTATCAGGAGGTCTCACATCAGAGATCTCAACAGGAAACTATCCTGTCCTATCTGGGGACTGTCAACTCCCTCCTGGACATGCTGTCCTCCCCGTCTGTGTCCGTCTCTAGCCGAGCCGCACCAGCTCCGGCGGCACCTCATCCCACTGGCACTATGGCACCCGGCTCTGGACCCCGGCTCTCTGCGCCTCCATGTTTTGGTGGTGACCCCGTCTTGTGTCGGGGCTTCTTGAATTTTTGAATCAGTGCACGCTGCACTTTAAACTCCTGGCACATCAGTTCCCCTCTGACCGGGCCAAGGTGGCGTTCATCATGTCTCACCTCACCAGGGAGGCATTGGCATGGCTAAACCCTCTGTGGGAAAGAGGGGATCCCCTGGTGTCCGATCTACTGGCTTTCCTCGCTGCTTTCAGGAAGGTCTTCGATGAGCCCGGACAAAAATCTTCTACTGCCTCCTTACTTCTCCATCTCCGCCAAGGGAGTCTCTCCGTGGGCCATCATGCCATTCATTTCCGAACCCTCGCATCTGCGTTTACCTAGAACAACGAGACCCTAGTGTTCACCTTCTGGGAGGGTCTTTCCGGACGGATCAAGGATGAGCTAGCCGGTTGTGACTAGTGTTGAGCCACCCCCGTAGTGTTCGAGTTCGGTTCGGTTCGTCGAACACCCGTGTGTTCACCGAACTGTTCGTCGAACTGTTCGTCGAACACCTTCGAACACCGTTAAAACCAATGGCAGGCAAACAAAAACACATAGAAACACATAGAAAACACCTTCAAAGGTGTCCAAAAGCTGACAAACTGCTCAGAAGACATAACTAACACATGGAAAAGTGACAAGTACATATAGTCATGCGAAAATAAAAGAGGTGGAGGAGTAAAAGGAGGGGGAGACACAGATATAGGCATGTCATGCCCTTCTAAAATCCAAAAAGTGAGAAGCCGACACGGCCAGTCCGCTCCTGCCCGTGCCACCTCCGTGTCGCCGGGTTTGTGCCAGAGCCGCGGTGAACCCTGACGGCCAGCCCCCCTCTCCCAATACTGGTGCCTGTCCGCTGGTGGGTCGAGCGAGCCCCCCTGTGGTGGAGGCAGCTCTAAGCTTTTTAATTTAAATTGTCTCTCTAATTTGAATGAATACACTTTAAATCCATTTACAAGGATCTATTGGAGGGCAAGTCTCATGCCAGCAGCCGCGTAATTCCAGCTCCAGTAGCGTCCACTAAAGCTGCTGCAGTTAAAAAGCTTTTATAAGGATCGAGCTCGGCTGTCCACCGCAAGGCATCCTACTGCCAGTCCCAGCCCCTATGCCTTGGGGTGCCTCCTGATGCTCTTCACTAAGTATCCCATGGTCCCGAATCATTTCCTTTGAAAAAATTAAGTGTCTAAACTACAGGTGGTGTAGCTTGCTTAACAGCCGGGATAATCCGCTGACTAGCAGACACTGCTACTAGTCACAAAGTATTTCCTGGGCTATATGCAGTTAAAAATTTGTAATTAGATACTCTCGTTGGATGCTGAGAAAGCATTCCATAGAGTCTCCTGGCACGCCATATATGATTCTCTTAAAAAGCTTGGGGTAGGGGTCTAGGGGACCCTTTTATAGCCAAAATCACGGCCCTGTATCGCAATACGTCACCTAGGCTGAAGATAAATGGAACTGTAGCACCCTGAGGGCTCGGTTGCTACAGACGTATTGCACCTCACCCAGAGGTGTGATATCTCACTCTCAGGTAAGGATGGAGTGTGGATCAGGACCCGACACCTGCATGCATTACACCACATTGCCGTGGGGCAGGGCGACCAATATGCCCCTGAGATGGGCACGACAGTCCCTGTCCCTGGCTGGAGTGGGGGGAGGGAACACTGAGGAAGGGGAACCCTGTAGTGCAGGAGCAGGGAGGAAGCAGTTCCTGGGTGCATTGAGAAGGGAGTATAAAAGGTGGGCACCATCTTAGTTCAGTGCAGAGAAGTCTGAGCAGAAGTGGCAGGGAGCAGGGGCTCTGCATGAGCTCTGCTCCGGAGGCGGGCCTAGTAACAGAGGCCCAGGCCTGGAAGAGGGAGAAGGAAGGAAGAGGAGCAGAGAAGGCTCCAGGAACGAGGAATGAAGGGATCCCAGGGGTGCGGACGGGCGAGTCGCCACCGCACGCCCGAATCCACCTGCGTGGAGGGGTCAGGCCAAAGGGGGAGACCGGTCCCCGAACTAGTGGAGGCAGGAAACGACCCTCAGCTAGAAACCGGAGGCTCTGACATTTTATGTGGCGCAGCCCCTCGCTACACCCGCTAGGAAGGCACCACATAGGGTCAGGGAAACTGGCGCCAAGTTTACCAAGAGGAGGCCCGAGGCAGCCGGACAGAAGTGTTGGTAAGAAAGGCCAGACAAAGGACACACAAAGGGGGTCCTGTGAAGTGCTCCAAAGTTATCTGGGAGTTGTCTGAGCCCCTCACCTGGTGAGCACAGTACGACGTGGGCAGCCGTTACCTGCAGACGTGGTCTGGATAATAAGAACTGTGAGTAAAGGCCCTGGACTGCATCACTGACTCCGTGTCGTTACTGCTGCTGCCCTGCACCATCACCCCCATCCTCCGCATACACTGCCCTGAGGTTATACTCCTCCCGTGGGGAGTTATGCTACACTCTGCTGCACCCACAACACCAGCCTCAGCGGTCTGCCCTGTAGCGGCGGTTCACTCTGACCGCAATCCACGGGTGGCGTAGTCGGACATTTAAACATCAAAACCACATAAATAGTTCCGCCACTGGTTTGACCGCCCTGAGCCACGGAACCGGGTTGCCGCCACGAAGACTACAACCACCAGCATCCACCAAAAAGGGTCCGGCTCCGGGTGTCCCAAGGCCCAGGGGGTGCGTCAGAACATTTTCATCACCTTTCACAATCACCAATGGGACAAGGCAGGGATGTCCTCTGTCCCCTCTCTTATACATCCTAGTGACGGAGCACCTGCTCTCATCAATTCGCCATAACCCCAATATTAGGTGGATTGAGGTGGGAGGCACCGAGTACAAGTGCTCTCTATTTGCTGATGATGTCCTAGTATATATCACTCAATCACATATATCCATCCCTGCTGTTATGGCTGAAATAGATCACTTTGTTACATGGTCAAATTTTAAAATCAATGCAGCGAAGTCTGAGGCCCTCGTTGTCTCCCTCCCCAAATCCATATAGGATTCCATCCAGTCCAACTTTCCCTTTGCCTGGCCCTCACAGGGTATCAAATACTTAGGAATTCCTATTCATAGAGACCTCTCCCATCTATGTTATCTTAATTTTGGGCCCTTTATTGAACAACTCCATACAGACCACGGTTGGCAAGTTAGAACTGTAAAATTCACTACGTGAACCGCTGGTGTTTTGTGGAAAAGCACATGTACACTGCGTTCCAAATTATTATGCAAAAAGTGTTTAGGAGTGATAAGGGAAGAATTTGTTTGTTTGTCAGTTAAACTCATTGATGGTGATGTGTGTCAGGGCTCTTTATATCACTGTAAGCAATTGCAGACACCTGTGCTAATTAGTTTGGCAGGTGTGTCCAATGAAAGGCAAGACTACTTAAGAAGGCTCTCTCACATTATTAAGCAGCCTACATTTTCTGCCAAAATGGGAAAGAAAAAGGATGTGTCGGCTGCTGAGAAGCAACAAATTGTGGAGTGTTTAGGTCAAGGCATGACTACAATCAACATTGTGCGATGATCAGGATGAAGTGTCTTGGCAATCAAGAAGTATG
Organism: Phyllobates terribilis; assembly: GCF_046119375.1. Classification (NCBI taxonomy): domain Eukaryota; kingdom Metazoa; phylum Chordata; class Amphibia; order Anura; family Dendrobatidae; genus Phyllobates; species Phyllobates terribilis. Next base: position 27,602,865 of record NW_027362767.1, on the reverse strand, counting down.
TAGCTGATTCACAGTACACACGTGTGCGTGCTGATAAGGGCAAATTGAGGACTCTTTCCTACAGGCAATTATGTCAGGTTGAAAGAGCAGCGGCAAAAAAGCCTTGTCATAGCAGCAGACAAGTTTTTGAAGCTGCTTGTGCCTCCAACGTCCCCCGAACAACAAGATGCAGGGTCCTTCAGAGGTTTGCAGCTGTGCATACGCCATCCTGTCGACCTCCTCTATCCACTTCACACAAGCAGAAACGGCTCCAGTGGGCCAAACATTACATGAAGACTGATTTCAAAACAGTTTTGTTCACGGATGAGTGCCGTGCAGCGCTCGATGGTCCAGATGGATGGAGTGGAGGATGGCTGGTTGATGGACACCCCACGCAAACACGGCTACAGCGCCAACAAGGAGGAGGTGGAGTAATGTTTTGGGCTGGAATCATGGGGAGAGAGATTGTCGGCCCCTTTAGGATCCCTGAAGGCGCTAAAGATGAACTGCATAATGTATGTGGATTTTCTCAAACAGCACTTCCTGCCATGGTTCAAGAAGAAGAACCGTGTATTTCACAGCAAGATCATTTTTCTGCATGATAATGCACCATCTCATGCTGCACATAAAACATCTGCATCTCTGGCTGATATGGGCATAAAAGTGGACAAACTTATGGTGTGACCCCCATGCTCCCCTGACCTCTACCCCATTCAGAACCTTTGGAGCATCATTAAAAGGAGTGTCTATGATGGCGGGAGGCAGTTCACATCTAAGCAACAGCTCTGGGAGGGTATTCTGTCCTCATGCAAAACAATTGAAGCAGAAACCATCCAAAACCTGACAAATTCAATGGACGAGAGAGTTCAGAAGCTCCTTTCGAACAAGGGGTCCTATGTGAAAATGTAACATCACCTAGAATAAAGTTTTGAGTTGAAAACTGTTTGATTTCAGTTTCTAACAACCTGCTAATGCTTATAATTTCAAAAATGACCATTTTTTTGGTCTTTATTAAAATGAAAAGGTTGATCGAAAAGTTTGGGGGATCTAAGAGTGTGGCAACCCAGTAGTCATGATTACTTCGAATTCTGACAATATGAGGGTCATGCTGCAGGTAGTGCAGCAAGAAGGCACTTATGTGTCTTGCGCATCTCGGAGCCCCAAAATTATTTTCCGGGCTAGATGCAGCTAAAAATTATTTTTCATTTTAAATCTGGTGAAGCTTTAGTATAGATGGCCTAATAGGATCAGTGCTGCACACTGCTACAAAGCCCAAATTATTTTCCAGTCAAGATACAGATAAACATGATTAGTAATTTGAAAGCTTAAAACGGTTGGTAGGGTGATTTTAACCAATCATCAAGCTTTTACTCTCCCCAGGATGACACAGGGGTAGAAAAGTCGTTTCGGATCCATGATTTGTTCATCTTTATGAACGTGAGTCTGTCTACATTATCAGTGGAGAGCCGCGTGCGCTTATCTGTCAGCACACCACCAGCAGCGCTGAACACACGTTCAGACAGAACGCTGGCTGCGGGGCATGACAAGATCTCCAAGGCGTAAGTGGCTAGCTCCGGCCATTTATCCAGATTGGAAGCCCAAAAAGAGCAAGGGTCCAGTGACACAGTCGTGGCTTCAATGTTTACTTGGAGATACTCCTGTACCATCGTCTCTAGGCGTTGACTATGTGTCAGACTTCTTGTCTCCTGTGGCCTTGCAAAGGATGGGCTAAAAAAGTGGTGAAATGATTCCGCAAAATTGATGTTACCAGCAGATACTGTGGTTCTGTTACGGTTTGAGTGCTGAACACTTGACGGTCCCACGGTTGGCAAGTTGGAACTGTGAGATTCACTACGTGCACCACTGGTATTTTGTGGAAAAGCACATGTAAGATTCTGCAACAGTCTCTGCTGATACTCCTGCATGCGTGCATCCCTTTCTATGGCAGGAATAATTTCTGCAAATTTACTTTTGTACCGGGGATCTAACAGTGTGGCAACCCAGTAGTCAGGATTATTTCTAATTCTCACAATTCGAGGGTCATGTTGCAGGTAGTGCAGCAAGAAGGCACTCATGTGTGTTGCGCATCCAGGAGCACCAAGTCCCTGTTGTGTTGGTGGCGAGGTAACAATCATGCTTCCTTCCTCTGTCCTCTCCCCCCAACCTCGCACAACAGAAATGTGATCAAGGTCTCCCTCATCTGATGAGTCTTCCATCAGTTCGTCCTCCACTTCTTCCTGGGCTCCTGCACCTTCCTCACTAGTTTGGCTGCTACCATGCGCCCTGGTAAAACCATTCCCCCACCCTCACATGCCTGCCGCCTTGGTGCTGCCGACCGTCTGGACCTTGCAAATGTTAGCCCTTCCGCATACAACTCCTCCTCCTCTACTTCCTCCACCTCCTCTTGTGCCACCACCTGACTCCGAATTCTGTTTAACATGTGCTCCAGCATGTAAATCACCGGAATAGTCATGCTGATAATGGCATCGTCAGCACTAAACATCTTCGTCGCCATTTCAAAACTGTGCAGAAGGGTGCATAGGTCCCTGATCTGAGACCACTCCTCCAGCGTGATTTGCCCCACCTCTGAATCTCGTTGGCCCAGGCTATACGTCAGAACGTATTGCACCAGGGCTTGTCGGTGCTGCCACAGTCGCTGCAACATGTGCAGAGTTGAATTCCACCGGGTAGGCACATCGCATTTTAGCCGGTGAAGTGGCAGGCCCAACGACTTCTGTAGAGATGTAAGTCGCTGAGCTGCGGGATGCGAACGGCGGAAGTGAGCACACAGCGACCGTGCCCTCTGCAGAAGGCCATCTAGTCTGGGATAGTGGGCTAAAAATTGCTGGACAACCAGGTTCAACACGTGAGCCATACAAGGCACGTGTGTGACATTGCCCTGGCGAAGGGCCGCACCCAGGTTTGCAGCATTGTCGCACACGGCCTTCCCTGGTTTCAGGTCCAGTGCAGACAACCATTCATGAAATTGGTTCTCCAGAGCTGACCACAACTCCTCAGCTGTGTGACTCACATTTCCCAGACATTTCAATGTAAAAACCGCCTGATGACGTTGAGCCCTACTGCCAGCATAGTAAGGAGGTGTGCAGGATCCCTTCTGCGCAGTTAGAAAGCTTGTGGCATGACCAGACAGGCTTTGGGTGCAGGTGGAAGACCGAGAGGAGGTTGAGGAGGCAGAAGCAGTGGAGGAACTTTGACATAAAGAGGATTGACGCACAACTCGTGGGGACGGCAAGACTTGGACAGCAGCCCCTTGTCCTGCTGTCACCATAGTTACCCAGTGCCCAGTCAGCGACATGTAACGCCCCTGTCCATGCCTACTCGTCCAAGTGTCTGTGCTGAAATGCACCCTGTCACACACAGAGTTTCTCAAAGAAGCGGTGATGTTGTGTGCGACATGCTGGTGGAGCGCAGGCACACCTTTCTTTGAGAAGTAGTGCCGACTGGGCATCTGGTACTGGGGCACTGCGACGGACATAAGGTCTCGAAAATCCTCTGTGTCCACCAGGCGGAAAGGCAGCATTTCTGTAGCCAAGAGCTTGCAGATGGTGAAATTCAACCTCTTAGCTTTCTCATGGCTAGGAGGAAATGGTCTTTTACTTGTCCACATCTGAGGGACCGAGGGCTGGCTATTGTGCTTAGACGGGGTTGATAAGGGTGTCCCCGGCAAACTGCCGGTCTGTGAGGAAGATGCAGGCGGACATGTTAGGTTGCCTTGATCCAAAGGTGGTGCTATCGATGTCGGACAGCGCTCAACACCAGCTGGTGTTCCCACCTCCAAAGAAAATGATGACCTGCCAATCACGCTGGCTGTTGCGGGTAAAGAGGTGGCAGGTCTGCGCCCCAAAACAGGTGTGACTGCTATCCCCCCAGTCACAGAGGATGAAGAGGCCGCGGATGCACAAGATATGGCAGACGGTGGTTGGCCCGGCCGGCTAGGCCGCATTGTAGCACACTGAGCTTCCCACTGCAACTTATGCTTCATGTCCATGTGCCGGTTCATGCATGAAGTACTCAAACTATGTATTTTTTGGCCTCTACTTAGCTTTTGCTGACAAATGTTACAGATAACACGAGTTGGGTCATCTTTATCGATCTGAAAAAATGCCCAGGCTATGCAAAGCTTAGCACCCATGTGACCTGAAGAGCCACCACGACTTGTGGTGAGAGGCAGAGTTGTGTTTGAGGATGCAGTTGTTGACGTGCTTCCAGTACTACGTCTCTGTCCAGGAAGGCGCAACCTGACCTCGTCGTCACTAGCATCTTACTCCACCTCCTCTGCTGACCTCATCTCTTGGCTGACTGTGGGTTGACAGTAAGTGGGATCTCCAACCTCATCATCATCACCCTGTGTGTTATCACACCCGTCGTCCTCAGAGCCAACCTGTTCCTGCCCTGACATAAAACTAAAGTTGTCGCTCCAATCAGGTATTTGAGTCTTATCATCGTCTTCCTCATTGTCTCCACCAACAGGAGTTACAGTTTGGGAATGAGGGTCTACATTATGGTCAGAACCTTCTGCGTCTGGTCCTGGATCCGACTCATAAAGATTATGGGCATCAGTGCAGATCATTTCCTCGTCTGGATTCACAGAAGCGCTGGAGTCGACCTCTGATTCCCAGGCTATAGTATGAGTAAACAGCTCTGCAGATTCAACCATCTGTTCTACCTCATACTCAGACGGGCAGCTGGAGATTTGGGAGCTGTGAGGAAGCAAGTGCGATTTGGGTGACACCTTTGAGGACTGGAGTATTTGTGATGTTGAAGTTGATGTGGAGGAGAGCCCACTTAAAGGAGCGCTTGATATCCGTTGAAGCACCTGCTGTTTTTGTGCCTCATCTGGAATTTGTAGCGATTGGCGTGGCCGTAAGAAAGGGATCTTATCACATTGTCCGCTGAAAGAAGTAGACATTTTAGTTTGGCTGGAAGATGGTCTTTCTTCTGCAGATGTTACTGTTGCTTTAACACCTACCCCACGGACACAACCTTTTTTCCCCTTCCCAACACGCCTATTACCCTTTCCACCAGCAGCAGGCCTTTTTCCACTCATTTTGGTGGTTAACTAATTCACAACTCTGGAGTTGTTTGCACAAAAAAACAATGGATGGTAACCGAGCAGAGCTGAGTGGCCAAACTGTGGTATTAGGCCAAAACTATTGGCTGGGTTAGATGCAGAAAAAAATTATATTCAATTTGCAACCTGATGGAGGTCAGTATAGATGGACTAATACAACAAGTCCCACACACAGCTAGAAGCCCAATATTTTTTCAGAGGTAGATGCAGAAAAAAATATATTCAGTTTGCAACCTGATGGAGGTCAGTATAGATGGACTAATACAACAAGTCCCACACACAGCTAGAAGCCCAAATATTTTTTCAGAGGTACTGTAGATGCAGATAAAAATTATTTTTAATTTGCAACCTGATGGAGGTCAGTATAGATGGACTAATAGAGAAAGTCCGACACACTACTAGAAGGCCAAATATTTTTTCAGAGCTAGATGCAGAAAAAAATTATATTCAGTTTGCAACCTGATGGAGGTCAGTATAGATGGATTAATAGAACAAGACCCACACACAGCTAGAAGCCCAATATTTTTTCAGAGGTAGATGCAGAAAAAAATATATTCAGTTTGCAACCTGATGGAGGTCAGTATAGATGGACTAACAGAGAAAGTCCCACACACTACTAGAAGGCCAAATATTTTTTCAGAGCTAGATGTAGAAAAAAATTATATTCAGTTTGCAACCTGATGGAGGTCTGTATAGATGGATTAATAGAACAAGACCCACACACAGCTAGAAGCCCAATATTTTTTCAGAGGTAGATGCAGAAAAAAATATATTCAGTTTGCAACCTGATGGAGGTCAGTATAGATGGACTAATACAACAAGTCCCACACACAGCTAGAAGCCCAATATTTTTTCAGAGGTAGATGCAGAAAAAAATATATTCAGTTTGCAACCTGATGGAGGTCAGTATAGGTGGACTAATAGAACAAGTCCCACACACTGCTAGAAGCCCAAATATTTTTTCAGAGCTAGATGCAGAAAAAAATTATATTCAGTTTGCAACCTGATGGAGGTCAGTATAGATGGACTAATAGAATGATGCTATGCCCAAAAGATTTTACTTCACTAGGTGCAGTAAAAAAATTGGTATTCTATACACAGGTGGTATATCTTGCAACACAGATAGGCTACTCCACTGACTAACACACTCTGCAATAGGCCAAAAAGGATTAGCTTTGCTAGATTCAGCCAAATGCTGTGAAAAAAACTTGCACAGCACTGGCACAGACCTGCCTGGCAAAAACTGATAGGAACTGATGTAACCTAGTCCTGAAAAGGACTCCAATTACAATTAGTCTTTACTCCCACAACCTATCTATTTAAGAGCACAGACCTGCCTGATAAAAGTCGTAGGAAATGCTGTAACCTAGTCCTTAAAAGGACTGCAATCACAACTATTCCCTACTCCCAAGCTATCTGTATATTTGTGCGAAAATTGGCTTGAAATTAACAAGGTATAGCGCACACAGCAACAGCGGTGCCGTCTAACACGCAGCTGCAGCAGTGAGAAAATGGTGGCGACGGGGAAAATGGCTTGGTCTTATAGGGCAAGGACATGTGACATACACTGCCAATGACACATGCCCTTGCTTGTGTGAAAAAAAGGACTTCGCTCCGTGTGTGCGCTGCTGATAGGCTGACAGATTGCACCTCCCCACTGTAAATGCGGGAAAGAGAAAAAAAAATGGAGATCTTCATTGTTCCTGCAGAGATCCATCCCCTGCCCCTCCCCCCACCCCGCTGTACACTCAAACTGCGTATTAACATTAATTTTCATCATTACTGAGAAAAAATCCAGTTATGATTTTGGTGCACGAACAGTTATCGAACATAACCTCGAACAGCCGAATTTTTCTCAAATTGTTCGTGTTCGCCGAACGGCTCGAACACCGCCCAAAACAGCTCGAATTTGAGATTGGTGAACAGTTCGAGTAGAACAACGCTCATCTCTAGTTGTGACGTCCCTTCCACCCTGGATGACTTGGTGTCATTAGCTACCCTGATTGACATCCGTTTTCTGGAACATGCTAAGGAGACTACCCGGGAGAGAAGATTTCCAGCCTCGCAACTAGCAATTCCCCCGGCATGTTTGCCTGAGCCCATGCAAATTGACCAAACCAATATGGTCAAATCTCGCCAGGAGACGCGCTGAGCCGAGGGGAGTTGCTTCTACTGTGGCAGTAAAGAGCATCTGATCTGTTCCTGCCCGGTGGGGCCGGGAAACTCCAGTGTCTAGGACCACTCGGAGAGGTCGTCCTAGTCAAGAGTAAATCCTCTCCGTCCTTGATTCTGTCTGTTTCTATTTCCAATGGTGAGACCCGCTTCTTCGAGATTGCTCATCTGGATTCTGGAGCCGCCGGGAATGTCATTCAACAGGCTGTTGTGGAGCAGCATCAAATTCCTACCATACATCTGGCTGAACCGTTGGCGGTTGCCTCCGTGGATGGGAGGCTTTTTCCGGAGATCACCTTGCGCGTCACGGAGCCTGTAGCCCTTCAGGTGGGAATGCTGCTCTCGGAGAAGATCTCCTTTCATGTGCTGTTTGGTCTCTCTCACCCCCTCTTGCTTGGTCTACCCTGGTTACAAAGACATGAGCCCATCCTGAATTGGAGATCTGGTTAAGTGCTCCGTTGGGGTCAGGAATGCCATGAGTCCTGTCTGGTTCCGATTCATCCTGCTCGACCCCCATCTACTCCGGCTAATCTACCTGGTCTGCCGGCATCCTACTTGTCCTATGCGGACGTCTTCGACAAAAAGGAAGCAGAGACAAGACCACCTCATCGGCCGTATGATTGCCCCATCGACCTGGTGCCTGGTGCTCCTCCTCCCCGCGGGCATAACTGCGCATAAGGAATCCTGCACACCTCCTTACTATGCTAGCAGCAGGGCTCAACGTCATCAGGTGGTTTTTACTTTGAAATGTCTGGGAAATGTGAGTCACACAGCTGAGGAGTTGTGGTCAGCTCTGGAGAACCAGTTTCATGAATGGTTGTCTCCACTGGACCTGCAACCATGGAAGGCCGTGTGCTACAATGCTGCAAACCTGGGTGCGGCCCTTCGCAGGGGCAATGTCACACACGTGCCTTGTATGGCTCACGTGTTGAACCTGGTTGTCCAGCAATTTTTAGCCCACTATCCCGGACTCGATGGCCTTCTGCAGAGGGCACGGTCGCTGTGTGCTCACTTTTGCCGTTCACATCCCGCAGCTCAGCGACTTACATCGCTACAGTAGTCGTTGGGCCTGCCACTTCACCGACTGAAATGCGATGTGCCGACACGGTAGAATTCATCTCTGCACATGTCGCAGCGACTGTGGCAGCATCGACAAGCCCTGGTGCAATACGTTCTGACGTATAGCCTGGGCCAACGAGATCCAAAGGTGGGGCAAATCACGCTGGAGGAGTGGTCTCAGATCAGGGACCTATGCACCCTTCTGCACAGTTTTGAAATGGTGACGAAGATGTTTAGTGCTGACGATGCCATTATCAGCATGACTATTCCGGTGATGTACATGCTGGAGCATACGTTAAACAGAATTCGGAGTCAGGTGGTGGGACAAGAGGAGGTGGACAAAGTAGAGGAGGAGGAGTTGTATGCGGAAGGGCTAACATCTGCAAGGTCCAGACGGTCGGCAGCACCAAGGCGGCAGGCATGGGAGGGTGGGGGAGAGGGATTAACCATGGGGCATGGTAGCAGACAAACTGTTGAGGAAGGTGCAGGAGCCCAGGAAGAAGTGGAGAACGAACTGATGGAAGACTCATCAAATGAGGGAGACCTTGATCACATTTCTGTTGTGCGAGGTTGGGGGGAGAGGGCAGAGGAAGGAAGTATGATTGTTACCTCGCCACCAACACAACAGGGACTTGGTGCTCCTGGATGCGCAAGACACATGAGTGCCTTCTTGCTGTACTATCTGCAACATGACCCTCGAATTGTGAGAATTAGAAATAATCCTGACTACTGGGTTGCCACACTCTTAGATCCCCATTACAAAAGTAAATTTGCAGAAATTATTCCTGCCATAGAAAGAGATGCACGCATGCAGGAGTATCAGCAGAGACTGTTGCAGAATCTTACATGTGCTTTTCCCCAAAACACTAGTGGTGCACGTAGTGAATCTCACAGTTCCAACTTGCCAACCATGGGACCGTCGAGTGTTCAGCTCTCAAAATGTAACAGAAGCACAGTATCTGCTGGTAACATCAATTTTGCGGAATCATTTCATCACTTTTTTAACCCATCCTTTGCAAGGCCACAGGAGACAAGAAGTCTGACACATAGTCAACGCCTAGAGACGATGGTACAGGAGTATCTCCAAGTAAACATTGAAGTCATGACTGTGTCACTGGACCCTTGCTCTTTTTGGGCTTCCAATCTGGATAAATGGTCGGAGCTCGCCACTTACGCCTTGGAGATCTTGTCATGCCCGCAGCCAGCGTTCTGTCTGAACGTGTGTTCAGCGCTGCTGGTGGTGTGCTGACAGATAAGCACTTGCGGCTCTCCATTGGTAATGTAGACAGACTCACGTTCATAAAGATGAACAAATCTGTTATGCACACGCCCGGGCTAAGCGGCGTGTGCGTGTGATTGTAGTGATTCCACTGGACCGTGCCGGAGAGTGAATGCCTGGAGGGGCGTTACTAGGTATTCACCCGATCCGACCAGGGTCGCACGACGGCATACGACGCCAGTGCACCAAGGAGGAACCGAGCAGAGGGACCAGGTGCTACTCCAGGACAGACCCCGGACACGGCTGTTGACCCACACAGGGGAATACAGGAACAGGCTGGTAGGCTGGCACACAGACTGGTGGGTATAGGCAGGCACGACTGGTATGCAGGCAGGCGGGTATGCAGGCAGGGGGGTAAAGGCAAGCACAGCTAGAGTGCAGACAGGGAGGCACTAGCAGGTAGGAACACAGGCGGGATAGGACCCAGTACACACCGGGACACAGGAACAATACAGGCAAAGGGGTACAGGCAAGCACGGCTAGAGTGCAGACAAGGCTGAGCAGGGAGGACAGGGCTCTGTTCACACGGAACAGACAGGAAGGGAAAGGCAGAGCCAGACACTCACAGGGTACTTGCAGTGAAGTAGCGAGTGGACCACAAACTCACAAACGGGAGTACAGAGACAACTGGCAGGAGTTAGGTACGAGTTCAGACTCTGCAGAAAAAGGAAGGGAACGGACATAGAGGCAAAAACAGGTAAAGGATAGGAGAGAGTTCAGACTGGAACTGAGTGTACGGAGGAGACCGACACTGCAGCGGGATACAGGAGCGGGTCTGGGAATACTGCCCCCAGAGAGGCGGGACGAACAGGCAAGGAGCGTGTTCAGACAGGACAGACAAGATACAGGAGCGGGTCTAGGTAATCGGCCCCTAGAAGGCGGGAGGAACAGGCTAGGAGAGTGTTCAGACAGGACAGACAAGAGAACACAGAAAGGACTCAGTTCAGACACGGGAACTAATACCGAAAAGCAGGAGACATACAGGACTCAGTTCAGACACGGGAGCTGATACCGCAAAGCAGGAGACATACAGGACTAAGTTCAGACACGGGAACTAATACCGCAAAGCAGGAGACATACAGGACTCAGTTCAGACAGGCCTGGAAATACAGCCTCCAGGAAAGGCAGACAAGGAAACAAAGAACGGGACCTGGCACCTTCAGAGTGCAAGCACACACTGAAGGAAACACTATGCTCAGGCAGGGATAGAAGGGAGCTGCTGAGCTATATACCAAGTGACAGACAGCAATAGGCTGAGGACGCACAAGGGGTGTGACCCACAGCAGGTACAAAAGGCAGGAAGTGATCGGGCGCCGCCCTTAAGCAGCAGAAACAGACACAAACAGACAGCATGGAGGGAAGCCAGAGAGACATTCTGGACAGGAGATCAAGTGCGCCCTCTTGCACAGTGGGAGATGGACCACCATGCAAGGACGCCGCCAGGTATGTTACAAAATCATGGATCCGAAACGACTTTTCTACCCCTGTGTCATCCTGGGGAGAGTAAAAGCTTGATGATTTGTTAAAATCACCTCACCAACCGTTTTAAGCTTTAAAATTACTAATCATTTTATCTGTTTCTTGGCTGGAAAATAATTTGGGCTTTGTAGCAGTGTGCAGTACTGATTCTATTAGGCCATCTATACTAAGCTCAACCAGATTTAAAATTACTAATCATGTTTATCTGTATCTTGGCTGGAAAATAATTTGGGCCTTGTAGCAGTGTGCAGTACTGATTCTATTAGGCCATCTATACTAAACTCCATCAGATTTAAAATTACTCATCATATTTATCTGTATCTTGGCTGTAAAATAATTTGGGCTTTGTAGGAGTTTGCAGTACTGATTCTAATAGGCCATCTATACTAAGCTCCACCAGCTTTCAAATTAATAATAATTTTTAGCTGCATCTAGCCCGGAAAATAATTTTGGGGCTCCTAGAAGCGCAAGACACATGAGTGCCTTCTTGCTGCACTACCTGCAACATGACCCTCAGATTGTCAGAATTCTAAGTAATCCTGACTACTGGGTTGCCACACTCTTAGACCCCCACACTCTTCGATCAACCTTTTCATTTTAATAAAGAACAAAAAAATGGTCATTTTTGAAATTATAAGCATTAGCAGGTTATTAGAAATTGAAATCAAACAGTTTTCAACTCAAAATTGCATTCTAGGTGATGTTACATTTGCACATAGGACCCCTTGTTCGAAAGGAGCTTCTGACCTCTCTCGTCCATTGAATTTGTCAGGTTTTGGATGGTTTCTGCTTCAATTGTTTTGCATGAGGACAGAATACCCTCCCACAGCTGTTGCTTAGATGTGAACTGCCTCCCGCCATCATAGACACTCCTTTTGATGATGCTCCAGAGGTTCTGAATGGGGTTGAGGTCAGGGGAGCATGGGGGTCACACCATAAGTTTATCCCCTTTTATGCCCATATCAGCCAGAGATGCAGATGTGTTATGTGCAGCATGAGATGGTGCATTATCATGCATGAAAATGATCTTGCTGTGGAATACACAGTTCTTCTTCTTGAACCATGGCAGGAAGTGCTGTTTGAGAAACTCCACATACATTATGGAGTTCATCTTTACCCCTTCAGGGATCCTAAAGGGGCCGACAATCTCTCTCCCCATGATTCCAATCCAAAACATTACTCCACCTCCTCCTTGTTGGCGCTGTAGCCGTGTTGGCGTGGGGTGTCCATCAACCAGTCATCCTCCACTCCATCCATCTAGACCATCGAGCGTTGCACGGCACTCATCGGTGAACAAAACAGTTTTGAAGTCAGTCTTCATGTATTGTTTGGCCCACTGGAGCCGTTTCTACTTGTGTGCAGTGGATAGAGAAGGTCAACAGGATGGCTTACGCACAGCTGCAAACCTCTGAAGGACTCTGCACCTTGTTGTTCGGGGGACGTTGGAGGCACCAGCAGCTTCAAAAACGTGTCTGCTGCTATGACAAGGCTTTTTTGCCGCTGCTCTTTTAACCTGACGTAATTGCCTGTAGTAAAGAGTCCTCAATTTTGCCTTATCAGCACGCACATGTGTGTACTGTGAATCAGCTACATACTTCTTGATTGTGCGATAATCAGGATGAAGTGTCTTGGCAATGTTGATTGTAGTCATGCCTTGACCTAAACACTCCACAATTTGTTGCTTCTCATCAGCCGACACATGCTTTTTCTTTCCCATTTTGGCAGTAAATGTAGGCTGCTTAATAATGTGGGACAGCCTTCTTAAGTAGTCTTGCCTTTCATTGGACACACCTGCCAAACTAATTAGCACAGGTGTCTGCAATTGCTTACAGTGATATAAAGAGCCCTGACACACATCACCATCAATGAGTTTAACTGACAAACAGACAAATTCTTCCCTTATCACTCCTAAACACTTTTTGGATAATAATTTGGAACACAGTGTACATGCGCTTTTCCACAAAACACCAGTGGTTCACTTAGTGAATCTTACAGTTCTAACTTGCCAACGGTGGTCTGTATGGAGTTGCTCAATAAAGGGCCCAAAATTAAGATAACATAGGCGGGAGAGGTCTCTATGAATAGGAATTCCTAAGTATTTGATACACTTTGAGGGCCAGGCAAAGGGAAAGTTGGACTGGATGGAATCCTGTATGGATTTGGGGAGGGAGACATCGAGGGCCTCAGACTTCGCTGCATTGATTTTAAAATTTGACCATGTAACAAAGTGATCTATTTCAGCCATAACAGCAGGGATGGATATATGTGATTGAGTGATATATACTAGAACATCATCAGCAAATGCAGAGCACTTGTACTCGGTGCCTCCCACCTCAATCCCCCTAATATTGGGGTTATGGCGAATTGATGAAAGCAGGTGCTCCGTCACTAGGATGTATAAGAGAGGGGACAGAGGATATCCCTGCCTTGTTCCATTGGTGATTATGAAAGGTGATGAAAATGTTCCATTTATCTTCAGCCTAGGTGACGTATTGCGATACAGGGCCGTGATTTTGCCTATAAAAGGGTCCCCTAGACCCCTACCCCAAGCTTTTTAAGGGAATAATATATGGCGTGCCAGGAAACTCTATGGAGTGCTTTCTCAGCATCCAACGAGAGTATCTAATTACAAATTTTTAACTGCATCTAGCCCAGGAAATACTTTGTGCCAAGTAGCAGTGTCTGCTAGTCAGCGGATTATCTCAGCTCTTAAGCAAGCTACACCACCTGTAGTTTGGACACTTAATTTTTTCAAAGGAAATGCTTTGGGCCCCCAGGACACTCAGTGAAGAGCATCGGGGAGGCACCCCAAGGCACAGGGGCTGGGACTGCCGGTAGGACGCCTTGCGGTAGACCGCCAAGCTCGATCCTTATAAAAGCTTTTTAACTGCAGCAGCTTTAGTGGACGCTACTGGAGCTGGAATTACGGGGCTGCTGGCATGAGACTTGCCCTCCAATAGATTCTTGTAAAAGGATTTAAAGTGTATTCATTCAAGTTAGAGAAACAATTTAAATTAAAAAGCTTAGACCTGCCTCCACCGCAGGGGGGCTCGCTCGACCCACCAGCGGAGAGGCACCAGTATTGGGAGAGGGGGCTGGCCATCAGGGTCCACCGCAGCTCTGGCACAAACCCGGCGACACAGAGGTCGCACGAGAGCAGGAACGGACTGGCCGTGTCGGCTTCGCACTTTTTTGGTTTTAGAAGGGCATGACATGCCTATATCTGTGTCTCCCCCTCCATTTACACCTCCACCTCTTTTCTTTTCGCATGACTATATGTATTTGTCACTTTTCCTTGTGTAAGTTGTGTCTTCTGAGCAGTTTGTCAGCTTTGGGACACCTTTGAAGGTGTTTTCTATGTGTTTCTATGTGTTTTTGTTTGCCTGCCATTGGTTTTAACGGTGTTCGACAAACAGTTCGACGAACAGTTCGGCGAACATACGGGTGTTCGACGAACCGAACCGAACTCGAACACTACGTGGGTGGCTCAACACTACTCCCAACCTATCTGTCTATTTTAGAGCAAATTCGCTTGCAATTCACACAGTTAGAAAGTATAGCGCCCACAGCAGCAGCGGTGCCGTCTAACACTCAGCTGCAGCAGTGAGAAAATGGTGGCGACGTGGAAAATGGCTGGGTCTTATAGGGCAAGTGTAACGGGGCCGGGTGGTGGAACCACTGTGCCTTAGAACAAGGAGGGACCCCGAGAGGCAGGTGTTAGTCTGGGGACGACCTTGTAATTGAGCAGGTGGCTCCCACGGGTCAGATAGCTGGGACTGACCGGTGTAGCGGGTGGACACAACAGGAGGGTAGCAGTCTCTGGTGAGCAGGCGGGTGGTCACGGCAAGTGACTGCAGAACGGGTAAGAGTCTCTTGGCAGTCAGGCAGGTGGTCACGGCAAGTGACAGCAGAGCAGGTAAGAGTCTCTTGGCTGGCAGGCAGGTGGTCACGGCAAGTGACAGCAGATCCTCCAGGTAGGCTAGCAGGCGGGTAGGAGAGCGCTCCCAGGTGAGCGGGCTAGCAAGTACGGCAGGTAGCAGGCAGGTAACTGGCAGGTGCTTCCTGGTCCGTAGGTGGACTTGCCCACAGACAGACTGGTGGATGCTTGAGACCGACTGTCGGGCTGAAGAGCAGACAAGCAGGCAGACCGGACTAGTAGTCAGGCTGGCAACGGGACCTGAGGGCTGAAGCAGAGGTGAGTATGCTTTGCAACAACTTTGCTCGGGCACCTCCATTTTGTAGGAAGTGCCTTATATATGGGAGGTCCTCCAGCTATTGGCCCGGGACTCCTTAGCACGGTGCGCGCGGTCCCTTTAAGAGAGGGGGAGCGTGCACGCGCCCTAAGCACAGTGCCTGGGAAGGAGCGCACGCCGGCAGCAGCGAGGGAAGGAGCGCTGGAGGACGCTGGGCCCGGAACAGGAAGGTAAGAGGGACGGCGTCTCTGCCTAGCAGGGGGCAGAGACGCTGATGCTACAGCAAGGACATGTGACATACACAGCTAATGACACATGCCCTTGCTTGTGTGACAGACTGACAGACTGCACCTCCCCACTGTAAATGTGAGAATGAAAAAAAAATGGAGATCTTCATTATTTCTGCAGAGAACCATTCCCTGCCCCTCCCCCCACCCACTGTACACTCAAACTGTGTATTAACATTAATTAACAGCATTACTGTGCAAAAATCCAGTTACGATTTTGGTGCACGAAGAGTTATCGAACATAACCTCGAAAAGCCGGATGTTTTTCAAATCATTCGTGTTCGTCGAACGGCTCGAACACCGCCCAAAACAGCTCGAATTTGAGATTGGCGAACAGTTCGAGTCGAACACCGCTCATCTCTACTCACAATAAAACATACAAAAACAAAACCAAAATGGATTTTCCTGGGAAATATGTTAAGGAACATTCTTTCCAGGGTAATGACTTGTATACAAAGCAAAATAAATAACCAAAAACAAAAATACTCCTCCACACCTTGGGCTATATTCACACTTAGAGTTTTTGATGCGTTTTTGCACTTTTGCATTGCTTTCACCCGTGACAAATGCATTCACCAGGAAATGTCATTTTAACATTTTCCAACCTTATCTGGCCATGTGGTGTGTGAAACATCATCAGACACATCCTGTTTCATTTATGAAGGAGGGACACTTAAAGTCACAAAGCCTATTTTTATAGGGCCATCAGGCGGCCTTTACTATTCTTAAAGGGCAAGCCGTCGGCCCTCACTATTCTTAAAGTGCAATCAGTCGGCTATGTTTTATTGTTCCCATTACTAAAGAGTAGGTCTCCTATACTGTTATTGCGTATGCAGTGAGTGGCAGGGCTGCCCAAAATTTTGATGCACCCCAATACCACTTTGAAAATTTG
Source organism: Phyllobates terribilis (assembly GCF_046119375.1). Lineage (NCBI taxonomy): Eukaryota > Metazoa > Chordata > Amphibia > Anura > Dendrobatidae > Phyllobates > Phyllobates terribilis. The sequence continues at coordinate 27,586,433 of NW_027362767.1, read as the reverse complement.
GACGCACCCCAATGCCAATTTGAAGAGATTTAGAGGAGAGCCTCCTGAAAACAATGTTCCCATTATTAGGAAGTAGGTCTCCCATTGTGTTTGCCTATGCAGTGAATGCAAGGGCTGCCAAAAATTTGGAGCCACTCAAATGCCCCTTGGAAGAGACGTAGAGGAGGGCATGCTGAAATTTTTTTTTCCCATTATTAGGAAGTGGGTCTCCCATTGTGTTTGCCTATGCAGTGAATGGAAGGGCTGCCAAAAGTTGGGAGGCACTCCAATGCCCCTTGGAAGAGATGTGGAGGCGGGCCTCATAAAAAATGTTCCCATTAGAAAGGAGCGGGTCTCCTATACTTGTAATGCCCATGCACTAAGTGTATGGGCTGACAAACATTGACACCTGGGGGGTATACATGAACATGCTTTATAAAAAAATTTTTTTACGGGCATCATAAACACCCTTCAAAAAAATTATGTGGGTGTTGGTCACGGACCACGGTCACCCTGGTGATATGGTGGTGGAGGATGAGGAGAAGGAGGAGGACAAGAGCAAATAGCCAAAATCAGGAAGCGTATACCCATGTGTGGGTGTGAAGAGGTGCATGGGAATACACCTCCCAAAAAAAGACATTGGATTTGAGTTTATGTTACACTGCTATCTTTCAGTGGTGTTGAGAAGCCTGGCCCAATCCAGCCCTTGTTCATTTTTATAAGAGTCAGCCTGTCTGCATTTTCAGTTGACAGGTGGATGCGCTTATCAGTTATAATTCCACCAGCGGCACTAAAAACCTGCTCTGATAAAATGCTGGCGGCAGGACAGGCCAGGACCTCCAAGGCGTAGAGAGCCAGTTCATTCCACGTATCCAGCTTGGATACCCAATAATTATAAGGCACAGAGGAATCACGGAGGATGTTGATACAGTCGGTAAGGTACTCCCTCAGCATCTTACCAAACTTTGCACTCCTTGTGAGAGTACCCCATGCCTCAGGGCCTGTGCGATGGGAGGGGCTGAGAAAATTCTCCCAGAACTTTGACAGTGTTCCCCTGCCTCTACTGGATTGAAGTTGTGTCTCTCTCGCCTGTACTCCTTGGTTGTCCAACCAACTGTGACCTCTGCCGCCAGCGTTTTCAGATGGGAATTTTTTTAATAGTTCCGCAACAAGGGCCTTCTGGTACTGCCCCATTTTTGTAGACCTGTCCGCCTCAGGAATAAGAGTTATAAAGTTCTCCTTTTAGCATGGGTCTAGAAGTGTCACCAACCAGTAATGACTGTCACCCAAAATGTTGAGAACGCGAGGGTCATGGGAAAGGCAGCGTAACATAAACTCAGCCATGCGTGCCAGACTGCTAACAGGCAAGACTTCCATGTCCTCACCAAGAGGATGACTGACCATGCTCTCCTCCTCCTCTCTGTCCTCTGGCCATCCACGCTGAACAGACCGTATGACAGTTGTGCAGGTAGTACCGTCTATAGCGCATGAAACTAGCTCCTGTTCTTCTTCCTCCTCCTCCTCTTCCTCATTGTCACCCAATCTACGTTGGGATGAGATGAGGCTGGGCTGTGTGTAATCACCCTGTATGGTTCCTTGCTCCATCTCATCGCGCTCCGCCAGCAATGTATCCTCTTTGATTGTGAGCAGAGAGCATTTCAGAAGACAGAGAAGCAGGATGGTTACGCTAATTATGGCGTCATCGCCGCACACCATCTTGGTGGAGTCCTCAAAGTTTCGGAGGATGGTATATATGTCTGACATCCATGTCCACTCCTGAGGTCTTATGTGTTGAGTCTGAACTGAATACCGACTGCCTTGTTGATGCTGGTACTCAACAACTGCCCTCTTCTGCTCACAAATCCTTCCTAACATCTGCAGTGTAGAGTTCCAATGCGTGGGGACATCACACACCAGTCTTTGAGCCGGAAGCTGCAAATGATGCTGAAACACGGCAAGGGCGGCGGAAGCTATAGGTAACTTTCTAAATTGGGCACACAGGGGCGTCCTTTAACAAGCAGATCTGGGTAGGATTTGAGAAACCTCTGAACCACGAGGTTAAGCACATGGGCCAGGCATGGTACGTGTGTGAGCTCGCCTCGCCTCAGAGCCGCCACCAGGTTCCGGCCATGGTCACATATGACCATGCCTGGCTGTAGGTTCAGCGGTGTGAGCCACAGATCTGCCTGCTCTTTCTGTGCTGTCCACAACTCTTCAGCATCGTGCGGTTTGTCACCTAAGCATATTAGCTTCAGCACAGCCTGTTGCTGCTTGGCCGAGGCAGTGCTGCAGTGCTTCCTGCTTGTGACTGATGTGGTCATTTCAGAAATGGAGGCTGAAGAGGAGGAGGAGGCTGAGGAAGATGAGGTGCCGGAGCTGTAGACCGTGGTGGCAACCCTGATTGAACTAGGGCCCGCAATCCTTGGCGTCGGGAGGACATGTTCCATCCCAAGGTCCGACTGGGTCCCGCCTTCCACTATGTTAACCCAGTGTGCCTTCAGCGAGATGTACCGTCCCTGCCCACAAGCACTTGTCCACGTGTCTCTGGTTAGGTGGACTTTACTGATAACTGTGTTGTTGAGGGCACAGCTAATGTTTTGGGACACGTGCTTTTGTAATGTGGGGACGGCACACCAGGAGAAATAGTGGTGGCTGGGGACCGAGTATAGAGGGATGGCCGCCGCCATTAGGCTGCAGAATGCTTCCGTCTCCAGGAGCCTAAAAGGCAATATTTCGAGCGCAAGCAGTCGTGAAATGTGGGAATTTAGTAGTGTAGCTTGTGGGGTGTTGGCTGCCTATTTGCTCTTGCATTACAAGGACTGCGGTATAGAATACTGAACGCTGCGCTGGGAAAAGGACGTAGACATGCTTCCTGATGCTGCTACTTAAGAGTGTGCAACGACAGGTGCAGGGCAGGAGTCATCTTCGCATGCACCATGGACAGGGGATTGGCTTGCATGCACAACAGCAGAAGAAGCAGTGGTGCCACACGCAGACACTGTTCCTGGACCCTGGGGTTTGGCCCACAAAGTTGGGTGCTTTGCTGCCATGTGCCTGATCATGCTGGTGGCGGTCAGGCTGCTAGTTTTGACACCTCTACTGATGCTGGCCTGGCAGGTGATGCAAATGGCCTTTTTGGGGTTATTGGCAGAGTCTTTAAAAAACAACCAGACTCGGGAAGACCTAACAGTTGTACTGACAACTTCCTTCATGTTGGTGTTACAGGGAATGGTTGCCTGCCTTCTCTCTGCGGCCACCACACTGCTTCTTCCTGCCTTTTGGGGTGCTCTGCCTCCCTCCACCTGTGTGCTGCTGTCCTCGCTCTTCGTGACCTCCTGCAAGGTTGGGTCAGTTACTATATCATCCACCACCTCATCTTTCACCGCACCCTTGTCCTCCTCCTGACTTTCTGTCCATTGTGTCTCATCATCAACCACCTCTTGTGACACGTTCCCACCATCACCTTCGTGTGACCGTGGCTTGTCAAATATTTGGGCATTGCTACATGCGATCTCCTCTTGCCCCGCTTCAAGTGGACCGGGCGAGAGGCCCGAATCTATAAATGGAAAAGTGAACAGCTCTTCGGAGTGTCCAAGTGAGGAATCAGTTGTCTCTGGGCACTCGGCATGGTGGGAAGGAGGAGGATCAGGGTGAGGAACATGCAGTCTAGACTCACGACTTCTGAGACTTGACCGTGTGGAAGACAGGGTGGTGGTGTTGGTGGTGGCAAAGTGACTGGAAGCATTATCTGCTATCCAACCAACAACCTTTTGACACTGCTCTTGGTTCAATAGTGGTGTACTGCGGTCCCCTAGGATTTGGGAGAGGAAGGTCGGGTGAAAAGATGGTGTCAATTGCTTCACTGACACACTGAAAAAAAAATGTAATGGATGCCAGAAATGGCAGTATTTTCTGAAGACGTATATGTGATCCATGTGATGGAGAAAACACAGTTTTAAATACCTGGCCTGTAGGTAAGTAACTAATTTGAACAGCAAACTGGTGTAAATTGCTTCACTGACACACTGAAACAAATTTTTAAAGGAGGCCAGCAATGACAGTATTTTCTGAAACTGTATATGTGATCCGCGTGATGGACAAACCACAGTTTTAAGTAGCTGGATTTCTAGCACTGTAATATGGAAAGGACCTGGCTGTATTCTGCAGTGCCAAAAAACAAATGGCGCAGAACAACTGTGTTCTCTGGATTGCTTTTTAAGCAAATAATGAGGATTAAGATCTAAAAAAAATTATTCCTGTCCCCTGAGACCTGGGCCTATTTCTAGAAATATCTAACAGCAGCAGCAGACAAAACTGGAATGGAGCCTCTTGTGCTATGTGCACTGCAGTCCGCTATATACCCTGCCTGCCTGCCTATATACACTACCTGCCTGATATCTCTGCAGATGGATTAGTCCTCAGAAGGACTGTTTGTTGAGATGGATATGTGTCTCTAATATAGTCTGTACACCTACACTAAGTAGAAACAAGCAAATCTCTCCCTAGCTCAGCAGCATCTCTCCCTACACTGTCTGATTCTGGAGTGACTGTGACGAGCATGGCGGTGCCAGGTCTGATATAGACCTGATAACGCTCTGCAGCCAGCCAATCACTGTAATGCCACAACCAACATGGCTACGGCATTACAGTGAGTGTCAGGTAATCCCTGCATGTTCATTGGCTCTGTAAAGAGTGTCAAACATGCAGGGAGGAGACCCGAGCTCCCACCAAGCAACCTGGGGAATACTCGGCGAGCGCCGAGCATCTCGACCAGTGAGATGCTCGGGCGAGCACCGAGCAGTAGCGAGCATGCTCGCTCATCACTAATGCTGACTACTGGGTGGCCACTTTATTAGATCCACGTTATAAGAGTCAATTTTGCCAGATGCTTCCTGCCCTGGAAAGGGACCCGCTTATGTTGGAGTATCAAAACAATCTTTTAAGCAACCTTAATAGAGGTTTTCTCCAAGATAACAGTGAGGCACACAGTGTGCATCGCAGCTGTAGTCTTTCAACCTTTGGCACATCAGTTCATCAACGCCAAAACATTAGCCGCAGCAGCAGAGTAAGTGGTAGAAGCAATTTCTGGGAGTCCTTTCACACATTTTTTGCACCAGCTCGTGCACCAGCACAACAGGGTACAAGTTTGACATGTAGAGAATGACTGGAAAGGATGGGCAGGAGTATCTAGATTTCAATATCAATACGATCAGGGAGGGATTGGACCCTTTTACATTTTAGTCTTCAAAAATGGATGAATGGCCTGAACTTGCTTCTCACGCCTTGGTTTTATCATGCCCTGCAGCCAGCATATTCTCTGAACGTGTTTTTAGTGCAGCTGGTAGTGTCTTGACGGATAAGCGCACCCGGCTGTCCCCTGAAAGTGTAGACTGCCTAACTTTCATCAAGATGAACAAGTTGTGGCACCCTACTACCACAGGTACCACAGAACCCAAAAGGGTGCATGGACGGACTTCTCCACCAGAGGGCCCCATTACACAACAGACACCTCCACCCTTCCTCCTCACACCACCAGAGGGAGCCCTGTTAGGGATTTATAAACTGGAAGGTGGAGTTAGGTAGGGTGAGTGTGCTGACACTGAGATCAGTGAAGGAGCAGCACGTCTGCTGCTGTGTTGAGGGCCCTGAGTGTGGCCGAGGCAAGGAGAGAGGATTTAAGGGGGCAGAGGAGCATCTAAAGCTCACCCCAGGAGACAAGCCGGACACCGGGTCTGCGCCTACAGGGTTCTCTACACCCAGTAGGGACAACTGGCATACCAGGAGGCTTCCAGACCTACTACCAAGTAGTCAGGTGAGAGGGCAAAACAACATCGAAGCTAAGCCAAGTTCCAGGCTGGCCAGAAGCTTAGAGAGAGGAAGACATGGACCAGGAGGCCTACAACCCGCTCACTGGGGAGAGTTCTGAAGTGCACCCTTCCTATTAAGTACCCTGGACCCTACCTGCCGTTACACCAGTAAAGGTACTGAAGCAAATCCCCTGGGTGCGTGTCTGTCATTCCCCCTGACCCGACCGGGCCACCTCTCACCTGAATCCCTTCTATCAACCCTGCCCGGGGGCCTGCTCTGCCTGTGGGGAGCAGAAACATCCAAGCTGCCATCCCATCACCCCCGGAGGTCTGCAGCAGCACTGGTATTCATTACCGGTATCACAGGTGGCATCACAAGACAAACTGTTAACAAAAACCCCCTTTTAAAGAGTGACCCCAGAGGACGGGCCCGGGAGCCGACTGCCATGACATCCTACAAAGAAGGTAAAGGCCCGGGTACCGAGTAACCCCCGTATTCCCCCTGGGCGAATCAGCTCTTCCAGGCATCACGAACAGGATGTCGTGCCCGTTGCCACCGGGTACTGTGTGCCGTATTTGAACTGTGTTTGAACTGTGGTGAACATCGCCAACATTACCGCGTCGCCGCGCGGGAAGAAGAGGGGCGTAACCACGAGAACCAGAGAGGCATTACCATTGGTAGCGCGCGAAGCTCAAGCCCCGCCTCGCGCTCTGACGCAGACCAGGATGCGTCAGGTCCTGGAAGGAGACCATCGTCTGCGGAGCTGCGGCCTACCCGAAAAAGAAAGAAGGTAAGCTACGCTTTACTAGGGGGGCGCAACCATGGCCGATGACCAGCAAGACGCCGAAGAACCAGTTAACTGTCCCAATGTTCAACTCGCGCCCGGCGCTGCTCAGGCCGGAGTGGCCACCCCACCAGCAGGGGTCATGACTCCATTGATACCCATGGCCCTGCCGTATATCCCCGGAGTGAAATGGCTTCCCCAGTATGACGGCAAACCAGACATCCTGTCTGGATTCAAAAGGAAAATATGCGGTGTATTAGACATGTACTCAATTACTGGTAAATAGTGTTGAGCCACCCCGGTAGTGTTCGAGTTCGGTTCGGTTCGTCGAACACCCTTGTGTTCGCCGAACTGTTCGTCGAACTGTTCGTCGAACACCTTCGAACACCGTTAAAACCAATGGCAGGCAAACAAAAACATATAGAAACACATAGAAAACACCTTCAAAGGTGTCCAAAAGCTGACAGACTGCTCAGAAGACATAACTAACACATGGAAAAGTGACAAGTACATATAGTCATGCGAAAAGAAAAGAGATGGAGGAGTAAAAGGAGGGAGAGACACAGATATAGGCATGTCATGCCCTTCTAAAATCCAAAAAGTGAGAAGCCGACACGGCCAGTCCATTCCTGCCCGTGCCACCTCCGTGTCGCCGGGTTTGTGCCAGAGCTGCGGTGGACCCTGATGGCCAGCTCCCCTCTCCCAATACTGGTGCCTGTCCGCTGGTGGGTCGAGCGAGCCCCCTGTGGTGGAGGCAGCTCTAAGCTTTTTAATTTAAATTGTCTCTCTAATTTGAATGAATACACTTTAAATCCTTTTACAAGGATCTATTGGAGGGCAAGTCTCATGCCAGCAGCCGCGTAATTCCAGCTCCAGTAGCGTCCACTAAAGCTGCTGCAGTTAAAAAGCTTTTATAAGGATCGAGCTCGGCAGTCCACCGCAAGGCGTCCTCCCGCCATTCCCAGCCCCTATGCCTTGGGGTGCCTCCTGATGCTCTTCACTGAGTATCCCGTGGTCCCGAAGCATTTCCTTTGAAAAAATTAAGTGTCCAAACTACAGGTGATGTAGCTTGCTTAACAGCTGGGATAATCCGCTGACTAGCAGACACTGCTACTAGGCACAAAGTATTTCCTGGGCTAGATGCAGTTAAAAATTTGTAATTAGATACTCTCGTTGGATGCTGAGAAAGCATTCCATAGAGTCTCCTGGCACGCCATATATTATTCTCTTAAAAAGCTTGGGGTAGGGGTCTAGGGGACCCTTTTATAGCCAAAATCACGGCCCTGTATCGCAATACGTCACCTAGGCTGAAGATGAATGGAACTGTAGCACCCCGAGGGCTCGGTTGCTACAGACGTATTGCACCTCACCCAGAGGTGTGATATCTCACTCTCAGGTAAGGCTGGAGTGTGGATCAGGACCCCGACACCTGCATGCATTACACCACATTGCCGTGGGGCAGGGTGACCAATATGCCCCTGAGATGGGTACGACAGTCCCTGTCCCTGGCTGGAGTGGGGGGAGGGAACACCGAGGAAGGGAAACCCTGTAGTGCAGGAGCAGGGAGGAAGCAGTTCCTGGGTGCATTGAGAAGGAAGTATAAAAGGTGGGCACCATCTTAGTTCAGTGCAGAGAAGTCTGAGCAGAAGTGACAGGGAGCAGGGGCTCTGCATGAGCTCTGCTCCGGAGGCGGGCCTAGTAACAGAGGCCCAGGCCTGGAAGAGGGAGAAGGAAGGAAGAGGAGCGGAGAAGGCTCCAGGACCGAGGAACGAAGGGATCCCAGGGGTGCGGACGGGCGAGTCGCCACCGCACGCCAGAATCCACCTGCGTGGAGGGGTCAGGCCAAAGGGGGAGACCGGTCCCCGAAACTAGTGGAGGCGGGAAACGACCCTCAGCTAGAAACCGGAGGCTGAAACATTTTATGTGCGCAGCCCCTCGCTACACCCGCTAGGAAGGCACCACATAGGGTCAGGGAAAATGGCACCAAGTGTACCAAGAGGAGGCCTGAGGCAGCCAGACAGAAGCATTGGTAAGAAAGGCCAGGGAAAGGACTCACAAAGGGGGTCCTATGAAGCGCTCCAAAGTTATCTGGGAGTTGTCTGAGCCCCTCACCTGGTGAGCACAGTACGACGTGGGCAGCCGTTACCTGCAGAAGTGGTCTGGATAATAAGAACTGTGAGTAAAGGCCCTGGACTGCATCACTGACTCCGTGTCGTTACTGTTACTGCCCTGCACCATCACCCCCATCCTCTGCATACACTGCCCTGAGGCTATACTCCTCCCGTGGGGAGTTATACTACGCTCTGCTGCACCCACAACACCAGCCTCAGCGGACTGCCCTGCAGCGGCAGTTCACTCTGACCGCAATCTACGGGTGGCGTAGTCGGACATTTAAACATCAAAACCACATAAATAGTTCCGCCACTGGTTTGACCTCCCTGAGCCACGGAACCGGGTCGCCGCCACGGAGACTACAACCACCAGCATCCACCAAAAAGGGTCTGCCTCCGGGTGTCCCAAGGCCCAGGGGGTGCTTCAGAACATTTTCATCACCTTTCATAATCACCAATGGGACAAGGCAGGGATGTCCTTTGTCCCCTCTCTTATACATCCTAGTGACGGAGCACCTGCTCTAATCAATTCGCCATAACCCCAATATTAGGTGGATTGAGGTGGGAGGCACCGAGTACAAGTGCTCTGCATTTGCTGATGATGTCCTAGTAAATATCACTCAATCACATATATCCATCCCTGCAGTTATGGCTGAAATAGATCACTTTGTTACATGGTCAAATTTTAAAATCAATGCAGCGAAGTCTGAGGCCCTCGATGTTTCCCTCCCCAAATTCATACAGGATTCCATCAAGTCCAACTTTCCCTTTGCCTGGCCCTCACAGGGTATCAAATACTTAGGAATTCCTATTCATAGAGACCTCTCCCATCTATGTTTTCTTAATTTTGGGCCCTTTATTGAACAACTCCATACAGACCACGGTTGGCAAGTTAGAACTGTAAGATTCACTACGTGAGCCACTGGTGTTTTGTGGAAAAGCACATGTACACTGTGTTCCAAATTATTATGCAAAAAGTGTTTAGGAGTGATAAGGGAAGAATTTGTTTGTTTGTCAGTAAAACTCATTGATGATGATGTGTGTTAGGGCTCTTTATATCACTGTAAGCAATTGCAGACACCTGTGCTAATTAGTTTGGCAGGTGTGTCCAATGAAAGACAAGACTACTTAAGAAGGCTGTCCCATGTTATTAAGCAGCCTACATTTTCTGCCAAAATGGGAGAGAAAAAGGATTTGTCAGCTGCTGAGAAGCAACAAATTGTGGAGTGTTTAGGTCAAGGCATGACTACAATCAACATTGTGCGATGATCAGGATGAAGTGTCTTGGCAATCAAGAAGTATGTAGCTGATTCACAGTACACACGTGTGCGTGCTGATAAGGGCAAATTGAGGACTTTTTCCTACAGGCAATTACGTCAGGTTAAAAGAGCAGCGGCAAAAAAGCCTTGTCATAGCAGCAGACAAGTTTTTGAAGCTGCTGGTGCCTCCAACGTCCCCCGAACAACAAGATGCAGGGTCCTTCAGAGGTTTGCAGCTGTGCGTAAGCCATCCTATCGACCTCCTCTATCCACTGCACACAAGCAGAAACGGCTCCAGTGGGCCAAACAATACATGAGACTGACTTCAAACCTGTTTTGTTCACGGATGAGTGCCGTGCAACACTCGATGGTCCAGATGGATGGAGTGGAGGATGGCTGGTTGATGGACACCCCACGCAAACATGGCTACAGCGCCAACAAGGAGGATGTGGAGTATTTTTTTGGGCTGGAATCATGGGGAGAGAGATTGTCGGCCCCTTTAGGATCCCTGAAGGGGTAAAGATGAACTCCATAATGTATATGGAGTTTCTCAAACAGCACTTCCTGCCATGGTTCAAGAAGATGAACCGTGTATTCCACAGCAAGATCATTTTCATGCATGATAATGCACACTCTCATGCTGCACATAACACATCTGCATCTCTGGCTGATATGGGCATAAAAGGGGACAAACTTATTGTGTTACCCACATGCTCCCCTGACCTCAACCCCATTCAGAACCTCTGGAGCATCATCAAAAGGAGTGTCTATGATGGCGGGAGGCAGTTCACATCTAAGCAACAGCTCTGGGAGGGTATTCTGTCCTCATGCAAAACAATTGAAGCAGAAACCATCCAAAACCTGACAAATTCAATGGACGAGACAGTTCAGAAGCTCCTTTCGAACAAGGGGTCCTATGTGCAAATGTAACATCACCTAGAATAAAGTTTTGAGTTGAAAACTGTTTGATTTCAGTTTCTAATAACCTGCTAATACTTATAATTAGTGTTGAGCATTCCGATACTGAAATATCGGGTATCGGCCGATATTCACTGTATCGGAATTCCGATACTTAATTCCGATACTTTTATAATATCGAATACCGGAATCGGAAGTTCCCATAATGCCTGCGCTCTGCAGTGTCTCTGAAGGATGACAAGCTGGATGGCAGCGCTCAGCTGCGATCCAGCTTGTCATCAGAATGCCATCCCAGCGTGGGAGAATTCTCCTGATTGTTTAAAAGCCGGCGCGGTAAAAAGCCGCCGGCTTTTAAACAATCACGCAGCCCCATACTGCTTCCCCGCAGCCTCCCACCCCGATCCTCCGCTCCCCTCGCCACCTCCCATCCCGATCGTAAATTAGGACCGGGCGGGGAGCGCAGCACCAAGGAGCGAAGGACCCGGGCGGGGAAGCCGGCAGTGAAAAGACTTCACCGCCGGCTTTCCCGTTCTGTGCTGCGCTTTCCCGCCGGTTATTTCAAATGAACAGCTGAGGTATCAGGTGATGCCGATCAGCTGTTCATTTGAAGTAGCCGCGGTGCCCTCAGAGGGTTCATGTGAGTTCATGCTTGACTGCATGAACTCACATCAACTTTCCCACGGCCGCACAGGTCAGCCTCACCTCCCGGACCCGTCATGATTAGTGTGTGCGGGGTGTGTGTGTGTGCGGGGTGTGTGTGCGGGTGTGTGTGCGGGGTGTGTGTGTGCGGGTGTGTGTGCGGGTGTGTGTGCGGGCAGACATAGGCCGATGTGACACTACTACTCCCATCGGCCTATGTCTGTCCCCCGTCCACTCCTGCCAGCAGGATCAGCTCGATGGGAGCAGTAGTTCCCATCAGCCTGATCCTGCTATTTAAATTGCCCTACTGTGTCCCCAATAAATGTTAAATACATGTCATTGGTGGCCAGTGGTTACCTAAAAGAAATTAGTTCATACATTACCTGTCCCCGCCGATCGCCACCTAAAATAAAGTAAAAAATAAAAAACTACACCTATACTCACCAAGACACCTAATTCCCCGAAGCCATCGATCTCCTGTAATAAAATATAAAATAATAAACCACAACCTTATCCTTACCCCTCTGTAGTAGTCCACGAGTGTCCCACGAAGATCTCCAGTTCAGAGCAGCCACATAGAATGTGACCGCTCTGAACCGCTGCCGCCGCTAGAATGACGGGGCCGTAAGGGTTCACCGGAGTTCAGGCAGCGCTGCTCCAGTTAGCTCCTTTACGGCACTGCTGTATCGTGAGAAATTCCCACGGTACAGCACTGCCGTAAAGGAGGTCTCCGGAGCTGCGCTGCCTGAATGCACTCCGGTGACCTCAGTCAGTGGCTCCCGCTGCCGGGAGCGGACGTGTTCCCGGCAGCGTGAGCTTACAGCAGCCATGCACAGCTGTCACCATCTCCAGATGTGACAGCTGTGCATGGGAGATCAGCGCAGGAACGTGGACAGGTAACTATTTTTTTTTTAGTAAACTAAGAATTAAATAAAATGGTGTTTTATTTCAAATAAATTATTTTTTTCTGGGTGTAGTGTGTTTTTTCTTTTTAACACTTTGTAGGTTAGTAATGGGGGTGTCATATAGACGGCCATCATTACTAACCTGGGCTTCATGGCAGCTGGCGCTGACATGAACCCCACCACTATTACCCCCTGCCACCGCACCAGGGCAGCGTGGAAGAGCGAGGCTAAGTGCCAGAATTGGCGCATCCTATGGATGCGCCATTTCTGGGGCGGCTGACGGCTGGTGTTTCTAGCCTGGGAGGGGGCCAATATTCATGGCACCCTTCCTGAGCTATTAATATCAGCCCCCAGCTGTCTGCCTAGCCTTTGCTAGCTATTAAAATAGAGGGGACCCCACGTCATTTTTTTGGGGGGGGTCCCCCATTTTAATAGCTAGTAAAGGCTAGGTATTCAGCTGGGGGCTGATATTAGTAGCCTGGGAAGCTCCGTGGGTTTTACCCACTTCCCAGGCTTCAAACATCTGCCCCAGCCGTCTGCTTAACCTCCGCTAGAGACTAAAATTATGGGGGATCCCACGCCATTTTTTTTTTAAATAAATCCTTTATTTTAACACTAAATGACATTTGAGGACTTAATAAAGATGCAGTCCCTAAATTGTTATTTATTTTTTAATAAATTTTTCCCAAAACTTTTGACGTGGGCTTCGCCATATTTTTGTATGCCAGCCAGGTACAGCATCCAGCTTCTATGAACGCGCCATTTTCCGGGGCGGCCGCGGACTGCAATTTTCAGCGGGGGGGGGAGGGCAGAAAGCTTGGGCCTCCCTGCGCTGCAGATTCCATCCCCCAGCTGCCTAGTTGTACCTGGCTGGACACAAAAATAGGGAGAAGCTCCACGTTTTTTTTTTTTAATTATTTCATGAAATTCATGGAATAATTAAGAAAAAAAGGGCTTCCCTATATTGTTGTGTTCGGCTAGGTACAAATAGGCAGCTGGTGGTTGGGGGCAGCCCGTTCCTGCCTGCTGTACCTGACTGGACACAAATATAGTGTGAAGCCCCACGTCAATTTTTTTTTAATTATTTCAGGAAATTCATGAAATAATTAAAAAAAAATTATGTGGGGCTTCGCCCTATAATTGTGTCCAGCCAGGTACAGCAGGCAGGAACGGGCTGCCCCCAACCACCAGCTGCCTATTTGTACCTAGCCGGACACAACAATATAGGGAAGCCCTTTTTTTCTTAATTATTCCATGAATTTCATGAAATAATTAAAAAAAAAAATGTGTGGCGCTTCGCCCTATTTTTGTGTCCAGCCAGGTACAACTAGGCAGCTGGGGGCTGGAATCTGCAGCGCAGGGAGACCCAAGCTTTCTGGGCCCCACCCGCTGCAAATTGCAGTCCGCAGCCGCCCCGGAAAATGGCGCGTTCATAGAAGCGCCATCTTCTGGCGCTGTACCCAACTCATCCAGGGCCCTGGTGCGGTGGCTCACTGGGTAATAAAGGGGTTAAGGCCAGCTTGGCATTATCAGCTGGCCCTAAGCCCGAAATTCATGGGATCACGCCAATATTAGACATGACCGCCATGAATTTCTAGTAAAGTATTTAAAAAAAACACAAACACCCAGAAAAAAGTCCTTTAATTGAAATAAAGACACAATTCTTTATTGTTCTAAATTAAACCATACTTACCGCCACGCCCATTCCAGCTGAAGCCAACGATCTCCTGCAATAAAAGTAAAATAATAAAGCAACCTCATCCTTACCTTTCCATGGTTCCCAGGACAGCTTCAGCTCTGCTACATCGAGATGACAGGCTGGACCGCAGCAGAACGCTGCCATCCAGCCTGTCATCCCGCGGACACTGAGAAGCGCAGGCATGCTTGCGCTCCTCAGTGTCTCTCTGTGACGTCATCCAGATGAGCCGAGGTCATGTCCAATGAACTCAGCTCACCTCATGCACGTCACTGACAGCGTGGGAAAATTCTCCTGCACTCAGCGCTTCAGCGTGAGAATTCTCCCACGCTGTCAGTGACGTGCATGAGGTGCGCCGAGTTCATTGGACATGACCTCACCTCATGCACGTCACTGACAGCGTGGGAAAATTCTCACGCTGAAGCGCTGAGTGCAGGAGAATTCTCCCACGCTGTCAGTGACGTACATGAGGTGAGCCGAGTTCATTGTCGGCTCATCTGGATGACGTCACAGCCAGACACTGAGGAGTGGAAGTATGCCTGCGCTTCTCAGTCTCTGCGGGATGACAGGCTGGATGGCAGCGTTCTGCTGCGGTCCAGCCTGTCATCTCGATGTAGCAGAGCTGGAGCCGTCTTGGGAGCCATGGAAAGGTAAGGATGAGGTTGCTTTATTATTTTTCTTTTATTGCAGGAGATCGTTGGCTTCAGCTGGAATGGGCGTGATGGTAAGTATGGTTTAATTTAGAACAATAAAGAATTGTGTGTTTATTTCAATTAAAGGACTTTTTTCAGGGTGTTTGTGTTTTTTTTAAATACTTTACTAGAAATTCATGGTGGTCATGTCTAATATTGGCGTGACCCCATGAATTTCGGGCTTAGGGCCAGCTGATAATGCCAAGCTGGCCTTAACCCCTTTATTACCCAGTGAGCCACCGCATCAGGGCCCTGGATGAGTTGGGTACAGCGCCAGAAGATGGCGCTTCTATGAACGCGCCATTTTCCGGGGCGGCTGCGGACTGCAATTTGCAGCGGGTGGGGCCCAGAAAGCTTGGGCCTCCCTGCGCTGCAGATTCCAGCCCCCAGCTGCCTAGTTGTACCTGGCTGGACACAAAAATAGGGCGAAGCTCCACATTTTTTTTTTTTAAATTCATGAAATTCATGGAATAATTAAGAAAAAAAGGGCTTCCCTATATTGTTGTGTGCGGCTAGGTACAAATAGGCAGCTGGTGGTTGGGGGCAGCCCGTTCCTGCCTGCTGTACCTGACTGGACACAAATATAGGGCGAAGCCCCACATCAATTTTTTTAAATTATTTCATGAATTTCCTGAAATGATTTAAAAAAAATTGACGTGGGACTTCGCACTATATTTGTGTCCAGCCAGGTACAGCAGGCAGGAACGGGCTGCCCCCAACCACCAGCTGCCTATTTGTACCTGGTTGGACACAACAATATAGGGAAGCCCTTTTTTTCTTAATTATTTCATGAATTTCATGAAATAATTAAAAAAAAAAAATACGTGAAGCTTCTCCCTATTTTTGTGTCCAGCCAGGTACAACTAGGCAGCTGGGGGCTGGAATCTGCAGCGCAGGGAGGCCCAAGCTTTCTGCCCCCCTCTCTCCCCCCGCTGAAAATTGCAGTCCGCAGCCACCCCGGAAAATGGCGCGTTCATAGAAGCTGGATGCTGTACCTGGCTGGCATACAAAAATATGGCGAAGCCCACGTCAAAAGTTTTGGGAAAAATTAATTAAAAAATAAATAATAATTTAGGGACTGCATCTTTATTAACTCCTCAAATGTCATTTAGTGTTAAAATAAAGGACTTATTTTAAAAAAAATTGACGTTGGGCTTCGCCCTATATTTGTGTCCAGCCAGGTACAGCAGGCAGGAACAGGCTGCCCCCAACCACCAGCTGCCTATTTGTACCTGGCCGGACACAACAATATAGGGAAGCCCTTTTTTAAAAAAATTATTTCATGAAATAATTAAAAAAAAATTGACGTGGGGCTTCGCACTATATTTGTGTCCAGCCAGGTACAGCAGGCAGGAATGGGCTGCCCCCAACCACCAGCTGCCTATTTGTACCTGGTTGGACACAACAATATAGGGAAGCCCTTTTTTTCTTAATTATTCCATGAATTTCATGAAATAATTTAAAAAAAAAATGCGTGGGGCTTCGCCCTATTTTTGTGCCCAGCCAGATACAACTAGGCAGCTGGGGGCTGGAATCCGCAGCGCAGGGAGACCCAAGCTTTCTGGGCCACCCCCGCTGCAAATTGCAGTCCGCAGCCGCCCCAGAAAATGGCGCGTTCATAGAAGCGCCATCTTCTGGCGCTGTACCCAACTCATCCAGGGCCCTGGTGCGGTGGCTCACTGGGCAATAAAGGGGTTAAGGCCAGCTTGGCATTATCAGCTGGCCCTAAGCCCAAAATTCATGGGGTCACGCCAATATTAGACATGACCACCATGAATTTCTAGTAAAGTATTTAAAAAAACACAAACACCAAGAAAAAAGTCCTTTAATTGAAATAAACACACAATTCTTTATTGTTCTAAATTAAACCATACTTACCACCCCGCCCATTCCAGCTGAAGCCAACGATCTCCTGCAATAAAAGTAAAATAATAAAGCAACCTCATCCTTACCTTTCCATGGCTCCCACGACAGCTTCAGCTCTGCTACATCGAGATGACAGGCTGGACCGCAGCAGAACGCTGCCATCCATCCTGTCATCCCGCAGACACTGAGAAGCGCAGGCATACTTCCACTCCTCAGTGTCTGGCTGTGACGGCATCCAGATGAGCCGAGGTCATGTCCAATGAACTCCGCTCACTTCATGTACGTCACTGACAGCGTGGGAAAATTCTCCTGCACTCAGCACTTCAGCGTGAGAATTTTCCCACGCTGTCAGTGACGTGCATGAGGTGAGCTGAGTTCATTGGACATGACCTCACCTCATGTATGTCACTGACAGCGTGGGAGAATTCTCACGCTGAAGCGCTGAGTGCAGGAGAATTTTCCCACGCTGTCAGTGACGTGCATGAGGTGAGCTGAGTTCATTGGACATGAACTCGGCTCATCTGGATGACGTCACAGAGAGACACTGAGGAGCGCAAGCATGCCTGCGCTTCTCAGTGTCTGCGGGATGACAGGCTGGATGGCAGCTTTCTGCTGCGGTCCAGCCTGTCATCTCGATGTAGCAGAGCTGGAGCTGTCCTGGGAACCATCGAAAGGTAAGGATGAGGTTGCTTTATTATTTTTCTTTTATTGCAGGAGATCGTTGGCTTCAGCTGGAATGGGCGTGATGGTAAGTATGGTTTAATTTAGAACAATAAAGAATTGTGTCTTTATTTCAATTAAAGGACTTTACTCTGGGTGTTTGTGTTTTCTTTTAACTTTGACTATGGGGTTAGTAATGGGGGTGTCTTATAGACGCCTCTCCATTACTAACCTGGGCTTGATGTCAGCTGGCATTATAAGCTGACATCAACCCCAACCCTATTACCCCCTGCCACCGCACCAGGGCAGCGTGGAAGAGCGAGGCTAAGTGCCAGAATTGGCGCATCCTATGGATGCGCCATTTCTGGGGCGGCTGACGGCTGGTGTTTCTAGCCTGGGAGGGGGCCAATATTCATGGCACCCTTCCTGGGCTATTAATATCAGCCCCCAGCTGTCTGCCTAGCCTGTGCTAGCTATTAAATTAGGGGGGACCCCACGTCATTTTTTTTGGGGGGTCCCCCATTTTAATAGCTAGTAAAGGCTAGGTATTCAGCTGGGGGCTGATATTAGTAGCCTGGGAAGCTCCGTGGGTATTACCCCCTTCCCAGGCTTCAAACATTTGCCCCAGCTGTCTGCTTAACCTCCGCTAGAGCCTAAAATTAAGGGGAACCCCACGCCAATTTTTTTTTAAATAAATCCTTTATTTTAACACTAAATGACAAGTACAGTAATCAACACTGTCACTGTACTTCATATATATGTGACTGACATGTTTCTATCTATCTAATCTATGTGTGATTCTCTATTCCTTCTATTCTAAATTGTCGGGTACAGATGCTGAATTGCCGGCCGGCTTTCTTAAAGAGACGGTGCATGAAAACACTATTATTTTTTTAAATAAATCCTTTACACTAAATGACAAGTTCTGTAAGCAACACTGTCACTGTACTTCTTATATATGTGACTGACATGTTTCTATCTATCTAATCTATGTGTGAAGCTCTATTCTGTCTGTTATAAATTGTCGGGTACAGATGCTGAATTGCCGGCCGGCTTTTTTAAAGAGACGGTGCACGAAAACACTAATATTTTTTTTAATAAATCCTTTACACTAAATGACAAGTACAGTAAGCAACACTGTCACTGTACTTCATATATATGTGACTGACATGTTTCTATCTATCTAATCTATGTGTGAAGCTCTATTCTTTCTGTTGTAAATTGTCGGGTACCGGTGAATGCCGCTGATGAATTGCCGGCTTTTCATGTCATTCTACATTATTCTTAGTTGTTTTACTTCATGTAGAATTAACCTACAAGGAAAGAAAGGGTTTATTTTCATTCCGATATTTGTGTCCCATTGACTTGCATTGGTTTCCGGTATCGGAATCGGCGATATCCGATACTTTTTGGGTATCGGCCCGATCCAATCCGATACGATATTTCCTG
Source organism: Phyllobates terribilis (assembly GCF_046119375.1). Lineage (NCBI taxonomy): Eukaryota > Metazoa > Chordata > Amphibia > Anura > Dendrobatidae > Phyllobates > Phyllobates terribilis. The sequence goes on along the minus strand of NW_027362767.1, from coordinate 27,567,667 downwards.
ATATCGGAAGGTATCGCTCAACACTACTTATAATTTCAAAAATGACCATTTTTTTGTTCTTTATTAAAATGAAAAGGTTGATCGAAAAGTGTGGGGGATCTAAGAGTGTGGCAACCTAGTAGTCAGGATTACTTCGAATGCTGACAATCTGAGGGTCATGTTGCAGGTAGTGCAGCAAGAAGGCACTCATGTGTCTTGCGCTTCTAGGAGCCCCAAAATAATTTTCTGGGCTAGATGCAGCTAAAAATTATTATTAATTTGAAAGCTGGTGGAGCTTGGTATAGATGGCCTAATAGAATCATTACTGCACACTGCTACAAAGCCCAAATTATTTTCCAGCCAAGATACAGATAAACATGATTAGTAATTTTAAATCTGGTGTAGCTTAGTATAGTTGACCTAATAGAATCATTACTGCACACTGCTACAAAGCCCAAATTGTTTTCCAGCCAAGATACAGATAAACATGATTAGTAATTTTAAATCTGGTGGAGCTTAGTATAGATGGCCTAATAGAATCATTACTGCACACTGCTACAAAGTCCAAATTATTTTCCAGCCAAGATACAGATAAACATGATTTGTAATTTTAAATCTGGTGGAGCTTAGTATAGATGGCCTAATAGAATCATTACTGCACACTGCTACAAAGCCCAAATTATTTTCCAGCCAAGATACAGATATACATGATTAGTAATTTTAAATCTGAAGGAGCTTGGTATAGATGGCCTAATAGAATCATTACTGCACACTGCTACAAAGCCCAAATTATTTTCCAGCCAAGATACAGATAAACATGATTAGTAATTTTAAATCTGGTGGAGCTTAGTATAGATGGCCTAATAGAAGCATTACTGCACACTGCTACAAAGCCTAAATTATTTTCCAGCCAAGATACAGATAAACATGATTAGTAATTTTAAATCTGGTGGAGCTTAGAATAGATGGCCTAATCGAATCAGTACTGCACACTGCTACAAAGCCCAAATAATTTTCCAGCCAAGATACAGGTAAACATGATTAGTAATTTGAAAGCATAAAATGGTTGGTGAGGTGATTTTAACCAATCATCAAGCTTTTACTCTCCCCAGGATGACACAGGGGTAGAAAAGTCATTTCGGATCCATGATTTGTTCATCTTTATGAATGTGAGTCTGTCTATATTATCAGTGGAGAGCCGCGTGCGCTTATCTGTCAGCACACCACCAGCAGCGCTGAACACACGTTCAGACAGAACGCTGGCTGCGGGGCATGACAAGATCTCCAATTCGTAAGTGGCGAGTTCCGGCCGTTTATCCAGATTGGAAGCCCAAAAAGAGCAAGGGGCTACAACTCCTCCTCCTCTACTTCCTCCACCTCCTCTTGTGCCACTACCAGACTCCAAATTCTGTTTAACATGTGCTCCAGCATGTAAATCACCGGAATAGTCATGCTGATAATGGCATCGTCAGCACTAAACATCTTCGTCGCCATTTCAAAACTGTGCAGAAGGGTGCATAGGTCCCTGTTCTGAGACCACTCCTCCAGCGTGATTTGCCCCACCTCTGGATCTCTTTGGCCCAGGCTATGCGTCAGAACGTATTGCACCAGGGCTTGTCGGTGCTGGCACAGTCGCTGCAACATGTGCAGAGTTGAATTCCACTGGGTAGGCACATCGAATTTTAGCCGGTGAAGTGGCAGGCCCAACGACTTCTGTAGAGATGTAAGTCACTGAGCTGCGGGATGCGAACGACGTAAGTGAGCACACAGCGACCGTGCCCTCTGCAAAAGGCTATCTAGTCCGGGATAGCGGGCTAAATATTGCTGGACAACCAGGTTCAACACGTGAGCCATACAAGGCACATGTGTGACATTGCCCCGGCAAAGGGCTGCACCCAGGTTTACAGCATTGTCGCACACGGCCTTCCCTGGTTTCAGGTCCAGTGGAGACAACCATTCATGAAATTGGTTCTCCAGAGCTGACCACAACTCCTCAGCTGTGTGACTCACATTTCCCAGACATTTCAAAGTAAAAACCGCCTGATGACGTTGAGCCCTACTGCCAGCATAGTAAGGAGGTGTGCAGGATCCCTTCTGCGCAGTTAGAAAGCTTGTGGCATGACCAGACAGGCTTTGGGTGCAGGTGGAGGACCGAGAGGAGGTTGAGGAGGCAGAAGCAGTGGAGGAACTTTGAGAAAAAGAGGATTGACGCACAACTCGTTGGGACGGCAAGACTTGGACAGCAGCCCCTTGTCCTGCTGTCACCATAGTTACCCAGTGTCCAGTCAGCGACATGTACCGCCCCTGTCCATGCCTACTCGTCCAAGTGTCTGTGGTGAAATGCACCCTGTCACACACAGAGTTTCTCAAAGAAGCGGTGATGTTGTGTGCGACATGCTGGTGGAGCGCAGGCACACCTTTCTTTGAGAAGTAGTGCCCACTTTGCATCTGGTACTGGGGCACTGCGACAGACATAAGGTCTCGAAAATCCTCTGTGTCCACCAGGCTGAAAGGCAGCATTTCTGTAGCCAAGAGCTTGCAGATGATGAAATTCAACCTCTTAGCTTTCTCATGGCTAGGAGGAAATGGTCTTTTAACTGTCCATATCTGAGGGACCGAGGGCTGGCTGTTGTGCTTAGACGGGGTTGATAAGGGTGTCCCCGGCAAACTGCCAGTCTGTGAGGAAGATGCAGGCGGACATGTTAGGTGGCCTTGATCCAAAGGTGGTGCTATCGATGTCGGACAGCGCTCAACACCAGCTGGTGTTACCACCTCCAAATAAAATGATGACCTGCCAATCACGCTGGCTGTTGCGGGTAAAGAGGTGGCAGGTCTGCGTCCCAAAACAGGTGTGACTGCTGTCCCCTCAGTCACAGAGGATGAAGAGGCCGCGGATGCATAAGATGTGGCAGACAGTGGTTGGCCCGGCCGGCTAGGCCACATTGTAGCACAGTGAGCTTCCCACTGCAACTTATGCTTCATGTCCATGTGCCGGTTCATGCATGAAGTAATCAAACTATGTATTTTTTGGCCTCTACTTAGCTTTTGCTGACAAATGTTACAGATAACACGAGTTGGGTCATCTTTATCGATCTGAAAAAATGCCCAGGCTATGCAAGGCTTAGCACCCATGCGACCTGAAGAGCCTCCACGACTTGTGGTCAGAGGCAGAGTTCTGATTGAGGATGCAGTTGTTGACGTGCTTCCAGTACTACGTCACTGTCCAGGAAGGCGCAACCTGACCTCGTCATCACTAGCATCCTCCTCCACCTCCTCTGCTGACCTCATCTCTTGGCTCACTGTGGGTTGACAGTAAGTGGGATCTCCAACCTCATCATCATCACCCTGTGTGTTATCACACCCGTCGTCCTCAGAGCCAACCTATTCCTGTCCTGACAAAAAACTAAAGTTGTCGCTCCAATCAGGTATTTGAGTCTCATCATCGTCTTCCTCATTGTCTCCACCAGCAGGAGTTACAGTTTGGGAATGTGGGTCTACATTATAGTCAGAACCTTCTGCGTCTGGTCCTGGATCCGACTCATAAAGATTCTGGGCATCAGTGCAGATCATTTCCTCGTCTGGATTCACAGAAGCTCTGGAGCCGACCTCTGATTCCCAGGCTATAGTATGAGTAAACAGCTCTGCAGACTCAACCATCTGTTCTACCACATACTCAGATGGGCAGTTGGAGATCTGGGAGCTGTGAGGAAGCAAGTGCGATTGGGGTAACACCTCTGAGGACTGGAGTATTTGTGATGTTGAAGTTGAGGTGGAGGAGAGCCCACTTAATGGAGCACTAGATATCCGTTGAAGCACCTGATGTTTTTGTGCCTCATCTGGAATTTGTAGCGATTGGCGTGGCCATAAGAAAGGGATCTTATCGCATTGTCCGCTAAAAGAAGTAGACATTTTAGTTTGGCTGGAAGATGGTCTTTCCTCTGCAGATGTTACTGTTGCTTTAACACCTACCCCACGGACACAACCTTTTTTCCCCTTCCCAACACACCTATTCCCCTTTCCACCAGCAGCAGGCCTTTTTCCACTCATTTTGGTGGTTAACTAATTCACAATTCACATTTTAAAAAAGACATAGACAAACTGGAACAAGTTCAGAGAAGAGCGACCAGAATGGTGACTGGTCTGCAAACCATGTCCTATGAGGAACGGTTGCAGGATTTGGGAATGTTTAGCTTGCAAAAAAGAAGACTGAGAGGAGACTTAATAGCTGTCTACAAATATGTCAAGGGCTGTCACATTGTAGAAGGATCATCTTTATTCTCATTTGCACAGGGAAAGACTAGAAGCAACGGGATGAAACTAAATGGGAGGAGACACAGATTAGATATTAGAAAAAACTTTTTGACAGTTAGGGTGATTAATGAGTGGAACAGGCTGCCACGAGAAGTGGTGAGTTCCCCTTCAATGGACGTCTTCAAACAGAGGCTGGACAGACATCTGTCTGAGATGATTTAGTGAATCCTGCTTTGAGCAGGGGGTTGGACCAGATGACCCAGGAGGTCCCTTCCAACTCTACCATTCTATGATTCTACAACTCTGGAGTTGTTTGCACAAAAAAACAATGGATGGGAACCGAGCAGAGCTGAGTGGCCAAACTGTGGTATTAGGCCAAAATTATTGGCTGGGTTAGATGCAGATAAAAATGATATTGAATTTGCAACCTGATGGAGGTCAGTATAGATGGACTAATAGACCAAGTCCTACACACTGCTAGAAGCCCCAAATTTTTTTCAGAGCTAGATGCAGAAAAAAATTATATTCAATTTGCAACCTGATGGAGGTCAGTATAGATGGACTAATAGAACAAGCCCCACACACAGCTAGAAGCCCAAATATTTTTTCAGAGCTAGATGCAGAAAAAAAATATTTTTAATTTGCAACCTGATGGAGGTCAGTATAGATGGACTAATGGAACAAGTCCCACACACTGCTAGAAGCCCAAATTTTTTTTCAGAGCTAGATGCAGAAAAAAATTATATTCAATTTGCAACCTGATGGAGGTCAGTATAGAATGACTAATAGAGAAAGTCCCACACACTGCTTGAAGCCCAAATATTTTTTCAGAGCTAGATGCAGAAAAAAATTATATTCAATTTGCAACCTGATGGAGGTCAGTATAGATGGCCTAATAGAACAAGTCCCACACACTGCTAGAAGCCCAAATATTTTTTCAGAGCTAAATGCAGAAAAAAATTATTTTTATTTGCAACCTGATGGAGGTCAGTATAGATGGACTAATAGACCAAGTCCCACACACTGCTAGAAGCCCAAATTTTTTTTCAGAGCTAGATGCAGAAAAAAATTATATTCAATTTGCAACCTGATGGAGGTCAGTATAGATGGACTAATAGAACAAGTCCCACACACTGCTAGAAGCCCAAATTTTTTTTCAGAGCTAGATGCAGAAAAAAATGATATTCAATTTGCAACCTGATGGAGGTCAGTATAGATGGACTAATAGAACAAGTCCCACACACTGCTAGAAGCCCAAATATTTTTTCAGAGCTTGATGCAGAGAAAAATTATATTCAATTTGCAACCTGATGGAGGTCAGTATAGATGGACTAATAGAACAAGTCCCACACACTGCTAGAAGCCCAAATATTTTTTCAGAGCTAGAAGCAGAAAAAAAATATTTTTAATTTGCAACCTGATGGAGGTCAGTATAGATGGACTAATAGACTAAGTCCCACACACTGCTTGAAGCCCAATTTTTTTTTCAGAGCTGGATGCAGAAAAAAATGATATTCAATTTGCAACCTGATGGAGGTCAGTATAGATGGACTAATAGACCAAGTCCCACACACTGCTAGAAGCCCAAATATTTTTTCAGAGGTAGATGCAGAAAAAAATTATATTGAATTTGCAACCTGATGGAGGTCAGTATAGATGGACTAATAGAATGATGCTATGCCCAAAAGGTTTTACTTCACTAGGTGCAGTAAAAAAATTGGTATTCTATACACAGGTGGTGTAGCTTGCAACACAGATAGGCTACTCCACTGACTAACACACTCTGCAATAGGCCAAAAGGATTAGCTTTGCTAGATTTAGCCAAATGCTGTGAAAAAAACTTGCACAGCGCTGGCACAGACCTGCCTGGCAAAAACTGATAGGAACTGATTTAACTTAGTCCTGAAAAGGACTGCAATTACAATTAGTCTTTACTCCCAACCTATCTATTTAAGAGCACAGACCTGCCTGATAAAAGTCATAGGAAATGCTGTAACCTAGACCTTAAAAGGACTGCAATCACAACTCTTCCCTACTCCCAAGCTATCTGTAGATTTGTGCGAAAATTGGCTTGAAATTAACAAGGTATAGCGCACACAGCAACAGCGGTGCCGTCTAACATGCAGCTGCAGCAGTGAGAAAATGGTGGCGACGGGGAAAATGGCTGGGTCTTATAGGGCAAGGACATGTGACATACGCAGCCAATGACACATGCCCTTGCTTGTGTGAAAAAAAGCATTTCGCTCCGTGTGTGCGCTGCTGATAGGCTGACAGATTGCACCTCCCCACTGTAAATGCGGGAAAGAGAAAAAAAAATGGAGATCTTCATTATTCCTGCAGAGATCCATCCCCTGCCCCTCCCCCCGCCCCGCTGTACACTCAAACTGTGTATTAACTAGAGATGAGCGTTGTTCTACTCGAACTGTTCGCCAATCTCAAATTCGAGCTGTTTTGGGCGGTGTTCGAGCCGGTCGGCGAACACGAACAATTTGAGAAAAATTCGGCTGTTCGAGGTTATGTTCGATAACTGTTCGTGCACCAAAATCATAACTGGATTTTTTCTCAGTAATGATGAAAATTAATGTTAATACGCAGTTTGAGTGTACAGCGGGGCGGGGGGAGGGGCAGGGGATGGATCTCTGCAGGAACAATGAAGATCTCCATTTTTTTTTCTCTTTCCTGCATTTGCAGTGGGGAGGTGCAATCTGTCAGCCTATCAGCACGGAGCGAACTGCTTTTTTTCACACAAGCAAGGGCATGTGTGATTGGCAGTGTATGTCACATGTCCTTGCCCTATAAGACCAAGCCATTTTCCCCGTCGCCACCATTTTCTCACTGCTGCAGCTGCGTGTTAGACGGCACCGCTGTTGCTGTGTGCGCTATACCTTGTTAATTTCAAGCCAATTTTCGCACAAATATACAGATAGCTTGGGAGTAGGGAATAGTTGTGATTGCAGTCCTTTTAAGGACTAGGTTACAGCATTTCCTACGACTTTTATCAAGTAAAGACTAATTGTAATTGGAGTCCTTTTCAGGACTAGGTTACATCAGTTCCTATCAGTTTTTGCCAGGCAGGTCTGTGCCAGTGCTGTGCAAGTTTTTTTCACAGCATTTGGCTGAATCTAGCAAAGCTAATCCTTTTTGGCCTATTGCAGAGTGTGTTAGTCAGTGGAGTAGCCTATCTGTGTTGCAAGATATACCACCTGTGTATAGAATACCAATTTTTTTACTGCACCTAGTGAAGTAAAATCTTTTGGGCATAGCATCATTCTATTAGTCCATCTATACTGACCTCCATCAGGTTGCAAATTAAAAATAATTTTTTTCTGCATCTAGCTCTGAAAAAATATTTGGGCTTCTAGCAGTGTGTGGGACTTGGTCTATTAGTCCATCTATACTGACCTCCATCAGGTTGCAAATTAAAAATAATTTTTTTCTTCATTTATCTCTGAAAAAATATTTGGGCTTCTAGCAGCGTGTGGGACTTGTTCTATTAGTCCATCTATACTGACCTCCATCAGGTTGCAAATTAAAAATAATTTTTTTCTGCATCTAGCTCTGAAAAAATATTTGGGCTTCTAGCAGTGTGTGGGACTTGGTCTATTAGTCCATCTATACTGACCTCCATCAGGTTGCAAATTAAAAATAATTTTTTTCTGCATCTAGCTCTGAAAAAATATTTGGGCTTCTAACAGTGTGTGGGACTTGGTCTATTAGTCCATCTATACTGACCTCCATCAGGTTGCAAATTGAATAAAAAAATTTTCTGCATCTAGCTCTGAAAAAATATTTGGGCTTCTAGCGGTGTGTGGGACTTGGTCTATTAGTCCATCTATACTGACCTCCATCAGGTTGCAAATTAAAAATAATTTTTTTCTGCATCTAGCTCTGAAAAAATATTTGGGCTTCTAGCAGTGTGTGGGACTTGGTCTATTAGTCCATCTATACTGACCTCCATCAGGTTGCAAATTAAAAATAATTTTTTTCATTTAGCTCTGAAAAAATATTTGGGCTTCTAGCAGTGTGTGGGACTTGTTCTATTAGTCCTTCTATACTGACCTCCAGCAGGTTGCAAATTGAATATAATTTTTTTCTGCATCTAGCTCTGAAAAAATATTTGGGCTTCTAGCGGTGTGTGGGACTTGGTCTATTAGTCCATCTATACTGACCTCCATCAGGTTGCAAATTAAAAATAATTTTTTTCTGCATCTAGCTCTGAAAAAATATTTGGGCTTCTAGCAGTGTGTGGGACTTGGTCTATTAGTCCATCTATACTGACCTCCATCAGGTTGCAAATTAAAAATAATTTTTTTCTTCATTTATCTCTGAAAAAATATTTGGGCTTCTAGCAGCGTGTGGGACTTGTTCTATTAGTCCATCTATACTGACCTCCATCAGGTTGCAAATTAAAAATAATTTTTTTCTGCATCTAGCTCTGAAAAAATATTTGGGCTTCTAGCAGTGTGTGGGACTTGGTCTATTAGTCCATCTATACTGACCTCCATCAGGTTGCAAATTAAAAATAATTTTTTTCTTCATTTATCTCTGAAAAAATATTTGGGCTTCTAGCAGCGTGTGGGACTTGTTCTATTTGTCCATCTATACTGACCTCCATCAGGTTGCAAATTAAAAATAATTTTTTTCTGCATCTAGCTCTGAAAAAATATTTGGGCTTCTAGCAGTGTGTGGGACTTGGTCTATTAGTCCATCTATACTGACCTCCATCAGGTTGCAAATTAAAAATAATTATTTTCTTCATTTAGCTCTGAAAAAATATTTGGGCTTCTAGCAGTGTGTGGGACTTGTTCTATTAGTCCTTCTATACTGACCTCCAGCAGGTTGCAAATTGAATATAAGTTTTTTCTGCATCTAGCTCTGAAAAAATATTTGGGCTTTCAGCGGTGTGTGGGACTTGGTCTATTAGTCCATCTATACTGACCTCCATCAGGTTGCAAATTAAAAATATTTTTTTTCTGCATCTAGCTCTGAAAAAATATTTGGGCTTCTAGCAGTGTGTGGGACTTGGTCTATTAGTCCATCTATACTGACCTCCATCAGGTTGCAAATTGAATAAAAAAATTTTCTGCATCTAGCTCTGAAAAAATATTTGGGCTTCTAGCGGTGTGTGGGACTTGGTCTATTAGTCCATCTATACTGACCTCCATCAGGTTGCAAATTAAAAATAATTTTTTTCTGCATCTAACCCAGCCAATAGTTTTGGCCTAATACCACAGTTTGGCCACTCAGCTCTGCTCGGTTACCATCCATTGTTTTTTTGTGCAAACAACTCCAGAGTTGTGAATTAGTTAACCACCAAAATGAGTGGAAAAAGGCCTGCTGCTGGTGGAAAGGGGAATAGGCGTGTTGGGAAGGGGAAAAAAGGTTGTGTCCGTGGGGTAGGTGCAGAAGAAAGACCATCTTCCAGCCAAACTAAAATGTCTACTTCTTTTAGCGGACAATGTGATAAGATCCCTTTCTTACGGCCACGCCAATCGCTACAAATTCCAGATGAGGCACAAAAACAGCAGGTGCTTCAACGGATATCAAGTGCTCCTTTAAGTGGGCTCTCCTCCACATCAACTTCAACATCACAAATACTCCAGTCCTCAAAGGTGTCACCCAAATCGCACTTGCTTCCTCACAGCTCCCAAATCTCCAGCTGCCCGTCTGAGTATGAGGTAGAACAGATGGTTGAGTCTGCAGAGCTGTTTACTCATACTATAGCCTGGGAATCAGAGGTCGACTCCAGCGCTTCTGTGAATCCAGACGAGGAAATGATCTGCACTGATGCCCAGAATCTTTATGAGTCGGATCCAGGACCAGACGCAGAAGGTTCTGACCATAATGTAGACCCTCATTCCCAAACTGTAACTCCTGTTGGTGGAGACAATGAGGAAGACGATGATAAGACTCAAATACCTGATTGGAGCGACAACTTTAGTTTTTTGTCAGGGCAGGAACAGGTTGGCTCTGAGGACGACGGGTGTGATAACGCACAGGGTGATGATCATGAGGTCGGAGTTCCCACTTACTGTCAACCCACAGTCAGCCAAGAGATGAGGTCAGCAGAGGAGGTGGAGGAAGATGCTAGTGACGACGAGGTCAGGTTGCACCTTCCTGGACAGAGACGTAGTACTGGAAGCACGTCAACAACTGCATCCTCAAACACAACTCTGCCTCTCACCACAAGTCGTGGTGGCTCTTCAGGTCGCATGGGTGCTAAGCCTTGCATAGCCTGGGCATTTTTTCAGATCGATAAAGATGACCCAACTCGTGTTATCTGTAACATTTGTCAGCAAAAGCTAAGTAGAGGCCAAAAATACATAGTTTGAGTACTTCATGCATGAACCGGCACATGGACATGAAGCATAAGTTGCAGTGGGAAGCTCAGTGTGCTACAATGCGGTCTAGCCGGCCGGGCCAACCACTGTCTGCCATATCTTGTGCATCCGCGGCCTCTTCATCCTCTGTGACTGGGGGGGCAGCAGTCACACCTGTTTTGGGGCGCAGACCTGCCACCTCTTTACCCGCAACAGCCAGCGTGATTGGCAGGTCATCATTTTCTTTGGAGGTGGTAACACCAGCTGGTCTTGAGCGCTGTCTGACATCGATAGCACCACCTTTGGATCAAGGCAACCTAACATGTCCGCCTGCATCTTCCTCACAGACCGGCAGTTTGCCGGGGACACCCTTATCAACCCCGTCTAAGCACAATAGCCAGCCCTCGGTCCCTCAGATGTGGACAAGTAAAAGACCATTTCCTCCTAGCCATGAGAAAGCTAAGAGGTTGAATTTCACCATCTGCAAGCTCTTGGCTACAGAAATGCTGCCTTTCCGCCTGGTGGACACAGAGGATTTTCGAGACCTTATGTCCGTCGCAGTGCCCCAGTACCAGATGCCCAGTCGGCACTACTTCTCAAAGAAAGGTGTGCCTGCGCTCCACCAGCATGTCGCACACAACATCACCGCTTCTTTGAGAAACTCTGTGTGTGACAGGGTGCATTTCACCACAGACACTTGGACGAGTAGGCATGGACAGGGGCGTTACATGTCGCTGACTGGGCACTGGGTAACTATGGTGACAGCAGGACAAGGGGCTGCTGTCCAAGTCTTGCCGTCCCCACGAGTTGTGCGTCAATCCTCTTTATGTCATTTTTCCTCCACTGCTTCTGCCTCCTCAACCTCCTCTCGGTCTTCCACCTGCACCCAAAGCCTGTCTGGTCATGCCACAAGCTTTCTAACTGTGCAGAAGGGATCCTGCACACCTCCTTACTATGCTGGCAGTAGGGCTCAACGTCATCAGGCGGTTTTTACATTGAAATGTCTGGGAAATGTGAGTCACACAGCTGAGGAGTTGTGGTCAGCTCTGGAGAACCAATTTCATGAATGGTTGTCTCCACTGGACCTGAAACCAGGGAAGGCCGTGTGCGACAATGCTGCAAACCTGGGTGCGGCCCTTCGCCGGGGCAATGTCACACACGTGCCTTGTATGGCTCACGTGTTGAACCTGGTTGTCCAGCAATTTTTAGCCCACTATCCCAGACTAGATGGCCTTCTGCAGAGGGCACGGTCGCTGTGTGCTCACTTCCGCCGTTCGCATCCCACAGCTCAGCGACTTACATCTCTACAGAAGTCGTTGGGCCTGCCACTTCACCGGCTAAAATGCGATGTGCCTACCCGGTGGAATTCAACTCTGCACATGTTGCAGCGACTGTGGCAGCACCGACAAGCCCTGGTGCAATACGTTCTGACGTATAGCCTGGGCCAACGAGATTCAGAGGTGGGGCAAATCACGCTGGAGGAGTGGTCTCAGATCAGGGACCTATGCACCCTTCTGCACAGTTTTGAAATGGCGACGAAGATGTTTAGTGCTGACGATGCCATTATCAGCATGACTATTCCGGTGATTTACATGCTGGAGCACATGTTAAACAGAATTCGGAGTCAGGTGGTGGCACAAGAGGAGGTGGAGGAAGTAGAGGAGGAGGAGTTGTATGCGGAAGGGCTAACATCTGCAAGGTCCAGACGGTCGGCAGCACCAAGTCGGCAGGCATGTGAGGGTGGGGGAGATGGTTTAACCAGGGCGCATGGTAGCAGCCAAACTAGTGAGGAAGGTGCAGGAGCCCAGGAAGAAGTGGAGGACGAACTGATGGAAGACTCATCAGATGAGGGAGACCTTGATCACATTTCTGTTGTGCGAGGTTGGGGGGAGAGGACAGAGGAAGGAAGCATGATTGTTACCTCGCCACCAACACAACAGGGACTTGGTGCTCCTGGATGCGCAACACACATGAGTGCCTTCTTGCTGCACTACCTGCAACATGACCCTCGAATTGTGAGAATTAGAAATAATCCTGATTACTGGGTTGCCACACTGTTAGATCCCCGGTACAAAAGTAAATTTGCAGAAATTATTCCTGCCATAGAAAGGGATGCACGCATGCAGGAGTATCAGCAGAGACTGTTGCAGAATCTTACATGTGCTTTTCCACAAAATACCAGTGGTGCACGTAGTGAATCTCACAGTTCCAACTTGCCAACCGTGGGACCGTCAAGTGTTCAGCACTCAAACCGTAACAGAACCACAGTATCTGCTGGTAACATCAATTTTGCGGAATCATTTCACCACTTTTTTAGCCCATCCTTTGCAAGGCCACAGGAGACAAGAAGTCTGACACATAGTCAACGCCTAGAGACGATGGTACAGGAGTATCTCCAAGTAAACATTGAAGCCACGACTGTGTCACTGGACCCTTGCTCTTTTTGGGCTTCCAATCTGGATAAATGGCCGGAGCTAGCCACTTACGCCTTGGAGATCTTGTCATGCCCCGCAGCCAGCGTTCTGTCTGAACGTGTGTTCAGCGCTGCTGGTGGTGTGCTGACAGATAAGCGCACGCGGCTCTCCACTGATAATGTAGACAGACTCACGTTCATAAAGATGAACAAATCATGGATCCGAAACGACTTTTCTACCCCTGTGTCATCCTGGGGAGAGTAAAAGCTTGATGATTGGTTAAAATCACCCTACCAACCGTTTTAAGCTTTCAAATTACTAATCATGTTTATCTGTATCTTGACTGGAAAATAATTTGGGCTTTGTAGCAGTGTGCAGCACTGATCCTATTAGGCCATCTATAATAAGCTTCACCAGATTTAAAATTAAAAATAATTTTTAGCTGCATCTAGCCCGGAAAATAATTTTGGGGCTCCGAGATGCGCAAGACACATAAGTGCCTTCTTGCTGCACTACCTGCAGCATAACCCTCATATTGTCAGAATTCGAAGTAATCATGACTACTGGGTTGCCACACTCTTAGATCCCCCAAACTTTTCGATCAACCTTTTCATTTTAATAAAGACCAAAAAAATGGTCATTTTTGAAATTATAAGCATTAGCAGGTTGTTAGAAACTGAAATCAAACAGTTTTCAACTCAAAACTTTATTCTAGGTGATGTTACATTTTCACATAGGACCCCTTGTTCGAAAGGAGCTTCTGAACTCTCTCGTCCATTGAATTTGTCAGGTTTTGGATGGTTTCTGCTTCAATTGTTTTGCATGAGGACAGAATACCCTCCCAGAGCTGTTGCTTAGATGTGAACTGCCTCCCGCCATCATAGACACTCCTTTTAATGATGCTCCAAAGGTTCTGAATGGGGTAGAGGTCAGGGGAGCATGGGGGTCACACCATAAGTTTGTCCCCTTTTATGCCCATATCAGCCAGAGATGCAGATGTTTTATGTGCAGCATGAGATGGTGCATTATCATGCAGAAAAATGATCTTGCTGTGAAATACACGGTTCTTCTTCTTGAACCATGGCAGGAAGTGCTGTTTGAGAAAATCCACATACATTATGGAGTTCATCTTTAGCGCCTTCAGGGATCCTAAAGGGGCCGACAATCTCTCTCCCCATGATTCCAGCCCAAAACATTACTCCACCTCCTCCTTGTTGGCGCTGTAGCCGTGTTTGCGTGGGGTGTCCATCAACCAGCCATCCTCCACTCCATTCATCTGGACCATCGAGCGCTGCACGGCACTCATCCGTGAACAAAACAGTTTTGAAATCAGTCTTCATGTAATGTTTGGCCCACTGGAGCCGTTTCTGCTTGTGTGAAGTGGAAAGAGGAGGTCGACAGGATGGCGTATGCACAGCTGCAAACCTCTGAAGGACCCTGCATCTTGTTGTTCGGGGGACGTTGGAGGCACAAGCAGCTTCAAAAACTTGTCTGCTGCTATGACAAGGCTTTTTTGCCGCTGCTCTTTCAACCTGACGTAATTGCCTGTAGGAAAGAGTCCTCAATTTGCCCTTATCAGCACGCACACGTGTGTACTGTGAATCAGCTACATACTTCTTGATTGCCAAGACACTTCATCCTGATCATCGCACAATGTTGATTGTAGTCATGCCTTGACCTAAACACTCCACAATTTGTTGCTTCTCAGCAGCCGACACATCCTTTTTCTTTCCCATTTTGGCAGAAAATGTAGGCTGCTTAATAATGTGAGAGAGCCTTCTTAAGTAGTCTTGCCTTTCATTGGACACACCTGCCAAACTAATTAGCACAGGTGTCTGCAATTGCTTACAGTGATATAAAGAGCCCTGACACACATCACCATCAATGAGTTTAACTGACAAACAAACAAATTTTTCCCTTATCACTCCTAAACACTTTTTGCATAATAATTTGGAACGCGGTGTACATGTGCTTTTCCACAAAACACCAGTGGTTCACGTAGTGAATCTTACAGTTCTAACTTGCCAACCGTGGTCTGTATGGAATTGTTCAATAAAGGGCCCAAAATTAAGATAACATAGATGGGAGAGGTCTCTATGAATAGGAATTCCTAAGTATTTGATACCCTCTGAGGGCCAGGCAAAGGGAAAGTTGGACTGGATGGAATCCTATATGGATTTAGGGAGGGAGACATCGAGGGCCTCAGACTTCGCTGCATTGATTTTAAAATTTTACCATGTAACAAAGTGATCTATTTCAGCCATAACAGCAGGGATGGATATATGTGATTGAGTGATATATACTAGGACATCATCAGCAAATAGAGAGCACTTGTACTCGGTGCCTCCCACCTCAATCCACCTAATATTGGGGTTATGGCGAATTGATGAGAGCAGGTGCTCCGTCACTAGGATGTATAAGAGAGGGGACAGAGGACATCCCTGCCTTGTCCCATTGGTGATTGTGAAAGGTGATGAAAATGTTCTGACGCACCCCCTGGGCCTTGGGACACCCGGAGCCGGACCCTTTTTGGTGGATGCTGGTGGTTGTAGTCTTGGTGGCGGCGATCCGGTTCCGTGGCTCAGGGCGGTCAAACCAGTGGCGGAACTATTTATGTGGTTTTGATGTTTAAATGTCCGACTACGCCACCCGTGGATTGCGGTCAGAGTGAACCGCCGCTACAGGGCAGACCGCTAAGGCTGGTGTTGTGGGTGCAGCAGAGCGTAGCATAACTCCCCACGGGAGGAGTATAGCCTCAGGGCAGTGTATGCGGAGGATGGGGGTGATGGTGCAGGGCAGCAGCAGTAACGACACGGAGTCAGTGATGCAGTTCAGGGCCTTTACTCACAGTTCTTATTATCCAGACCACGTCTGCAGGTAACGGCTGCCCACGTCGTACTGTGCTCACCAGGTGAGGGGCTCAGACAACTCCCAGATAACTTTGGAGCGCTTCACAGGACCCCTTTGTGTGTTCTTTGTCTGGCCTTTCTTACCAACACTTCTGTCTGGCTGCCTCGGGCCTCCTCTTGGTAAACTTGGCGCCAGTTTCCCTGACCCTATGTGGTGCCTTCCTAGCGGGTGGAGCAAGGGGCTGCGCCACATAAAATGTCAGAGCCTCCGGTTTCTAGCTGAGGGTCGTTTCCTGCCTCCACTAGTTCGGGGACCGGTCTCCCCCTTTGGCCTGACCCCTCCACGCAGGTGGATTCGGGCGTGCGGTGGCGACTCGCCCGTCCGCACCCCTGGGATCCCTTCATTCCTCGTTCCTGGAGCCTTCTCCGCTCCTCTTCCTTCCTTCTCCCTCTTGCAGGCCTGGGCCTCTGTTACTAGGCCCGCCTCCGGAGCAGAGCTCATGCAGAGCCCCTGCTCCCTGCCACTTCTGCTCAGACTTCTCTGCACTGAACTAAGATGGTGCCCACCTTTTATACTCCCTTCTCAATGCACCCAGGAACTGCTTCCTCCCTGCTCCTGCACTGCAGGGTTCCCCTTCCTCAGTGTTCCCTCCCCCCACTCCAGCCAGGGACAGGGACTGTCGTGCCCATCTCAGGGGCATATTGGTCGCCCTGCCCCACGGCAATGTGGTGTAATGCATGCAGGTGTCGGGTCCTGATCCACACTCCATCCTTATCTGAGAGTGAGATATCACACCTCTGGGTGAGGTGCAATACGTCTGTAGCAACCGAGCCCTCGGTGCTACAGTTCCATTTATCTTCAGCCTAGGTGACGTATTGTGATACAGGGCCGTGATTTTGGCTATAAAAGGGTCCCCTAGACCCCTACCCCAAGCTTTTTAAGAGAATCATATATGGCGTGCCAGGAGACTCTATGGAATGCTTTCTCAGCATCCAACGAGAGTATCTACTTACAAATTTTTAACTGCATCTAGCCCAGGAAATACTTTGTGCCTAGTAGCAGTGTCTGCTAGTCAGCGGATTATCCCGGCTGTTAAGCAAGCTACACCACCTGTAGTTTGGACACTTAATTTTTTCAAAGGAAATGCTTCGGGACCACGGGATACTCAGTGAAGAGCATCAGGAGGCACCCCAAGGCATAGGGGCTGGGACTGGCACTAGGATGCCTTGCGGTGGACAGCCGAGCTCGATCCTTATAAAAGCTTTTTAACTGCAGCAGCTTTAGTGGACGCTACTGGAGCTGGAATTACGCGGCTGCTGGCATGAGACTTGCCCTCCAATAGATCCTTGTAAATGGATTTAAAGTGTATTCATTCAAATTAGAGGGACAATTTAAATTAAAAAGCTTAGAGCTGCCTCCACCACAGGGGGGCTCTCTCGACCCACCAGCGGACAGGCACCAGTATTGGGAGAGGGGGGCTGGCCGTCAGGGTTCACCGCGGCTCTGGCACAAACCCGGCGACACGGAGGTGGCACGGGCAGGAGCGGACTGGCCGTCTCGGCTTCTCACTTTTTGGATTTTAGAAGGGCATGACATGCCTATATCTGTGTCTCCCCCTCCTTTTACTCCTCCACCTCTTTTCTTTTCGCATGACTATATGTACTTGTCACTTTTCCATGTGTTAGTTGTGTCTTCTGAGCAGTTTGTCAGCTTTTGGACACCTTTGAAGGTGTTTTCTATGTGTTTCTATGTGTTTTTGTTTGCCTGCCATTGGTTTTAACGGTGTTCGAAGGTGTTCGACGAACAGTTCGACGAACAGTTCGGCGAACACACGGGTGTTCGATGAACCGAACCGAACTCGAACACTACGGGGGTGGCTCAACACTAGTATTAACATTAATTTTCAGCATTACTGAGAAAAAATCCAGTTATGATTTTGGGGTACGAACAGTTATCGAACATAACCTCGAACAGCCGAATTTTTTTCAAATCGTTCGTGTTCGCCGAACGGCTCGAACACCGCCCAAAACAGCTCGAATTTGAGATTGGCGAACAGTTCGAGTCGAACACCGCTCATCTCTACTGGTAAACAGAGAGCCGCTGTTGTGCTGGGACAATTGACTGGTGCCGCAGAGCGGGAAGTTAAACCTGGCCAGCCGCAGACCAGGAATCAGTATCCATTATATTTAAGAGACTGCAAACTGTCTTTGAAAACCGCACTGAGACAGATCTTCGGATGAGGTTCTACCACTGTACCCAGAAACCTGAGGACAGTATCCAGGACTATGCCTGGCGACTACAAGAGGCACTGCGGGCCCTGAAACAGGTTAGTCCAGCCAGCATACATGATGAGGACAAAATGCTGTCAGAACAATTCATCCGGGGGTTAAGGTCCCAGGAGGAGAACAGAACTGTACGGTGGTGGGCCTTAGATCATCCAAATGCCACCTTTGACACCCTGAAGGACATGGCTATTAAGGGCCTTCAGCCCATGGAAACATCAGATACCGCTATCCAGCGTTACCAGGGTGGGGCCACCCCAATGGCCACAGCACTCACTGCCCCTTCATTAGCGGCTGAGACAAAAGTGCAAACAGCGCCCCCTAGCGAGCTGGACAGCCTGCGCTCTGAAGTGCGTCAGCTAAGTAAAACCCTGACCACTGTCCTGAGCGCCTTGCAGCTACAGACGGAGCCCAAGCCGGAAGGAAGGATCCTTCTCGCCGACAGTCCGGAACATGTCCCCTGGATGAGGAGAAGAAGGAGGACAACGCCACTCCGTGGGAGGACCAACGACCAACGTCACCCTCCAGGAGAACTCTTCTGCTACCAATACCACAAGGCAGGTCACACCGTGCGGATCTGTTCTTTAAACGGGCAAACCCTAGGGCCAAGGGCCGACACCCAGGAGTAGATCAACCAGGCCCATCAAGCTGGTACGACTGGTTTGTAGGAGGAAGGCATTTCCTGTCCATCGTGCTGGACGACATAGCAACACCTGCATTACTGGACACCGGCTCACAGGTAGCCATCATAGCTGATGTCCTCTACAAAAGGTACTGGTCCATAGATGAACTCCACCCTCCAGCCCCATATCTCTCTGTGTATGCCTCCAATGGCCTTCCTCTTAACCTGGTAGGGGTTAAAGATGTGACAGTGAAGGTGGCGAGAGTGTAACTAAAAGACCAAGGACTGATTGTCATAGAATCTAACCCTGGTGATACAAATCCATATAAGATACTTGGTACAAATGTTGTTGGTAACTGTTTGGGAGAAGTGTTGTTCTTACTCCAGCAGATTGCTGACACTGCCAAACCAGGGCAGAGGAAGGTGCTCCAGAGAGAGATTCGAGCTCTCCTGTACCAGCAACAGGTAAAACTAACAGGTGGTGAGATTGGTAATGTACGGGTGACAGACCCGATACCCATTGTGATTCTCCCAACGAGTGAAATGCTGATCTGGTGTAGGTCAGCAATAGGTCTCAAGGGGAAGAACTACCAGGCGGTAGTAGAGCCCATTAACTCAGAGCACAGACCTACACTCCTAACTGCTCGAGGGGTAGTTGATGTGCACAATGGGAGGGTACCCATACGCCTCCTAAATTGTGGGGAGGAGGAAGTCAGATCACCAAGATACGCCACTGTTGCCAGACTGTATACTGTGAATAATAATGCCATACACACCGTGGAATCCTTGACCCCACCAGATACGGTGGAAGAGAATGACTCCGAAACCCAGTGGGAGAAATGGTGTCAACAGCTCCATGTTGGAACTGACGCCACTCCTGTCCATCAAAAACACGGTGTTTACAGAGTGGTTCAGGAATATGAACAGGTGTTTAGTAAACACCCACTTGATTTTGGAAGGGTCAAAGTGGTGCAACACCACATACCCACAGGTAACCATCCACCCATTAAGGAGCGTTACAGACCCATTCCACCAGCACACTACCAAATAGCAAAAGAAATGTTGCATGACATGAAAAAGGCACGGGTAGTAAGCGATAGCTGTAGCCCCTGGGCAGCTCCCCTGGTCCTGGTCAGGAAGAAGGACATTAGCATGAGGATGTGTGTAGATTATAGACAAATTAATCGAATAACACATAAAGATGCATACCATTTGCCCCGTATAGAGGGATACCTGGCTGCACTAAAATCTGCCAATTATTTCTCTACATTGGATCTCACTAGCGGGTACTGGCAAGTCTCTGTTGCTGAGGAAGACTGGGAGAAGACAGCCTTCACCACCCCCATGGGATTATGCAAATTCAACAGCATGCCATTTGGACTCTGCAACGCACCCGGAACGTTCCAGAGGTTGATGGAGTGCTGCTTGGGACACCAGAACTTTGAGACAGTGCTGCTATACCTGGATGACGTTATCGTGTACTAGAGGATGTATGAAGACCATCTAAAGCATCTGGCGGAGGTAATTGAGGCATTGTCCCGGTATGGGATGAAACTAAAACCTTCCATGTGCCACCTGCTGAAACGGAAGGTTCAGTACCTGGGACACGTAGTCAGCTCAGAGGGGGTAGCACCAGACATGGAGAAGGTCACTGCCAACCAGAAGTGGCCTGAACAAAGGAACATCAAAGAAGTACGTCAATTTCTGGGACTGGTCGGGTACTACAGGAGGTTCATTAAGGACTACACCAAAAAGGCAGCACCTTTACAAGATCTCCTAGTAGGACAGTCCAAAAGAGGTAAAAGTCCCCCATTCCAGTGGGGCAAAGAACAGACTGAGTCCTTTGCGTTAATGAAGGAAGTCCTAACCGGTGAGGAAATTCTGGCTAACCCCAACTAGAGATGAGCGGTGTTCGACTCAAACTGTTCGCCAATCTCAAATTCGAGCTGTTTTGGGCGGTGTTCGAGCCGTTCGGCGAACACGAACAATTTGAAAAAAATTCGGCTGTTCGAGGTTATGTTCGATAACTGTTCGTGCACCAAAATCATAACTGGATTTTTTCTCAGTAATGCTGAAAATTAATGTTAATACGCAGTTTGAGTGTACAGTGGGGCGGGGGGAGGGGCAGGGAATGGATCTCTGCATAAATAATGAAGATCACCATTTTTTTTTCTCTTTCCCGCATTTACAGTGGGGAGGTGCAGTCTGTCAGCCTATCAGCAGCGCACACACGGAGCGAAGTGCTTTTTTTCACAAGAGCAAGGGCATGTGTCATTGGCAGTGTATGTCACATGTCCTTGCCCTATAAGACCCAGCCATTTTCCCCGTCGCCACCATTTTCTCACTGCTGCAGATGCGTGTTAGACGGCACCGCTGTTGCTGTGTGCGCTATACTTTCAGTGTTAATTTCAAGCCAATTTTCACACAAATTTACAGATAGCTTGGGAGTAGGGAATAGTTGTGATTGCAGTCCTTTTGAGGACTAGGTTACATCATTTCCTACGACTTTTATCAGGCAGGTCTGTGCTCTTAAATAGATAGGTTGGGAGTAAAGACTAATTGTAATTGCAGTCTTTTTGAGGGCTAGGTTACATCAGTTCCTATCACTTTTATCAGGCAGGTCTGTGCTCTTAAATAGATAGGTTGGGAGTAAAGACTAATTGTAATTGCAGTCCTTTTGAGGGCTAGGTTACATCAGTTCCTATCACTTTTTGCCAGGCAGGTCTCTGCCAGTGCTGTGCAAGTTTTTTTTACAGCATTTGGCTAAATCTAGCAAAGCAAATCCTTTTTGTCCTCTTGAAGCGTGTGTTAGTCAGTGGAGAAGCCTTTCTGTGTTGCAAGCTACACCACCTTTGTATAGAATACAAATTTTTTTACTGCACCTAGTGAAGTAAAACCTTTTGGGCATAGCATCATTCTATTAGTCCATCTATACTAACCTCCACCAGGTTGGAAATTCAAAGTAATTTTTATCTGCATCTAGCTCTGAAAAAATATTTTGGCTTCGGCTTGTAGCAGTGTGTGTGACTTGTTCTATTAGTCCATCTATACTAACATCCACCAGGTTGCAAATTCAAAATAATTTTTATCTGCATCTAGCTCTGAAAAAATATTTGGGCTTCGACTTGTATCACTGTGTGGGACTTGTTCTATTAGTCCATCTATACTAACCTCCACCAGGTTGCAAATTCAAAATAATTTTTATCTGCATCTAGCTCTGAAAAAATATTTTGGCTTCGGCTTGTAGCAGTGTGTGTGACTTGTTCTATTAGTCCATCTATACTAACCTCCACCAGGTTGCAAATTCAAAATAATTTTTATCTGCATCTAGCTCTGAAAAAATATTTTGGCTTCGGCTTGTAGCAGTGTGTGTGACTTGTTCTATTAGTCCATCTATACTAAGCTCCACCAGGTTGCAAATTCAAATTCATTTTTATCTGCATCTAGCTCTGAAAAAATATTTGGGCTTTGGCTTGTAGCACTGTGTGGGACTCGTTCTATTAGTCCATCTATACTTGCAAATTCAAACTAATTTTTATCTGCATCTAGCTCTGAAAAAATATTTTGGCTTCGGCTTGTAGCAGTGAGTGGGACTTGTTCTATTAGTCCATCTATACTAACCTCCCCAAGATTGCAAATTCAAACTAATTTTTATCTGCATCTAGCCCAGCCAATACTTTTGGTCTAGTACCACAGTTTTTCAACTCCGCTCTGCTCGGTTCCCATCCATTGTTTTTTTGTGCAAACAACTACAGATTTGTCAATTAGTTAACCACCAAAATGAGTAGAAAAAGGCCTGCTGCTGGTGGAAAGGGGAATAGGCGTGTTGGGAAGGGAAAAAAAGGTTGTGTCCGTGGGGTAGGTGTTAAAGCAACAGTAACGTCTGCAGAAGAAAGACCATCTTCCAGCCAAACTAAGATGTCTACTTATTTTAGCGGACAATGTGATAAGATCCCTTTCTTAAGGCCACGCCAATCGCTACAAATTCCAGATGAGGCACAAAAACAGCAGGTGCTTCAACGGATATCAAGTGCTCCTTTAAGCGGGCTCTCCTCCACCTCAACTTCAACATCACAAATACTCCAGTCCTCAGAGGTGTCACCCCAATCGCATTTGCTTCCTCACAGCTCCCAAGTCTCCAGCTGCCCGTCTGAGTATAGGGTAGAACAGATGGTTGAGTCTGCAGAGCTGTTTACTCATACTATAGCCTGGGAATCAGAGGTCAGCTCCAGAGCTTCTGTGAATCCAGACGAGGAAATGATCATCTGCACTGATGCCCAGAATCTTTATGAGTCAGATCCAGTACCAGACGCAGAAGGTTCTGACCATAATGTAGACCCTCGTTCCCAAACAGTAACTCCTGTTGGTGGAGACAATGAGGAAGACGATGATGAGACTCAAATACCTGATTGGAGCGACAACTTTAGTTTTTTGTCATGGCAGGAAGAGGTTGGCTCTGAGGACGACGGGTGTGATAACACACAGGGTGATGATGACGAGGTTGGAGATCCCACTTACTGTCAACCCACAGTCATCCAAGAGATGAGGTCAGCAGAGGCGGTGGAGGAGGATGCTATTGACGACGAGGTCACGTTGCGCCTTCCTGGACAGAGACGTAGTACTGGAAGCACGTCAACAACTGCATCCTTAAACACAACTCTGCCTCTGACTACAAGTCGTGGAGGCTCTTCAGGTCGCATGGGTGCTAAGCTTTGCATAGCCTGGGCATTTTTTCAGATAGATAAGGATGACCCAACTCGTGTTATCTGTAACATTTGTCAGCAAAAGCTAAGTAGAGGCCAAAAAATATATAGTTTGAGTACTTCATTCATGAACCGGCACATGGACATGAAGCATAAGTTGCAGTGGGAAGCTCACTGTGCTACAATGCGGCCTAGCGGGCCGGGCCAACCACAGTCTGCCACATCTTGTGCATCCGCGGCCTCTTCATCCTCTGTGACTGGCGGGACAGCAGTCACACCTGTTTGGGGACGCAGACCTGCCACCTCTTTACCCGCAACAGCCAGCGTGATTGGCAGGTCATCATTTTCTTTGGAGGTGGAAACACCAGCTGGTGTTCAGCGCTGTCCGACATCGATAGCACCACCTTTGGATCAAGGCCACCTAACATGTCATCTTCCTCACAGACAGGCAGTTTGCCGGGGACACCCTTCACAATGCCATCTAAGCACAACAGCCAGCCCTCGGTCCCTCAGATGTGGACAAGTAAAAGACCATTTCCTCCTAGCCATGAGAAAGCTAAGAGGTTGAATTTCACCATCTGCAAGTTCTTGGCTACAGAAATGCTGCCTTTCCACCTGGTGGACACAGAGGATTTTCGAGACCTTATGTCCGTCGCAGTACCCCAGTACCAGATGCCCAGTCGGCACTACTTCTCAAAGAAAGGTGTGCCTGCGCTCCACCAGCATGTCGCACACAACATCACCGCTTCTTTGAGAAACTCTGTGTGTGACAGGGTGCATTTCACCACAGACACTTGAACGAGTAGGCATAGACAGGGGCGTTAAATGTCGATGACAGGGCAATGGGTAACTATGGTGACAGCAGGACCAGGGGCTGCTGTCCAAGTCTTGCCGTCCCCATGAGTTGTGTGTCAATCCTCTTTATCTCGTAGTTCCTCCACTGCTTCTGCCTCCTCAACCTCCTCTTGGTCCTCCACCTGCACCCAAAGCCTGTCTGGTCACGCCACAAGCTTTCTAACTGCGCAGAAGGGATCCTGCACTCCTCCTTACTATGCTGGCAGCAGGGCTCAACGTCATCAGGCGGTATTTACTTGGAAATATCTGGGAAATGTGAGTCACACAGCTGAGGAGTTGTGGTCAGCTCTGGAGAACCAGTTTCATGAATGGTTGTCTCCACTGGACCTGAAACCAGGGAAGGTCGTGTGCGACAATGCTGCAATCCTGGGTGCGGCCCTCCGCCGGGGCAATGTCACACATGTGCCTTGTATGGCTCACGTGTTGAACCTGGTTGTCCAGCAATTTTTAGCCCACTATCCCAGACTAGTTGGACTTCTGCAGAAGGCACAGTCGCTGTGTGCTCACTTCCGCCATTCGCATCCCGCAGCTCAGCGACTTACATCTCTACAGAAGTCGTTGGGCCTGCCACTTCACCGGCTAAAATGCGATGTGCCTACCTGGTGGAATTCAACTCTGCACATGTTGCAGAGACTGTGGCAGCACCGACAAGCCCTGGTGCAATACGTTCTGACGCATAGCCTGGGCCAACGAGATCCAGAGGTGGGGCAAATCACGCTGCAGGAGTGGTCTCAGATCAGGGACCTATGCACCCTTCTGCACAGTTTTGAAATGGCGACGAAGATGTTTAGTGCCATTATCAGCATGACTATTCCGGTGATTTACATGCTGGAGCACATGTTAAACAGAATTCAGAGTCAGGTGGTGGCACAAGAGGAGGTGGAGGAAGTAGAGGAGGAGGAGTTGTATGCGGAAGGGCTAACATCTGCAAGGTCCAGACGGTCGGCAGCACCAAGGCGGCAGGCATGTGAGGGTGGGGGAGATGGTTTTACCAGGGAGCATGGTAGCAGCCAAACTAGTGAGGAAGGTGCAGTAGCCCAGGAAGAAGTGGAGGACGAACTGATGGAAGACTCATCAGATGAGGGAGACCTTGATCACATTTCTGTTGTGCGAGGTTGAGGGGAGAGGACAGAGGAAGGAAGCATGATTGTTACCTCGCCACCAACACAACAGGGACTTGGTGCTCCTGGATGCGCAACACACATGAGTGCCTTCTTGCTGCACTACCTGCAACATGACCCTCGAATTGTGAGAATTAGAAATAATCCTGACTACTGGGTTGCCACACCGTTAGATCCCCGGTACAAAAGTAAATTTACAGAAATTATTCCTGCCATAGAAAGGGATGCACGCATGCAGGAGTATCAGCAGAGACTGTTGCAAAATCTTACATGTGCTTTTCCACAAAACACCAGTGGTGCACGTAGTGAATCTCACAGTTCCAACTTGCCAACCGTGGGACCGTCGAGTGTTCAGCACTCAAACCGGAACAGAACCACAGTATCTGCTGGTAACATCAATTTTGCAGAATCATTTCACCAATTTTTTAGCCCATCCTTTGCAAGGCCACAGGAGACAAGAAGTCTGACACATAGTCAACGCCTAGAGACGATGGTACAGGAGTATCTCCAAGTAAACATTGAAGCCATGACTGTGTCACTGGACCCTTGCTCTTTTTGGGCTTCCAATCTGGATAAATGGCCGGAGCTAGCCACTTACGCCTTGGAGATCTTGTCATGCCCCGCAGCCAGCGTTCTGTCTGAACGTGTGTTCAGCGCTGCTGGTGGTGTGCTGACAGATAAGCGCACGCGGCTCTCCACTGATAATGTAGACAGACTCACGTTCATAAAGATGAACAAATCATGGATCCGAAACGACTTTTCTACCCCTGTGTCATCCTGGGGAGAGTAAAAGCTTGATGATTGATTAAAATCACCTCACCAACCGTTTTAAGCTTTCAAATTACTAATCATGTTTATCTGTATCTTGGCTGGAAAATAATTTGGGGTTTGTAGCAGTGTGCAGCACTGATTCTATTAGGCCATCTATAATAAGCTCCACCAGATTTAAAATTACTAATCATGTTTATCAGTATCTTGGCTGGAAAATAATTTGGGCTTTGAAGCAGTGTGCAGCACTGATTCTATTAGGCCATCTATACTAAGCTCCACCAGATTTAAAATTAATAATAATTTTTAGCTGCATCTAGCCCGGAAAATAATTTTGGGGCTCCGAGATGCGCAAGACACATAAGTGCCTTCTTGCTGCACTACCTGCAACATGACCCTCATATTGTCAGAATTCGAAGTAATCCTGACTACTGGGTTGCCACACTCTTAGATCCCCCAAACTTTTCGATCAACCTTTTCATTTTAATAAAGACCAAAAAATGGTCATTTTTGAAATTATAAGCATTAGCAGGTTATTAGAAACTGAAATCAAACAGTTTTCAACTCAAGACCTTATTCTAGGTGATGTTACATTTGCACATAGGCCCCCTTGTTTGAAAGGAGCTTCTGAACTCTCTCGTCCATTGAATTTGTCAGGTTTGGATGGTTTCTGCTTCAATTGTTTTGCATGAGGACAGAATACCCTCCCAGAGCTGTTGCTTAGATGTGAACTGCCTCCCACCATCATAGACACTCCTTTTGATGATGCTCCAGAGGTTCTGAATGGGGTAGAGGTCAGGGGAGCATGGGGGTCACACCATAAGTTTGTCCCCTTTTATGCCCATATCAGTCAGAGATGCAGATGTTTTATGTGCAGCATGAGATGGTGCATTATCATGCATAAAAATGATCTTGCTTTGGAATACACGATTCTTCTTCTTGAACCATGGCAGGAAGTGCTGTTTGAGAAACTCCACATACATTATGGAGTTCATCTTTACCCCTTCAGGGATCCTAAAGGGGCCGACAATCTCTCTCCCCATGATTCCAGCCCAAAACATTACTCCACCTCCTCCTTGTTGGCGCTGTAGCTGTGTTTGCGTGGGGTGTCCATCAACCAGCCATCCTCCACTCCATCCATCTGGACCATCGAGCGTTGCACGGCACTCATCCGTGAACAAAACAGTTTTGAAATCAGTCTTCATGTAATGTTTGGCCCACTGGAGCCGTTTCTGCTTGTGTGAAGTGGATAGAGGAGGTCGACAGGATGGCGTATGAACAGCTGCAAACCTCTGAAGGACCCTGCATCTTGTTGTTCGGGGGACGTTGGAGGCACCAGCAGCTTCAAAAACTTTTCTGCTGCTATGACAAGGCTTTTTTGCCGCTGCTCTTTTAACCTGACATAATTGCCTGTAGGAAAGAGTCCTCAATTTGCCCTTATCAGCACGCACACGTGTGTACTGTGAATCAGCTACATACTTCTTGATTGCCAAGACACTTCATCCTGATCATCGCACAATGTTGATTGTAGTCATGCCTTGACCTAAACACTCCACAATTTGTTGCTTCTCAGCAGCCGACACATCCTTTTTCTTTCCCATTTTGGCAGAAAATGTAGGCTGCTTAATAATGTGGGACAGCCTTCTTAAGTAGTCTTGCCTTTCATTGAACACACCTGCCAAACTAATTAGCACAGGTGTCTGCAATTGCTTACAGTGATATAAAGAGCCCTGACACACATCACCATCAATGAGTTTAACTGACAAACAAACAAATTCTTCCGTTATCACTCCTAAACACTTTTTTGCATAATAATTTGGAACACAGTGTATATGTGCTTTTCCACAAAACACCAGTGGTTCACGTAGTGAATCTTACAGTTCTAACTTGCCAACCGTGGTCTGTATGGAGTTGTTCAATAAAGGGCCCAAAATTAAGATAACATAGATGGGAGAGGTCTCTATGAATAGGAATTCCTAAGTATTTGATACCCTGTTAGGGCCAGGCAAAGGGAAAGTTGGACTGGATGGAATCCTGTATGGATTTGGGGAGGGAGACATCGAGGGCCTCCGACTTCGCGCATTGATTTTAAAATTTGACCATGTAACAAAGTGATCTATTTCAGCCATAACAGCATGGATGGATATATGTGATTGAGTGATATATACTAGGACATCATCAGCAAATAGAGAGCACTTGAACTCGGTGCCTCCCACCTCAATCCACCTAATATTGGGGTTATGGCGAATTGATGAGAGCAGGTGCTCCGTCACTAGGATGTATAAGAGAGGGGACAGAGGACATCCCTGCCTTGTCCCATTGGTGATTGTGAAAGGTGATGAAAATGTTCTGATGCACCCCCTGGGCCTTGGGACACCCGGAGCCGGACCCTTTTTGGTGGATGCTGGTGGTTGTAGTCTCCGTGGCGGCGACCCTGTTCCGTGGCTCAGGGCGGTCAAACTAGTGGCGGAACTATTTATGTGGTTTTGATGTTTAAATGTCCGACTACGCCACCCGTGGATTGTGGTCAGAGTGAACCGCCGCTGCAGGGCAGACCGCTGAGGCTGGTGTTGTGGGTGCAGCAGAGCGTAGCATAGGGAGGAGTATAGCCTCAGGGCAGTGTATGCGGAGGATGGGGGTGATGGTGCAGGGCAGCAGCAGTAACAACACGGAGTCAGTGATGCAGTCCAGGGCCTTTACTCACAGTTCTTATTATCCTGACCACGTCTGCAGGTAACGGCTGCCCACGTCGTACTGTGCTCACCTGGTGAGGGGCCCAGACAACTCCCAGATAACTTTGGAGCGCTTCACAGGACCCCCTTTGTGTGTCCTTTGTCTGGCCTTTCTTACCAACCCTTCTGTCCGGCTGCCTCGGGCCTCCTCTTGGTAAACTTGGCGCCAGTTTCCCTGACCCTATGTGGTGCCTTCCTATCGGGTGTAGCGAGGGGCTGCGCCACATAAAATGTCACAGCCTCCGGTTTCTAGCTGAGGGTCGTTTCCTGCCTCCACTAGTTTCGGGGACCGGTCTCCCCCTTTGGCCTGACCCCTCCACGCAGGTGGATTCGGGCGTGCGGTGGCGACTCGCCCGTCCGCACCCCTGGGATCCCTTCGTTCCTCGTTCCTGGAGCCTTCTCCGCTCCTCTTCCTCCCTTCTCCCTCTTCCAGGCCAGGGCCTCTGTTACTAGGCCCGCCTCCGGAGCAGAGCTCATGCAGAGCCCCTGCTCCCTGTCACTTCTGCTCAGACTTCTCTGCACTGAACTAAGAAGGTGCCCACCTTTTATACTCCCTTCTCAATGCACCCAGGAACTGCTTCCTCCCTGCTCCTGCACTACAGGGTTCCCCTTCCTCAGTGTTCCCTCCCCCCACTCCAGCCAGGGACAGGGACTGTCGTGCCCATCTCAGGGGCATATTGGTCGCCCTGCCCCACGGCAATGTGGTGTAATGCATGCAGGTGTCGGGTCCTGATCCAGACTCCATCCTTACCTGAGAGTGAGATATCACACCTCTGGGTGAGATGCAATACCTCTGTAGCAACCGAGCTCTCAGGGTGCTACAGTTCCATTTATCTTCAGCCTAGGTGACGTATTGCGATACAGGGCCGTGATTTTGGCTATAAAAGGGTCCCCTAGACCCCTACCCCAAGCTTTTTAAGAGAATCATATATTTTCGTGCCAGGAGACTCTATGGAATGCTTTCTCAGCATCCAACGAGAGTATCTAATTACAAATTTTTAACTGCATCTAGCCCAGGAAATACTTTGTGCCTAGTAGCAGCGTCTGCTAGTCAGCGGATTATCCCGGCTGTTAAGCAAGCTACACCACCTGTAGTTTGGACACTTTATTTTTTCAAAGGAAATGCTTCGGGACCACGGGATACTCAGTGAAGAGCATCAGGAGGCACCCCAAGGCATAGGGGCTGGGACTGGCAGTAGGATGCCTTGCGGTGGACAGCCGAGCAAGATCCTTATAAAAGCTTTTTAACTGCAGCAGCTTTAGTGGACGCTACTGGAGCTGGAATTATGCGGCTGCTGGCATGAGACTTGCCCTCCAATAGATCCTTGTAAATGGATTTAAAGTGTATTAATTCAAATTAGAGAGACAATTTCAATTAAAAAGCTTAGAGCTGCCTCCACCACAGGGGGGCTCGCTCGACCCACCAGCGGACAGGCACCAGTATTGGGAGAGGGGGGCTGGCCGTCAGCGTTCACCGCGGCTCAGGCACAAACCCGGCGACACGGAGGTGGCACGGGCAGGAGCGGACTGGCCATGTCGGCTTCTCACTTTTTGGATTTTAGAAGGGCATGACATGCCTATATCTGTGTCTCCCCCTCCTTTTACTCCTCCACCTCTTTTCTTTTCACATGACTATATGTACTTGTCACTTTTCCATGTGCTAGTTGTGTCTTCTGAGCAGTTTGTCAGCTTTTGGACACCTTTGAAGGTGTTTTCTATGTGTTTCTATGTGTTTTTGTTTGCCTGCCATTGGTTTTAACGGTGTTCGAAGGTGTTCGACGAACAGTTCGACGAACAGTTCGGCGAACACACGGGTGTTCGACGAACCGAACCAAACTCGAACACTACGGGGGTGGCTCAACACTAATAGTGTCACCAAGTTGTCAAGCACTTTCCAAGTGATGCTAAAATCGCTTGACAAACCCGCATGCGGAAATGCATGTGAAGAACGCTTCACATCCGCTTGTCCCTGGCAGGAAAAACGCATGTACAATCCGCATGGGTTTTTTCCGCCAGGGAGATGCAGAAATGCTCTGGAAAAAATCCGGAGCATTTCTGTATCGTGGGCACATAGCCTAAGTGTTTTAAGAAGGGGACAAAGCTTACTGTTTCATTGGGACCTTTAGGTGATAATGTGTCTAATAGGATGATCCACTTAACTTGCCTTTGTGCAAGAACCCTTTTCCATTTGCCACCTCTTGTCTTGAGTCGATATAGACTCGATCAATTCCCCTTACCTTGAGCTTTGAACTATCACAGTCATGGTAATCCTTGAAATGACGTGGTAGGGTTTTGAGTTCAGTTGGATCATTGCTCTCCTTGGCTGCCTGTATATCCAGCACATGTTCCATAACTCGCCTTCTAAACTCTCGTGTTGTCAAGCCAACATAGTTTTTATTACAAGGACAGTTAGCTATATAGATAATGCCAATTGTTTTACATGTAATCTCATGTGTAATCTTATAGACTCTGAGATTTGATGAATCAGTAAAGGAGTCTGTCTTTACACTATTTGGGCAAGCCACACAAGACCCACAGGGTTTACATCCCCATTTAGGTTTACCACTGTTAAAGATTGTTCGTTGGTCTTGGTTTTTAACATAACTATGTACCAATATATCTTTTAGGTTATGCGATCTTCTATACGTGATGGCCGGATGTTCAGTAACATAGTTGGTAAGTACAGAGTCCATGGTAAGAATGTTCCAATACTTGTCCAGACTCAACTAGCTTTCTTTAATTCTTGAATTGAATTTGGATATAAATCTTACAACATCCTTACCTTCTTGGCGTTTGGAGTTATATGGAAGATCATTTCTCTTTGCAAACTTAGCATGAAGATATCCGTGTTGTACAGCTTTTCCAAAGTAGCCACGTTCCAAGAACCACTCCGTCAGATCATGAGATTGTTTCTCAAAATTAGAGTCCTTAGAACAGATTCTCCGCATTCTTAGGAATTGGCCTATGGGTATATTGTCAATGAGTATTTTGAGATGTGTGGATTCGGCATGTAGTAAAGAGTTAGCGGCTGTTGTTTTCCTGTGCCCATCTGTTTGAATCATGCCTGAGTTATCCACCTCCAACCGAACATCAAGGAAGTCGATATTTTTACGACCCATTTTGTGGGTCAATTTGATATTCAGATCATTTGTGTTCAGTGCTGGTATAAACACAAGAAGTTCGTCATATAAGCCCTGCCACAGAAACAAAATATCGTCTATGTAACACGATGCCAGGATAAGACTCTGTCTAGATATGGCAAAGACTCAGATGAAAAAATGTCCCTCACCCACAGCCCCAGGAACAGGTTGGCATATGAGGATGCACAAGGTGCCCCCATTGCCTTGCCCCGGATGTTATGTACTGCAATTAAGAACTAAGGAATAGGGGGGAAAAGCTGTCCCTGCACTGAGACTCAGCTTAAACCCTATGCTGGGGTGGGTGCCCTATTCCTTGTGAATAGCCCCACCGAAACTCCTGCACTGAAATCATAAGAAGACCTGAAGGAAGAGGAAAGGGGGTCCCTAAAAGATCTAAGGACTGGGAGCAAAAACAGGAGACCTCCTAACAGAAAAGTTAGTTGCAGAAACGAAGATTAAAGGGAACAAAACTGGTTGAACAAGAAGTCCCAGGATATCAATTGTCCTAAGCACAAAGAACTAATGACGCACCCCCTGGGCCATGGGGAACCCGGTGCCGGGCCGGTAGATGCCGGGGGAATATGTCACAGTGGCTGGCCCAGTCCGTGACCCAGGGCGGTCAATAAAAGGGAGATTATTTATATGGGATTTATAAAGTTTGTGATGCCACCTTTGGAATCTGGTACGGATTACCAGCGCTGCTGCAGACTTCCGGGGGGTGATGGGATGGCAGCTGGCATGTTTCTGCTCCCCACAGGTGGAGTGGGCCCCCAGGGCAGTGTGAAGTTTGGTGGTGAATGGTGATGCTTGGGCTTGTAGTGCAGGCGGGATGGCGCAGCAGGAGTAACTGACAGAGACAGGGGATTCGCTTCAATAACTTTACTGGTGCGGATGTCAGGTACGGTCCAGGGTACTCAGTAGGATTGGTGCACTTCAGGACTTCTCCCCAGTGAGCGGGTATAAGGCCTCCTGGTCCGTGTCTGCCTCTCTGTATGCTCCTGACCAGCCTGCAACTGGGCCTAGCTTAGGTGTCGTGCTGTTCCTTCACCTGTCGCTCGGTAGTAGGACCTTCTGCTGGCAACCACTATCCCTTGTCGCCGGGGCCTTCGTGGTTCCTGGTCCTGTAATGGGTCTAGCTTCAGGTCGGCCAGGGACTTGTAGTCCTCCTGGAATGCCGGTGATCCCTAATGGGTATAAAGGGACCCTGTAGACGTGGACCCGTTGTCCGGTTTGTATATCGGGGTGAGCCTAGGATGCTCCTCTGCCCCTTCAACTCCTCTCTCCTCTTTGCCGTTGGCCACACTCGGGGCCCTCAGAACTCAGCAGCAGACGTGCTGCGTCTTCGCTGCTCTCAGCGTCAACACGCTCTCAGACTCTCTGACTCTGTCTGACTCCTTCTGACTGACTGCCTGGCTCCACCCTCCATATATATATCCCTATCCGGGCTCCCTCTGGTGGTATGAGGTGGAAGGGTGGAGGTGTTTGTATGTAATGAGGGCCTCTTGTGGAGAAGTCCATCCATGCACCCTTTTGGGTCCTGTGGTACCTGTGAACAGCAGGGTGCCACACTAACAAGGCAACTTAACCAGAGCACAAGTGTAACAAGACTGATGTCCAGCGGGGAATGGGAGACAGATGCTGAGTAATAAAGAGTGAAGAGATCATGTGACCAAGACACCCAGCACCAGAGAAAAAGACTAGAAGCCAGCAAACCACAACAAGATGGCTGATAGTAAAACAACATAGATTCTAACAGTACCTCCCCTTTTATGAGGATCCTCCGGATCCTCTGGGCCGAGCCTTACCAGGAAATCTCCTGTGAAAAGCCTTAATTAGCCTTGAGGCCGAGACGTCCTCGGCCTTCACCCAGGAATCATCCTCGGGGCCGAAACCCCTCCAGGACACAAGATACTGTAATCTACCTCTATGCCACCTGGAATCCAAAATGCGAGAAATCTAAAATTCACCATCCTCATCAACTGGAGGAACAGTAGGCTTCAGTTGCTTATCAGGCGTGTCTGCCTTCTTAAGTAATGACACATGAAACACAGAATTAATCCTCCAAGACGAGGGAATGCCCAACCTCACCGCTGCCGAGTTGACAATCTGAAGCACTTTGAATGGACCCACAAATTTAGGCCCCAGATTTTTAGAAGGAATTTTCAAACGAAGATTCCTAGAGGACAACCAAACCATGTCCCCAACAGCAAAAACGGACTCCTTTCTTTTTTTGTCAAAATACCTTTTTGATCTCCTGTTAGCCTCTTTAAGGTTCAGGCATACACTGGTCGAAACCCTCTCCAAATCACCAGAAAAATTGTCCTCCTCCGGTACAGCAGCCCCAACTTTGGAAAATGCACCAAAAGATGGATACCTGCCAGTACAACAAAGAAAAGGAGAACACCCAGCCGAGGAAGAAGTATTATTTTTAAGGGCAAACTCCGCAAGTGGTAGAAATTCTGACCACATTTCCTGATTGTCTGCCACAAAACATCTCAAAAACTGCTCGACATCCTGGTTCTTCCTTTCAGTCTGTCCATTGGACTCTGGATGATACCCCGCCGAGAATGACAAATGAATTTTCAATATGTCACAAAAAGCACGCCAAAAGCGAGCCACAAACTGTGGTCCTCTATAGGAAACAATGTCCATGGGAATACCATAGAGCCTGACAATCTCTTTCACAAAAACCTTAGCAAGAGTCTTGGCTCAAGGTAACTTCTTGAATAGAACCAGATGACACATTTTACTAACAGGGTCAACAACAACCCAGATGACAGAAAAACCCTCCGATACAGGCAGATCGGTGATAAAATCGATGGCAAGGTGCGTCCATGGCGAACTAGGAACTTCCAAGGGGCACAGCAACCCCGCAGCTGGAGTGTGAGAGGCCTTCGACCTAGCGCACACAGAACACTGACGCACCCGCTTCATGACTTCCCTTTGCCACCCTGGCCACCAGAAACTCCGACCAATAGACTTCCTAGTTTCCGAAATTCCTGGGTGACTCGCCAACCGAGACTCATGACATTCAACAAACAACACTCTCCTCAAGGCTCTAGGCACAAACAATTTACCACATGGAGTGTTAGTTGGTGCCGCACTCTGAGCTCCTAGGATGCTATTCTCCAACTCAGAATCCAATGGGGCCACCACCACCCCTCTCTACAAAATACACTCCTCCCTCTCAGCATTCACAGCTGGAGAGAAGCTACGAGACAAAGCGTTAGCCTTAACATTCTTTGTCCCCGGGAGAAAGGTTACGGAAAAATTGAACCGGGCAAAAAACAGTGCCCACCTAGCCTGATGGGCATTGAAACGTGTACCTGCGTCCAAATAGATCAAATTCTTATGATCAGTGAAAACCTGTATAGGATGTCGAGCCCCCTCCAAAAATTGTCGCCAATGCTCGAAAGCGAGTTTAATAGCCAACAACTCACGATTCCCAACATCATAGTTGAGCTCTGTCTCAGAATTTTTTTTTTAAAATAAAGCTCAGGGATGCACCCCATCTTCACCCTCCTGGGACAGAACTGCCCACACGCCTATAGATGAGGCATCCACCTCAACCAAAATGGCTTGGTCTCATCCATCTGGATAAGAACAGGAGCAGAGCTGAGCCTCTCCTGGAGATACTCAAAAGCTTCAATAGCCTCACTGGACCATTGGACTGTATTAGCACCCTTCTTGGTGAGATCAGTAAGGGGTTTAGCTATGACAGTGAAATTCTTTATGAATTTCCTGTAATACTTGGCAAACCCCATAAACCTCTGTACAGACTTCAAACCTTCAGGCCTCGGCCACTCCAGCACAGCCTGAATTTCACCGGAACCATCTCAAAACCATCACAAGCGACAAAGTAACCCAAAAAACTAATTTTCTGGACAGCAAACTGACACTTCTCCAATTTAGCAAAGAGTGTGCTGTCTCTCAGTATCTTAAGAACTTCGCGGACTTTCTGCCAAAGAGATTCAAGATCCGATGAATAAATCAAAATGTCATCCAGATAAACAATAACACTCATACCAATCAAGGGTCTCAGAATGTCATTGATGAAATTTTAAAAAAATGCAGGAGCGTTAGTAAGCCCAAAAGGCATCACCAAATACTCAAAATGACCTTCTGGGGTGTTAAAAGCTGTCTTCCATTCATCTCTGTCCTTCCCCCGCAGCAAATTATATGCCCCACGAAGGTCAATCTTAGAAAACCATTTAGCTCCGGTCAATTGGTTAAACAAATCCGGAATAAGTGGTAACAGGTAAGGATTGCGCACAGTGATCTTATTAATCTCCCGAAAATCCAGACATGGCCTAAGACCCCCATCCTTCTTTTTGACGAAAAAGAACCCAACCGCCACAGGAGACTTAGAGGGTCTTATGTGACCTGCAGCTAAACTAGTCTGAAGATATTCTTTCAAAGCCTCCCTCTCGGGAATTGTCAGAGTAAACAACCGACCCTTTGGGAGCTTAGCATCAGGGACGAACTCAATAGCGCAATCGTAATCTCTATGAGGTGGTAAAGCTTTTAACTCCACCTCCGAAAAAACCCTCCAAAAATCCTGAATGGGTTCAGGTAATTCCCCCTTCACAACAGCCGCAATGTGAACATTACAACACTTACCATAACACCCCTGACCCCAGGATCTTATGGAAGCAGACGACCAGTCCAGCAAAGGATTATGCACTTTTAACCCGGGCAACCCCAGGACGACCAGGGAAGGCAATTAAGCAAGAACAATCAAATTAAGTGCAGAACCACAATCCACCATAACCTGAAACTCAATCAAACGTCCCTGACAGGTGGTATTACCAGGAAAAAACACCCCAGCAGAATGTAAAAACGCATTGCGAACGGGAGTGTTATTTCTACTGACCATTTTTTTTTCTTTCCTTAAGCGAACCTCGCATTGCTTTAAAAAATGATCAGCCTTACCGCAATACAAGCAAAGTCCCTCAGAGAACCTCCTGTCCCTCTCCTTGGAACAGGATGACATTGCCCCTACCTGCATAGGTTCCCCAGTGTCGGCAGGATTATTGTGAGAAACAGAATCCACCAATACAGGAAACTTCTCCTCATTCTGTCTGGCCCTCAACCTTCTATCCACACGGATAGCTAGCTGCATGGCAACTTGCAATGTATCAGGTGCAGGAAATGCAATGAGTAAATCTTTTACCCTTTCACTCAAGCCTGCCAGAAACTGAAACTTGAGTGCAGGGTCGTTCCACGTGACCTCTGCAGACCATTGTCTGAACAGGGTGCAATAACTCTCAGCATCAAGAGAACCCTGTTTGAGACAACTGAGCTTTGCCTCAGCTGATGTAACCCGATCAATATCATCATACAGCAAACCCATGGCATCAAAAAATGCCTCCACAGACCTCAAACAATGATCATCAGGAGACAAGAAAATGCCCAGATTTAAGGTTCTTTACGCAATACAGACATAATAATCCCTACACGCTGTAGTTCACTCCCAAAAGATCTAGGTCTGAGCCAAAAATACAACAAACAAGCATTTTTAAATGAACAAAAAATCCTGTCGTTTCCCCGAGAAACACTCAGGTAATCCTACCTTAGGTTCTTCATAGCGTTCTGCAGGGTATTTACTCACCTACTGCTGAAGACCGGTAACCTCCAGAGTCAACCCTTTCAAGCGTTGAGCAAGCTCCTGGATGGTACTCATACTGAAGAAAACCCAAGAAGAGGAACAAACAACAACTTTTTTTTCCATTTTTTTATTTTTATTTTAAACGTGGCTGGACATATTGTTATGTACTGCAACTAAGAACTAATGAATAGGGGGGGAAAGCTGTCCCTGCACTGAGACTCATCTTAAACCCTACGCTGGGGTGGGTGCCCTGTTCCTTGTTAATAGCCCCACCGAAACTCCTGCACTGAACTCAAAAGAAGACCTGAAGGAAGGGGAAAGAGGGTCCCTAAAAGATCTAAGGACTGGGAGCAAAAACAGGAGACCTCTTAACAGAAAAGTTAGTTGCAGAAATGAAGATTAAAGGGAACAAAACTGTTGGAACAAGAAGTCCCAGGATATCAATTGTCCTAAGCACACAGAACTAACAAGGCAACTTAACCAGAGCACAAGCGTAACAAGACTGATGTCCAGTAGGGAATGGGAGACAGGCGCTGAGTAATAAATAGTGAATAGCGTTGAGCGAGCATGCTCGACACTGCTCGGTACTCGCCCGAGCACCTCACTACTCGGGATGTTCGGCGAGCACTGAGCATTTTCGGTTTACTTGGGCGGGAGCTCGGGTCTCTGCCCTGCATGTTTGGCGCTCTTTACAGAGCCAATGAACATGCAGGGATTGCCAGCCAGTCACTGTAATGCCGCAGCCATGTTGGTTGTGGGCATTACAGTGATTGGCTGGCCGGACAGTGTCACCTCGAGTATTTAAAACCAGGCGCCGCCATCTTGGACACAGTCGCTCTGGATCAGACAGTGTAGGGAGAGTGATGCTGAGCTAGGGAGAGATTTATATTGTGAAATAGGTAATGTAGGGTCTCTAAAGCCTGCAAAATCAAACAAACAGTCCTTCTGAGGACTAATATCCATCCCAGATATCAGGCAGGCAGGCAGGCTGTATAGGAGACGCAGTGGCTATACCAACAAACACTGCATTACAGTCCTGTGTGCTGCTGCTGCTCAAATTGCTAGACTTAGCCCCAGGTCTCAGGGGCCAGGAAAAATCCCTTTTTTTCATCTAAATCCTCTTTTTTTTTTTTTTTTTACCTTATACACAAGTCTTTACCCTTAAAAGGATGTTCCTTAACATATTTCACAGGAAAACAGTTTCAGTTTAGTTTTTGAACGTTTTATTGTGAGCCCGTAAAAGTGGCTTAATACCTCGGAGCACGCTGTTGACAGCAGTGACCTGGGGGTCAGAAATGCTTCCTGGGGTGATCCCCATGCTGTCCCCATGTCATTTGAGCACTGTCAGTATCGTTTTGGGCACTTTTTAGGCTTTCTACAGACTGCCAGGGGTGCCGCCGCAAAAATGCTCAGGTCTCCCATAGACTAACATTGGGCTCGTTGCTTGGGTCGAGCACCCGAGTATCACGGTGAGCTCGGCCTGAGCTTCGAGCACCCGAGCATTTTAGTGCTCGCTCAACACTAATAGTGAAGAGATCACGTGACCAAGACATCCAGCACCAGAGGAAAAGACTAGAAGCCAGCAAACCACAGCAAGATGGATAACAACATAGATTCTAACACCGTTAGAATGCAGGAAGTGGGACCCATCAAACAAGAAAAAGTTGTGGGGCAGGGCGAAAGCCAAAAGATCAAGGACAAAATTAACAAATGGCATTTCATAATTTGATGTCTCAAGAAAAAATTGCATGACTCTTTGACAGTCATTGTGATTTATAGATGTATAAAGTGAATCAACGTCACAAATGACTAGTGTAGTATAGTCATCCACCATAAGTCCATCCATCTTCTTGAGAAAGTAAGATGTGTCCTTTAAATAGGAAGGTTGAGACTCCATATAAGGTTTCAAAATGTAGTCGATAAATGAGCATATCGGCTCACACATGTTTTCAACTCCAGAAACTATAGGTCTAACCGTAGGATTTATTGGGTCCTTATTGGTGTTGAGCGAGCATGCTCGACACTGCTCGGTATTCGCCCGAGCATCTCACTATTCGGGATGTTCGGCGATCACCGAGCATTTTTGGGTAACTCGGGAGGGAGCTCGGGTCTCCGCCCTGCATGTTGGGCGCTCTTTACAGAGCCAATGAACATTCCGGCGATTGCCAGCCAGTCACTATAATGCCGCAGCCATGTTGGTTGTGGGCATTACAGTGATTGGCTGGCCACACAGCGTCACCTTGAGTATTTAAAACCGGGCGCCGCCTTCTTGGACACAGTCGCTCCGGATCAGACAGTGTAGGGAGAGTGCTGCTGAGCTAGGGAGAGATTTATACTGCGAAATAGGTAGTGTAGGGTCTCTAAAGCCTGCAAAATCAAACAATTAGTCCTTCTGAGGACTAATATCCATCTCAGATATCAGGCAGGCAGGCTGTATAGGAGACGCAGTGGTTATATCAACAAACACTGCATTACAGTCCTGTGTGCTGCTGCTGCTCAAATTGCTTGACTTAGCCCCAGGTCTCAGGGGCCAGGAAAAATTATTTTTTTTCATCTAAATCCACTTTTTTTTTTTACTCAGTCAGACTGTACAAATACCCGTCTTATTAACCTTTTGGTTCCCCCCCCCCCCCCAAAAAAAAAAAATTGAGTGTGTCTGTGATTGTTCAGACACAAATATATCTGTTTAAAAGAGTCTGGTTTTGGCCAGATAACTAGAACTGTGGTTTTACAGTTCCACAGTTCAAATCTCTGTATTATCCACTTTTTGTCGTTTTTCCATAAAAAATACAGTTTAAGTGTCTCGCTGACTGTTCAGACACAAATATGTATTTTTAAAAAAGTCTGGTATACGCCAGGAAAATAGAACTGTGGTTTTCCTCTTCCACGGTTCAAATCTGGGTATAATCCACCTTTTTGCCTTTTTTACATAAAAAAAACAGTCTGAGTGTCTCGCTGACTGTTCAGACACAAATATATCTGTTTAAAAGATTCTGGTGTAGGCCAGAGAACTAGAACTGTGGTTTTCCTCTTCCACGGTTCTAATCTCCTTTTTAATACCCTTTTGCCATTGATAGTGCGAGTGTAAGCTATTTTACTTCATTTACAATGGGCAAGGCGCGTGGCAAGGGACGTGGAACTAGACGGTTTGGTGATGGCGGTGCAGAGGACAGGGCCGTGGCCAAGGTGAAAATGTGCCACAACCAACAGCCACATCTTTTCGCTCCCAGTTCTTGACCTAATTACTAGGGAAGCACACAACAACACCACTATTGCGAACTGATCAGTGTGAACAGGTTATTAATTGGATAACAGATAATACTTCCAATCACCTGGGCACCACCAACTCCGGTCTGTCTTCCACACGGTCAAGTCTTAGTTGCCGTGAGTCTCGACCGCATACTCCTCCTCACCCTGATGCTCCTTCCTCCCACCATGCCGAGTGTTGTCAGACAGCAACTGATCCCACACTTGGACACTCTGAAGAGCTGTTCACTGGTCCATTTCCATATTTGGACCCCTCGCCAGCTCCGCTTGAAGTGGTGGAAGAGGAGATCCCATGTAGCGATGGCCAAATATTTGACCAGCTACGGCCACAGGAAGGCGACGCTGGCAATTTGTCACAAGAGGTGGACGATGACGAGACTCAATTGCCACGAAGTGAGGAGGAGGACCGTGGTATGGAAGTGATTGAGGAGGAGGTGGTGGATGATCTAGTAACTGACCCAACGTGGCAGGAGGACATGCAGAGTGAGGCCAGCAGCACACAGAGGGAGGGGGCAGAGTACCCCAACAGGCAGGAAGAAGCAGTGTGGTGGCCGCAGACAGAAGTCGGGCAACCATTCCCCGTAACACCAACACGAGGGACATTGCCAGTACAACCGGTAGGTCTTCCAGAGTCTGGAATTATTTTAAAGACACTGCTGATAACCACAAAAAGGCCATTTGTACCACCTGCCAGGCCAGCATCAGCAGGGGTGACAAAATTACCAGCCTGACCACCACCAGCATGATCAGGCACATGTCAGCAAAGCACCCGACTTTGTGGGGCGAACCCCAGGGTCCAAGACCAGTGTCAGCGCGTGTCACTACTGCT
The DNA here is from genome assembly GCF_046119375.1 of Phyllobates terribilis. Classification (NCBI taxonomy): domain Eukaryota; kingdom Metazoa; phylum Chordata; class Amphibia; order Anura; family Dendrobatidae; genus Phyllobates; species Phyllobates terribilis. The sequence goes on along the minus strand of NW_027362767.1, from coordinate 27,525,926 downwards.
TCTTCCACTGTTGTGCGTATAAGAGAACCCCCTGTTGTGCGTGCAAAGCAATCCCGTGTCCATACTGCATGCAAAGATGTCCCCTCCTCTCAGTCTTCACTTGTTATGGCAATTTCTCAAGAAACAGCATCAACGTCCACGTCCACATCCCACCGCAGCGTTCAATTGTCCATATCCCAGACCTTTGAACAAAAGCGCTAATTTGCAGCCAATGCCCCACAGGCCACAGTCCTGAATTCGCACATTTCACGACTGCTTGCTTTGGAAATGCTGCCTTTTAGGCTGGTGGAGATGGAATCCTTCCGCAACCTCATGGCGGTGGCCTCCCTCGGTACTCGGTCCCCAGCTGACACTATTTTGCCTGGCGTGCCATCCCCGCACTACACAAGCACGTGTCCCAAAACATCTGCCATGCCTTCAACAATGCAGTTACTGGGAGAGTCCACCTGACAACAGACACGTGGACAAGTGCTTGTGGCCAGGGACGGTACATCTCCCTGACGGCACACTGGGTAAACATAGTGGAAGCTGGGACCCAGTCGGACCTTGGGACGGAACACATCCTCCCCACACCGAGGATTGCGGGCCCTATGTCAGTCAGAGCTGCCGCCACAGTGTACAGCTCCTGCGCATCATCCTCCTCCTCATGTTCAGCCTCCATCTCAGATATCACCACATCAGTTACAAGCTGGAAGCACTGCTCTACTGCCTCAGTCAAGCAGCAACAGGCTGTGCTGAAACTCATAAGTTTAGGTGATAAACCTCACACAGCTTGTGATTTGTGGACAGCTGTGAAAGAGCAGGCAGATCTGTGGCTGAGACCGCTGAACCTACATCCAGGCATGGTCGTGTGTTACAATGGCCGTAACCTGGTGGCGGCTCTGAGGCGAGGCGAGATCACACACGTACCATACCTGCCTCATGTGCTTAACCTCGTGGTTCAGCAGTTTCTTAAATCGTACCTCGAGTTGCCAGATCTGCTCGTCAAAGTACGCCGCTTGACAGCTCATTTTCGGAAGTCGGCTACAGCTTCCACTGCCCTTGCTGTGTTGCAGCAGCGTTTGCAGCTTCTGGCACACCGACTGGTGTGTGATGTCCGCACACGTTGGAACTCTACCCTCCACATGTTGCAAAGGATTTGTGAGCAGAAGAGAGCAGTTGTGGAGTACCAGCATCAACAAGGCCATCGGTATTCAGTTCAGACTCCACACATAAGACCTAAGGAGTGGACCTGGATGTCTGACATATGTACCATCCTGACAAACTTTGAGGAGTCCACCCAGATGGTGAGTGGGGATGACGCCATCATTAGCATCAGCATCCCACTTGTCTGTCTTTTGCAACTCTCTCTGCAGAGAATTGAAGAGGCGGCATTGCAGCCAGAGTATGATGAGATGGATCAAGAAGCCGTAGCGGGCGATTAACACAGTCCAGCCTCATCTCATCCCAACGGGCATTGGGGGACAATGAGGGAGAGGAGGAGGAGGAAGAATAGGAGCTGGTATCATGAGCTGTTGACGGTAGTACCTGTACAACTGTCATACCGTCGGTTCAGCATGGGTGGCCAGAGGACAGGGGTGGAGGAGGAGGAGGAGAGCATGGTCAGTCGTCATCTTGGTGAGGACACGGAAGTCTTGCCCGTTACCAGTCTGGCACGCATGGCTGACTTTATGTTACGCTGCCTTTACCGTGACCCTTGCGTTGTCAAAATGTTGGGTGACAGTCATTACTGGTTGGTGACACTTTTAGACACCCCGCTACAAGGAGAACTTTCACTCTCTTATTCCTCAGGTGGAGAGGTCTACAAAAATGGGGTATTACCAGAAAGCCCTTGCTGCAGAACTGTTAAAAAAATTCTCTCTCGTCTGTACGCCAACCAAGGCGTACAGGCGAGAGAGACGCAACTCCAATCCAGCAGAGGCAGTGGAACACTGTCAACGTTCAGGGACAGTTTTCTGAGACCCGCCCAGCTTACAGGCCCTGAGGTGCGGGGTACTCTCACAAGGAGTGGAAAGCTTCAAAAGATGGTGAGGGAGTACCTTGCCAACCGTACCAGCGTCCTCCGTGATTCCTCTGTGCCTTTTAATTATTGGGTATCCAAGCTGGACACTTGGAATGAACTCGCTCTGTACGCCTTGGAGGTCCTGGCCTGCCCTGCCGCTAGCATGTTATCGGAGCGTGTCTTTAGTGCCACTGGGGGAATTATAACTGATAAGCGCACTCGCCTGTCAATGCTGACAAGCTGACCCTTATCAAAATGAACAAGGGCTGGATTGGGCCAGACTTCTCATTACCACCAAATGACAGCAGGGTAACATAAAGTCAAATCCACTGTGTTATTTCGGGAAGTGTATTCCCATGCACCGCTTCACACCCACACATGGGTATTCACTTCCTCATTTCGGCTGTTTTTTGCTCTTCTCCTTATCCTCAGCCTCCACCACCACTATACCACCAGGGTGACCGTGGTCCATGTTGCCAGCATTGCAAGTTCCTCCGTCCTAATTTTTGGCAACTTTTGCTTGGAAGGCATAGGCAAAGACTATGGGAGACCCACTCCCCAATAATGGGAATAATCTTTTTAATATGCTGTACTGCATGGCTCTTGTAAGGGGCATTGCAAGTTCCTCGGTCCTAATTTTTGGCAGCTTTTGCTTGCAAGGCATAGGCAAAGACTATGGGAGACCCACTCTCCAATAATGGGAATCATGTTTTTAATATGCTGTACTGCATGGCTCTTGTAAGGGGCATTGCAAGTTCCTCCATCCTAATTTTTGGAAGCTTTTGCTTGGAAGGCATAGGCAAAGACTATAGGAGACCCACTCCCCAATAATGAGAATAATGTTTTTAATATGCTGTACTGCTTGGCTCTTGTAAGGGGCATTAAAATCGTCTTGTTAAGCTACTGTGACGTCCATGTCTCTTCCAAGGGTCATTGATATTGTCTTTTTATTCCACTGGGACCTCCACGTCTCTTCCAAGGGGCATTGATATTGTCTTTTTATTCCACTGTGACCTCCACGTCTCTACCAAGGGGCATTAAAACCGTCTTGTTAAGCTACTGTCACCTCCACATCACTTCCAAGGGGCATTAAAACCATCTTGTTAAACCACTCTGAACTCCACGACTCTTCCAAGGGGCATTAAAATCGTCTTGTTAAGCTACTATGACCTCCACGTCTCTTCCAAGGGTCATTGATATTGTCTTTTTATTCCACTAGGACCTCCATCACTCTTCCAAGGGGCATTGATGTTGTCTTTTTATTCCACTGCGACCTCCACCACTCTTGCAAGAGGCATTGATATTGCCTTTTTATTCCACTGTAACCTCCACCACTCTTCCAAGGGGCATTGATATTGTCTTTTTATTCCACTGGGACCTCCACCACTCTTCCAAGGGGCATTGATATTGTCTTTTTATTCCACTGGGACCTCCACGTCTCTTCCAAGGGGCATTAAAACTGTCATGTTAAACCACTCTGAACTCTACGTCTATTCCAAGGGGCATTAAAACCGTCTTGTTAAGCTACTGTGACCTCCACGTCTCTTCCAAGGGGCATTAAAACCGTCTTGTTAAACCACTCTGAACTCCACGTCTCTTCCAAGGGGCATTAAAATCGTCTTGCTAAGCTACTGTGACCTTCACGTCTCTTCCAAGGGTCATTGATATTGTCTTTTTATTCCACTGGGACCTCCACCACTCTTCCAAGGGGCATTGATATTGTCTTTTTATTCCACAGCGACCTCCACCACTCTTCCATGGGGCATTGATATAGTATTTTTATTCCACTGCGACCTCCACCACTCTTCCACGGGGCATTGATATTGTCTTTTTATTCCACTGGGACCTCCACGTCTCTTCCAAGGGGCATTAAAACCGTCATGTTAAACCACTCTGAACTCCACGTCTCTTCCAAGGGGCATTAAAACCGTCTTGTTAAACCACTCTGAACTCCACAGCTCTTCCAAGGGGCATTGAAATGTTGTTTTTAATTACCTCTAACCTCCACGACTCTTCCAACGGGCATTGCATTTCTTCCTAATTTTAGTCAGCTTTTGCTTTTCAATGCATAGGCGAACACTAAGGGAGACCCACTCCCCAATAATGGGTAGAAGGTTTTTAGTACGCTGTAACCCGCGTCTGTTTCAAGGGGCATTGCAGTTCCTCATAATTTTTGAAAAGCCTTCCATTCACTGCTTAAACCAACAGTGTACAGGAGACCCAGTTGTTATAAATGGAAAAAACGCTTTAGTTAAGGCCCTCTGGCCTCCATGTCACTTCCAAGGGGCATTGCAGTGCCTCAAAATTTTTGGTAGGCATTGCACTCAATGTATGCCCTATAACTGTGCAGCCGAACCACTCCTTTTGGTACAGAAACATATCATACAAGACATGTGTGGTTGACTGGCCTGATATTGATAAGAATGGTCCCTGTTCCTCCTGCTCTTTCTCCTTTGCCACCACCTCATCCATCATTCATCACCTGAAGCTTTGTTTTAACGGGATTCATAGAACTGGGATAGTAGCAGTAAAACATCCAGCAATCCTCGGAGTAGGTAGGATATGCGCCAAAATGCTGACCACCTCAGGCCTATCCGATACTACATACATGCGCTTGCATTCCAAGGAACAGAAAGCTAAGGAGATGGATGGCCTCATGATCATGAATAATTTACTCATGTGTAGGAGGCCGACCACTGCTGCTGTCTACCTTCTGCACTTTGTGTTGAAGCCTGATTGACCCAGGACCCGCAATCCTCTATGTCTGGGTTGCATCCCAGTGTCCAACTGTGTCCCGGCTTCCACAATATTAACCCAGTGTGAAGGCGTCAGTGAGATGGACCATCCCTGGTCACATTCACTTGTCCACGTGTTTGTGGTAAGGCTGTCCTTCCCACTAAATGCACTGGGGAGGGCACAGGTAATGTTTTGGTATGCGCGCCTGTGTATAAGGCGCACCGGGACAAATAGGGGCGGCTGGGGACCATGTTTGGGCACCCAGCCGCGAGGCGGCTGGGGACCGAGTATGGACACCCGGCCGCCTTCTGGCGGCTGGGGACCAAGTGTGGTAACCCGGCCGCAGGGCGGCTGGGGACTGAGTATGATTACCAGGCCGCCGACGCAGCCATGATGTGGTGGACAGATTCCGGCTCCACATGCCTAAAAGGCCCAATTTCAAGTGTAAGCATGCAAGCAGTATGGTATTGCAGCCTGGGGGTGGGTGGGTGGCAGGCTGCATACTTGCGCTTGCATTGCAGGGAATGGGAGAGGTACAATTGAACACTGCACTGGGACAAGGACTTGTACGGGGATAGTTGCAAGTCTGCAACGACAGGTGTAGGGCGGGAGGCATCTTCGCATGTGCCATGAACAGGGGGTCGGTGTGCACACACTACAGTGGAATAGGCTGTCCTTCCCACTAAATGCACTGGGGAGGGTACAGGTAATGTTTTGGTATGCGTGCTTGTGTATAAGGTGCATCAGGACAAATAGGGGCGGCTGGGGACCGAGTATGAACACCTGGCTGCCCCTTGGCGGCTGGGGACCGAGTGTGGACACCAGGCCGCCGTGCGGCTGGGGACTGAGTATGGATACCAGGCCGCCGACGCAGCCATGACATGGTGGCCGGCGTCTGCATCCACAAGCCTAAAAGGCCTCATTTCAAGTGCAAGCAAGATAGCAGTATGGTATTGCAGCCTGGGGGTGGGTGGGTGGCAGGCTGCACACTTACGCTTGCATTCCAAGAAAACAAAGCAGATGCTAACTTCTATCATCATCATCATGCTCCTCACCTTGGCACTCTCAATTCCCCTGATGGAGAAGCCAGGGCCCACCGGAGGAGTCTGGTTGTCTGGTGGGCTCGTCCAATGCTGCCTTAAAGCAGGCCAGGCTAAGAAAAGTGTGGGGAAGGTTCCCGGGACAAATAGTGGCGGCTGGGGACTGAGTATGGAGACCTCGCCGCCAACGCAGCCATGAGGTAGTGACCAGCTTCGGCCTCCTCCAAACTAAAAGGCCCCATTTTAAGTGCAAGCTAGCAGTATAGTATTGCAGCCTGCGGGTGTGTGGTTGGCTGCATATTTGCGCTTGCATTGCAAGGAATGGGGGAGGTACAATTGAACACTGCCTTGGGACAAGGACTTGCACGGGGATAGTTGCAAGTCTGCATCTTCTGATGCGACAAGGATCACTTCTGATGGGCACACTTTTAGACAGTGACCTGGGTGTCAGAGATGCTTCCAGGGGTCTTCCCCATGCTGTTCCCATGTCTTTTCAGCACTGTATGCACGTGTCATACAGCACATGGCAAGATAAGGTTGTAAAATGTTAAAATGACATTTCCTGGTGAATGCATTTGTCACGATTGAAAGCAATACAAAAGTGCAAAAACACATAAAAAATGCTACTTTTGAACATAGCCCAAGGTGTGGAGGAGGATTTTTGTTTTAGGTTATTTATTTTACCTTATACACAAGTCTTTACCCTGGAAAGAATGTTCCTTAACATATTTCACAGGAAAACACTTTCAGTTTCGTTTTTGAACGTTTTATTGTGAGCCCGTAAAAGTGGCTTAATACCTCTGACCACGTTGTTGACAGCAGTGACCTGGGGGTCAGAAATGCTTCCTGGGGCGATCCCCATGCTGTCCTGATGTCATTTGAGCACTGTCACTATTTGTTATGATCTGCAACATGTACTAAGGAAAGATAAGGGAAAGCTGTCCCTACAGTAAGTCTAAGCGGAATCCCTACGATGTAGCGGGCTGCCTGTTCCTAGTGAACAGACCTGCCTTAGTCCTCTGCTAGTCTGAACGAAGACCTATAGATTTAAGGAAGGGATCCCTAAAAGAACTAAGGACTGGGACAAAAATGGGACACCTCCTAAACAGAAGTTGGTGGAGAACACAAAAAAACAAGCTGACAAAAAGTACTAGAGGTACCAGAGGACCAAGCAAACTTGACAGAGAAAGGCACAGAAGCACCAGGCTAGAGAAACAGTAAAACACTGAAGTACAGCACAGCCAGAAGGGCAGAGCTGGAATATAAAGGCAGATGGTCACGTGACCGAAAACCACAAGACAGAAAAAACAAACAGGAGGGTTCTAACAGTACCCCCTCTTTTATGAGGATCCTCCAGATCCTCCAGGCCAAGGCCTATCCGGAAACTTCCTGTGGAAAGCTTTAACAAGCCTAGGAGCAGAGACATCATCCGTCCTTACCCAGGAGTTGTCTTCGGGACCGAAACCCTTCCAGGAGACAAGATACTGTAATCTCCCTCTATGCCATCTAGAATTCAAGATACGAGAAATTTCATATTCGCCGTCTTCCACCACAGGAGGAACTGTGACAGTGGCGTCCCTATCAGATACGTCAGCCTTTTTCAACAAGGAAACATGGCAACAAGGAAACAAGGCAGCTCCCGATTTCCAACATCATAATTCAGTTCGTTTTCCGAAAATTTCCTTGAAAAGAAGGCACAAGGATGTACTCCACCCTTGTTCTCCTGAGACAAAACTGCTCTGATCCCCACCGATGAAGCATCGACCTCGACCAAAAAAGGCTTGGTCTCATAAGGCTGCATAAGGATAGGGGCAGAACTGAACCTCTCTTTGAGATACTCAAACGTTTCAATGGCCTCAGTAGTCCACTGGGCCGTATTCGCACCTTTCCTGGTGAGATCGGTTAGAGGTTTAACAATTACAGAAAAATTCTTAATGAAATTCCTGTAATAATTGGCAAAACGCAAAAATCTCTGTATAAATTTCAAACCAATAGGCCTAGGCCATTACTGCACAGCCTGAACCTTCACAGGGTCCATCTCAAAGCCCTCGCTGGAGACAATGTAGACCAAAAATCTAATTTTCTGCTCAGCGAACTCACATTTCTCCAGTTTAGCAAAGACTCAATTATCACTCAATAACTGCAAAACTTCACATACACTCTGCCAATGGGACTCTAGATCTGGTGAATAAATCAAAATGTCATCCAAATACACAACCACATTCTTACCAATCAAAGGCCTCAGGATGTCATTACTAAGGTTCTGAAAAAATGCAGGTGCATTGGTAAGACCAAAAGGCATCACCAGATTCTCAAAATGACCTACCGGAGAGTTAAAAGCAGTTTTCCATTCATCACCATCCTTCACTCGTAACAAATTGTATGCCCCCGGAGATCAATTTTGGAGAACCACTTGGCTCCCACTAATTGGTTAAACAAGTCAGGAATTAACGGCAATGGGTAGGAATTGCGTACTGTAATCTTATTAATTTCACGAAAATCCAGACATGGACGTAAACCGCCGTCCTTTTTTTTAACAAAGAAAAATCCAACTGCCACAGGCGACTTAGAAGGTCTAATGTGACCAGCAGCCAGGCTAGTCTCTACGTACTCCTCCAAGGCCTTTCTTTCAGGGATAGTCAGATTAAACAAGCGACTTTTGGGAAGAGTAGCACCCGGAACAAACTCAATGGCGCAATCATAATCCCTATGAGGAGGTAAAACTTCCCACTCCTCCTCCGAAAAAACCCTCCAAAAATCTTGAATAGGTACCGGTAATTCCCCTTTTGCCACAGCCGCAATGCGACCATTACAACATTTATCATAGCACTTCGGACTCCAAGACTTAATCACATTAGTAGACCTGTCCAATAAAGGATTGTGCAGTCTTAACCAAGGCAATCCTAGAACAACTGGAGGGCAAATTATCCAAAACAACCAAGTCCAAAATTTCTTGGTGACCTCCATTGATAGTGAGGGGAAATGCAGAAGTCTTGTGAGTAATACATTTCAAAGGAGTGTTATCAATTGCAACCAGAGAAATAGGTGATGACAAAGGTTTGGATTTCAATTTAAGGTTTTCCAAAAACCCTTTATCAATCACATTAAGTGTTGAACCACAATCCACAAATACCTGAACTTCAATCAAATCTCCCAGCAGAGTAGTACTCCCAGAAAGAAATACTCCTGCAGAGCGTAAACAAGCTATATGGGCATAACTGACCTTTTTTTTTTCTTTACTTAAACGACTCTCACAATACTTAATCAAATGGTCAGCTTTACCACAATAAAGACACAATCCCTCTGCGAATCTCCGGTCTCTTTCCTGAGAGCGGAGTGACATCGCCCCAACCTCCATCGGTTCTCCGCCAACAGAGCAGATTTTCTGGGGACTAGGACCTGACATTACAGGAGTCTTTACCTCATTGATCCTGCACCTCAGTCTCCTGTCTATACGAACAGCTAACTGCATAGCTTCCTGCAGAGTCTCAGGTGCAGGGAATGCAATTAGAAAATCCTTAACCCTTTCACTCAGACCAGCAAGAAATAATCATCTCAGCGCTGGATCAATCCACTTAACTTCTGAAGCCCATCTCCTGAAGTGTGTGCAATAATTTTCAACATCATCTGACCCCTGATTCAAACATCTAAGTTCTGATAAAGCAGATGAGATTTGATCAGGATCGTCATATAATAGCCCCATAGCAGAAAAAAATTCTTCAACAGACCTTAAACATGGATCATTAGGCTGGAGAGAAAAGGCCCACCCCTGTGGTTCATTGCGCAAAAGTGACATAATAAAACCAATGCGCTGTGATTCATTCCCAGAGGACCTTGGTCTCAAACGAAAATATAACAAGCATTTTAAAAGGAAAAAAAATCTTGCTGTTTACCATAAAAAACATCAGGCAGTCCTACCTTGAGTTCCACAAAATGCGCTCTAGAACAGCTACTCACGTGTTGCTGAAGATCGGCCACCTCAAGAGACAATCCCTGCAGGCGTTGAGCCAAATCCTGGACGGAAACCATACTGAGCCCCAAATTTCGTTCCTTTCAGTTTTTTGGGCTGGACTTACTGTTATGATCTGCAACATGTACTAAGGAAACATAAGGGAAAGCTGTCCCTACAGTAAGACTAAGCTGAATCCCTATGATGTAGCGGGCTGCCTGTTCCTAGTGAACAGACCCGCCTTAATCCTTGGCTAGTCTGAACGAAGACCTATAGATTTAAGGAAGGAATCCCTAAAAGAACTAAGGACTGGGACAAAAATGGGACACCTCCTAAACAGAAGTTATTGCAGAACACAAAAAGACAAACTGACAAAAAGTACTAGAGGTCCCAGAGGACTAAGTGAACTTGACAGAGAAAGGCACAGAAGCACCAGGCTAGAGAAACAGTAAAACACTGAAGTCCAGCACAGCCAGAAGGGTGGAGCTTGAATATAAAGACAGATGGTCACGTGACCGCAAACCACAAGATAGAAAAAACAAACAGGAGGGTTCTAACACTATCGTTTTGGGCACTTTTCAGGCTTTCTACAGACTGCCAGGGGTACCGCCACAAAAATGCTCGGGTCTCCTATAGACTAACATTGGGCTCATTGCTCGGGTTGAGCACCCGAGTATCACGGTGAGCTCGGCCCAAGCTTCGAGCACCCAAGTATTTTAGTGCTCGCTCAACACTAGTCCTTATGCACCTTGAGTAGTAAATAAAAAACTGATTCCTTTGGGGTTATGTTAATCAGGCAATCTTTTTTCTTTTTCAGTGATTGTTCCTGAGAGTACCGCATCCTGGAGGAGGGACCCAAGTTCATCCTAAAATTTGGAAAGAGGGTTGAAGGTAAGTTTTTTATATGTATATGTATCATTTAACTGATGTTTAGCTTCCCGAGTGTACATGGACGTGAGCCAAAGCACCACGTTGCCCCCATTATCGGATACCTTAATTGTAATGTTTTCCAGTTTTTTATGTTCATTGAGCACCTTTTTCTCCTTCCTATATACACTGTGTGCCGAATTATTAGGCAAGTTGTATTTTAGAGGATTATTTTTATTATTGATCAACAACTATGTTCTCAATCAACCCAAAAGACTCATAAATATCCAAGCTTAATATTTTTGGAAGTTGGAGTGGGTTTTTTTTAGATTTGGCTATCTTAGGAGGATATCTGTTTGTGCAGGTAACTGTTACTGTCCCGAATTATTAGGCAACTTAATAAAAAACAAATATATTCCCATCTCACTTGTTTATTTTCACCAGGTAAACCAATATCAGTGGACAAAATTTAGAAATAAATATTTCTGACTTGCAAAAACAAAAAACAAAATAATTAGTGATCAATATAGCCACCTTTCTTTATGATGACACTCAACAGCCTTCCATCCATAGATTCTGTCAGTTGCTTGATCTGTTTTCGATCAACATTGCGTGCAGCAGCCACCACAGCCTCCCAGACACTGTTTCGAGAGGTGTACTGTTTTCCCTCCCTGTAGATCTCACATTTTATGATGGACCATAGGTTCTCTATGGGGTTCAGATCAGGTGAACAAGGGGCCCATGTCATTATTTTTTCTTCTTTTAGACCTTTACTGGCCAGCCACGCTGTGGAGTAGCTGGATGCATGTGATGGCGCATTGTCCTGCATGAAAATCATGTTTTTCTTGAACGATACTGACTTCTTCCTGTATCACTGCTTGAAGAAGTTGTCTTCCAGAAACTGGCAGTAGGTCTGGGAGTTGAGCTTCACTCCATCCTCAACCCGAAAAGGTCCCACAAGTTCATCTTTGATGATACCAGCCCATACCAGTACCCCACCTCCACCTTGCTGGCGTCTGAGTCGGAGTGGAGCTCTCTGCCCTTTACTGATCCAGCCTCTGGCCTATCCATCTTGCCCGTCAAGAGTCACTCTCATTTCATCAGTCCATAAAACCTTTGAAAAATCATTCTTAAGATATTTCTTGAACCATTCTTGAAGTTTTATCTTATGTTTCTTGTTCAAACTTGGTCGTTTTTCAGCCTTCCTTACCTTGGCCATGTCCCTGAGTATCGCACACCTTGTGGTTTTTGATACTCCAGTAACGTTGCAGCTCTGAAATATGGCAAAACTGGTGGCGAATGGCATCTTGGCAGCTTCACGCTTGATTTTCCTCAATTCATGGGCAGTTATTTTGTGCCTTTTTTGGCCAACATGCTTCTTGCGACCTTGTTGGCTATTTTCCATGAAACGCTTGATTGTTCGGTGATCACGCTTCAAAAGTTTGGAAATTTCAAGACTGCTGCATCCCTCTGCAAGATATCTCACAATTTTGGACTTTTCAGAGCCCATCAAAACTCTATTCTGACCCATTTTGCCAAAGGAAATGAAGGTTGCCTAATAATTAAGCACACCTTATATAGGGTGTTGATGTCATTAGTCAACACCCCTCCTCATTACAGAGATGCACATCACCAGATTTACTTAATTGGTAGTTGGCTCTCAAGCCTATGCAGCTTGGAGTAGGACAACATGAATAAAAAGTATCATGTGATCAAAATACTCATTTGCCTAATAATTCTGAACACAGTGTAAGTTGTCATAGGGTAATGTAGTTGATATCCTTTTAAACTCTGCACTCACCAACTGCACAAATAGGTCTATGTTTGGATACATAGACAATGGGGGAAATCTTTTAGATGTAGGAACTACATTTTTTGGTAACCTACCTAATTGTGAATCGGATTGTTCGTCCAGTAAACTTTGCAGAATCTTCACCGCTTCTTGTTCTTCTGAAGTTGAAAAGATATTAACATCAATAGGTTTATGAAAGATGTTTTTAAAAATTAACTTCCTTGCAAACAATTGCAGATCTTTTAATGCCGTGAAGTAGTCGAACTTGGATGTAGGGGAAAAGTATAGTCCCAAATTAAGAACATCCAATTGAGATGATGTTAAATTAATATTGGAAAGGTTAATTACCTTTGATGCAGAGGCGCCCGGACTACCATCGGTTGTGTTCCTAAATGTATTCCGTCTGAAATTGTAGCTTCGATGTTCATATTTCGGTCTACCTTGATTATTGTCTGGTATGTTCTCACTATCTGTTGAAGCGGCTGAGGAGAAAGAAGAATGGCGTATCTCCTGCTGAGGTGTAAATTGCCATTTATATATTTTCTCTGCACGATAATCTTGCAGGTCTCGTTGATATTTATTGGATTTAACACTCTGAATATGTTTCTCTCAAGTAGAGAAGCTATCATCAATATCTTTGTTGCAATTCTCCAATTCATTTGAAGTAGCCAAGGATTTTAATTCATCCTGTAATCTGGCAATCTCTTTATCCAAAGAGATAAGTGTGTGACCATTTTTCTTGATGATGAGTAGAAGGAATTTTTCGGAACATTCATTGCAAATACCCCTCCATTGTGCAGTGAAATCATCATCATTCCTGCGATAGGAGGGAAAGACCTGCACACGGAGTCCACGAGGGATCAACTATTCACATACATAGTTCTCTAATGTTGTCTTATTCCACCACACTTAGATCTTTGGTGGGAAAGATGTTTAAGGTCCCATTTTATATCAGATAGTTTAGTCAGATCACTATTCTCCACCTGTGGAGTTTTGTTCCTAAAAACAGTAAGTGCTTGGGATTGCCAAGCAGCCTCTTTCGTACGCTAGTCCATATTAAGACTAGAAACAACCTCTGTAAAAACACAGGAAAATAGATTAGCAAAAAAGCACAGAAATAAATAAACGGCTGTGTAACCACCAAATGAAAAGAGCCTTTACATAAATCACACAGCTACTGATAATTCCAAAAACTAACATCTTTATTATATAAGATCCAAAAAAACAGTAATAAAAAGGAAGACAAAATCCAACAGCTGGGATAACAAAAATGGTACACAAATATATCATCAGTATATGGAAAATGACTGGTATTAGTAGACTAGATAGCACATCATAATGAAAGTAGAAAATACCAATACAGTGGATGATCAATAAATAAATAAATAGCTCGGAGTGTACAACTAAACCAAAAGAATGTAAGGAATATAGTGCTGGTTTACCAATGTATCCTAAGTACATATATTACGTAAGAACTAAAGACCTGAAATATATCACAAAATGTCAAATGACAGAAAAATTATAATAAAGTGACAGTGCACCATAAAACAGATCTATAGCTAATAAATAGTAGAAAGTGACAGTGCATAAAGTGCAACTGTGAAAGATGTACATAAAATTCATGTAGGATAAGATGCAAACAAAGGCACCAAGGGTAAAACGAGTACACTGAATAGAACAGAAAGCAGACCAAGGTCATCAGTTATAGTGTGCTTACCACCGAGCTGCTTGTGCCCCACACCGGATTCCCGATGCGCGTTTCACCACTGCAGGCTTTAACGAGGGATAATGCAGGGGGAGGTGTATCCCCTTTCAATAAGCCTATTGGCCAATGGGGATGAGGATTAGGGAAGCAGCCGAACAGCTGTCAACGGCAGATGGGGCCATGCATGACCGCCGACGTCACTTCTGTCCCCATGCCTTGCTCCAATAGGAGCGTGGCTGGGGGCGGAAGCGACTACGGGCTGCGCTCCACAGTGGAACGCATAGCGCGGAGCAAGCTGTCAGCTTAGCTAACACTATGAGGGGACACACAGTGAGAGTGCGTTCCACAGTGTAACGTAAACATTAAATAATGGCAATAGTTACCATATAGAAGAAAGTGACTGGTGCAAAACAAAAGTTAAAGAGGAAGAAGTGTGGGCGGCAAACACATGTCATAGCACAGAAAGTGACTAATACTAATAAATGTATGATTTTTGAACAGTCTTTTAGGTGATATGTCGGACAGAGAACCACACCTTTAAATTCTAGGCCTGTAATTTGCTAATATTATTCTACACGGAGACCTAGTGTGAATAGCTTCACCAACACACTGCAACGGAATAAAAATGGAAGAAATGTATGATTTTAGAAGTCGTTTCGGTGATATGTCTGACAGAGAACAACGGCTTTAAACTGTAAGCCTGTAATTTACTAATATTATTCTACAAGGAGACCCAGCATGAATAGCTTCACCGACACATTGCAACGGAATGAAAATGGAAGAAATGTATGATTTTTGAACAGTCTTTTCGGTGATATGTCTGACAGAGAACCATGGCTTTATATTGTATCCCTTTAATTTACTAATATTATTCTACACGGAGACCTAGTGTGAATAGCTTTACCAACACACTGCAACGGAATAAAAACGGAAGAAATGTATGATATTAGAAGTCTTTTTGGTGATATGTCTGACAGAGAACCACAGCTTTAAATTGTAGGCTTGTAATTTGCTAATATTATTCCACCAAGAGACCTATTGTGAATAGCTTCACCAACACACTGCAACGGAATGAAAATGTAAGAAATGTATGATCTTTGAAATCTTTTCGGTGATATGTCTGACAGAGAACAATGGCTTTAAATTGTAGGCCTGTAATTTACTAATATTATTCTACACGGAGACCAAGTGTGAATAGCTTCATCGAGACACTGCAACGGAATGAAAATGGAAAAATGTATGATTTTTGAATAGTCTTTTAGGTGATATGACTGACAGAGAACCACAGCTTTAAATTGTAGGCCTGTAATTTGCTAATATTATTCTTCAAAGAGACCTAGTGTGAATAGCTTCACCAACACACTGCAACGGAATGAAAATGGAAGAAATGTATGATTTTTGAAGACTTTTTGGTGATATGTCTGACAGATAACCACGGCTTTAAATTGTAGGCCTGTAATTTACTAATATAATTCTACATGGAGACCTAGCGTGAATAGCTTCACCGACACACTGCAACGGATGAAAATGGAAGAAATGTATGATTTTTGAACAGTCTTTTAGGTGATATGTCTGACAGAGAACCACAGCTTTAAATTGTAGGCCTGTAATTTACTAATATTATTCTACACGGAGACCTAGTGTGAATAGCTTCACCGACACACTGCAACAGAATGAAAATGGAAGACATGTATGATTTTTTAAGTCTTTTCGGTGATATGTCTGACATAGAAACACGGCTTTAAATTGTGGGCCTGTAATTTACTAATATTATTCTACACGGAGACCTAGTGTGAATAGCTTCACTGACACACTGCAGCAGAATGGAAAAGGAGGCAAATATTTTCCACATTCAGTACAAATTTCTGGATTTTTTTATCGCTGTAATATGGAACAGATCTGGCTTTATTCTGCAGTGAGCAGAAAAATGGTGTACTCTGGATTAGTGTTGAGCCACCCCCGTAGTGTTCGAGTTCGGTTCGGTTCGTCGAACACCCGTGTGTTCGCCGAACTGTTCGTCGAACTGTTCGTCGAACACCTTCGAACACCGTTAAAACCAATGGCAGGCAAACAAAAACACATAGAAACACATAGAAAACACCTTCAAAGGTGTCCAAAAGCTGACAAACTGCTCTGAAGACACAACTAACACATGGAAAAGTGACAAGTACATATAGTCATGCGAAAAGAAAAGAGGTGGAGGAGTAAAAGGAGGGGGAGACACAGATATAGGCATGTCATGCCCTTCTAAAATCCAAAAAGTGAGAAGCCGACACGTTCAGTCCGCTCCTGCTCGAGCCACCTCCGTGTCGCCGGGTTTGTGCCAGAGCCGCGGTGAACCCTGACAGCCAGCCCCCCTCTCCCAATACTGGTGCCTGTCCGCAGGTGGGTTGAGCGAGCCCCCCTGTGGTGGAGGCAGCTCTAAGCTTTTTAATTTAAATTGTCTCTCTAATTTGAATGAATACACTTTAAATCCATTTACAAGGATCTATTGGAGGGCAAGTCTCATGCCAGCAGCCGCGTAATTCCAGCTCCAGTAGCATCCACTAAAGCTGCTGCAGTTAAAAAGCTTTTATAAGGATCGAGCTCGGCTGTCCACCGCAAGGCATCCTACTGCCAGTCCCAGCCCCTATGCCTTGGGGTGCCTCCTGATGCTCTTCACTGAGTATCCCGTGGTCCCGAAGCATTTCCTTTGAAAAAATTAAGTGTCAAAACTACAGGTGGTGTAGCTTGCTTAACAGCCGGGATAATCCGCTGACTAGCAGACACTGCTACTAGGCACAAAGTATTTCCTGGGCTAGATGCAGTTAAAAATTTGTAATTAGATACTCTCGTTGGATGCTGAGAAAGCATTCCATAGAGTCTCCTGGCACGCCATATATGATTCTCTTAAAAAGCTTGGGGTAGGGGTCTAGGGGACCCTTTTATAGCCAAAATCACGGCCCTGTATCGCAATACGTCACCTAGGCTGAAGATAAATGGAACTGTATTACCCTGAGGGCTCGGTTGCTACAGAGGTATTGCACCTCACCCAGAGGTGTGATATCTCACTCTCAGGTAAGGATGGAGTGTGGATCAGGACCCGACACCTGCATGCATTACACCACATTGCCGTGGGGCAGGGCGACCAATATGCCCCTGAGATGGGCACGACAGTCCCTGTCCCTGGCTGGAGTGGGGGGAGGGAACACTGAGGAAGGGGAACCCTGTAGTGCAGGAGCAGGGAGGAAGCAGTTCCTGGGTGCATTGAGAAGGGAGTATAAAAGGTGGGCACCATCTTAGTTCAGTGCAGAGAAGTCTGAGCAGAAATGGCAGGGAGCAGGGGCTCTGCATGAGCTCTGCTCCGGAGGCGGGCCTAGTAACAGAGGCCCAGGCCTGGAAGAGGGAGAAGGAAGGAAGAGGAGAGGAGAAGGCTCCAGGAACGAGGAACGAAGGGATCCCAGGGGTGCGGACGGGCGAGTCACCACCGCACGCCCGAATCCACCTGCGTGGAGGGGTCAGGCCAAAGGGGGAGACCGGTCCCCGAAACTAGTGGAGGCAGGAAACGACCCTCAGCTAGAAACCGTAGGCTGTGACATTTTATGTGGCGCAGCCCCTCGCTACACCCGCTAGGAAGGCACCACATAGGGTCAGGGAAACTGGCGCCTAGTTTACCAAGAGGAGGCCTGAGGCAGCCGGATAGAAGGGTTGGTAAGAAAGGCCAGACAAAGGACACACAAAGGGGGTCCTGTGAAGCGCTCCAAAGTTATCTGGGAGTTGTCTGAGTCCCTCACCTGGTGAGCACAGTACGACGTGGGCAGCCGTTACCTGCAGACGTGGTCTGGATAATAAGAACTGTGAGTAAAGGTCCTGGACTGCATCACTGACTCCGTGTCGTTACTGCTGCTGCCCTGCACCATCACCCCCATCCTCCGCATACACTGCCCTGAGGCTATACTCCTCCCGTGGGGAGTTATGCTACGCTCTGCTGCACCCACAACACCAGCCTCAGCGGTCTGCCCTGTAGCGGCGGTTCACTCTGACCGCAATCCACGGGTGGCGTAGTCGGACATTTAAACATCAAAACCACATAAATAGTTCCGCCACTGGTTTGACCGCCCTGAGCCACGGAACCGGGTCGCCGCCACGGAGACTACAACCACCAGCATCCACCAAAAAGGGTCCGGCTCCGCGTGTCCCAAGGCCCAGGGGGTGCGTCAGAACATTTTCATCACCTTTCACAATCACCAATGGGACAAGGCAGGGATGTTCTCTGTCCCCTCTCTTATACATCCTAGTGACGGAGCACCTGCTCTCATCAATTCGCCATAACCCCAATATTAGGTGGATTGAGGTGGGAGGCACCGAGTACAAGTGCTCTCTATTTGCTGATGATGTCCTAGTATATATCACTCAATCACATATATCCATCCATGCTGTTATGGCTGAAATAGATCACTTTGTTACATGGTCAAATTTTAAAATCAATGCAGCGAAGTCTGAGGACCTCGATGTCTCCCTCCCCAAATCCATATAGGATTCCATCCAGTCCAACTTTCCCTTTGCCTGTCCCTCACAGGGTATCAAATACTTAGGAATTCCTATTCATAGAGACCTCTCCCATCTATGTTATCTTAATTTTGGGCCCTTTATTGAACAACTCCATACAGACCACGGTTGGCAAGTTAGAACTGTAAGATTCACTACGTGAACCACTGGCGTTTTGTGGAAAAGCACATGTACACTGTGTTCCAAATTATTATGCAAAAAGTGTTTAGGAGTGATAAGGGAAGAATTTGTTTGTTTGTCAGTTAAACTCATTGATGGTGATGTGTGTCAGGGCTCTTTATATCACTGTAAGCAATTGCAGACACCTGTGCTAATTAGTTTGGCAGGTGTGTCCAATGAAAGGCAAGACTACTTAAGAAGGCTGTCTCACATTATTAAGCAGCCTACATTTTCTGCCAAAATGGGAAAGAAAAAGGATGTGTCGGCTGCTGAGAAGCAACAAATTGTGGAGTGTTTAGGTCAAGGCATGACTACAATCAACATTGTGCGATGATCAGGATGAAGTGTCTTGGCAATCAAGAAGTATGTAGCTGATTCACAGTACACACGTGTGCGTGCTGATAAGGGCAAATTGAGGACTCTTTCCTACAAGCAATTACGTCAGGTTAAAAGAGCAGCGGCAAAATAGCCTTGTCATAGCAGCAGACAAGTTTTTGAAGCTGCTGGTGCCTCCAATGTCCCCCGAACAACAAGATGCAGGGTCCTTCAGAGGTTTGCAGCTGTGCATACGCCATCCTGTCGACCTCCTCTATCCACTTCACACAAGCAGAAACGGCTCCAGTGGGCCAAACATTACATGAAGACTGATTTCAAAACTGTTTTGTTCACGGATGAGTGCCGTGCAGCGCTCGATGGTCCAGATGGATGGAGTGGAGGATGGCTGGTTGATGGACACCCCACGCAAACACGGCTACAGCGCCAACAAGGAGGAGGTGGAGTAATGTTTTGGGCTGGAATCATGGGGAGAGAGATTGTCGGCCCCTTTAGGATCCCTGAAGGCGCTAAAGATGAACTCCATAATGTATGTGGATTTTCTCAAACAGCACTTCCTGCCATGGTTCAAGAAGAAGAACCGTGTATTTCACAGCAAGATCATTTTTTTGCATGATAATGCACCATCTCATGCTGCACATAAAACATCTGCACCTCTGGCTGATATGGGCATAAAAGGGGACAAACTTATGGTGTGACCCCCATGCTCCCCTGACCTCTACCCCATTCAGAACCTCTGGAGCATCATCAAAAGGAGTGTCTATGATGGCGGGAGGCAGTTCACATCTAAGCAACAGCTCTGGGAGGGTATTCTGTCCTCATGCAAAACAATTGAAGCAGAAACCATCCAAAACCTGACAAATTCAATGAACGAGAGAGTTCAGAAGCTCCTTTCGAACAAGGGGTCCTATGTGAAAATGTAACATCACCTAGAATAAAGTTTTGAGTTGAAAACTGTTTGATTTCAGTTTCTAATAACCTGCTAATGCTTATAATTTCAAAAATGACCATTTTTTTGGTCTTTATTAAAATGAAAAGGTTGATCGAAAAGTTTGGCGGATGTAAGAGTGTGGCAACCCAGTAGTCATGATTACTTCGAATTCTGACAATATGAGGGTCATGTTGCAGGTAGTTCAGCTAGAAGGCACTTATGTGTCTTGCGCATCTCGGAGCCCCAAAATTATTTTCCGGGCTAGATGCAGCTAAAAATTATTATTAATTTTAAATCTGGTGGATCTTAGTATAGATGGCCTAATAGGATCAGTGCTGCACACTGCTACAAAGCCCAAATTATTTTCCAGCCAAGATACAGATAAACATGATTAGTAATTTTAAATCTGGTGGAGCTTATTATAGATGGCCTAATAGAATCAGTGCTGCACACTGCTACAAAGCCCAAATTATTTTCCAGCCAAGATACAGATAAACATGATTAGTAATTTGAAAGCTTAAAACGGTTGGTAGGGTGATTTTAACCAATCATCCATCTTTTACTCTCCCCAGGATGACACAGAGGTAGAAAAGTCGTTTCGGATCCATGATTTGTTCATCTTTATGAACGTGAGTCTGTCTACATTATCAGTGGAGAGCCGCATGCGCTTATCTGTCAGCACACCACCAGCAGCGCTGAACACACGTTCAGACAGAACGCTGGCTGCGGGGCATGACAAGATCTCCAAGGCGTAAGTGGCTAGCTCCGGCCATTTATCCAGATTGGAAGCCCAAAAAGAGCAAGGGTCCAGTGACACAGTCATGGCTTCAATGTTTACTTGGAGATACTCCTGTACCATCGTCTC
Organism: Phyllobates terribilis; assembly: GCF_046119375.1. Classification (NCBI taxonomy): domain Eukaryota; kingdom Metazoa; phylum Chordata; class Amphibia; order Anura; family Dendrobatidae; genus Phyllobates; species Phyllobates terribilis. The sequence goes on along the minus strand of NW_027362767.1, from coordinate 27,504,999 downwards.
TAGGCGTTGACTATGTGTCAGACTTCTTGTCTCCTGTGGCCTTGCAAAGGATGGGCTAAAAAAGTGGTGAAATGATTGCGCAAAATTGATGTTACCAGCAGATACTGTGGTTCTGTTATGGTTTGAGTGCTCAACACTTGACGGTCCCACTGTTGGCAAGTTGGAACTGTTAGATTCACTACGTGCACCACTGGTGTTTTGTGGAAAAGCACATGTAAGATTCTGCAACAGTCTCTGCTGATACTCCTGCATGCGTGCATCCCTTTCTATGGCAGGAATAATTTCTGCAAATTTACTTTTGTACCGGGGATCTAACAGTGTGGCAACCCAGTAGTCAGGATTATTTCTAATTCTCCCAATTCGACGGTCATGTTGCAGGTAGTGCAGCAAGAAGGCACTCATGTGTGTTGCGCATCCAGGAGCACCAAGTCCCTGTTGTGTTGGTGGCGAGGTAACAATCATGCTTCCTTCCTCTGTCCTCTCCCCCCAACCTCGCACAACAGAAATGTGATCAAGATCTCCCTCATCTGATGAGTCTTCCATCATTTCGTCCTCCACTTCTTCCTGGGCTCCTGCACCTTCCTCACTAGTTTGGCGGCTGCTACAATGCGCCCTGGTAAAACCATCTCCCCCACCCTCACATGCCTGCCGCCTTGGTGCTGCCGACCGTCTGGACCTTGCAGATGTTAGCCCTTCCGCATACAACTCCTCCTCCTCTACTTCCTCCACCTCCTCTTGTGCCACCACCTGACTCCGAATTCTGTTTAACATGTGCTCCAGCATGTAAATCACCGGAATAGTCATGCTGATAATGGCATCATCAGCACTAAACATCTTCGTCGCCATTTCAAAACTGTGCAGAAGGGTGCATAGGTCCCTGATCTGAGACCACTCCTCCAGCGTGATTTGCCCCACCTCTGGATCTCGTTGGCCCAGGCTATACGTCAGAACGTATTGCACCAGGGCTTGTCGGTGCTGCCACAGTCGCTGCAACATGTGCAGAGTTGAATTCCACCGGGTAGGCACATCGCATTTTAGCCGGTGAAGTGGCAGGCCCAACGACTTCTGTAGAGATGTAAGTCGCTGAGCTGCGGGATGCGAACGGCGGAAGTGAGCACACAGCGACCGTGCCCTCTGCAGAAGGCCATCTAGTCTGGGATAGTGGGCTAAAAATTGCTGGACAACCAGGTTCAACACGTGAGCCATACAAGGAACGTGTGTGACATTGCCCCGGCGAAGGGCCGCACCCAGGTTTACAGCATTGTCGCACACGGCCTTCCCTGGTTTCAGGTCCAGTGGAGACAGCCATTCATGAAATTGGTTCTCCAGAGCTGACCACAACTCCTCAGCTGTGTGACTCACATTTCCCAGACATTTCAAAGTAAAAACCGCCTGATGACGTTGAGACCTACTGCCAGCATAGTAAGGAGGTGTGCAGGATCCCTTCTGCGCAGTTAGAAAGCTTGTGGCATGACCAGACAGGCTTTGGGTGCAGGTGGAAGACCGAGAGGAGGTTGAGGAGGCAGAAGCAGTGGAGGAACTTTGACATAAAGAGGATTGATGCACAACTCGTGGGGACGGCAAGACTTGGACAGCAGCCCCTTGTCCTGCTGTCACCATAGTTACCCAGTGCCCAGTCAGCGACATGTAACGCCCCTGTCCATGCCTACTCATCCAAGTGTCTGTGGTGAAATGCACCCTGTCACACACAGAGTTTCTCAAAGAAGCGGTGATGTTGTGTGCGACATGCTGGTGGAGCGCAGGCACACCTTTCTTTGAGAAGTAGTGCCGACTGGGCATCTGGTACTGGGGCACTGCGACGGACATAAGGTCTCGAAAATCCTCTGTGTCCACCAGGTGGAAAGGCAGCATTTCTGTAGCCAAGAGCTTGCAGATGGTGAAATTCAACCTCTTAGCTTTCTCATGGCTAGGAGGAAATTGTCTTTTACTTGTCCACATCTGAGGGACTGAGGGCTGGCTATTGTGCTTAGACGGGGTTGATAAGGGTGTCCCCGGCAAACTGCCGGTCTGTGAGGAAGATGCAGGCGGACATGTTAGGTTGCCTTGATCCAAAGGTGGTGCTATCGATGTCGGACAGCGCTCAACACCAGCTGGTGTTACCACCTCCAAAGAAAATGATGACCTGCCAATCACGCTGGCTGTTGCGGGTAAAGAGGTGGCAGGTCTGCGCCCCAAAACAGGTGTGACTGCTGTCCCCCCCAGTCACAGAGGATGAAGAGGCCGTGAATGCACAAGATATGGCAGACGGTGGTTGGCCCAGCCGGCTAGGCCGAATTGTAGCACACTGACCTTCCCACTGCAACTTATGCTTCATGTCCATGTGCCGGTTCATGCATGAAGTACTCAAACTATGTATTTTTTGGCCTCTACTTAGCTTTTGCTGACAAATGTTACAGATAACACGAGTTGGGTCATCTTTATCGATCTGAAAAAATGCCCAGGCTATGCAAGGCTTAGCACCCATGTGACCTGAAGAGCCACCACGACTTGTGGTGAGAGGCAGAGTTGTGTTTGAGGATGCAGTTGTTGACGTGCTTCCAGTACTACGTCTCTGTCCAGGAAGGCGCAACCTGACCTCATCGTCACTAGCATCTTCCTCCACCTCCTCTGCTGACCTCATCTCTTGGCTGACTGTGGGTTGACAGTAAGTGGGATCTCCAACCTCATCATCATCACCCTGTGCGTTATCACACCCGTCGTCCTCAGAGCCAACCTGTTCCTGCCCTGACAAAAAACTAAAGTTGTCGCTCCAATCAGGTATTTGAGTCTCATCATCGTCTTCCTCATTGTCTCCACCAACAGGAGTTACAGTTTGGGAATGAGGGTCTACATTATGGTCAGAACCTTCTCCGTTTGGTCCTGGATCCGACTCATAAAGATTCTGGGCATCAGTGCAGATCATTTCCTCGTCTGGATTCACAGAAGCACTGGAGTCGACCTCTGATTCCCAGGCTATAGTATGAGTAAACAGCTCTGCAGACTCAACCATCTGTTCTACCTCATACTCAGACGTGCAGCTGGAGATTTGGGAGCTGTGAGGAAGCAAGTGCGATTGGGGTGACACCTTTGAGGACTGGAGTATTTGTGATGTTGAAGTTGATGTGGAGGAGAGCCCACTTAAAGGAGCACTTGATATCCGTTGAAGCACCTGCTGTTTTTGTGCCTCATCTGGAATTTGTAGCGATTGGCGTGGCCGTAAGAAAGGGATCTTATCACATTGTCCGCTAAAAGAAGTAGACATTTTAGTTTGGCTGGAAGATGGTCTTTCTTCTGCAGATGTTACTGTTGCTTTAACACCTACCCAACGGACACAACCTTTTTTACCCTTCCCAACACGCCTATTCCCCTTTCCACCAGCAGCAGGCCTTTTTCCACTCATTTTGGTGGTTAACTAATTCACAACTCTGGAGTTGTTTGCACAAAAAAACAATGGATGGGAACCGAGCAGAGCTGAGTGGCCAAACTGTGGTATTAGGCCAAAACTATTGGCTGGGTTAGATGCAGAAAAAAATTATATTCAATTTGCAACCTGATGGAGGTCAGTATAGAAGGATTAATAGAACAAGTCCCACACACAGCTTGAAGCCCAAATATTTTTTCAGAGGTAGATGCAGATAAAAATTATTTTTAATTTGCAACCTGATTGAGGTCAGTATAGATGGACTAATAGAGAAAGTCCCACACACTGCTAGAAGGCCAAATATTTTTTCAGAGCTAGATGCAGAAAAAAATTATATTCAGTTTGCAACCTGATGGAGGTCTGTATAGATGGATTAATAGAACAAGTCCCACACACAGCTAGAAGCCCAATATTTTTTCAGAGGTAGATGCAGAAAAATATATATTCAGTTTGCAACCTGATGGAGGTCAGTATAGATGGACTAATACAACAAGTCCCACACACAGCTAGATGCCCAATATTTTTTCAGAGCTAGATGCAGAAAAAAATTATACTCAATTTGCAACCTGATGGAGGTCAGTATAGATGGAGTAATAGAACAAGTCCCACACACAGCTAGAAGCCCAAATATTTTTTCAGAGCTAGATGCAGATAAAAATTATTTTTAATTTGCAACCTGATGGAGGTCAGTATAGATGGACTAATAGAGAAAGTCCCACACACTGCTAGAAGGCCAAATATTTTTTCAGAGCTACATGCAGACAAAAAATTATTTTGAATTTGCAGCGTGATGGAGGTCAGTATAGATGGACTAATAGAACAAGTCCCACACACAGCTAGAAGCCCAAATATTTTTTCAGAGGTAGATGCAGATAAAAATTATTTTTAATTTGCAACCTGATGGAGGTCAGTATAGATGGACTAATAGAGAAAGTCCCACACACTGCTAGAAGGCCAAATATTTTTTCAGAGCTAGATGCAGAAAAAAATTATATTCAGTTTGCAACCTGATGGAGGTCTGTATAGATGGATTAATAGAACAAGTCCCACACACAGCTAGAAGCCCAATATTTTTTCAGAGGTAGATGCAGAAAAAAATATATTCAGTTTGCAACCTGATGGAGGTCAGTATAGATGGACTAATACAACAAATCCCACACACAGCTAGAAGCCCAATATTTTTTCAGAGCTAGATGCAGAAAAAAATTATATTCAATTTGCAACCTGATGGAGGTCAGTATAGATGGAGTAATAGAACAAGTCCCACACACAGCTAGAAGCCCAAATATTTTTTCAGAGCTAGATGCAGATAAAAATTATTTTTAATTTGCAACCTGATGGAGGTCAGTATAGATGGAGTAATAGAACATGTCCCACACACAGCTAGAAGCCCAAATATTTTTTCAGAGGTAGATGCAGATAAAAATAATTTTTAATTTGCAACCTGATGGAGGTCAGTATAGATGGCTAATAGAGAAAGTCCCACACACTGCTAGAAGGCCAAATATTTTTTCAGAGCTAGATGCAGAAAAAAATTATATTCAGTTTGCAACCTGATGGAGGTCTGTATAGATGGATTAATAGAACAAGTCCCACACACAGCTAGAAGCCCAATATTTTTTCAGAGGTAGATGCAGAAAAAAATATATTCAGTTTGCAACCTGATGGAGGTCAGTATAGATGGACTAATACAACAAGTCCCACACACAGCTAGAAGCCCAATATTTTTTCAGAGCTAGATGCAGGAAAAAAAAAAAATTATATTCAATTTGCAACCTGATGGAGGTCAGTATAGATGGACTAATAGAACAAGTCCCACACACAGCTAGAAGCCCAAATATTTTTTCAGAGCTAGATGCAGATAAAAATTATTTTTAATTTGCAACCAGATGGAGGTCAGTATAGATGGACTAATAGAGAAAGTCCCACACATTGCTAGAAGGCCAAATATTTTTTCAGAGCTAGATGCAGACAAAAAATTATTTTGAATTTGCAGCGTGATGGAGGTCAGTATAGATGGACTAATACAACAAGTCCCACACACAGCTAGAAGCCAATATTTTTTCAGAGCTAGATGCAGAAAAAAATTATATTTAATTTGCAACCTTATGGAGGTCAGTATAGATGGACTAATAGAACAAGTCCCACACACAGCTAGAAGGCCAAATATTTTTTCAGAGCTAGATGCAGACAAAAAAATATTTTGAATTTGCAGCGTGATGGAGGTCAGTATAGATGGACTAATAGAACAAGTCCCACACACAGCTAGAAGCCCAAATATTTTTTCAGAGGTAGTTGTAGATAAAATTATTTTTAATTTGCAACCTGATGGAGGTCAGTATAGATGGACTAATAGAGAAAGTCCCACACACAGCTTGAAGGCCAAATATTTTTTCAGAGCTAGATGCAGAAAAAAATTATATTCAGGTTGCAACCTGAAGGAGGTCTGTATAGATGGATTAATAGAACAAGTCCCACACACAGCTAGAAGCCCAATATTTTTTCAGAGGTAGATGCAGAAAAAAATATATTCAGTTTGCAACCTGATGGAGGTCAGTATAGATGGACTAATACAACAAGTCCCACACACAGCTAGAAGCCCAATATTTTTTCAGAGCTAGATGCAGAAAAAAATTATATTCAATTTGCAACCTGATGGAGGTCAGTATAGATGGAGTAATAGAACAAGTCCCACACACAGCTAGAAGCCCAAATATTTTTTCAGAGCTAGATGCAGATAAAAATTATTTTTAATTTGCAACCTGATGGAGGTCAGTATAGATGGACTAATAGAGAAAGTCCCACACACTGCTAGAAGGCCAAATATTTTTTCAGAGCTAGATGCAGAAAAAAATTATATTCAGTTTGCAACCTGATGGAGGTCTGTATAGATGGATTAATAGAACAAGTCCCACACACAGCTTGAAACCCAATATTTTTTCAGAGGTAGATGCAGAAAAAAATATATTCAGTTTGCAACCTGATGGAGGTCAGTATAGATGGACTAATACAACAAGTCCCACACACAGCTAGAAGCCCAAATATTTTTTCAGAGGTAGATGCAGAAAAAAATTATATTCAGTTTGCAACCTGATGGAGGTCTGTATAGATGGATTAATAGAACAAGTCCCACACACAGCTACAAGCCCAATATTTTTTCAGAGGTAGATGTAGAAAAAAATATATTCAGTTTGCAACCTGATGGAGGTCAGTATAGATGGACTAATAGAGAAAGTCCCACACACTGCTAGAAGGCCAAATATTTTTTCAGAGCTAGATGCAGAAAAAAATTATATTCAATTTGCAACCTGATGGAGGTCAGTATAGATGGACTAATAGAATAATGCTATGCCCAAAAAATTTTACTTCACTAGGTGCAGTAAAAAAATTGGTATTCTATACACAGGTGGTATATCTTGCAACACAGATAGGCTACTCCACTGACTAACACACTCTGCAATAGGCCAAAAAGGATTAGCTTTGCTAGATTCAGCCAAATGCTGTGAAAAAAACTTGCACAGCACTGGCACAGACCTGCCTGGCAAAAACTGATAGGAACTGATGTAACCTAGTCCTGAAAAGGACTCCAATTACAATTAGTCTTTACTCCCACAATCTATCTATTTAAGAGCACAGACTTGCCTGATAAAAGTCGTAGGAAATGCTGTAACCTAGTCCTTAAAAGGACTGCAATCACAACTATTCCCTACTCCCAAGCTATGTGTAGATTTGTGCGAAAATTGGCTTGAAATTAACAAGGTATAGCGCACACAGCAACAGCGGTGCCGTCTAACACGCAGCTGCAGCAGTGAGAAAATGGTGGCGACGGGGAAAATGACTTGGTCTTATAGGGCAAGGACATGTGACATACACTGCCAATGACACATGCCCTTGCTTGTGTGAAAAACAGCAGTTCGCTCCGTGTGTGCGCTGCTGATAGGCTGACAGATTGCACCTCCCCACTGCAAATGCGGGAAAGAGAAAAAAAAATGGAGATCTTCATTATTCCTGCAGAGATCCATCCCCTGCCCCTCCCCCCACCCCGCTGTACACTCAAACTGCGTATTAACATTAATTTTCATCATTACTGAGAAAAAATCCAGTTATGATTTGGTGCACGAACAGTTATCGAACATAGCCTCGAACAGCTGAATTTTTCTCAAATCGTTCGTGTTCGCCGAACGGCTCGAACACCGCCCAAAACAGCTCGAATTTGAGATTGGCGAACAGTTCGAGTAGAACAACACTCATCTCTACTCTGGATTGCTTTTTAAGCAAATAACCAGGATTAAGATAGCAAAAAATTTTCCCTGGCCCCTGATATCTGGGGCTGTCTAAAAATATTTGTAATTATTACAGCCACAGCAAACAGGATGTTCAATGGACCCTTTTGTGATATATTACACACTGCAATCTGCCACATACACTGCCTGCCTGTCTAGCTCTGATATAGATATTTATATATATATGCTGTATATACAGTACAGACCAAAAGTTTGGACACACCTTCTCATTTAAATATTTTTCTGTATTTTCATGACTTTGAAAATTGTACATTCACACTGAAGGCATCAAAACTGTGAATTAACACATGTGGAATTATATACTTAACAAAAAAGTGTGAAACCACCTTCTGCTTTGATGACTGCTTTGCACACTCTTGGCATTCTCTTGATGAGCTTCAAGAGGTAGTCACTAGAGATGAGCGTTGTTCTACTCGAACTGTTCGCCAATCTCAAATTCGAGCTGTTTTGGGCGGTGTTCGAGCCGTTCGGCGAACACGAACAATTTGAGAAAAATTCGGCTGTTCGAGGTTATGTTCGATAACTGTTCGTGCACCAAAATCATAACTGGATTTTTTCTCAGTAATGATGAAAATTAATGTTAATACGCAGTTTGAGTGTACAGCGGGGTGGGGGGAGGGGCAGGGGATGGATCTCTGCAGGAACAATGAAGATCTCCATTTTTTTTTCTCTTTCCCGCATTTGCAGTGGGGAGGTGCAATCTGTCAGCCTATCAGCAGCGCACACACGGAGCGAAGTGCTTTTTTTCACACAAGCAAGGGCATGTGTCATTGGCAGTGTATGTCACATGTCCTTGCCCTATAAGACCAAGCCATTTTCCCCGTCGCCACCATTTTCTCACTGCTGCAGCTGCGTGTTCGACGGCACCGCTGTTGCTGTGTGCGCTATACCTTGTTAATTTCAAGCCAATTTTCGCACAAATATACAGATAGCTTGGGAGTAGGGAATAGTTGTGATTGCAGTCCTTTTAAGGACTAGGTTACAGCATTTCCTACGACTTTTATCAGGGAGGTCTGTGCTCTTAAATAGATAGGTTGTGGGAGTAAAGACTAATTGTAATTGGAGTCCTTTTCAGGACTAGGTTACATGAGTTCCTATCAGTTTTTGCCAGGCAGGTCTGTGCCAGTGCTGTGCAAGTTTTTTTCACAGCATTTGGCTGAATCTAGCAAAGCTAATCCTTTTTGGCCTATTGCAGAGTGTGTTAGTCAGTGGAGTAGCCTATCTGTGTTGCAAGATATAACACCTGTGTATAGAATACCAATTTTTTTACTGCACCTAGTGAAGTAAAATCTTTTGGGCATAGCATCATTCTATTAGTCCATCTATACTGACCTCCATCAGGTTGCAAACTGAATATAATTTTTTTCTGCATCTAGCTCTGAAAAAATATTTGGGCTTCTAGCAGTGTGTGGGACTTGGTCTATTAGTCCATCTATACTGACCTCCATCAGGTTGCAAATTAAAAATAATTTTTTTCTTCATTTAGCTCTGAAAAAATATTTGGGCTTCTAGCAGTGTGTGGGACTTGTTCTATTAGTCCTTCTATACTGACCTCCAGCAGGTTGCAAATTGAATATAATTTTTTTCTGCATCTAGCTCTGAAAAAATAGTTGGGCTTCTAGCGGTGTGTGGGACTTGGTCTATTAGTCCATCTATACTGACCTCCATCAGGTTGCAAATTAAAAATAATTTTTTTCTGCATCTAGCTCTGAAAAAATATTTGGGCTTCTAGCAGTGTGTGGGACTTGGTCTATTAGTCCATCTATACTGACCTCCATCAGGTTGCAAATTAAAAATAATTTTTTTCTGCATCTAGCTCTGAAAAAATATTTGGGCTTCTAGCAGTGTGTGGGACTTGGTCTATTAGTCCATCTATACTGACCTCCATCAGGTTGCAAATTAAGAATAATTTTTTTCTGCATCCAGCTCTGAAAAAATATTTGGGCTTCTAGCAGTGTGTGGGACTTGGTCTATTAGTCCATCTATACTGACCTCCATCAGGTTGCAAATTAAAAATAATTTTTTTCTTCATTTAGCTCTGAAAAAATATTTGGGCTTCTAGCAGTGTGTGGGACTTGTTCTATTAGTCCTTCTATACTGACCTCCAGCAGGTTGCAAATTGAATATAATTTTTTTCTGCATCTAGCTCTGAAAAAATAGTTGGGCTTCTAGCGGTGTGTGGGACTTGGTCTATTAGTCCATCTATACTGACCTCCATCAGGTTGCAAATTAAAAATAATTTTTTTATGCATCTAGCTCTGAAAAAATATTTGGGCTTCCAGCAGTGTGTGGGACTTGGTCTATTAGTCCATCTATACTGACCTCCATCAGGTTGCAAATTAAAAATATTTTTTTTCTGCATCTAGCTCTGAAAAAATATTTGGGCTTCTAGCGGTGTGTGGGACTTGGTCTATTAGTCCATCTATACTGACCTCCATCAGGTTGCAAATTAAAAATAATTTTTTTCTGCATCTAGCTCTGAAAAAATATTTGGGCTTCTAGCAGTGTGTGGGACTTGGTCTATTAGTCCATCTATACTGACCTCCATCAGGTTGCAAATTAAAATAATTTTTTTCTGCATCTAGCTCTGAAAAAATATTTGGGCTTCTAGCGGTGTGTGGGACTTGTTCTATTAGTCCATCTATACTGACCTCCATCAGGTTGCAAATTAAAAATAATTTTTTTCTGCATCTAGCTCTGAAAAAATATTTGGGCTTCTAGCAGTGTGTGGGACTTGGTCTATTAGTCCATCTATACTGACCTCCATCAGGTTGCAAATTAAAAATAATTTTTTTCTTCATTTAGCTCTGAAAAAATATTTGGGCTTCTAGCAGTGTGTGGGACTTGTTCTATTAGTCCTTCTATACTGACCTCCAGCAGGTTGCAAATTGAATATAATTTTTTTCTGCATCTAGCTCTGAAAAAATAGTTGGGCTTCTAGCGGTGTGTGGGACTTGGTCTATTAGTCCATCTATACTGACCTCCATCAGGTTGCAAATTAAAAATAATTTTTTTCTGCATCTAGCTCTCAAAAAATATTTGGGCTTCTAGCAGTGTGTGGGACTTGGTCTATTAGTCCATCTATACTGACCTCCATCAGGTTGCAAATTAAAAATAATTTTTATCTGCATCTACAGTACCTCTGAAAAAATATTTGGGCTTCTAGCAGTGTGTGGGACTATTTGTATTAGTCCATCTATACTGACCTCCATCAGGTTGCAAATTCAAAATAATTTTTTTCTGCATCTAACCCAGCCAATAGTTTTGGCCTAATACCACAGTTTGGCCACTCAGCTCTGCTCGGTTACCATCCATTGATTTTTTGTGCAAACAACTCCAGAGTTGTGAATTAGTTAACCACCAAAATGAGTGGAAAAAGGCCTGCTGCTGGTGGAAAGGGGAATAGGCGTGTTGGGAAGGGGAAAAAAGGTTGTGTCCGTGGGGTAGGTGTTAAAGCAACAGTAACATCTGCAGAAGAAAGACCATCTTCCAGCCAAACTAAAATTTCTACTTCTTTTAGCGGACAATGTGATAAGATCCCTTTCTTACGGCCACGCCAATCGCTACAAATTCCAGATGAGGCACAAAAACAGCAGGTGCTTCAACGGATATCAAGTGCTCCTTTAAGTGGGCTCTCCTCCACATCAACTTCAACATCACAAATACTCCAGTCCTCAAAGGTGTCACCCAAATCGCACTTGCTTCCTCACAGCTCCCAAATCTCCAGCTGCCCGTCTGAGTATGAGGTAGAACAGATGGTTGAGTCTGCAGAGCTGTTTACTCATACTATAGCCTGGGAATCAGAGGTCGACTCCAGCGCTTCTGTGAATCCAGACGAGGAAATGATCTGCACTGATGCCCAGAATCTTTATGAGTCGGATCCAGGAACAGACGCAGAAGGTTCTGACCATAATGTAGACCCTCATTCCCAAACTGTAACTCCTGTTGGTGGAGACAATGAGGAAGACGATGATAAGACTCAAATACCTGATTGGAGCGACAACTTTAGTTTTTTGTCAGGGCAGGAACAGGTTGGCTCTGAGGACGACGGGTGTGATAACGCACAGGGTGATGATGATGAGGTCGGAGATCCCACTTACTGTCAACCCACAGTCAGCCAAGAGATGAGGTCAGCAGAGGAGGTGGAGGAAGATGCTAGTGACGACGAGGTCAGGTTGCGCCTTCCTGGACAGAGACGTAGTACTGGAAGCACGTCAACAACTGCATCCTCAAACACAACTCTGCCTCTCACCACAAGCCGTGGTGGCTCTTCAGGTCGCATGGGTGCTAAGCCTTGCATAGCCTGGGCATTTTTTCAGATCGATAAAGATGACCCAACTCATGTTATCTGTAACATTTGTCAGCAAAAGCTAAGTAGAGGCCAAAAAATACATAGTTTGAGTACTTCATGCATGAACCGGCACATGGACATGAAGCATAAGTTGCAGTGGGAAGCTCAGTGTGCTACAATGCGGCCTAGCCGGCCGGGCCAATCACCGTCTGCCATATCTTGTGCATCCGCGGCCTCTTCATCCTCTGTGACTGGGGGGACAGCAGTCACACCTGTTTTGGGGCGCAGACCTGCCACCTCTTTACCCGCAACAGCCAGCGTGATTGGCAGGTCATCATTTTCTTTGGAGGTGGTAACACCAGCTGGTGTTGAGCGCTGTCCGACATCGATAGCACCACCTTTGGATCAAGGCAACCTAACATGTCCGCCTGCATCTTCCTCACAGACCGGCAGTTTGCCGGGGACACCCTTATCAACCCCGTCTAAGCACAATAGCCAGCCCTCGGTCCCTCAGATGTGGACAGGTAAAAGACCATTTCCTCCTAGCCATGAGAAAGCTAAGAGGTTGAATTTCACCATCTGCAAGCTCTTGGCTACAGAAATGCTGCCTTTCCGCCTGGTGGACACAGAGGATTTTCGAGACCTTATGTCCGTCGCAGTGCCCCAGTACCAGATGCCCAGTCGGCACTACTTCTCAAAGAAAGGTGTGCCTGCGCTCCACCAGCATGTCGCACACAACATCACCGCTTCTTTGAGAAACTCTGTGTGTGACAGGGTGCATTTCACCACAGACACTTGGACGAGTAGGCATGGACAGGGGCGTTACATGTCGCTGACTGGGCACTGGGTAACTATGGTGACAGCAGGACAAGGGGCTGCTGTCCAAGTCTTGCCGTCCCCACGAGTTGTGCGTCAATCCTCTTTATGTCAAAGTTCCTCCACTGCTTCTGCCTCCTCAACCTCCTCTCGGTCTTCCACCTGCACCCAAAGCCTGTCTGGTCATGCCACAAGCTTTCTAACTGTGCAGAAGGGATCCTGCACACCTCCTTACTATGCTGGCAGTAGGGCTCAACGTCATCAGGCGGTTTTTACATTGAAATGTCTGGGAAATGTGAGTCACACAGCTGAGGAGTTGTGGTCAGCTCTGGAGAACCAATTTCATGAATGGTTGTCTCCACTGGACCTGAAACCAGGGAAGGCCGTGTGCGACAATGCTGCAAACCTGGGTGCGGCCCTTCGCCGGGGCAATGTCACACACGTGCCTTGTATGGCTCACGTGTTGAACCTGGTTGTCCAGCAATTTTTAGCCCACTATCCCAGACTAGATGGCCTTCTGCAGAGGGCACGGTCGCTGTGTGCTCACTTCCGCCGTTCGCATCCCGCAGCTCAGCGACTTACATCTCTACAGAAGTCGTTGGGCCTGCCACTTCACCGGCTAAAATGCGATGTGCCTACCCGGTGGAATTCAACTCTGCACATGTTGCAGCGACTGTGGCAGCACCGACAAGCCCTGGTGCAATACGTTCTGACGTATAGCCTGGGCCAACGAGATTCAGAGGTGGGGCAAATCACGCTGGAGGAGTGGTCTCAGATCAGGGACCTATGCACCCTTCTGCACAGTTTTGAAATAGCGACGAAGATGTTTAGTGCTGACGATGCCATTATCAGCATGACTATTCCGGTGATTTACATGCTGGAGCACATGTTAAACAGAATTCGGAGTCAGGTGGTGGCACAAGAGGAGGTGGAGGAAGTAGAGGAGGAGGAGTTGTATGCGGAAGGGCTAACATCTGCAAAGTCCAGACGGTCGGCAGCACCAAGGCGGCAGGCATGTGAGGGTGGGGGAGATGGTTTTACCAGGGCGCATGGTAGCAGCCAAACTAGTGAGGAAGGTGCAGGAGCCCAGGAAGAAGTGGAGGACGAACTGATGGAAGACTCATCAGATGAGGGAGACCTTGATCACATTTCTGTTGTGCGAGGTTGGGGGGAGAGGACAGAGGAAGGAAGCATGATTGTTACCTCGCCACCAACACAACAGGGACTTGGTGCTCCTGGATGCGCAACACACATGAGTGCCTTCTTGCTGCACTACCTGCAACATGACCCTCGAATTGTGAGAATTAGAAATAATCCTGACTACTGGGTTCCCACACTGTTAGATCCCCGGTACAAAAGTAAATTTGCAGAAATTATTCCTGCCATAGAAAGGGATGCACGCATGCAGGAGTATCAGCAGAGACTGTTGCAGAATCTTACATGTGCTTTTCCACAAAATACCAGTGGTGCACGTAGTGAATCTCACAGTTCCAACTTGCCAACCGTGGGACCGTCAAGTGTTCAGCACTCAAACCGTAACAGAACCACAGTATCTGCTGGTAACATCAATTTTGTGGAATCATTTCACCACTTTTTTAGCCCATCCTTTGCAAGGCCACAGGAGACAAGAAGTCTGACACATAGTCAACGCCTAGAGAGGATGGTACAGGAGTATCTCCAAGTAAACATTGAAGCCACGACTGTGTCACTGGACCCTTGCTCTTTTTGGGCTTCCAATCTGGATAAATGGCCGGAGCTAGCCACTTACGCCTTGGAGATCTTGTCATGCCCCGCAGCCAGCGTTCTGTCTGAACGTGTGTTCAGCGCTGCTGGTGGTGTGCTGACAGATAAGCGCACGTGGCTCTCCACTGATAATGTAGACAGACTCACGTTCATAAAGATGAACAAATCATGGATCCGAAACGACTTTTCTACCCCTGTGTCATCCTGGGGAGAGTAAAAGCTTGATGATTGGTTAAAATCACCCTACCAACCGTTTTAAGCTTTCAAATTACTAATCATGTTTATCTGTATCTTGACTGGAAAATAATTTGGGCTTTGTAGCAGTGTGCAGCACTGATCCTATTAGGCCATCTATACTAAAGCTTCACCAGATTTAAAATTAAAAATAATTTTTAGCTGCATCTAGCCCGGAAAATAATTTTGGGGCTCCGAGATGCGCAAGGCACACAAGTGCCTTCTTGCTGCACTACCTGCAGCATGACCCTCATATTGTCAGAATTCGAAGTAATCATGACTACTGGGTTGCCACACTCTTAGATCCCCCAAACTTTTCGATCAACCTTTTCATTTTAATAAAGACCAAAAAAATGGTCATTTTTGAAATTATAAGCATTAGCAGGTTGTTAGAAACTGAAATCAAACAGTTTTCAACTCAAAACTTTATTCTAGGTGATGTTACATTTTCACATAGGACCCCTTGTTCGAAAGGAGCTTCTGAACTCTCTCGTCCATTGAATTTGTCAGGTTTTGGATGGTTTCTGCTTCAATTGTTTTGCATGAGGACAGAATACCCTCCCAGAGCTGTTGCTTAGATGTGAACTGCCTCCCGCCATCATAGACACTCCTTTTAATGATGCTCCAAAGGTTCTGAATGGGGTAGAGGTCAGGGGAGCATGGTGGTCACACCATAAGTTTGTCCCCTTTTATGCCCATATCAGCCAGAGATGCAGATGTTTTATGTGCAGCATGAGATGGTGCATTATCATGCAGAAAAATGATCTTGCTGTGAAATACACGGTTCTTCTTCTTGAACCATGGCAGGAAGTGCTGTTTGAGAAAATCCACATACATTATGGAGTTCATCTTTAGCACCTTCAGGGATCCTAAAGGGGCCGACAATCTCTCTCCCCATGATTCCAGCCCAAAACATTACTCCACCTCCTCCTTGTTGGCGCTGTAGCCGTGTTTGCGTGGGGTGTCCATCAAGCAGCCATCCTCCACTCCATCCATCTGGACCATCGAGCGCTGCACGGCACTCATCCGTGAACAAAACAGTTTTGAAATCAGTCTTCATGTAATGTTTGGCCCACTGGAGCCGTTTCTGCTTGTGTGAAGTGGATAGAGGAGGTCGACAGGATGGCGCATGCACAGCTGCAAACCTCTGAAGGACCCTGCATCTTGTTGTTCGGGGGACGTTGGAGGCACAAGCAGCTTCAAAAACTTTTCTGCTGCTATGACAAGGCTTTTTTGCCGCTGCTCTTTCAACCTGACGCAATTGCCTGTAGGAAAGAGTCCTCAATTTGCCCTTATCAGCACGCACACGTGTGTACTGTGAATCAGCTACATACTTCTTGATTGCCAAGACACTTCATCCTGATCATCGCACAATGTTGATTGTAGTCATGCCTTGACCTAAACACTCCACAATTTGTTGCTTCTCAGCAGCCGACACATCCTTTTTCTTTCCCATTTTGGCAGAAAATGTAGGCTGCTTAATAATGTGAGAGAGCCTTCTTAAGTAGTCTTGCCTTTCATTGGACACACCTGCCAAACTAATTAGCACAGGTGTCTGCAATTGCTTACAGTGATATAAAGAGCCCTGACACACATCACCATCAATGAGTTTAACTGACAAACAAACAAATTCTTCCCTTATCACTCCTAAACACTTTTTGTATAATAATTTGGAACGCAGTGTACATGTGCTTTTCCACAAAACACCAGTGGTTCACGTAGTGAATCTTACAGTTCTAACTTGCCAACCGTGGTCTGTATGGAGTTGTTCAATACAGGGCCCAAAATTAAGATAACATAGATGGGAGAGGTCTCTATGAATAGGAATTCCAAAGTATTTGATACCCTGTGAGGGCCAGGCAAAGGGAAAGTTGGACTGGATGGAATCCTATATGGATTTGGGGAGGGAGACATCGAGGGCCTCAGACTTCGCTGCATTGATTTTAAAATTTTACCATGTAACAAAGTGATCTATTTCAGCCATAACAGCATGGATGGATATATGTGATTGAGTGATATATACTAGGACATCATCAGCAAATAGAGAGCACTTGTACTCGGTGCCTCCCACCTCAATCCACCTAATATTGGGGTTATGGCGAATTGATGAGAGCAGGTGCTCCGTCACTAGGATGTATAAGAGAGGGGACAGAGGACATCACTGCCTTGTCCCATTGGTGATTGTGAAAGGTGATGAAAATGTTCTGACGCACCCCCTGGGCCTTGGGACACCCGGAGCCGGACCCTATTTGGTGGATGCTGGTGGTTGTAGTCTTCGTGGCGGCGACCCAGTTCCGTGGCTCAGGGCGGTCAAACCAGTGGCGGAACTATTTATGTGGTTTTCATGTTTAAATGTCCGACTACGCCACCCGTGGATTGCGGTCAGAGTGAACCGCCGCTACAGGGCAGACCACTGAGGATGGTGTTGTGGGTGCAGCAGAGCGTAGCATAACTCCCCACAGGAGGAGTATAGCCTCAGGGCAGTGTATGCGGAGGATGGGGGTGATGGTGCAGGGCAGCAGCAGTAACGACACGGAGTCAGTGATGCAGTTCAGGGCCTTTACTCACAGTTCTTATTATCCAGACCACGTCTGCAGGTAACGGCTGCCCACGTCGTACTGTGCTCACCAGGTGAGGGGCTCAGACAACTCCCAGATAACTTTGGAGCACTTCACAGGACCCCCTTTGTGTGTCCTTTGTCTGGCCTTTCTTACCAACACTTCTGTCCGGCTGCCTCGGGCCTCCTCTTGGTAAACTTGGCGCCAGTTTCCCTGACCCTATGTGGTGCCTTCCTAGCGGGTGTAGCGAGGGGCTGCGCCACATAAAATGTCAGAGCCTCTGGTTTCTAGCTGAGGGTCGTTTCCTGCCTCCACTAGTTCGGGGACCGGTCTCCCCCTTTGGCCTGACCCCTCCACGCAGGTGGATTCGGGCGTGCGGTGGCGACTCGCCCGTCCGCACCCCTGGGATCCCTTCATTCCTCGTTCCTGGAGCCTTCTCCGCTCCTCTTCCTTCCTTCTCCCTCTTCCAGGCCTGGGCCTCTGTTACTAGGCCCGCCTCCGGAGCAGAGCTCATGCAGAGCCCCTGCTCCCTGCCACTTCTGCTCAGACTTCTCTGCACTGAACTAAGATGGTGCCCACCTTTTATACTCCCTTCTCAATGCACCCAGGAACTGCTTCCTCCCTGCTCCTGCACTACAGGGTTCCCCTTCCTCAGTGTTCCCTCCCCCCACTCCAGCCAGGGACAGGGACTGTCGTGCCCATCTCAGGGGCATATTGGTCGCCCTGCCCCACGGCAATGTGGTGTAATGCATGCAGGTGTCGGGTCCTGATCCACACTCCATCCTTACCTGAGAGTGAGATATCACACCTCTGGGTGAGGTGCAATACGTCTGTAGCAACCGAGCCCTCAGGGTGCTACAGTTCCATTTATCTTCAGCCTAGGTGACGTATTGCGATACAGGGCCGTGATTTTGGCTATAAAAGGGTCCCCTAGACCCCTACCCCAAGCTTTTTAAGAGAATCATATATGGCGTGCCAGGAGACTCTATGGAATGCTTTCTCAGCATCCAACGAGAGTATCTAATTACAAATTTTTAACTGCATCTAGCCCAGGAAATACTTTGTGCCTAGTAGCAGTGTCTGCTAGTGAGCGGATTATCCCGGCTGTTAAGCAAGCTGCACCACCTGTAGTTTAGACACTTAATTTTTTTAAAGGAAATGCTTCGGGACCATGGGATACTTAGTGAAGAGCATCAGGAGGCACCCCAAGGCATAGGGGCTGGGACTGGCAGTAGGATGCCTTGCGGTGGACAGCCGAGCTCGATCCTTATAAAAGCTTTTTAACTGCAGCAGCTTTAGTGGACGCTACTGGAGCTGGAATTACCGCGGCTGCTGGCATGAGACTTGCCCTCCAATAGATCCTTGTAAATGGATTTAAAGTGTATTCATTCAAATTAGAGAGACAATTTAAATTAAAAAGCTTAGAGCTGCCTCCACCACAGGGGGGCTTGCTCGACCCACCAGCGGACAGGCACCAGTATTGGGAGAGGGGGGCTGGCCGTCAGGGTTCACCGCGGCTCTGGCACAAACCCGGCGACACGGAGGTGGCACGGGCAGGAGCGGACTGGCCGTGTCGGCTTCTCACTTTTTGGATTTTAGAAGGGCATGACATGCCTATATCTGTGTCTCCCCCTCCTTTTACTCCTCCACCTCTTTTATTTTCCATGACTATATGTACTTGTCACTTTTCCATGTGTTAGTTATGTCTTCTGAGCAGTTTGTCAGCTTTTGGACACCTTTGAAGGTGTTTTCTATGTGTTTCTATGTGTTTTTGTTTGCCTGCCATTGGTTTTAACGGTGTTCGAAGGTGTTCGACGAACAGTTCGACGAACAGTTCGGCGAACACACGGGTGTTCGACGAACCGAACCGAACTCGAACACTACGGGGGTGGCTCAACACTAGTAGTCACCGGAAATGGTTTTCACTTCACAGATGTGCCCTGTCAGGTTTAATAAGTGGGATTTCTTGCCTTATAAATCGGGTTGGGACCATCAGTTGTGTTGTGCAGAAGTCAGGTGGATACACAGCTGATAGTCCTACTGAATAGACTGTTAGAATTTGTATTATGGCAAGAAAATAGCAGCTAAGTAAAGAAAAACGAGTGGACATCATTACTTTAAGAAATGAAGGTCAATCAGTGCGAAAAATTGGGAAAACTTTGAAAGTGTCCCCAAGTGCAGTTGCAAAAACCATCAAGAGCTACAAAGAAACTGGCTCACATGAGGACCGCCCCAGGAAAGGAAGACCAAGAGTCACCTCTGCTTCTGTGGATAAGTTTATCTGAGTCACCAGCCTCAGAAATCGCAGGATAACAGCAGCTCAGATTAGTGACCAGGTCAATGCCACACAGAGTTCTAGCAGCAGACACATCTCTTCAACAACTGTTAAGAGTAGAGATGAGCGTTGTTCTACTCGAACTGTTCGCCAATCTCAAATTCGAGCTGTTTTGGGAGGTGTTCGAGCCGTTCGGCGAACACGAACAATTTGAGAAAAATTCGGCTGTTCGAGGTTATGTTCGATAACTGTTCGTGCACCAAAATCATAACTGGATTTTTTCTCAGTAATGATGAAAATTAATGTTAATACGCAGTTTGAGTGTACAGCGGGGTGGGGGGAGGGGCAGGGGATGGATCTCTGCAGGAACAATGAAGATCTCCATTTTTTTTTCTCTTTTCCGCATTTACAGTGGGGAGGTGCAATCTGTCAGCCTATCAGCAGCGCACACACGGAGCGAAGTGCTTTTTTTCACACAAGCAAGGGCATGTGTCATTGGCAGTGTATGTCACATGTCCTTGCCCTATAAGACCAAGCCATTTTCCCCGTCGCCATTTTCTCACTGCTGCAGCTGCGTGTTAGACGGCACCGCTGTTGCTGTGTGCGCTATACCTTGTTAATTTCAAGCCAATTTTCGCACAAATATACAGATAGCTTGGGAGTAGGGAATAGTTGTGATTGCAGTCCTTTTAAGGACTAGGTTACAGCATTTTCTACGACTTTTATCAGGCAGGTCTGTGCTCTTAAATAGATAGGTTGTGGGAGTAAAGACTAATTGTAATTGGAGTCCTTTTCAGGACTAGGTTACATCAGTTCCTATCAGTTTTTGCCAGGCAGGTCTGTGCCAGTGCTGTGCAAGTTTTTTTCACAGCATTTGGCTGAATCTAGCAAAGCTAATCCTTTTTGGCCTATTGCAGAGTGTGTTAGTCAGTGGAGTAGCCTAACTGTGTTGCAAGATATACCACCTGTGTATAGAATACCAATTTTTTTACTGCACCTAGTGAAGTAAAATCTTTTGGGCATAGCATCATTCTATTAGTCCATCTATACTGACCTCCATCAGGTTGCAAACTGAATCTAATTTTTTTCTGCATCTAGCTCTGAAAAAATATTTGGCCTTCTAGCAGTGTGTGGGACTTGTTCTATTAGTCCACCTATACTGACCTCCATCAGGTTGCAAACTGAATATATTTTTTTCTGCATCTACCTCTGAAAAAATATTGGGCTTCTAGCTGTGTGTGCGACTTGTTGTATTAGTCCATCTATACTGACCTCCATCAGGTTGCCAACTGAATATATTTTTTTCTGCATCTACCTCTGAAAAAATATTGGGCTTCTAGCTGTGTGTGGGTCTTGTTCTATTAATCCATCTATACAGACCTCCATCAGGTTGCAAACTGAATATAATTTTTTTCTGCATCTAGCTCTGAAAAAATATTTGGCCTTCTAGTAGTGTGTGGGACTTTCTCTGTTAGTCTATCTATACTGACCTCCATCAGGTTGCAAACTGAATATATTTTTTTCTGCATCTACCTCTGAAAAAATATTGGGCTTCTAGCTGTGTGTGGGTCTTGTTCTATTAATCCATCTATACTGACCTCTATCAGGTTGCAAACTGAATATAATTTTTTTCTGCATCTAGCTCTGAAAAAATATTTGGCCTTCTAGTAGTGTGTCGGACTTTCTCTATTAGTCCATCTATACTGACCTCCATCAGGTTGCAAATTAAAAATAATTTTTATCTGCATCTACAGTACCTCTGAAAAAATATTTGGGCTTCTAGCTGTGTGTGGGACTTGTTGTATTAGTCCATCTATACTGACCTCCATCAGGTTGCAAACTGAATATATTTTTTTCTGCATCTACCTCTGAAAAAATATTGGGCTTCTAGCTGTGTGTGGGAATTGTTGTATTAGTACATCTATACTGACCTCCATCAGGTTGCAAACTGAATATATTTTTTTCTGCATCTACCTCTGAAAAAATATTGGGCTTCTAGCTGTGTGTGGGTCTTGTTCTATTAATCCATCTATACAGACCTCCATCAGGTTGCAAACTGAATATAATTTTTTTCTGCATCTAGCTCTGAAAAAATATTTGGCCTTCTAGCAGTGTGTGGGACTTGTTCTATTAGTCCACCTATACTGACCTCCATCAGGTTGCAAATTCAAAATAATTTTTTGTATGCATCTAGCTCTGAAAAAATATTTGGCCTTCTAGCAGTGTGTGGGACTTTCTCTGTTAGTCCATCTATACTGACCTCCATCAGGTTGCAAACTGAATCTAATTTTTTTCTGCATCTAGCTCTGAAAAAATATTTGGCCTTCTAGCAGTGTGTCGGACTTTCTCTATTAGTCCATCTATACTGACCTCCATCAGGTTGCAAATTAAAAATAATTTTTATCTGCATCTACAGTACCTCTGAAAAAATATTTGGGCTTCTAGCTGTGTGTGGGACTGGTTGTATTAGTCCATCTCTACTGACCTCCATCAGGTTGCAAACTGAATATAATTTTTTTCTGCATCTACCTCTGAAAAAATATTGGGCTTCTAGCTGTGTGTGGGACTTGTTGTATTAGTCCATCTATACTGACCTCCATCAGGTTGCAAACTGAATATATTTTTTTCTGCATCTACCTCTGAAAAAATATTGGGCTTCTAGCTGTGTGTGGGACTTGTTCTATTAATCCATCTATACAGACCTCCATCAGGTTGCAAACTGAATATATTTTTTTCTGCATCTACCTCTGAAAAAATATTGGGCTTCTAGCTGTGTGTGGGACTTGTTGTATTAGTCCATCTATACTGACCTCCATCAGGTTGCAAACTGAATATATTTTTTTCTGCATCTACCTCTGAAAAAATATTGGGCTTCTAGCTGTGTGTGGGACTTGTTGTATTAGTCCATCTATACTGACCTCCATCAGGTTGCAAATTGAATATAATTTTTTTCTGCATCTAACCCAGCCAATAGTTTTGGCCTAATACCACAGTTTGGCAACTCAGCTTTGCTCGGTTACCATCCATTGTTTTTTTGTGCAAACAACTCCAGAGTTGTGAATTAGTTAACCACCAAAATGAGTGGAAAAAGGCCTGCTGCTGGTGGAAAGGGGAATAGGCGTGTTGGGAAGGGGAAAAAAGGTTGTGTCCGTGGGGTAGGTGTTAAAGCAACAGTAACATCTGCAGAAGAAAGACCATCTTCCAGCCAAACTAAAATGTCTACTTCTTTTAGCGGACAATGTGATAAGATCCCTTTCTTACGGCCACGCCAATCGCTACAAATTCCAGATGAGGCACAAAAACAGCAGGTGCTTCAACGGATATCAAGTGCTCCTTTAAGTGGGCTCTCCTCCACATCAACTTCAACATCACAAATACTCCAGTCCTCAAAGGTGTCACCCAAATTGCACTTGCTTCCTCACAGCTCCCAAATCTCCAGCTGCCCGTCTGAGTATGAGGTAGAACAGATGGTTGAGTCTGCAGAGCTGTTTACTCATACTGTAGCCTGGGAATCAGAGGTCGACTCCAGCGCTTCTGTGAATCCAGACGAGGAAATGATCTGCACTGATGCCCAGAATCTTTATGAGTCGGATCCAGGACCAGACGCAGAAGGTTCTGACCATAATGTAGACCCTCATTCCCAAACTGTAACTCCTGTTGGTGGAGACAATGAGGAAGACGATGATAAGACTCAAATACCTGATTGGAGCGACAACTTTAGTTTTTTGTCAGGGCAGGAACAGGTTGGCTCTGAGGACGACGGGTGTGATAACGCACAGGGTGATGATGATGAGGTCGGAGATCCCACTTAATGTCAACCCACAGTCAGCCAAGAGATGAGGTCAGCAGAGGAGGTGGAGGAAGATGCTAGTGACGACGAGGTCAGGTTGTGCCTTCCTGGACAGAGACGTAGTACTGGAAGCACGTCAACAACTGCATCCTCAAACACAACTCTGCCTCTCACCACAAGTCGTGGTGGCTCTTCAGGTCGCATGGGTGCTAAGCCTTGCATAGCCTGGGCATTTTTTCAGATCGATAAAGATGACCCAACTCGTGTTATCTGTTACATTTGTCAGCAAAAGCTAAGTAGAGGCCAAAAAATACATAGTTTGAGTACTTCATGCATGAACCGGCACATGGACATGAAGCATAAGTTGCAGTGGGAAGCTCAGTGTGCTACAATGCGGCCTAGCCGGCCGGGCCAACCACCGTCTGCCATATCTTGTGCATCCGCGGCCTCTTCATCCTCTGTGACTGGGGGGACAGCAGTCACACCTGTTTTGGGGCGCAGACCTGCCACCTCTTTACCCGCAACAGCCAGCGTGATTGGCAGGTCATCATTTTCTTTGGAGGTGGTAACACCAGCTGGTGTTGAGCGCTGTCCGACATCGATAGCACCACCTTTGGAAATAGGCAACCTAACATGTCCGCCTGCATCTTCCTCACAGACCGGCAGTTTGCCGGGGACACCCTTATCAACCCCGTCTAAGCACAATAGCCAGCCCTCGGTCCCTCAGATGTGGACAAGTAAAAGACCATTTCCTCCTAGCCATGAGAAAGCTAAGAGGTTGAATTTCACCATCTGCAAGCTCTTGGCTACAGAAATGCTGCCTTTCCGCCTGGTGGACACAGAGGATTTTCGAGACCTTATGTCCGTCGCAGTGCCCCAGTACCAGATGCCCAGTCGGCACTACTTCTCAAAGAAAGGTGTGCCTGCGCTCCACCAGCATGTCGCACACAACATCACCGCTTCTTTGAGAAACTCTGTGTGTGACAGGGTGCATTTCACCACAGACACTTGGACGAGTAGGCATGGACAGGGGCGTTACATGTCGCTGACTGGGCACTGGGTAACTATGGTGACAGCAGGACAAGGGGCTGCTGTCCAAGTCTTGCCGTCCCCACGAGTTGTGCGTCAATCCTCTTTATGTCAAAGTTCCTCCACTGCTTCTGCCTCCTCAACCTCCTCTCGGTCTTCCACCTGCACCCAAAGCCTGTCTGGTCATGCCACAAGCTTTCTAACTGCGCAGAAGGGATCCTGCACACCTCCTTACTATGCTGGCAGTAGGGCTCAACGTCATCAGGCGGTTTTTACTTTGAAATGTCTGGGAAATGTGAGTCACACAGCTGAGGAGTTGTGGTCAGCTCTGGAGAACCAATTTCATGAATGGCTGTCTCCACTGGACCTGAAACCAGGGAAGGCCGTGTGCGACAATGCTGCAAACCTGGGTGCGGCCCTTCGCCGGGGCAATGTCACACACGTGCCTTGTATGGCTCACGTGTTGAACCTGGTTGTCCAGCAATTTTTAGCCCACTATCCCAGACTAGATGGCCTTCTGCAGAGGGCACGGTCGCTGTGTGCTCACTTCCGCCGTTCGCATCCCGCAGCTCAGCGACTTACATCTCTACAGAAGTCGTTGGGCCTGCCACTTCACCGGCTAAAATGCGATGTGCCTACCCGGTGGAATTCAACTCTGCACATGTTGCAGCGACTGTGGCAGCACCGACAAGCCCTGGTGCAATACGTTCTGACGTATAGCCTGGGCCAACGAGATCCAGAGGTGGGGCAAATCATGCTGGAGGAGTGGTCTCAGATCAGGGACCTATGCACCCTTCTGCACAGTTTTGAAATGGCGACGAAGATGTTTAGTGCTGATGATGCCATTATCAGCATGACTATTCCGGTGATTTACATGCTGGAGCACATGTTAAACAGAATTCGGAATCAGGTGGTGGCACAAGAGGAGGTGGAGGAAGTAGAGGAGGAGGAGTTTTATGCGGAAGGGCTAACATCTGCAAGGTCCAGACGGTCGGCAGCACCAAGGCGGCAGGCATGTGAGGGTGGGGGAGATGGTTTTACCAGGGCGCATGGTAGCAGCCAAACTAGTGAGGAAGGTGCAGGAGCCCAGGAAGAAGTGGAGGACGAACTGATGGAAGACTCATCAGATGAGGGAGACCTTGATCACATTTCTGTTGTGCGAGGTTGGGGGGAGAGGACAGAGGAAGGAAGCATGATTGTTACCTCGCCACCAACACAACAGGGACTTGGTGCTCCTGGATGCGCAACACACATGAGTGCCTTCTTGCTGCACTACCTGCAACATGACCCTCGAATTGTGAGAATTAGAAATAATCCTGACTACTGGGTTGCCACACTGTTAGATCCCCGGTACAAAAGTAAATTTGCCGAAATTATTCCTGCCATAGAAAGGGATGCACGCATGCAGGAGTATCAGCAGAGACTGTTGCAGAATCTTACATGTGCTTTTCCACAAAACACCAGTGGTGCACGTAGTGAATCTCACAGTTCCAACTTGCCAACCGTGGGACCGTCAAGTGTTCAGCACTCAAACCGTAACAGAACCACAGTATCTGCTGGTAACATCAATTTTGCGGAATCATTTCACCACTTTTTTAGCCCATCCTTTGCAAGGCCACAGGAGACAAGAAGTCTGACACATAGTCAACGCCTAGAGAGGATGGTACAGGAGTATCTCCAAGTAAACATTGAAGCCACGACTGTGTCACTGGACCCTTGCTCTTTTTGGGCTTCCAATCTGGATAAATGGCCGGAGCTAGACACTTACGCCTTGGAGATCTTGTCATGCCCCGCAGCCAGCGTTCTGTCTGAACGTGTGTTCAGCGCTGCTGGTGGTGTGCTGACAGATAAGCGCACGCGGCTCTCCACTGATAATGTAGACAGACTCACGTTCATAAAGATGAACAAATCATGGATCCGAAACGACTTTTCTACCCCTGTGTCATCCTGGGGAGAGTAAAAGCTTGATGATTGGTTAAAATCACCCTACCAACCGTTTTAAGCTTTCAAATTACTAATCATGTTTATCTGTATCTTGACTGGAAAATAATTTGGGCTTTGTAGCAGTGTGCAGCACTGATCCTATTAGGCCATCTATAATAAGCTCCACCAGATTTAAAATTAAAAATAATTTTTAGCTGCATCTAGCCCGGAAAATAATTTTGGGGCTCCGAGATGCGCAAGACACATAAGTGCCTTCTTGCTGCACTACCTGCAGCATGACCCTCATATTGTCAGAATTCGAAGTAATCATGACTACTGGGTTGCCACACTCTTAGATCCCCCAAACTTTTCGATCAACCTTTTCATTTTAATAAAGACCAAAAAAATGGTCATTTTTGAAATTATAAGCATTAGCAGGTTGTTAGAAACTGAAATCAAACAGTTTTCAACTCAAAACTTTATTCTAGGTGATGTTACATTTTCACATAGGACCCCTTGTTCGAAAGGAGCTTCTGAACTCTCTCGTCCATTGAATTTGTCAGGTTTTGGATGGTTTCTGCTTCAATTGTTTTGCATGAGGACAGAATACCCTCCCAGAGCGGTTGCTTAGATGTGAACTGCCTCCCGCCATCATAGACACTCCTTTTAATGATGCTCCAAAGGTTCTGAATGGGGTAGAGGTCAGGGGAGCATGGGGGTCACACCATAAGTTTGTCCCCTTTTATGCACATATCAGCCAGAGATGAAGATGTTTTATGTGCAGCATGAGATGGTGCACTATCATGCAGAAAAATGATCTTGCTGTGAAATACACGGTTCTTCTTCTTGAACCATGGCAGGAAGTGCTGTTTGAGAAAATCCACATACATTATGGAGTTCATCTTTAGCGCCTTCAGGGATCCTAAAGGGGCCGACAATCTCTCTCCCCATGATTCCAGCCCAAAACATTACTCCACCTCCTCCTTGTTGGCGCTGTAGCCGTGTTTGCGTGGGGTGTCCATCAACCAGCCATCCTCCACTCCATCCATCTGGACCATCGAGGTGGATAAAGGAGGTCGACAGGATGGCGTATGCACAGCTGCAAACCTCTGAAGGACCCTGCATCTTGTTGTTCGGGGGACGTTGGAGGCACAAGCAGCTTCAAAAACTTGTCTGCTGCTATGACAAGGCTTTTTTGCCGCTGCTCTTTCAACCTGACGTAATTGCCTGTAGGAAAGAGTCCTCAATTTGCCCTTATCAGCACGCACACGTGTGTACTGTGAATCAGCTACATACTTCTTGATTGCCAAGACACTTCATCCTGATCATCGCACAATGTTGATTGTAGTCATGCCTTGACCTAAACACTCCACAATTTGTTGCTTCTCAGCAGCCGACACATCCTGTTTCTTTCCCATTTTGGCAGAAAATGTAGGCTGCTTAATAATGTGAGAGAGCCTTCTTAAGTAGTCTTGCCTTTCATTGGACACACCTGCCAAACTAATTAGCACAGGTGTCTGCAATTGCTTACAGTGATATAAAGAGCCCTGACACACATCACCATCAATGAGTTTAACTGACAAACAAACAAATTCTTCCCTTATCACTCCTAAACACTTTTTGCATAATAATTTGGAACACAGTGTACATGTGCTTTTCCACAAAACACCAGTGGTTCACGTAGTGAATCTTACAGTTCTAACTTGCCAACCGTGGTCTGTATGGAATTGTTCAATAAAGGGCCCAAAATTAAGATAACATAGATGGGAGAGGTCTCTATGAATAGGAATTCCTAAGTATTTGATACCCTGTGAGGGCCAGGCAAAGGGAAAGTTGGACTGGATGGAATCCTATATGGATTTGGGGAGGGAGACATCGAGGGCCTCAGACTTCGCTGCATTGATTTTAAAATTTTACCATGTAACAAAGTGATCTATTTCAGCCATAACAGCAGGGATGGATATATGTGATTGAGTGATATATACTAGGACATCATCAGCAAATAGAGAGCACTTGTACTCGGTGCCTCCCACCTCAATCCACCTAATATTGGGGTTATGGCGAATTGATGAGAGCAGGTGCTCCGTCACTAGGATGTATAAGAGAGGGGACAGAGGACATCCCTGCCTTGTCCCATTGGTGATTGTGAAAGGTGATGAAAATGTTCTGACGCACCCCCTGGGCCTTGGGACACCCGGAGCCGGACCCTTTTTGGTGGATGCTGGTGGTTGTAGTCTTCGTGGCGGCGACCCGGTTCCGTGGCTCAGGGCGGTCAAACCAGTGGCGGAACTATTTATGTGGTTTTGATGTTTAAATGTCCGACTACGCCACCCGTGGATTGCGGTCAGAGTGAACCGCCGCTACAGGGCAGACCGCTGAGGCTGGTGTTGTGGGTGCAGCAGAGCGTAGCATAACTCCCCACGGGAGGAGTATAGCCTCAGGGCAGTGTATGCGGAGGATGGGGGTGATGGTGCAGGGCAGCAGCAGTAACGACACGGAGTCAGTGATGCAGTCCAGGGCCTTTACTCACAGTTCTTATTATCCAGACCACGTCTGCAGGTAACGGCTGCCCACGTCGTACTGTGCTCACCAGGTGAGGGGCTCAGACAACTCCCAGATAACTTTGGAGCACTTCACAGGACCCCCTTTGTGTGTCCTTTGTCTGGCCTTTCTTACCAACACTTCTGTCCGGCTGCCTCGGGCCTCCTCTTGGTAAACTTGGCGCCAGTTTCCCTGACCCTATGTGGTGCCTTCCTAGCGGGTGTAGCGAGCGGCTGCGCCACATAAAATGTCAGAGCCTCCGGTTTCTAGCTGAGGGTCATTTCCTGCCTCCACTAGTTCGGGGACCGGTCTCCCCCTTTGGCCTGACCCCTCCACGCAGGTGGATTCGGGCGTGCGGTGGCGACTCGCCCGTCTGCACCCCTGGGATCCCTTCATTCCTCGTTCCTGGAGCCTTCTCCGCTCCTCTTCCTTCCTTCTCCCTCTTCCAGGCCTGGGCCTCTGTTACTAGGCCCGCCTCCGGAGCAGAGCTCATGCAGAGCCCCTGCTCCCTGCCACTTCCGCTCAGACTTCTCTGCACTGAACTAAGATGGTGCCCACCTTTATACTCCCTTCTCAATGCACCCAGGAACTGCTTCCTCCCTGCTCCTGCACTACAGGGTTCCCCTTCCTCAGTGTTCCCTCCCCCCACTCCAGCCAGGGACAGGGACTGTCGTGCCCATCTCAGGGGCATATTGGTCGCTCTGCCCCACGGCAATGTGGTGTAAAGCATGCAGGTGTCGGGTCCTGATCCACACTCCATCCTTACCTGAGAGTGAGATATCACACCTCTGGGTGAGGTGCAATACGTCTGTAGCAACCGAGCCCTCAGGGTGCTACAGTTCCATTTATCTTCAGCCTAGGTGACGTATTGCGATACAGGGCCGTGATTTTGGCTATAAAAGGGTCCCCTAGACCCCTACCCCAAGCTTTTTAAGAGAATCATATATGGCGTGCCAGGAGACTCTATGGAATGCTTTCTCAGCATCCAACGAGAGTATCTAATTACAAATTTTTAACTGCATCTAGCCCAGGAAATACTTTGTGCCTAGTAGCAGTGTCTGCTAGTCAGCGGATTATCCCGGCTGTTAAGCAAGCTACACCACCTGTAGTTTAGACACTTAATTTTTTCAAAGGAAATGCTTCGGGACCATGGGATACTTAGTGAAGAGCATCAGGAGGCACCCCAAGGCATAGGGGCTGGGACTGGCAGTAGGATGCCTTGCGGTGGACAGCCGAGCTCGATCCTTATAAAAGCTTTTTAACTGCAGCAGCTTTAGTGGACGCTACTGGAGCTGGAATTACCGCGGCTGCTGGCATGAGACTTGCCCTCCAATAGATCCTTGTAAATGGATTTAAAGTGTATTCATTCAAATTAGAGAGACAATTTAAATTAAAAAGCTTAGAGCTGCCTCCACCACAGGGGGGCTCGCTCGACCCACCAGCGGACAGGCACCAGTATTGGGAGAGGGGGGCTGGCCGTCAGGATTCACCGCGGCTCTGGCACAAACCCGGCGACACGGAGGTGGCACGGGCAGGAGCGGACTGGCCGTGTCGGCTTCTCACTTTTTGGATTTTAGAAGGGCATGACATGCCTATATCTGTGTCTCCCCCTCCTTTTACTCCTCCACCTCTTTTATTTTCGCATGACTATATGTACTTGTCACTTTTCCATGTGTTAGTTATGTCTTCTGAGCAGTTTGTCAGCTTTTGGACACCTTTGAAGGTGTTTTCTATGTGTTTCTATGTGTTTTTGTTTGCCTGCCATTGGTTTTAACGGTGTTCGAAAGTGTTCGACGAACAGTTCGACGAACAGTTCGGCGAACACACGGGTGTTCGACGAACCGAACCGAACTCGAACACTACGGGGGTGGCTCAACACTAGTTAAGAGGAGACTTTGTGCAGCAGGCCTTCATGGTAAAATAGCTGCTAGGAAACCACAGCTGAGGACAGGCAACAAGCAGAAGAGACTTGTTTGGGCTAAAGAACACAAGGAATGGACATTAGACCAGCGGAAATCTGTGCTTTGGTATGATGAGTCCAAATTTGAGATCTTTGGTTCCAACCATCGTGTCTTTGTGCGACGCAGAAAAGGTGAACGGATGGACTCTACATGCCTGGTTCCCACCGTAAAGCATGTAGGAGGAGGTGTGATGGTGTGGGGGTGCTTTGCTGGTGACACTGTTGGGGATTTATTCAAAATTGAAGGCATACTGAACCAGCATGGCTACCACAGCATCTTGCAGCGGCATGCTATTCCATCCAGTTTGCATTTAGTTGGACCATCATTTATTTTTCAACAGGACAATGACCCCAAACACACCTCCAGGCTGTGTAAGGGCTATTTTACCAAGAAGGAGAGTGATGGGGTGCTACGCCAGATGACCTGGCCTCCACAGTCACCAGTCCTGAACCCAATCGAGATGGTTTGGGGTGAGCTGGACCCCAGAGTGAAGGCAAAAGGGCCAACAAGTGCTAAGCATCTCTGGGAACTCCTTCAAGATTGTTGGAAGACCAGTTCCGGTGACTACCTCTTGAAGCTCATCAAGAGAATGCCAAGAGTGTGCAAAGCAGTCATCAAAGCAAAAGGTGGCTACTTTGAAGAACCTAGAATATAAGACATATTTTCAGTTGTTTCACACTTTTTTGTTAAGTATATAATTCCACATGTGTTAATTCATAGTTTTGCTGCCTTCAGTGTGAATGTACAATTTTCATGGTCATGAAAATACAGAAAAATCTTTAAATGAGAAGGTGTGTCCAAACTTTTGGTCTGTACTGTATATATAAAGTATATGTTGTGGAATACCTAGACTAACAGGACTTTCAATGGACCCTCTTGTGCTTTATCATTCACTGCAGTCTGACACATACACTGCCTGCCTATAACTGATTATATGCAGCTGAATTAGTCCTCAGAAGGACTGTTGGTTCAGATGGATCTATATATATATATATATATATATGTTGTGGAATACCTATACTAACTATGAACAAGCAAATCCTCACGCAGCAGCAGCTCTCCCTATTCTGCCTGTTCCCGGAGTAAAATGTGATGAGCATGGTGGTGCCCGGTCTTATATACACCTGACACATGCTGTGCCGCCAGCCAATCACTGTAATGCCACAACTACCATGGCTACTGCATTACAGTGTGTGACAGGCAATCCCTGCATGTTCACTGGCCCTCTGAAGAGCACCAAACATGCAGGGAGGGGACCTGAGCTCCCGCCCGAGCAACCCGGAAATACTCGTCGAAATCGTCGAGCACAGTGATGCTCAGGCGAGTACCGAGCAGTGGCCAGCGCGTTCACTCATCACTAATTATTATTATTATTACATGTAACACATATCTGCTAAACACCAATAACATCTTTTATGTTTACACAGGTAATTATATCTACTAAAACAGCTTTTGATGGGAGTGGAGTGGGAATCTTCACCCACCCCCTCACATGTGACTGCGATCTCCAAGACATATTAATTTTAACACTGCCTGATTTCGGTGAGTCCTGGCTGCGCAGTAGGGAGGTGGGGGGGATTCTCTCTGCACTGTTGGAACTTGTATCTTATTAAGGCAGAGATTGAGGGCACAGGTGGAGGCCCTAGAGGAGGTGGAAGAGGCAGAAGCAATGGAGGAAGTGTTAGATACAGAGGTTTGTTCAGCAAGCCTTGGGAATTCCAACACTTGTGGAGCAGCCCCTTCCCCTCCTGCTCCCACATCTACCAGAGTCACCCAGTGTCAGTTAGATGTAACGCCCTTGGCCATGCTTACTCGTTCAGGTGTCTGTGGTGAAATGCACCCTGGCACACATAGATTTAGACAATGAATGGGTGATGTTGTCTCTGCGACATGCTGGTGTAGCACAGGCACAACTTTCTTAGGGAAGTAATGGTGACTGGGCAACTGGTACTGGGGGACTGCAACGGCCATCAGATTTTGGAACACTTCTGTATTCACCAGGCGGAAAGGCAGCATTTCCGTGGCCAACAGATTGGAGATCATGGAGTTCAACCTCTTAGCTTTGTCATGTGTGGGAAGAAACAATCTTTTATGTGACCACAACTATCAAGGGCTGGCAGCAGTGCTGAGAGAGGGCGGAGTATGGTGAACCGGACAAACTGCTGGACCGTGAGTGAGGTGCAGGCGCAGATGTTACGGTGGATTGAGAAACATGTGGTGTGCTCGGTGAAACAAACACAGCAGGCATGTCCGCTTCCATTACAGCTGACGTGCTGTCACTCAGCCTGACTGGAGCGGGTAAACAAGTGGAGATTCTGTGGTCAGAGACCTGCGTGACAACACTTGGCATGGTAACAGAGGAGGGGGAAGAAGCAGCAGATATGGTTGATGGGGTGGCCGATGGTTGGTGAGGCCCGTTGGTCCACATTTTATTGCATTGAGATTGCAGAGTAACGCATTTTGAGAATGCATTTGATGGTTCATGACTCTAGCAGTCAAATTATTGTAATTTTTCCTTCTACTAAGTAATTTTTTGCAGAGTTGGCAGATAATGTGAGTTGGCTCATCCTTTGTGGTGTCAAAAAAGGTCCAGACTAGGCAACCCTTGCAACCCCGGCAAGCTGTAGACCCGTGACCGCTGCTGGCCACAACCGCAGTTATGGCTAAGTATGCCGTGCTTGTCGTGATTGCATCACTCAGTGTCTGTGCGGGAAGCTGCAACATAACCTCCTTGTCTTCCTCCTGCTCCTCTACTGAGCTTCTCAGCTATGTGCCTTTAGGTTCACATCAAGTGAGATCTACAACCTTATCATCATCCTCTCTGTTCTCCCATTTCGTGCCCTGAGAGTCACCCTATACCTCTTCCTGCCCTGACAGCACAGTACAGTCTGCATGAGCCTCAGGTATCTGAGTCTCATAAGAATTAACTTCACCTCTGGGGGTTAACATCTGGTGACGAGGATCAGGATTCTGCTCGGACCTTACTTCGTCCTGCCCTGAATCCAACAGTAAACAATTTTGGCATTGGTGCAGATGCTTTCCTTCTCTTGACTCTGTGAATCTTTGGAGAAGACATCTGATGCCCATGGCATAGAATGGGTGAACAGCTGTGCAGACTCGCCATCTGTGGTACCCCACAGTCAGTTGGGCAGTTGGAGAGTTGTGATGTGCGGGGAAACAAAGGTAATTGGGGTGTCAACTCTGAGGACTATACTGTGTGTGATGTTGAGGTGGAGGAAGAGAAGAGGCCACTTGCAGCAGCACTTGCCATCCACTGGAGCACCTGCTCTTTCTTGCCCTCATCTACAAGGAGTACTGCTGTGCGGCTGCCAAAGAAAGGGAGTGGAGTAGCCCGTCCAGTAAAAGAAGTTGTCAGTTGTCTTTGTGACGCGCCCCTGGGCCTGTGTCGCGCTGCGTTGCGCACGCGGGAGCTTACCCGGAGCCGGATCTCTTGAGGGTTGTAGTCTCGTGGCGGTGACCCGGTCCGTGCCCAGGGAGTCAAACTGAGCGGCGATGTAACAGCGGTAGATGTAGGACGACTACGCCACCCGTTGAATGCAGCTATGGATCTGCCGCTGCAGGACAGTCCGCTGAGGCCGGTGGATGGATGGTGCAGCGTAGATGGTATAACCCCCAACGGGAGGGGTATGGCCTCAGGGCAGCAGATGTGGATGATGGGGGTAGCAGGAACCACTCAGAGACGGTGCGGTGTAATTCAGGGTCTTTACTGGTAACAACGATAGACCCTCCCTGTTAGAACCTTGCTGTTAGGTTTTTTTTCCTTTGCTGGTCACATGACCTTGTTGGCCTATTTAGTCCTGCTCCGCCCTTCTGGCTTTGCTGGACTTCATTGTATATCTACTTTCTAGCTAGCCTGTGCTCTGTATCTAACTCTGTTAGTTTGCTTGGTCTACGGACCTCTATGTTCTATCTATTTTGTTTGTTCGTCTGTCTGCTACTATTTCTGTTAGGAGGTGTCCCATATTCCTCCCAGTCCTTAGTACTTGTAGGGATTCCCTCCCCACATCTATAGGTCTTCGTACAGACTAGATTAGGACTTTAGCAGGTCTGATCGCAGAATCAGGTTCCCTGTTACATCGTAGGGATTCAGCTGAGTCTCATAGTAGGGACAGATCTCCTCTCTTTCCTTAGCTTTGGTAGCAGAACATAACAGTAAGTCCAGCCAGCAAATTCTCTAAGGAAAGATTTTTCTGTTCCATCATGGTGTCGGTTCAGGATTTGGCTCATCGCCTGAAGGGACTCTCTCTGCAGGTGGCCGAGCTCCGTCAGCACGTGAGTAACTGTCCTGGAGCACATTTCTTGGAGCCTAAGGTATGTTTGCCGGATTTATTTTTTGGTGAACACCGAGAATTTTTTTCATTTAAAAATGCTTGCTTATTGTATTTTCGTTTGAGACCTAAGTCCTCTGGGGATGAATCCCAGCGCGTAGGGTTCATAATGTCACTTTTGCGCAAAGAGCCTCAGGAGTGGGCCTTTTCTTTGCAACCTAGTGATTCATGCTTCAGATCAGTGGATAGTTTTTTTTCTGCTTTGGGACTATTATATGATGATCCTGACCGTGTCGCATCAGCTGAGACTGAGTTGAGACGTCTAAAACAAGGATCGGGTAATGTGGAAAAATATTGTACACATTTTCGTCGTTGGTCCACTCAAACAGGGTGGAACGATTCTGCTCTGAAAAGTCTATTTCTTGCTGGGCTCAGTGAAAGGGTTAAAGACCTGCTAATTGCTTATCCTACACCTGAAGATTTGCAACAGGCTATGCAATTAGCTATACGGGTGGATAGAAGACTGCGTGCTTGGGTTAATGAGAGCAAATCCTCTGCTATGTCAGTTTCTGGTTATGATAATGTGTGTACTAACAGTGGTGAACCGATGGAGATTGGATCGGTGGCACCTCGCTCTCAAGAAAAAGACCGTCGTTTTTCGCAAGGCTTGTGTTTCTATTGCGGAAAATCTGGTCATTTGATTAAAGGCTGTGAGCTTCGTATGAAGAAAGAAAAAAAAATGGTCAGTCACGCCCGTATTGCCTGTTTAAATTCCAAGGGTATATTTTTAGCTGCTTCCACGATTGCTCAGGAAAAATTAATGGAATTTCGGGTGTTTGTTGATTGCGGGTCTACACTGAATGTAATTGATGGGGGATTCGTGGAAAAACTCAATTTAAAACCTGAACCTTTGTCATCCCCCATTGCTGTGGTTTCTGTGGATGGCTCCCCTTTGAAGAATATTACTCTCAAGGTCAGTGAATTTCCTCTCACTATTAATGGTGTTCACCATGAGAAATTGGATTTGGTAGTGTTGAATAACTTGCCTTCTCCAGTAATATTGGGTTTGCCCTGGTTAAAATTCCACAATCCTGTACTGGATTGGTCTACCAGTGAAATTAAATCCTGGAGCCATAAATGTTATGACAAGTGTTGTAACGGGCGTATTGCAGCTTTGGATAGGGGAGAATTGCCTGTTCCTATTCAGGATTTTTGGAGAGTTTTTTCTGAGAAGGATTCGCAGGTTTTGCCTCCCCATAGAGACTATGATTGTTCTATTGAATTTGTTCCTGGAGCGACTCTTCCTAAGAGTCGTTTATTTAACCTTACTATTCCTGAGAGGAAGGCTTTGGAGGAATACATACAGACAAGCTTGGCCGCCGGTCACATTAGGCCCTCTAAGTCTCCTGTGGCGGTTGGATTTTTTTTTGTAAAAAAAAGGACGGCGGTTTACGTCCTTGTCTGGATTTTCGTGAGATTAACAAAATTACGGTACGCAATCCTTACCCACTGCCATTGATTCCTGATCTGTTTAACCAGTTATTGGGGGCCAAGTGGTTCTCTAAAATTGACCTTAAGGGGGCATACAATCTGTTGCGCATGAAGGAGGGTGATGAATGGAAGACTGCTTTTAACACTCCTGTGGGTCATTTTGAGAATCTGGTTATGCCTTTTGGTCTTACTAATGCTCCTGCATTTTTTCAGAATCTGATTAATGACATCCTTAGACCTTTGATCGGTAAAAATGTGGTTGTGTATTTGGATGACATTTTGATTTATTCGCCAGATCTGGAGTCTCATTGGCGGAGCGTACGTGAGGTATTACAGTTATTAATGGACAATTCGCTTTTTGCTAAGCTGGAGAAATGTGAGTTCGCTGTACAGAGAATTAGTTTTTTGGGCTACATTATCTCCAGCAAAGGTTTTGAGATGGATCCGGTTAAGGTTCAGGCTGTGCAGGAATGGCCTAGGCCTATTGGTTTGAAATCGATACAGAGGTTTTTGGGTTTCGCCAATTACTATAGAAAGTTCATAAAAAATTTTTCTAGTATTGTCAAACCTCTGACTGATCTCACCAGGAAAGGTGCTGATGCAGTTCAGTGGTCTTCTGAGGCCATTGAAGCTTTTGTGTATCTCAAGGAGAGGTTCACCTCTGCTCCCATCCTTATGCAGCCTGATGTTACTAGGCCGTTTTTGGTTGAGGTTGATGCTTCCTCTGTGGGGGTTGGCGCAGTATTGTCTCAGGATAACGGGGATGGATTACATCCCTGTGCCTTTTTTTCAAAAAAATTTTCGGAGACTGAATTGAATTACGATATTGGTAATCGGGAATTATTGGCTATTAAACTCGCATTTGAACACTGGCGCCACTTCTTGGAAGGTGCGGAATTTCCCGTTCAGGTTCTTATGGATCATAAAAATCTGATATATCTTGATGCTGCCAAGCGCCTGAATGCCCGTCAGGCTAGGTGGGCACTGTTTTTCTCGCGGTTTAATTTCTCCGTTACTTACATCCCTGGTACTAAGAATGTAAAGGCGGATGCCTTGTCTCGCAGTTTTTCTCCCATAGTCGGTGCTGAGAAAGAGGAAAACATTTTACAAGAAGGTGTTGTGATAGCTGCTTTAGACTCCGTTTTGGAAGATGAGATTCTTAAAGCTCAGGAGAATGCCCCATCTAACACTCCTCATGGGAGGTTGTTTGTGCCTGAGACCTTTAGGAGAGATTTGTTTGTTGAGTGTCACGAATCTCGGTTGGCAGGTCATCCCGGAATCTCTGAGACCAAGAGACTGGTGGGTCGCAGTTTTTGGTGGCCTGGATGGCAGAAGGAAGTCATTAAGTGGGTGCGCCAATGTACTATATGTGCTAGATCTAAGTCCTCACATACTCCTGCTGCGGGGTTGCTTTGTCCTTTGGAGGTCCCCAGTGCTCCTTGGACACATTTGGCTATGGACTTTATAACTGACCTTCCCCCCTCTGAGGGTTTTACTGTCATCTGGGTGGTCGTGGACCGTTTTAGCAAGATGTGTCACTTGGTTCCCTTCGTCAAACTGCCCTGCGCTAAAACTCTCGCTAAGGCCTTTGTCAAGGAAATTGTCAGACTTCATGGCGTTCCTACTGACATTGTTTCTGATAGGGGTCCTCAGTTCGTGGCTCGTTTTTGGCGTGCCTTTTGTGACAGGTTGGGAATTCATTTGTCGTTTTCGTCCGGATATCATCCTGAATCTAATGGCCAGACAGAAAGGAAAAACCAGGATGTTGAGCAGTTCTTGCGTTGTTTTGTGGCAGACAATCAGGAGGGGTGGTCTGAGTTTCTGCCACTTGCCGAATTTGCTCTGAACAATCATACATCTTCTTCTGCTGGTTGTTCGCCTTTTTTTTGTTGTTCTGGGAGACATCCGTCGTTTGGGTCGTTCTCCAAGTTGGGATCTGCCGTGCCTGAGGAGGAGAATTTTTCCGGTGATTTGGAAAGAGTTTGGACGGATGTGCGTGGTAATCTTCAGGAGGCCAACAGAAAATCTAAAGACTACTTTGATAGGAAACGACAGGAGGTTTTGTTCGCTGTTGGTGACATGGTTTGGTTGTCCTCTAGGAATCTGCGGTTGAGGATTCCTTCTAAGAAATTGGGTCCCAAGTTTGTAGGGCCCTTTAAGGTGCTTCAGGTTGTCAACCAATCTGCTGTTAGGTTGGAGGTTCCTACCTCCTGGAGAATTAATCCGGTCTTTCATGTCTCTCTGTTAAAAAAAGCTGTTGTGTCGGATGGTGACGCCTCTGCCTCTGTTCCTCCGGTGGTGGAGGACGGGGAATATGAAATTTCTCGCATCCTTGACTCTAGACGGTATAGAGGTAGTTTGCAGTATCTTGTGGCCTGGAAAGGTTTCGGACCCGAGGATAACTCTTGGGTGAGGTCAGATGATGTTTCCGCGTCCAGACTTATCAGAGCGTTTCACAGGAGATTTCCTGATAAGCCTGGTCCTAGGGGATCCGGAGGATCCTCTTAGAAGGGGGGGTACTGTTAGAACCTTGCTGTTAGGTTTTTTTTCCTTTGCTGGTCACATGACCTTGTTGGCCTATTTAGTCCTGCTCCACCCTTCTGGCTTTGCTGGACTTCATTGTATATCTACTTTCTAGCTAGCCTGTGCTCTGTATCTAACTCTCTTAGTTTGCTTGGTCTACGGACCTCTATGTTCTATCTATTTTGTTTGTTCGTCTGTCTGCTACTATTTCTGTTAGGAGGTGTCCCATATTCCTCCCAGTCCTTAGTACTTGTAGGGATTCCCTCCCCACATCTATAGGTCTTCGTACAGACTAGATTAGGACTTTAGCAGGTCTGATCGCAGGATCAGGTTCCCTGTTACATCGTAGGGATTCAGCTGAGTCTCATAGTAGGGACAGATCTCCTCTCTTTCCTTAGTTTTGGTAGCAGAACATAACACTCCCGGAGTACTTGCTAGTGAACGGGGCCTGGTCAGTCCTTGAGCAGATGGGATCTCCCCTGGCCAGGCGGAGTTGTAGGCCTCCCAAACTGACTGTACTCTTCTGGCTACCTTGCTAGAAGCGGATATAAGTAGCCCACGTCCCTGAGTGTACCGTGTGGTGCTCACCCGTATGGCCGGTGACTCGGGGCCTTCTAATGGCTTCCGCTCCACGATGGCGGTGCTGGTCCCACGCGTGTGACCGTGCCTTCGGGTTTCTGGGCCTGAGGACCTGAAATCCCCTGCCGGTCGGCTTCTGCTGCTGGGTAAGAGTTAGTCCCCACAGCCTCGGACGCCGGGTCCGGTAAGAAAGCTTCTCAGTCAGGGCGAGCTCTGCAGCTGCCAGCCCCTGACTCGTAGTAATATTGCTTCTGCTGTTTCTTGTCTCTACTCTCCTTGACTGATAACCCTGCTTCAGCCCCGGGTTTATATAGGGGAAGTTCTTCCCCTCCCAAGACTGGGCAGGAGGTGTGGCATGCACAGGATCCCCGACCAAAGGACCTCCCACCTGCTCTCAGACATAACATTACATTACTGTGGAAACCAGACCCACTGGGGTGCCACATTTGGATAGGACAAGACGGTGTGGAAGCACTAGATGCAGTAGAGCCAAAGTGTGGACAGCACATACACAGCCACCTTAGCTGCAAGAGTGCAGTAGCACACAGCAACAACAGTGTAGAAATTCATAGCACACACATAGCTTAGATGCAGGAGGGATTTTTCCTCTAATCAGCACCCATCAATTTAATGTTAAAGACCCTGGAGAGATCTATTTATGATCTATGTCGCATAAGTCCTTTCACCCTTAATGTTTGGCCACATGTCTGAAGCATGCCTTTGCAATAAATAAACTGTTTGTATCCTTGTGCGGTGATTTAGTCTCCTAACTAATCACGGGTTCCAAACCCCTCTTTACCAGCATCTCCACAAACCCATTGCGCGTAGGACAATTTCCTCTACCAACAGAGTTGTGTAGGCAATCAACAGAGTTGAAGGTGTGGACATCATCAGGAATAGCAGAGATAAGTTAGTTATCAGGTAACTTGATTCGTTAAGAGTTGAAAGTACGTACAGTAGTGGGATTAGCAGGGCTAAGCTACTAGTAAAAGCTGGGTGCAGGATAGCACTTAGGAGTAGCTGAGAAAATAATCAGACTCCTGGATGATGCAGAGACAAGTGGGAAATTACACTTGACTCCCAGAAAGCTCATAGTAGCAGAGTGCACATCTACCGGAGTACTGATCCAGCCTTAGTGACATCGGACCTACATGCCGGGCTACTGTAGTACCTGGCGCGGACTAACACAGAGCAAACCTGCCATAGGGGTAAGAAGCAGAATACGGCGCTGCACCTGGGACATGTGAGTAGCAATATTGATGCTATACTGGTTCATTTAAGATGTCTGATGGATAAGAAAAGGTAACCATATTGATAAGTGGAAATAAATCATACAAATCATATAAGAAACTCTGTAACATATCTTATCAAAGGAATATACTTTTTTCCAATTATGAGCCAACTATTTTCCTCCTATTTTCCTAAGAGTATGATCTCACATAGAGCTGGATTCACAACTACACTGCTAGGTACTGCTGTATAATGTCCTCCACGTTGCTGTTGCTTAATGACCGCAAAGATAAATTCAAAGCTACTCTGCTCAGTTTTCCTATAAAATGACCTCCATGCTTTTGCCACTGCTTTCTAGTAAGTGTGTTATCTAATCCAGAGATGGATTCTCAGCTACACAGCTCAGTATTGCTGTATAATATCCTCCATGCTTCTGAGCATGTGCTACATAGTGACAGAATAGCAAGAATCCCTCATGTGCGGGAGTAGGATACATGAGAGATATTATAGCATCTGGTCTGTTCCTACTAGCTCAGCGACATCTGAAAATTTGGGATAGAGCCTGGGAAACTGCAGGACACCTGCGATTTAATGACCAGAGGTAGTTTTATTCCTTATTCACACATGACAGCTTGTTCTGAACAGTCACCTAAAGCAGAAGACATTGTTTAAGGATTTTGTAATTTTTCCACCCCCACAGTTTTGGGCAGAGCTGGCCTGCAGCGTAACCTGAATTTCTTGCATCACTGTTTAATCAGTTGAATAAAGGATACAGGACAAAGGTTGCTGCAATCTAATTGGAAGAACTTCAGCGTTACACAAGTACAAGAGTAAATATACATATATATATATATATATATATATATATATATATATGTATATATATATATATACAGGGAGAGGTGGCTTTATAACTCCACTCAGCCCGGAGAGCTCCACAAGCTGCTGGTGAGTATTACATCTATAATTTCTACCTAGTCTTCTGTCCATGCTACAATTCAAATAATCTCTCCTCGTGCTGACTTCTTGTATTTTATCTAAACAAACAAAGCTTAAGTGTAAAGTATGCGAGCGATAAAGGACAGCGTCCTGAGGCTCTGATAAAACAGAAGGCATATTTGAGACTAATAGAGAGACTCAGCGATAATCTTACCAATGCTCATTCCCAATTATTGGCCCCTGTAAACATGTCTGTGATCACTTGACAAACAAACATTATGATCAGACGTTTTATGCCGACATAAGAATAGCTGTTATTGGCAGAACATCGCACTCCTCCACTTTCTTCCTTTCTTTTCCAACCTAGTAACATTATTTTGTATTACTACTTTTCTTTTCTTTATTCTTCTTTGTGTCTGATTCATGTCCTAATCCTGAATTTCCTCTTCTCTTTACATCCTTTTCCTTCTTGTTTTTCTTTTTTGTCACTTATGCTCCTCTTACTTTTCATCTACTTTGTGTTTCCTTCTACTCTTCATTCTCTTCCTTCTTTACCTATTTCTATTTTTCCTTTTTTCTTGCCCTCCTTTATGTTCATTTTCTCTATTACATATTTCCTTGTTCCTTTTTTTTCTTGTTCATTTTTCTCCTTTATTTACTTTTATTTGTCCTTTTCATTTCCTGCTTCTTATTCCTCTCCTCATTGCTCTTCCCATCTTCATTTTTTGACTTACCTTTTTGTCTTATCTTCCTCCATGGTTTCTTTCTTTCCTTTCTCCACCTCCTTTTCTATTTTTTTCATCTTCTTCTCTTCTTTTCCTTTCTTCTTCCAACTGTTCTTTTATTAATTTTTATTTCTTCCTCTTTTTTCCTTCTTCTATTTTTTCATTTTCATCTCTTCTTATATTCCTGCTTGTTGTCCTTCTTCTTCATCTTTTTCCTTTCTCCTTCTCCATTTCATCTTTCCTTTTCTCCCCTTGTTCTATTTTTGATTTTCCTCTTCTCTTTGTGTTTTCCTTCTTCATATTTTCTTTTCTTTTTCCATTTTGTCTTTCATCTTCCATATTCAGTTTCTTCTCCTCATTATTCTTATTTGCTCTCTGATCTTTTCCTTTTTTAATTACCACACAATACCTCCCTCTACTTTTCTTCTACTTCTCATTGCTCTTATTCTTCCTTACCTTCCTTTCTCCTCCTCCATTTATTTTTCTCTTCTTTTATCTTGCATTCCCCAATTCTCCTTCTTCTTGACTTTCTCTCCTATTCCTATTTTCTTTTCTATTTATCCTCCTGCTTATTGTCTTTCATCGTAATCTCTTTCTCCTTTTCTTCCATTTTCTTCTTTCTAATCTTCTCTCTACTTTGAGAAGTTGCTGTTGTCTTTCCTCTCTGCTGTTGAGTCTTTTGTCTTCTCTTTGTATTGTTTCTTCTTGGACCTTACCTCACTTTTGTTCTCTGTGTTTTAGTGAGCTGATCTTCTTCCAGATATTTTCTCCTTGGTATTTCTTATCCACACTGGTATTTTTTTAATATATTCTTTATTATTTTGTAAGTGAAAAATGAACAGAGGAGTGAACAATCACATTGATACAAAATGCTACATGTGTACAAACAGAAAACAAGAAATCAATTATAAAATGTAACAATATAATATGGTGCTAATCCACTCAATCATTAAAGCTTAAAGGAGTTGTCTTTTAATACTTTTCTCTTTCTTGTAAAGGGTCACACATGTGGAAACGAATAAACACACTAATAGTCACCCTCCCCAGGTCCAGGAATTTCTTTCCATCTCGCTCTGGTCTTTAGTATTTATTCTCTGCAGCTCTGATGTCAAGACTATCAGGCACATGACGGCAGCAGCCAATCAAGTTGCTAAACCCAGTGATTGGCTGCAGTGGTCACATGCACTAGAGTCATTACAGCAAAGCTACAGTCAGTAAATAAAAATGGAGCCAAAGGACAGCACT
Source organism: Phyllobates terribilis (assembly GCF_046119375.1). Lineage (NCBI taxonomy): Eukaryota > Metazoa > Chordata > Amphibia > Anura > Dendrobatidae > Phyllobates > Phyllobates terribilis. The sequence continues at coordinate 27,461,092 of NW_027362767.1, read as the reverse complement.
GGACCTGGGGAGGGTGAGTATTAGGATGCTTATAATTTTTACGTGCAAGCCTCTAGAAGAAAAAATAATTATTCCCAGACAATCCTTTTAAGTAATGAGTACAGGTCATCATGGCTCCCAAGTGAAGCCAGTGCTGTCATGCCCACCTACTGTGCACTGAGCACCTAATTTGCATATTAATTCAGACTATTTTCTGTGGACAAATGGAGAAATTAAAATCTGTCAAAGTTTTTTGAGGACGTTTGCATTTAAAACATTTAGCGTGCAGTAAGAAAAAGGCCTTTATATTTAAAGAGGACGCGTCACCAGGTCAGAAGGAAGCAGGTTCTTATCCGGTATAATTCCCGCTGATTCCCTGAATATTACACTTTTTTATTTTTTCTAAAATCCGACATGTTTCCAAAGATATGTGTCTTTTTATTTAGTGCTAATTTTTATGGTCTTTATCAAGAGGGCGGTGCTCACAGGGAAATTATGCAGAGCAGCTCAAGACACGCCCCCAGAAAAAAATCGTATCAGTCACGCCCACTTGGTAAAAACCATAGAAATCAGAATTAAATAAAAAGCCACATCTCTGGAGTCATACGGCGGATTTTAATGACTGGAAAAATGGCATACTCAGAGGAGCAGCGAGGATAAAAGAACAAAAACTGACGGATTTTGACCTGGTGAAAAAAAATTGGTAAAAAAATTCAAAACTTAGTAAAAAAAAAAAACTAAATAAATGTGTCTGTATCTCCTTTCTCTCAGACGCATAACTTTTTTTTATTTTTCCATCTATGGACACGTGTGGGCTTGGTTTTTGTCTGACGAGTACATTTTTTGTGGGGTACATACCATGATTTCATTACTTTTTGCTGCATTATTTTGTGGAGCCATAAAGACCATAATACAGCAGGAGCTTTGTTCCCCAAGCTAAACAAAAAGCCCTGAATATAATTAATGAAAAATATAGGGGTTCACATACTTATAATGAATTAATAATATGTCTGTTTCAGAGAAAAATGAAGCTTTTCGACTTCCTGTGCTTCAGCCAAGCTCTGCTTTGTGCACTTGTGTATGGTCACCATGGAGGACCACATGATGATGACCATGAGCACCATGACCAACCCCACCACAAAAGTGAATCAGAAGCTTTGCGACGGATATCCAGAGCAAACCTCAAGTTTTCCTACGACCTCTTCGATGAACAGATTGACACTTACCCCGATGACAACTTTTTCTACTCCCCGATGAGTATCTCAATAGCATTTTCTTTACTCTCACTTGGTGCCAAGTCCAAGACCCTCAGTCAGATTCATGAAGGATTTGGTTACAACACATCCTTGATCTCAGAGGAAATGATCCACAAAGGCTTCCATAATCTTGTAAAAATCATCAAAGAACAAAAAGATGGATTTAAGCTAGACATCGCCAATGGGCTCTTCATTGATAACAAGCTGAATCTTCTAGAAAAGTTCATAGACGACGCCAAGAAATTTTACCGATCGGAAGCCATTGCCACCGACTTCCACAAAGGACAAGAAGCCATAGAACAAATCAATAGTTATGTGGAGAAGAAAACCAATGGGAATATTAAAGATCTCTTAGACAATCTTGATCCGCTGACGGCTCTGGTTATCGTCAGCACAATATTCTTCAAGGGTAAGGAGCAAAACTATTATCAATTGATTTTAGGAAGTGAGTATATCAAATATGGCTGCTATGGGGGTCAAGAGAGATGGAAGCCCCTATTTCCTCTAAAAACCATAGCAGGACTCCATATGCAGCACAAAGTACAGAAGAGAACATAGCATGTTTTTATTTTCTACTGGGCTCTTCCTCATTAAAGGGGTTTTAGTAATTAATGGGGGTTGAATTCCCTTCACCTTCATCAGCTAAATGAAAGAGGCAAAGTTGCTCCGTTGAGTGTTGCGTTCCCTGTTTTGTTTACCAGCCATGGTCCTGGATATTTGGTAGTGACCATTCCTGGTGCCTGAGATCAGTCCCAATCAAGTGATTGAGCTGTTGGATCGAGCACAGTCACTACTAAATGTCCAGGACCGTGCCTGGTAAACAATGACTCGGGCATGGAACTTGCTGGAGTGCCACAATCTCAAGGAGGAGCTGGGAGTGAGACCATTGGTGATCAGACTTAATGACCTATTATAAAGGAAAAGTATCAATTTTATAGAATCTGAAATTCCCCAATAAAGAAATGTAAGGACAGAGTTACTTATATGTAAAGAAAAGCAACAGGTTTCACATCACAGGGAAACAAAAAGAGAAAGAATGAAAACTTTGGAAGATCAAAAATTTAAAAAACTGCAAAAATATAACAAATGCTAAATAAGTAATAAGTGAAATACTGGTGGGATTTCTTGTAGGATCCTGGGTAGAAGCATTCAATGTAGATCATACCAGAGAAGAGGACTTCCATGTGGATGAGAACACAGTAGTGAAGGTGCCGATGATGACCAGACATGGAGAATATATCACGGGTTATATTTCTGAGACTGAATGCACAGTGGTCGAGGTCCCCTACAAAGGAAACATCACAGCAATATTTATGTTACCAGATAAAGGGAAACTGCATGATGCTGGAAAAGCTTTTCAGAATCTGACAGAAGAGGCATGGAACAACGCAATGAAATCAAGGTAACAAAGGACGAAACACTATACGATTTCATTGTACACATTCACTATGTACAGAACTGACCACATATTATACTCCAGAGCTGCACTCACTATTCTGCTTGTGCAGTCACTGTGTACATACATTATATTACTGATCCTGTACTGATCCTGAGTTACATCCTGTATTATACTCCAGAGCTGCACTCACTATTCTACTGGTGCAGTCACTGTGTACATACATTACATTACTGATCCTGAGTAACATCCTGTGTTATACTCCAGAGCTGCACTCACTATTCTGCTGGTGCAGTCACTGTGTACATACATTACATTACTGATCCTGAGTTACATCCAGTATTATACTCCAGAGCTGCACTCACTATTCTGCTGGTGCAGTCACTGTGTACATTACATTACATTCCTGATCCTGAGTTACATTCTGTATTATACTCCAGAGCTGCACTCACTATTCTGCTGGTGCAATCACTGTGTACATACATTACATTACTGATCCTGTACTGATCCTGAGTTACCTCCTGTATTATACTCCAGAGCTGCACTCATTATTCTGCTGGTGCAGTCACTGTGTACATACATTACATTACTGATTCTGAGTTACATCCTGTATTATACTCCAGAGCTGCACTCACTAGTCTGCTGGTGCAGTCACTGTGTACATACATTGCTTTACTGATCCTGAGTTACATCTTGTATTATTCTCCAGAGCTGCACTCACTATTCTGCTGGTGCAGTCACTGTGTACATACATTACATTACTGATCCTGAGTTACATCCTGTATTATACTCCAGAGCTGCATTCACTATTCTGCTGGTGCAGTCACTGTGTACATACATTACATTACTGATCCTGATTCACATCCTGTATTATACTCCAGAGCTGCACTCACTATTCTGCTGTTGCAGTCACTGTGTACATACATTACATTACTGATCCTGTACTGATCCTGAGTCACATCCTGTATTATACTCCAGAGCTGCACTCACTATTCTGCTGGTGCAGTCACTGTGTACATACATTATATTACTGATCCTGAGTTACATCCTGTATTATACTCCAGAGCTGCACTCACTAGTCTGCTGGTCCAGTCACTGTGTACATACATTGCATTACTGATCCTGAGTTACATCCTGTATTTTACTCCAGAGCTGCACTCACTATTCTGCTGGTGCAGTCACTGTGTACATACATTATATTACTGATCCTGAGTGACATCTTATACTATACCTCAGAGCTGCTCTCACACTTCTGCTATCTACAAGCTTTGCCTGGTATTGCTATTCATCCTGGTGAAGGTTAGTTGCTCGGTATGGTTTTTGCAGATGAAAATTAGCCTGTTATTACTGTAATGGCACAATTAAGATCTTATGATTGCAGTGTGACCATGGACTTTTTAGAGAGACATTTCTATGACATAATGAGACTTTTATCCTTTTGCACAGAGAGATTATTCTATCAATTCCGAAATTTTCCATTTCTGGTGAACTTGATCTTGTGAAGGAACTAAAACACTTGGGTATCACAGAGGTATTTTCTGACCACGCCGACCTGTCCGGGATTACGGGAGACTCCAGGTTAAAAGTGTCAAAGGTAAAATTAATTTGGGTTTGAGCAATGAATCATTTTTCAGGGACTGAATCTCCTTAATGAGACCGACTGGAAGCACATTGGCAATGCTCCATGGGGAAAACTATGCAAATTAGTTCACCCCTATCAACATAATTTGTCAAAAAAATAAATTTTTATTATAATAGGTTGTCCAAAGATTTAAGCATCATTTCTGCTGCAGCTGAAGGAGGGGTCAGTTGCATCCTGTATTCACTGCAGCTGATTCTTGGGGGGTCTTGCGGGAGGGAATGTTCTTAATTTGCCCACCCCCTTAAAGACTCAAGACAAGAGCAAATGATCTATGTTTTATGACTTTTCTGCTCTCAACCTCTATAGGCTGTGCATAAAGCCGTGCTGAAAATGGATGAGGAGGGAACAGAAGCCTCTGCTGCCACAGCCGTTGGAGTAACAAAGCTCAGTCTCCCACAACACATCAAAATAAACCGTCCGTTCTTAATCTCCATCTTCAGGAAAGATATTTCTTTGGAAGTTTTCAGCGGAAAAATAGTAAACCCAACAAAATAGAATGAGACCCGATGTGTTCCTCACATAATAAAGTGCTTCATCTATTCTCCGTGTCTGTGCCGTCCTTGCTCCAGTCTTGTATTATCAGGGTGACACGTCTAGACAGCTGCACTGATAACATGATGCACATCGCTCCATGACTGTTGCCGCCAATGTCACTGTCCTTAGCGGTCACTTATACATGTGAGTCCAATGATTGGCTGCAGTGGTCACATGGATGCTCAGTAGGTGACAGCTGCAGGAAGTATGTAGATGTAAGGTGCCCCAGCGAGGTAGTCGTGGGCGAGTTGTAGCCCCTGCTCAGTCTTGCACCCTACAGACAATTCGTGTCCTCCCTCTGTTGTGTGGCTGTGTATGTTGTGCTCTCCACTTACTTCAAACCATCCTATCGCGGCTGTCTCCAGGCATTTCTCTTCTGGGACCAAGGCAGCAATAAACTCAGAGGACACAAGGTTCTTAACCAGAACTTGGACTTTACTTGGGGAAGAGGAATATGTACAGTATTTACAGGCAGATATAATGGATAAGTCCCGACGGGTAATTATCTCTCTCACAGGCGCCTGCAACATCTTCAGCCCTGCTTCCCTCTTTGAGTGAAGCATCTCAGTGACTCTATCTCTAGCCCAAGAGACTCTTCTGTAATACTAACAGTGATCTGGATCCAATCTCTCCCCCACGTCTTAGCCTGGAGTCCTATTTATCTTCTTCTGCTTCCTGCAGACAAGAAGTGCCCTGGGTCCTCAACACTTCCTTTGAGTTTCACCGGCCTTGCTAACAGGACTCTTGCTCTTGCGTAGTGAGACTTTTGCACTATTGATCCCACTGTCTGAAGGTATGGAGCTCCCGTCTACCATAGCAGCCACATATATTCAGGCTGCCCGTAATGGTCACTGTCCTATCTCTAACTGCCCTCTGGACACTAAAACAGAGGCTTTTTGCTAATGTGCCCACCCTCTGTGAGCTGTCATCACAGAACTTTAACCCATCACTGTCTATAACACTGCTAGCAGACTCAACCTGACATCTGCACCCAGGACAGTGGCATCTTGTGGCTAATTACAGGTTCTGCAGACCTCAAAGAACTATGCCAGAGCTAACCTCTTAGCTTGGCCTACCCATCACAAATACACATATCTATACACAGACACATTCAAATATGTATAAACAGAGCACATACATACAGACACGTGCATGCACAGAGCACATACATATAGACATATGGGTATAAACAGAGCCCCTTCGTACAGACACATGCACACAAAGAGCACTTACGTCCAGCACATATATACCTTCAAAAAATCCATACATTCTGATGTACTCACTTATATATACAACCGGATGACAGATGATGGGGATGGGAATGCGTGAAAAATAGCACTGCCCAGGAACCGATGCCACAAAGGGGTGATCTTGAAAATCTACATTTATTTACTATGCATTTCAAGGCTGTTCCAGCCTCTTCATCAGGCAAAAATATATATATAAAAAAAATCTTACTTACAGGCTATTATATACACCCACCTGGGTGTCCCCTGAGAAATCAGGTGCTCACATTCATTAATTGACAGCTGTGCTGCACCTCAAACCAGAGACTCTTAAAATGCCAAATGTAGAAAAATGTAGAAAAATACACATATAAATACACATATAAAATATACATATACAAATACAATGCCAATAACATATACCAGCAAGAGCCCATACACGCTGTTGTACTCACTAATATATACCTACCAGGAGCCCATACATCATGTTGTATTCATTAATTATACCTACCAGGAGCCCATACATCCTGTTGTACTCACTAATATATACCTACCAGGAGCCCATACATCCTGTTGTACTCACTAATATACACCTACCAGAAGCCCATACATCCTGTTGTACTCACTAATATATACCTACCAGGAGCCCATATACTCTAGGCTCAACCACACATACACACACAGATGGATATGAAGACAGGGACACCCAGACAATTGAGGGCTTATCGACACCAAGCCGCCTCCTCTTCAGCTCTTCTGACTCTCGCAGAGTACAGGACCTATAATGACATCATGGTCACATGACCAGTCATATGATCGTGATGTCATCAAACGTCCTGAAGTTCTGCAGAGTACAAGACTTGTGGTGAGCTGTGGTGAACAGTGATGGGCGAGCACTAAAATGCTCGGGTACTCGTTGCTCGGGTCGAGCACATTAGAATACTCGGCTGCTCGATCCGAGCAACGAGCCCAATGTAAGTCTATGGGAAACTCGAGCATTTTTCCGGCGGCTCCCCCCGGCGGTCTGCAGAGGGTCTAAAAAGGGAATAGTATGGGGAAGACCCCTGGAAGCATTTATGACTCCCAGGTCACTGCACTCAACAATGTTGTCAGAGTATTACGTCACAATAAAACATACAAAACGAAACCAAAATGGATTTTCCTGGGAAATATGTTAAGGAACATCCTTTCCAGGGTAATGACTTGTATATAAGGCAAAATAAATATAAAAAACAAAAATGCTCCTCCACACCTTGGGCTATGTTCACATGTAGCGTTTTTGATGTGTTTTTGCACTTTTGCATTGGTTTTAACCAAGAAAAATGCATTCACCAGGAAATGTCATTTTAACATTTTACAACCTTATCTGGCCATGTGGTGTGTGACACATCATCAGATACATGCATACAGTGCTGAAAAGATATGGGAACAGCATGCGGAAGACCCCTGGTAGCATCTCTGACTACCACGTCACTGTCTAAAAGTGTGCCCATCATAAGTGATCCTTGGCGCATGCGAAGATGTCTCCCGCCATGCACCTGTCATTGCAGACTTGCAACAATCACCGTCCATGTCCTTGTCCCAGTGCAGTGTTCAGTTGTCCATACGCCATTCCTTGGAATGCAAGCGCAAGTATGCAGCCAGCCACGCACCAACCCATAGGCTGCAATACTATATTGCCAAATTTTTGACAGCTGCTTGCACTTGAAATGGGGCCTTTTAGTCTTGTGGAGGCGGAAGCTGTCCACAATTTTATGGCGGCGGCGACCGGGTATCCATACCCGGTCCCCAGACGCCACTATTTGTCCCGGAGTCGTCTTCACCTTCCACAAGCCCAGGTCCTACAACATTACCCGTGCCCTCCCCAGTTTACTTACTGGGAAGGACTGCCTAACCACAAACATGTGGACAAGTGAATGTGGCCAGGGACAGTACGGAGCCAGTCCACAGCTTGTCGGTGAGTTGTAATTTCACCACAGCCATAATTTTTAGCTCGGTGAAAGGACTGACTTTTGGGAAACCGTATCTACTCCTTGTCATTTGGAAGTGCATTGAGCTGTAGGGTGGATTGCTGCTAAAGGGGAAAAAAAACAAAAGTCTTAATCTTCTTCTTTAGCGAGTGTGAACGAGCTGAGTGTGACCGGAGCGTAAATGCAAACAGAAGTAAGTGTGTGACTTGTGATCCAGTAACTTGGATTCAGGGAGTTTGGAAGGAAGGAATTTGGACTGAATTACTGTCTGTATTTTATTAATTCTTTACATTTATTTTTACTTAACATTTCTGTTTAGTGCAATCCCCATAAGGAAATGAGCTCCATTATTGACAATGCTATCCAGTGTACATCTTGCCACATGTATGCAATCCTTGAACAGCCGGTCGTGGGTGCATACTGCTGTGCGAGAGGTGTGCACGTTGTGCGTTTGGAAGCCCAGGTACTGGATCTAAATGAGCAGCTGGCAACAATGAGATCCATTGACAATATGGAAAGGAGTCTGCTGCTCACTGAGCAGCTGCTTACTGGGGTAGATGTGGGGGAGGGTGGTAGTAGGGAGCTGCAGGACAGTGAAGCAGCTAGCTGGGTGACAGTTAGAAGGAGGGTTAGAGGGAAGAGTGCCAGGGAGGCGAGTCCTGATCTGGCACACCCCATTAAGTTTTCAAAGTTGGCAGATGAGGGGGGTGTCAGTACAGGGGTAGCACTACTGCAGCAAGTAATGTCCTCTGAAAGCTGGAGGAGTGTCAGCTCCAGTAAGGGGGAAAATAGGAGAGCATGGTAGGCCAGGCAGGTGTTGTTAGTGGGGGACTCCATTATTAGGGGAACAGTTAGGGCAATCTGTCACAAAGACAGGGATCATCGAATAGTGTGCTGCCTACCTGCCGCTCGAGTCCGGCACATTGCTGATCAGGTTGACAGATTACTGAGAGGGGCTGGTGAGGACCCAGCGGTCATGGTGCACACTGGCACAAATGACAAAGTTAGAGGAAGGTGGAAGGTGCTTAAAGATGATTTCAGGGAATTAGGCTGCAAGCTTAAAGCAAGGACCTCCAAGGTGGTATTCTCTGAAATACTACCTGTACCACGGGCCATGCCAGAGAGGCAACGGGAGATTAAGGAGATAAATAAGTGGCTCAGGAATTGGTGTAGGAAGGAGGGGTTTGGGTTCCTTGAGAACTAGGCCGACTTCTCAGTCGGCTACAGGTTCTATGACAGGCTGCACCTCAATGGGGAGGGTGCAGCTGTGCTGGGGGAGAAATGTCTAGAAGGTTGGAGGAGTGTTTAAACTTGGGATTGGGGGGGAGGGTATTTATTTAATAGGTGGGGAAGATAGTGCAGATAGTGACCTGGGCACAAATAAAGAAATTGGGGGTGGGGTTAGAACAGTCAATATAGTAAGAAGGAATAGAAGTATAGAGAGATACATAGAATGCATGTACACTAATGCCAGAATCCTCACCAACAAAATGGAGGAATTAGAATAAATTTTGTTGGAAAATAATTATGACATGGCGGGGATATCTGAGACATGGCTGGACGAGAGCCATGACTGGACAGTTAATTTACACGGCTATAGTCAGTTCAGAAATGACAGTACAAACAAGCGAGAGGGGGGGGTGTTTATATGTAAAATCATCCTTAAAACCCATCTTGCGTGAGAATATATGTGAATCTAATGAAAATGTAGAGTCCCTGTAGGTGGAGATAAGGGGAGGGGGAAAAAATAATAAATTACTGATAGGGGTTTGTTATAAGTCTCCAAAAATAATGGAAGCTGCGGAGAATATCCTTGTAAAGCAAATAGAAGAAGCAGCGACTCAAGAAGTCATTATTATCTGGGACTTCAACTACCCTGAAATACATTGGGGAACAGAAACCTGTAGTTCTAGCAAAGGTAATAGGTTTTTGACAACTATGAGAGACAATTACCTTTCACAACTGGTTCAGGACCCAACAAGAAGGGAGGCACTGCAAGATCTAATATTAACCAACAGGCCAGACCGCATATCAAATATACGAGTTGCGGGTCACTTGGGTAATAGTGATCACAAAATAATACGTTTTCATGTAACCTTTAATAAGATGTGTAGTAGAGGGGTTACAAGGACACTAAACTTCAGGAAGGCAAATTTCCAACGGTTGAGAGATGATCTTTGTGCAATAAACTGGGACGATATCCTGAGACATAAAACTACACAAAGCAAATGGGAGACATTTATTAGCATCCTGAATAGGACCTGTGCACAATATATACCCTATGGGAATAAACATGCTAGAAATAGGAGGAAACCACTATAGCTAAATAGAGCTGTAAGGGGGGCAATATGTGCCCAAAAGAAAGCATTTAGAGAACTAAAGCAAGTAGGTAGTGATGAGGCATTAAATAAATACAGAAAATCTCGTAAATAAATTCTGTAAAAACCAAATCAAGGCAGCAAAGATTGAGACAGAGAGACTCATTGCCAGAGAAAGTAAAAATAATCCCAAAATATTCTTTAACTACATAAATATTAAAAAACTAAAAAATGATATTGTTGGCCCCCTTAAAAATAATCTGGGTGAAATGGTGGATGAGGATGGGGAAATAGCCAATATGCTAAATTATTTTTTTTCAACAGTATTTACACAAGAAAATCGCAGAAAACATGATTAGTGATGACAAAAATTCTCCATTAAATGTCACTTGCTTAACCCAGCAGGAAGTACGGCGGCATCTAAAATTCACTAAAGTTGACAAATCCTCGGGCCCGGATGGCATACACCTGCGAGTACTGCAGGAATTAAGTAACGTCATAGATAGACCATTATTTTTAATCTTTAAAGATTCCATAATAACAGGGTCTGTACCACAGGACTGCCGTATAGCAAATGTGGTGCCAATATTGAAAAAGAGGACAAAAACTGAACTTGGTAGAGCTTAACCTCTACTGTGGGTAAAATCCTGGAGGGTTTCCTAAAAGACGCTATACTAGAGTTTCTGAAGTGGAATAACCTCATGACCCAATATCAACATGGGTTTACGAGGGACCATTCCTGTCAGACTAATCTGATCAGCTTTTATGAAGTGGTAAGTTCTGGACTGGACTAAGGAAAAGCAGTGGATGTTGTGTATATGGACTTTTCTAAAGCTTTTTATACGGTTCCACACAAAAGGTTGATACATAAAATGAGAACAATGGGGATAGGGGAAAATATATGTATGTGGGTTAAGAATTGGCTCAGTGATAGGAAACAAAGGGTGGTTATTAGAGTTGAGCGAGCATGCTCGTCACTACTCGGTACTCGCCCGAGCATCTCACTACTCGGGATGTTCGGCGAGCACTGAGCATTTCCGGGGTACTCGGGCGGGAGCTCGGATCTCCGCCTTGCACGTTTGGCGCTCTTTACAGAGCCAATGAACATGCAGGGATTGCCAGCCAGTCACTGTAATGCCGCAGCCATGTTGTTTGTGGGCATTACAGTGATTGACTGGCTGCACAGCGTCACCTCGAGTATTTAAAACCGGGTGCCGCCATCTTGGACACAGTCGCTCCGGATCAGACAGAGTAGGGTCAGTGCTGCTGAGCTAGGGAGAGATTTATACTCCGAAATAGTTAGTGTAGGGTCTCTAAAGCCTGCCAAATCAGACAAACAGTCCTTCTCAGGACTAATATCCATCCCAGATATCAGGCAGGCAGGCAGGCTGTATAGGAGACGCAGCGGTTATACCAGCAAATGCTGCATTACAGTCCTGTGTGCTCCTGTTGGTCAAATTGCTAGACTTATCACCCTTGTCTCAGGGGCCTGGAAAAATTATATTTTTTTTCATCTAAATCCTGTATTTTTTTTTTCCTCTGTCAGACTGTCAAAATACACGTCTTATTAACCATTTGGTCTCCCCCCCCCCAAAAAAAAAAAATTGAGTGTGTCTGTGACTGTTCAGACACCAATATATCTGTTTAAAAGTGTCTGGTGTAGGCCAGAAAAATATAACTGTGGTTTTGCAGTTCCACTGGTCAAATCTCTGTATTATCTTGTATTTGGCATTTTTTGCCGTAAAAAAAAACGTAATAGTGTCTCCCTGACTGGTCAGACACCAATATAGCTGTTTAAAAGAGTCTGGTGTAGGCCAGAAAAATATAACTATGGTTTTGCAGTTCCAAGGGTGAAATCTCTGTATTATCCTGTTTTTGCCATTTTTTACGTAAAAAAAAAACTGTAATAGTGTCTCCCTGACTGGTCAGACACCAATTTATCTGTTTAAAAGAGTCTGGTGTACGCCACATAACTATAACTGTGGTTTTGCAGTTCCACGGGTCAAATCTCTGTATTATCCTGTTTTTTGCATTTTTTGCCGTGAAGAAAAACAGTAATAGTGTCTCCCTGACTGTTCAGACACAAATATATCTGTTTGAAAGATTCTGGTGTAGGCCAGAAAAATATAACTGTGGTTTTGCAGTTCCATGGGTCAAATCTCTGTATTATCCAGCTTTTGGTATTTTTTCCGTAAAGAAAAACAGTAATAGTGTCTCCCTGATTGTTCAGACACAAATATATCTGTTTGAAAGATTCTGGTGTAGGCCAGAAAAATATAACTGTGATTTTGCAGTTCCACGGGTCAAATATCTGTATTATCCAGCTTTTGGTATTTTTTCCGTAAAGAAAAACTGTAATAGTGTCTCCCTGATTGTTCAGACACAAATATATCTGTTTGAAATATTCTGGTGTAGGCCAGAGAAATAGAACTGTGGTTTTCCTCTTCCAGGGTTCTAATCTCCTTTTTATTACCCTTTTTCCATTGATAGTGCGAGTGTAAGCTGTTTTACTTAATTTACAATGGGCAAGGCGCGTGGCAAGGGACGTGGAACTGGACGTTCTGGTGATGGTGCGTGTAGAGGACGAGGCCGTGGCCAAGGTGAAAATGTGCCACAACCAACAGCCACATCTTCTCACTCCCACTTCTTGACCGAATAACTAGGGAAGCACACTACAACACCAGTATTGCGAACTGATCAGTGTGAACAGGTTATTAATTGGATAGCAGATAATACTTCCAGTTACCTGGGCACCACCACCTCCGGTATGTCCTCCACAAGGTCAGGTTTTAGTAGCCGTGAGTCTCGACCGCATACTCCTCCTCACCCTGATGCTCCTTCCTCCCACCATGCCGAGTGTCATCAGACAGCAACTGATCCCACACTTGGACACTCTGAAGAGCTGTTCACTGGTCCATTTCCATATTTGTGCCCCTCGCCTGCTCCGCTTGAAGTGGTGGAAGAGGAGATCCCATGTAGTGATGCCCAAATATTTGAACAGACACGGCCAGAGGAAGTCGACGCTGGCAATTTGTCACAAGAGGTGGACGATGACGAGACACAATTGCCACGAAGTGAGGAGGAGGATCGTGGTGCGCAAGTGGAAGAGGAGGAGGTGGTGGATGATCTAGTAACTGACCCAACGTGGCAGGAGGACATGCAGAGTGAGGCCAGCAGCACACAGGGGGAGGGAGGCAGAGTACCACAACAGGAAGGAAGAAGCAGTGTGGTGGCCGCACACAGAAGGCGGGCAACAGTTCCCCGTAACACCAACATGAGGGACATTGCCAGTACAACCGGTAGGTCTTCCAGAGTCTGGAATTTTTTTAAAGACTCTGCTGATAACCCCAAAAAGGCCATTTGTACCACCTGCCATGCCAGCATCAGCAGGGGTGACAAAACTACCAGCCTGACCACCACCAGCATGATCAGGCACATGGCAGCAAAGCACCCGACTTTGTGGGGCGAACCCCAGGGTCCACGACCAGTGTCAGCGGGTGTCACCACTGCTTCTTCCGCTGTTGTGTGTGTAATAGAACCCCCTGTTGTGCGTGCAAGGCAATCCCCTGTCCATACTGCATGCAAAGATGCCCCCTCCTCTCAGTCTTCACTTGTTATGGCAGTTTCTCAAGAAACAGCATCAACGTCCACATCCACGTCCCACCGCAGAGTTCAATTGTCCATATCCCAGACCTTTGAACGAAAGCGCAAATTTGCAGCCAACGCCCCACAGGCCACAGTCCTAAATTCGCACATTTCACGACTGCTTGCGTTGGAAATGCTGCCTTTTAGGCTGGTGGACACGGAATCCTTCCGCAACCTTATGGCGGTGGCCTCCCTCGGTACTCGGTCCCCAGCCGACACTATTTCGCCCGGTGTGCCATCCCCACACTACACAAGCACGTGTCCCAAAACATCTGCCGTGCCCTCAACAACGCAGTTACTTGGAGAGTCCACCTGACAACGGACACGTGGACAAGTGCTTGTGGCCAGGGACGGTACATCTCCCTGACGGCACACTGGGAAAACATAGTGTAAGCCGGGTCCCAGTCGGACCTTGGGACTGATCCCATCCTCCCCACACCTAGGATTGCGGGCCCTATGTCAGTCAGAGTTGCCCCCACAGTGTACAGATCCTGCACCTCTTCCTCCTCCTCATGTTCAGCCTCCATCTCAGATATATCCACATCAGTTACAAGCTGGAAGCACTGCAGTATTGTCTCAGCCAAGCGGCAACAGGCTGTGCTGAAACTCATAAACTTAGGTGATAAACCTCACTATGCTTGTGAGTTGTGGACAGCTGTGAAAGAGCAGGCAGATCTGTGGCTGAAACCGCTGAACCTACATCCAGGCATGGTCGTGTGTGACAATGGCCGTAACCTGGTGGCGGCTCTGAGGCGAGGCGAGATCACACACGTACCATGCCTGGCTCATGTGCTTAACCTCGTGGTTCAGCAGTTTCTTAAATAATACCCAGAGTTGCCAGATCTGCTTGTTAAAGTACGCTGCCTGTCAGCTCATTTTCGCAAGTCAGCTACAACTTCTGCCGCCCTTGCTGTGTTGCAGCAGCGTTTGCAGCTTCCGGCACACCGACTGGTGTGTGATGTCCCCACATGTTGGAACTCTACCCTCCACATGTTGCAAAGGAATTGTGAGCAGAAGAGAGCAGTTGTGGAGTACCAGATGCAACAAGGCCGTCGATATTCAGGTCAGACTCCACACATAAGACTAGAGATGAGCGTTGTTCGACTCGAACTGTTCGCCAATCTCAAATTCGAGCTGTTTTGGGCGGTGTTCGAGCCATTCGGCGAACACGAACGATTTGAGAAAAATTCGGCTGTTCGAGGTTATGTTCGATAACTGTTCGTGCACCAAAATCATAACTGGATTTTTTCTCAGTAATGATGAAAATTAATGTTAATACGCAGTTTGAGTGTACAGCAGGGTGGGGGGAGGGGCAGGGGATGGATCTCTGCAGGAATAATGAAGATCTCCATTTTTTTTTCTCTTTCCCGCATTTACAGTGGGGAGGTGCAATCTGTCAGCCTATCTGCAGCGCACACACGGAGCGAAGTGCTTTTTTTCACACAAGCAAGGGCATGTGTCATTGGCAGTGTATGTCACATGTCCTTGCCCTATAAGACCAAGCCATTTTCCCCGTCGCCACCATTTTCTCACTGCTGCAGCTGCGTGTTAGACGGCACCGCTGTTGCTGTGTGCGCTATACCTTGTTAATTTCAAGCCAATTTTCGCACAAATCTACAGATAGCTTGGGAGTAGGGAATAGTTGTGATTGCAGTCCTTTTAAGGACTAGGTTACAGCATTTCCTACGACTTTTATCAGGCAGGTCTGTGCTCTTAAATAGATAGATTGTGGGAGTAAAGACTAATTGTAATTGCAGTCCTTTTCAGGACTAGGTTACATCAGTTCCTATCAGTTTTTGCCAGGCAGGTCTGTGCCAGTGCTGTGCAAGTTTTTTTCACAGCATTTGGCTGAATCTAGCAAAGCTAATCCTTTTTTGCCTATTGCAGAGTGTGTTAGTCAGTGGAGTAGCCTATCTGTGTTGCAAGATATACCACCTGTGTATAGAATACCAATTTTTTTACTGCACCTAGTGAAGTAAAACCTTTTGGGCATAGCATCATTCTATTAGTCCATCTATACTGACCTCCATCAGGTTGAAAATTGAATATAATTTTTTTCTGCATCTAGCTCTGAAAAAATATTTGGGCTTCTAGCAGTGTGTGGGACTTGTTCTATTAGTCCATCTATACTGACCTCCATCAGGTTGCAAACTGAATATAATTTTTTTCTGCATCTAGCTCTGAAAAAATATTTGGCCTTCTAGCAGTATGTGGGACTTGTTCTATTAGTCCATCTATACTGACCTCCATCACGCTGCAAATTCAAAATAATTTTTTGTCTGCATCTAGCTCTGAAAAAATATTTGGCCTTCTAGCAGTGTGTGGGACTTTCTCTATTAGTCCATCTATACTGACCTCCATCAGGTTGCAAATTAAAAATATTTTTTATCTGCATCTAGCTCTGAAAAAATATTTGGCCTTCTAGCAATGTGTGGGACTTTCTCTATTAGTCCATCTATACTGACCTCCATCAGGTTGCAAATTCAAAATATTTTTTTGTCTGCATCTAGCTCTGAAAAAATATTTGGCCTTCTAGCAGTGTGTGGGACTTTCTCTATTAGTCCATCTATACTGACCTCCTTCAGGCTGCAAATTAAAAATAATTTTTATCTGCATCTACCTCTGAAAAAATATTTGGGCTTCTAGCTGTGTGTGGGACTTGTTCTATTAGTCCATCTATACTGACCTCCATCAGGTTGCAAACTGAATATAATTTTTTTCTGCATCTAGCTCTGAAAAAATATTTGGCCTTCTAGCAGTGTGTGGGACTTGTTCTATTAGTCCATCTATACTGACCTCCATCACGCTGCAAATTCAAAATAATTTTTTGTCTGCATCTAGCTCTGAAAAAGTATTTGGCCTTCTAGCAGTGTGTGGGACTTTCTCTATTAGTCCATCTATACTGACCTCCTTCAGGCTGCAAATTAAAAATAATTTTTATCTTTATATACCTCTGAAAAAATATTTGGGCTTCTAGCTGTGTGTGGGACTTGTTCTATTAGTCCATCTATACTGACCTCCATCAGGTTGCAAACTGAATATAATTTTTTTCTGCATCTAGCTCTGAAAAAATATTTGGCCTTCTAGCAGTGTGTGGGACTTTCTCTATTAGTCCATTTATACTGACCTCCATCAGGTTGCAAATTAAAAATAATTTTTATCTGCATCTAGCTCTGAAAAAATATTTGGCCTTCTAGCAGTGTGTGGGACTTTCTCTATTACAAACTAGCGAAGGCCAGAGACTTGTTATGAAAATTTCAACTAGAAATAGCAAACAAGTGCATATAAAATATAACTTTTATTAATGAAATATTTAAAAAAGAATTTTTGCAAGATGCCCATATGGTGTATAAATATATCGTGAGTAACAAGATATAAATGTCTAAAATATAGCTAGACAGAGTATCAAGCCCTATCAGGTCCAGCACAGGTAAGGATCAAAAAAGATACTCAAACTGTGAAGTCCAAAAAGAACCTTACATATAAGCAATAAGCCGAAGTACACATCACCAAATACCCATATAGCAATACATACGGTGATCATACCTATATCTGCATATACCCATAAACATAACAAGCCATTATTAAATGGTAGGTATGTATACAGAAATAGAACTGTGAGGAGCCTTCTATTACCATCCAGGCATTAAATCCTCATAGAAAATGGAAACATCTCACCCGGGGTCTTTTTATGTATGTTCACCCTTTATATTACAGGTGATCAGTTGATCCACGGAACATCCCGACGCGTTTCAATCCTTCATCAGGGGTACATAGTTCCTCTTCATCAAGGGTATATAGTTCTTCATTCCCGCATTAGTTCCTCAATTACATCCTAATGCCTCGGATGGGTACATATGTTGCCGTGCTTTATATACGTGCATCAAGCCGCGCTCCTTCATAATTACGGCGCTAACCGTGACGTACTTCCGGTCCCAGAATACCCAGTTGCCGGAAGCCAACGTCACGCGTTCCTATGGACATGGAACGCACTTCCGGTCCCAGAATACCCAGTTACCGGAAGCCAACGTTACGCGTTCCTATGGACATGGAACGCAAGCGTGATGCTAAGAGACACGCATCACCTTCCCAATACGTGGTACCGCCTCACGCCATGCTGGAGCGCACAGACTCCTCCCCTATGCGGTCCAGCAGTCATATTGAATGGGGTAAGAGATATTCAACAGAGGGAAAAGAAACCCTAAGCTGTCCACATCTCTATTATAGGAAATGCCCCGTATTAATGGTATGTAAAAAGGCTCTATCTGGTGATCACCAGAAAAAATGCCTAATTGCCTAAACAAACACGTACAGTTCTCTCCATATATATTTTTTACAGATAGATCATGGATTGAGAAGGTTTGTATCAAGATAGAAAAGACCATAAACGTACAATGCATCAGTATATTAAATGGGGGTTCCCATAGGACGAATAATTAGACATAGGACCAATAATTAGACAAGAAATATTGTATTAATCAGTCGCCAAAACCACAACGGACCTCTCAAGAGGAGCAGAAGAAAAAGGGGGTGGGGGGGGGCCCTATTAAAAAGACTAGATAACAACTCATCTGCTTACCCTACCTACGTGGGGGTTGGCACCCTACAAATCCTGCGCAAGTGGCGCCCCCACTCTACGGTGGCTCTCCCTATCTAACTATCCCTATTCTGTCCCTATTCTGGAAGGAATGGGGCAAAGGATAGAATCTCATTCATACCAAGTGGGGTAGTGGTGCCCAGGGTGAAGATCCATCGAGTTTCCTTTTGTAGTATGCGTAAATCCCAGTTTCCTCCTCTTATGGGTGGTGTCACCTTCTCAATGCCCATAAATTTAATGACATTGGCATCACCCAGGTGCATAGTATTTACATGATTGGCTATTGGGGTATCTTTCTTGTTTTTAATATCACGTAAGTGTTCTAATATCCTTTTCTTTAACTCCCTTCGTGTCTTCCCAATATATTCCAATTTGCATATACATGTGGCCTTGTATATCACTTCTAGCTCTGAAAAAATATTTGGCCTTCTAGCAGTGTGTGGGACTTTCTCTATTAGTCCATCTATACTGACCTCCATCAGGTTGCAAATTAAAAATAATTTTTTGTCTGCATCTAGCTCTGAAAAAATATTTGGCCTTCTAGCAGTGTGTGGGACTTTCTCTATTAGTCCATCTATACTGACCTCCATCAGGTTGCAAACTGAATATCATTTTTTTCTGCATCTACCTCTGAAAAAAAATTTGGGCTTCTAGCAGTGTGTGGGACTTGTTCTATTAGTCCATCTATACTGACCTCCATCAGGTTGCAAATTGAATATAATTTTTTTCTGCATCTACTTCTGAAAAAATATTTGGGCTTCTAACAGTGTGTGGGACTTGGTCTATTAGTCCATCTACACTGACCTCCATCAGGTTGCAAATTAAAAATAATTTTTATCTGCATCTAGCTCTGAAAAAATATTTGGGCTTCTAGCAGTGTGTGGGACTTTCTCTATTAGTCCATCTATACTGACCTCCATCAGGATGCAAATTAAAAATAATTTTTTGTCTGCATCTAGCTCTGAAAAAATATTTGGCCTTCTAGCAGTGTGTGGGACTTTCTCTATTAGTCCATCTATACTGACCTCCATCAGGCTGCAAATTAAAAATAATTTTTATCTGCATCTACCTCTGAAAAAATATTTGGGCTTCTAGCTGTGTGTGGGACTTGTTCTATTAGTCCATCTATACTGACCTCCATCAGGTTGCAAACTGAATATAATTTTTTTCTGCCTCTAGCTCTGAAAAAAATATTTGGCCTTCTAGCAGTGTGTGGGACTTGTTCTATTAGTCCATCTATACTGACCTCCATCAGGTTGCAAATTGAATATAATTTTTTTCTGCATCTACCTCTGAAAAAAAATTTGGGCTTCTAGCAGTGTGTGGGACTTGTTCTATTAGTCCATCTATACTGACCTCCATCAGGTTGCAAATTGAATATCATTTTTTTCTGCATCTACTTCTGAAAAAATGTTTGGGCTTCTAGCAGTGTGTGGGACTTGGTCTATTAGTCCATCTATACTGACCTCCATCAGGTTGCAAATTAAAAATAATTTTTATCTGCATCTAGCTCTGAAAAAATATTTGGGCTTCTAGCAGTGAGTGGGAGTTGTTCTATTAGTCCATGTATACTGACCTCCATCAGGTTGCAAATTGAATATAATTTTTTTCTGCATCTAGCTCTGAAAAAATATTTGGGCTTCTAGCAGTGTGTGGGACTGGGTCTACTAGTTCATCTATACTGACCTCCATCAGGTTGCAAATTAAAAATAATTTTTATCTGCATCTAGCTCTGAAAAAATATTTGGGCTTCTAGCAGTGTGTGGGACTCATTGTATTAGGCCATCTATACCAAGCTCCACCAGCTTTGAAATTAATAATAATTTTTAGCTGCATCTAGCCCTGAAAATAATTTTTCCCAATAGTGGTAGCAATAGAAATATGGGGCGCGCGCCTGGCTAACAAAAATATACGCTTCATAACACAAAACACCAGCCTAGCGCACTGCATTAATAAGATGGCATCATCGTCTCTCCCAGTGCTAGGCCTACTACGCAGGCTAGCATTCCTGTGCCTAAAACACAATGTATGGGTCTGCGCTAGCCACTATGCTGAGGGGTATAAAGCTGCTGCTAACGCTTTATAACAATTCAATTGGCAGATTTTCACAGAGCTCTTCCACAACGCCCACCCATCGGGCAACAGTTGCCCACCCTCCCTATGGGATCTAGTGGCGAATAGTTGATGCCATTAATCAGAGCGTCAGTTGCCCCGTCGACGTGGCAAGCATACGGTAAGGCATGGGAAAAGTGGACACGACTAGTAGCAGGCAGACGGGTTGACCAATGTGAACAAGCCAGATCACAAGTCACCATAGAATTTCTCCACCAGCTAATGATGAGGGGCATATCAGGGGCATCAGCGCAGCGGTGTCTGACCGGAGTAGCATTTCACTTCCAACTACTGAATTGGGGAGATGTGACAAAGATTCATCATCAGACAATCCATAAAAGGGTGGAAAAGGGGTCAGCCAAGTCAGGAATGTAGACGTCCCGTCCCGTGTCACTAAAACTGATTTCTCACATCTTATCCCTACCACCATTAACATGACACTCACAATTTGAAGCAACACTAATGTCTACTGCATTTGTGATCGCCTTCTTCGGGGCGCTATGTATAAGCGAATTAGTCCCTCAATCCAAAATTACCACCAGTGGAGGCTTAATACACCAGGATGTAGTCATAGCCAATAGTGCAATACGTCTACGCATACACCAATCGAAAACGGTTCCAGCGGGCAGGGGTACTTGGGTACTTCTACAACCCACAAACGGTACACTGAGTCGGGTAACAATAGTAAAAACATATCTAACCATCAGATCACAAAGTAATTTCTTCCTATCACACATTGATGGAACGCAATTATCAAGATACCTGTTCCAAGCTATATTTAATAAATGCATAACATCGGCAGGGAACCACCCCAAAGATTACGGGACACACTCATTCCGCATAGGTGCGGCCACGGAAGCAGCAAGAGCAGGACTGTCAGAAATGGAAGTTCAGAGGATAGGGAGATGGCGATCCACGTGTTTGGCGAGATACATAAAACCGGACTTGTTATCCTAATGTGGTTTGTTTCTTTTACAGGTGATGCTAAGCCAACAGTGTGAGTGATAGGCCACTCGTATATATATTGGGCACAAAAAAGGGCGAAAGTCCGCCCAGGTGGGAGGAAATTAGAGTTTCATAACACATATTTCAACTGGAGAGGTATTAGAGGCCTGCTATGGCCACAGGTACTAATGGAGGTAATCAAGGTAGGGAGAGAGGCAAGAGGTCCGGTTATCTTAGTTATACAGGCCGGGGGAAACAACCTAGGTCATCACAAGAGCGCATAACTAATGGCAATAATGAAACTAGACACTGAGCGCTTCAGAGAATTTTTTACAAAATTAGCTATAGTATGGTCAGAGATTGTGCCGATAGCGGTATGGCAAGGTGCGCGAGACATCACGGCCATCGAATGGACAAGGCGGGTAATACATATTCGGATGGCAAAATTTAGAAGAGACAGAGGCGGTGTAGTGATACGACACCGACAACTGGAAGGAGATAAAGCAGGCCTCATACGGCCCGACGGTGTTCACTTAATAGATATTGGACTGGACATATTCCTGTCAGGACTCCAGGACGGAGTGGAACAAGCGTTAAGAGTGATGGGTGGGGGTCAGAGTCCTGCATACGAGAACGCTGGATCCTCCGTGGCCTGGAAATAGAAAGGACATGTTGGAGAGTTACACTTGTTGGCCAACTTGCCGGAGTGGGGACCAAGGGCATGCTGCAACAAGCTGAATTATTTTAGAAATAAAATGCCTTTCTAATGGAATGAGTATAAAGAGTTAATAAAGCTGTGACCGATCCTCACCCATCCAGTTGTAAGAGTTACATTATTGTATTGTCCATGAAAGGGGGGCGGTAGGGGGGCTGAGCGTCTGGGTTTGGTTGGGGGTCCCCACAGTCTGCCTAGGCTAGATTCATTTAAAAATTCTTATTAGATACACAGGCGGTGCAGCTTGCTTCGCAGCTGGGCTACTACGCCCAAAGTATTGCCTAGGCTAGATGCAGTTAAAAATTCTACACTGACTAGCAGACACTGAAGATTTGGAGCAGACCTCTGAGTAAACAGCTCTTCAGACTCAACCATCTGTGTTACCCCAAGCCATAGTGTATGTAGTTTCTTACAGTTAAAAGGGGGGGGGGTGCGACCCAACCCACCTGGAATTGACGATGCCAACGTCACGTAAGACACAGCAAGGGGACTCTCAAAATTGTTGCACAGACACCACTTAACCCTAGAATGCATACCTGTGGCCTTGCAGGCCCGCCCAGTTAATTGTTTTCTATTTTCTGCAAGATTAATTTAGTTAGAATTTTGAAACTCTAGGTATTCTTCATGTATATAGTTGTTTGTCATTTGAGTTTGAGTTATTCCATGTTATTTGCACATGGGCCTAAAGGGCCCCAGGTATGTGAAAGTGTAGATTTTTATGGTTATGCGTTCTAGGGTTAAGTGGCATCAATTGCCCCACTGTTGCTTAAAATGGTTGGTGAGGTGATTTTACCAAATCCCCAAGCTTTTAGTCTCCCAAGGATGACACAGGGGTAGAAATGTCCTTGCGAATCCATGATTTGTTCATCTTTATGAACGTGAGTCTGTCTACATTCTCAGTGGACAGCCGCGTGCGCTTATCTGTCAGCACACCACCAGCAGCGATGAACACACGTTCAGAGAGAACGCTGGCTGCATGGCATGACAAGATCTCCAAGGCGTAAATGGCGAGCTCCGGCGATTTTTCCAGATTGGCATACCAAAATGAGCAAGGGTCCAGTGACACAGTCATGGCTTTGATGTTAACTTGGAGATTCTCCTGTACCATCCTCTCTAGGCATTGACTATGTGTCAGACTTCTTGTCTCCTGAGGCCTTGCAAAGGATGGTCTAAAAAAGTGGTGAAACGATTCAACAAAATTGCTGTTACCAGCAGATACTGTGTTACTGTTACTGTTTGAGTGATGAAGACTCGACAGTCCCACCGTTGGCAAGTTAGAACTGTGAGATTCACTACGTGCACCACTGGTGTTTTGTGGAAAAGCACATGTAAGATTCTGCAACAGCGTCTGCAGATACTCCTGCATTCGTCAATACCTTTTTATGGCAGGAATTATTTCGGCAAATATACTTTTGTACCGGGGATCTAAGAGTGTGGCAACCCAGTAGTCGGGATTACTTCGAATTCTGACAATCCGGGGGTCATGTTGCAGGTAGTGCAGCAAGAAGGCACTCATGTGTCTTGCACATCCAGAAGGACCAAGTCCTTGTTGTGTTGGTAGCGAGGTAAGAATCATGCTTCCTTCCTCTGCCCTCTCCCTCCAACCTCGCACAACAGAAATGTGATCAAGGTCTCCCTCATCTGATGAGTCTTCCATGCCCATCGCCAGTTTGTCCTCCACTTCTTCCTCGGCTCCTGCACCTTCCTCAACAGTTTGGCTGCTACCATGCGCCCTGGTTAATCCCTCTCCCCCACCCTCCCATGCCTGCCGCCTTGGTGCTGCCAACCGTCTGGACCTTGGAGATGTTATCCCTTCCGCATACGACTCCTCCTCTACTTCCTCCACCTCCCCTTGTCCCACCACCTGACTCTGAATTCTGTTTAATGTGTGCTCCAGCATGTAAATCACCGGAATAGTCAGGCTGATAATGGCATCGTCGTCAGCACTACACATCTTCGTCGCCATTTCAAAACTGTGCAGAAGGGTGTGTGGCGCCCCTGAGGGTTCAGTCGCCACAGAGTTACTGCATCTCACCCAGAGGTGTGGTATCTCACCCTCAGGTAAGGAAGGCGTATGGCTCGGGACCCTAACTCCTGCATCCAACACAATCCCACAGTGGGGGTAGGGCGAGATTGCTCCTAAGGGAGAGCACAGTCCCAGGTCCCTAGCTGGTTTGAGGGTCCTATGTAGTGGGTGCTTAGGGGAGCAGCTTAGGAGAGCACATGACAAGGAGAGTATAAATAGGAAGCCATCTTAGAAAGAGCAAGCCAGTCAGAGGAGGAAAAGTGACAGGAGCAGAGACTAGGCATGAGCTCTGCTCCGGAGGCGGGCCTAGCCTGGGAGGCCCAGGACTGAAGGAGAGAAGAGAGGAGTGGGAGCTGGAAGGCTCCAGGAACCGAAGGGACCCTACGGCTACGGGCCGTGCAGAAGGCCACCCGTACTCCCGCTGCTACCAGGAGGTAGAGGGGTCAGGCCAGATAAGGGGAACCGGTCCCTCAACTAGCGGAGAAACAGCATGGCTCAACTAGAAACCGGAGGCTGCTGCATTTCATGTACTGCAGGCCAAAGTCCACACCAGTCTCACTAAGAAGGTAGCCACATAGGACCCAGGGGACGGAACACACGTCACCCGCCAAGGCCCGAGGATACCGGATAGAAGTGTCACTGGGTGTGAGGTGCAGGGAGAAGGCCAGAGAAAGGACACACAGAAGGGGGTCCTGCTAAGTACTCCAGACCTATCTGGAGGTGGACTGAGCCCCTCACTGAGTATGCACAGCACGACGGGGGAGATTGCTCTGGTACCTGTAATCTGGACTACAACAACTGTGAGTAATATCTTGAGAAGGCATCACATGGACTCTGTGTTCATTACTGACTCCCTGCACTACAACCACCATCTTCCACCCACACTGCCCTGAAGCTACACTCTTCCTGTGGTAAGTAATAATACCGTTGCTGCAAAACCACCAGCTTCAGAGGACTGTTCCGCAGCGGCGGCCCCTTTGGCCGCACTCCACAGGTGGCGTAGTCAGACATTATAAAATCCATATATACAAATTACCCTTGTATTGACCGCCCTGGGTCACGGACTGGGTCACCGCCACAGTGACTACAACCCCCAGCGTCTACCGGCCCGGCTCAGGGTACCCCATGGCCCAGGGGGCGCGTCAACTTCATAGGTCCCTGATCTGAGACCACTCCTGTAGCGTGATTTGCCCCACCTCTGGATCTCGTTGGCCCAGGCTATACGTCAGAACGTATTGCACCAGGGCTTGTCGGTGCTGCCACAGTCGCTGCAACATGTGCAGAGTTGAATTCCACCATGTCGGCACATCGCATTTCAGCCGGTGAACTGGCAGGCCCAACGACTTCTGTAGAGATGTAAGTCGTTGAACTGCGGGATGCGAACGGCGGAAGTGAGCACACAGCGACCGTGCCCTCTGCAGAAGGCCATCTAGTCCGGGATAGTGGGCTAAAAATTGCTGGACAACCAGGTTCAACACGTGAGCCATACAAGGCACGTGTGTGACATTGCCCCGGCGAAGTGCCGCACCCAGGTTTGCAGCATTGTTGCACATGGCCTTCCCTGGTTGCAGGTCCAGTGGAGACAACCTTTCATGAAACTGGGTCTCCAGAGCTGACCACAACTCCTCAGCTGTGTGACTCACATTTCCCAGACATTTCAAAGTAAACACTGATACCGTTGAGCCCTGCTGCCAGCATAGTAAGGAGGTGTGCAGGATTCCTTCTGCGCAGTTAGAAAGCAGGTGGCATTACCAGACAGGCTTTGGGTACAGGTGGAGGACCGAGAGGAGGTTGAGGAGGCAGAAGCAGTGGAGGAACTTCGAGATAAAGAGGATTGACGCACAACTCGTGGGGACGGTAAGACTTGGACAGCAGCCCCTTGTCCTGCTGTCACCATAGTTACCCAGTGCCCAGTCAGTGACATGTAACGCCCCTGTCCATGCCTTCTCGTCCAAGTGTCTGTGGTTAAGTGCACCCTGTCACACACAGAGTTTCTCAAAGAAGCGGTGATGTTGTGTGCGACATGCTAGTGGAGCGCAGGCACACCTTTCTTTGAGAAGTAGTGCCGACTGGGCATCTGGTACTGGGGCACTGTGACGGACATAAGGTCTTGAAAATCCTCTGTGTCCTCCAGGTGGAAAGGCAGCATTTCTGTAGCCAACAGCTTGCAGATGGTGAAATTCAACCTCTTAGCTTTCTAATGGCTAGGAGGAAATGGTCTTTTACTTTTCCACATCTGAGGGACCGAGGGCTGGCTGTTGTGCTTAGACGGTGTTGAGTAGGGTGTCCCCGGCAAACTACCGGTCTGTGAGGAAGATGCAGGCGGACATGTTAGGTTGCCTTGATCCAAAGGTGGTGCTCTCGATGTCGGAGAGCGCTTAACACTAGCAGGTGTTTCCACTTCCCAATGAACTGACGACCTGCCAATCACACTGGCTGTTGCGGGTAAAGAGGTGGCAGGTCTGCGTCCAAAAACATGTGTGACTGCTGTCCCCCCAGTCACAGAGGATGAAGAGGCTGCGGATGCACAAGATGGGGCAGACGGTGGTTGGCCCAGCCGGCTAGGCCGCATTGTAGCACAGTGAGCTTCCCACTGCAACTTATGCTTCATATCCATGTGACGGTACATGCATGAAGTACTCAAACTATGGATTTTTTGGCCTCTACTTAGCTTTTGCTGACAAATATTACAGATAACACGAGTTGGGTCATCCTTATCGATCTGAATAAATGCCCAGACTATGCAAGGCTTAGAGCCCATGTGACCTGAAGAGCCACTACGACTTGTGGTCAGAGGCAGAGTTGTGGTTGAGGATGCAGTTGTTGACGTGCTTCCAGTACTCCGTCTCTGTTCAGGAAGGCGCAACCTAACCTCGTCGTCAATAGCATCTGTGATGCCCCACTGCGCTTGGTATCACAGATCCTAGAAGAGTGCATTGATGGAATCCTCCACAAGAGGCCCCCATAAACATTCACACATCTCCACCTTCCACCTCAGACCAGCAGAGGGAGCCCGTTAGGGATATAAATAGGGAAGGTGGAGCTAGGCAGTTCAGTTCCTCTGAAGAGTTCCTGCAGTAGAGAAGCCTAAGAGAGGTCAGTCTGCAGTGGAGCTCAGTCTAGTCTAGAGAACGCAGTTAATAGTTCAGCAGTGGAGCACGAGGCTCCTGCTTGCTAGATTCAGGGAGCCCAGATAGAGCTTAAGGTGTGCCGGTGCCGTAAGATCAATGAAGCGCGGCAAGATGCCGTTAGTGTGTATAGCCTAGTGAGGGCCCGAGTAGGCCGAAGGCGAGTGGCGAGTTAGTACATAAGGGGCAGAGGAGCTTAACCAGCTCACCCCGAAGCATTTACCGGACACAGGATCCGAGCTTACCGGTATCTCTATGCCCCAGTAAGGCATAACCGGAATCCCTGGAGAACTGCAAGTCCCAGGATCGCTAAGGTGCGGATATGTAACAGAGCCAGGAGACGCTTAGGCCCCGCATACTGGGAGCGTGAACTCCAAGAGAAGGCCCTACCACAAGGTCAGCCAGCGCAGGACAGAGACAAAGTTAGGCCTAGCTCCAGGCAGGTCAGAAACTTACTACGCAGAGGCAAGAAACAGGAGGCCCTACACCCGCTCATTGGGGAGGATCCTGTTATGCACCCTTCACCCTACAGTGCTCCGGGATGTGCCTGAATTTCCACCAGTAAAAGGTACTGAAGTGACTACCGTGTCCGTTCCCGTTCTTGCTCTGACCCAGCTGGGTCTCGCCTGTACTGCATTCCCCCTGCATACGCTGCCCTGAGACCTAGCTCCACCTGTGGGGAGCTATACCATCGAGCTGCCTTATCACCGGCCTCAGTGGACTGCTGCAGCGCTGGTGCTTGTCAACAGATACCACAGGTGGCGTCATGAACTCTTATAAAATTAACAATTATCCACCCTTTTAAAGAGAGACCCCAGGGTACGGGCCAGGGAGCCGACCACCGCGACATCCCCAAGGCCAGGCAAATGCCCGGGTACCGAGTCATCCACATCCCCAGGGCTAGTCACATCCTCCTCCACCTCCTCTGCTGACCTCATCGACTGGCTGACTGTGGGTTGACAGTAAGTGGGATCTCCAACCTCGTCATCATCACCCTGTGTGTTATCACACCCGTCGTCCTCAGAGCCAACCTCTTCCTGCCCTGACCGAAAAGTCAAGTTGTCGCTCCAATCAGGTATTTGAGTCTCATCAACGTCTTCATCATTGTCTCCACCAACAGGAGTTACAGTTTGGGAACAAGGGTCTACATTATGCTCAGAACTTTCTTCATCTGGTCCTGGATCCGACTTATAAAGATTCTGGGCATCAGATCAGATCATTTCCTCATCTGGATTAACAGAAGCTCTGGAGCAGACCTCCGTTTCCCAGGCTATAGTATGAGTAAACAGCTGTGCAGACTCAACCATCTGTGTTACCCCATACTCAGACGGGCAGCTGGAGACTTGGGAGCTGTGAGGAAGCAAGTGCGATTGGGGTGACACCTCTGAGGACTGGAGTATTTGTGATGTTGAAATTGAGGTGATGGAGAGCCCACTTGAAGGAGCACTTGATATCCATTGAAGCACCTGCTGTTTTTGTGCCTCATCTAGAATTTGTAGCGATGGGCGAGTCCGTAAGAATGGGTTCGTATCACATTTTCCACGAAAAGAAGTCGACATCTTAGTTTGGCTGGAAGATGGTCTTTCTTCTGCAGATGTTACTCCCCCCCCCACCGTGGGGGGCCTCGACCCACCGGCGGACAGGCACCAGTATTGGGATAGGGGGGCTGGCCGTCAGGGTCCACCGCGGCTCTGGCACAAATCCGGCGACACAGAGGTGGCACGGGCAGGAACGGACTGGCCGTGTCGGCTTCTCACTTTTTGGATTTTAGAAGGGCATGACATGCCTATATCTGTGTCTCCCCCTCCTATATGTACTTGTCACTTTTCCATGTGTTAGTTGTGTCTTCTGAGCAGTTTGTCAGCTTTTGGACACCTTTGAAGGTGTTTTCTATGTGTTTCTATGTGTTTTTGTTTGCCTGCCATTGGTTTTAACGGTGTTCGAAGGTGTTCGACGAACAGTTCAACGAACAGTTCGGCGAACACACGGGTGTTCGACGAACCTAACCGAACTTGAACACTACGGGGGTGGCTCAACACTACATAAGACCTCAGGAGTGGACCTGGATGTCTGACATATGTACCATCCTGACAAACTTTGAGGAGTCCACCAAGATGGTGAGTGGTGATGACGCAATCATTAGCATCAGCATCCCACTTGTCTGTCTTTTGCAACGTTCTCTGCAGAGAATTAAAGAGGAGGCATTGCAGCCAGAGTATGATGAGATGGATCAAGAAGCCATAGCGGGCGATTACACACAGGCCAGCCTCATCTCATCCCAATGTGTATTGGGGGACAATGAGGGAGAGGAGGAAGAGGAGGAGGAAGAACAGGAGCTGGTATCATGAGCTGTAGATGGTAGTACCTGTACAACTGTCATACCGTCGGTTCAGCGTGGGTGACCTGAGGACAGGGGGGAGGAGGAGGAGGAGGAGAGCATGGTCAGTCGTCATCTTGGTGAGGACACGGAAGTCTTGCCCGTTACCAGTTTGGCACGCATGGCTGACTTTATGTTACGCTACCTTTACCGTGACCCTCGCGTTGTAAAAATGTTGGGTGACAGTCATTACTGGTTGGTGTGGAAAACAAAAGCTGTTGGAACGCCAATGGTGAAGAGCCTGAGGTTTGGGGGGGGAATGAAGGGGGAGATGTTGTGACCACTCACCAGGTCCTGTTGTGCAAAGGAGCCCCGCACAACAAGGGAAAACGCTTCCAGGTGGGAGTCTGTAAGATGACGGCAGCTTAACAGGAACTGCTGTAGGGAGCTTCTGTCTGCTTTAGCGGTCACATGATCAGGACCGTGTGACCGAAGTGGGCTTTCTACAATGACATCATGGCAGGTCCTGCAGTACGCTGGTTGTAAACAGAGCAGCTTCCACCGCTCTCCACAGGAGAGATTAGCAATCAAGAAAGAAGGAATTGTGCGGTGTTAGTGAAGCGCTAGAATAACTAGACAGGGGATTGGGTTATAACACACAAACCTTTTATTGTTTAATACGCTCTCTAACGCCACGAATCGTGGCGTTAAAGAGCGTACTAAACAATAAAAGGTTTGTGTGTTATAAACTAATCCCCTGTCTAGTTGTTCTAGCGCTTCACTAACACCGCACAATTCCTTCTTTCTTGATTACTGGTTGGTGACACTTTTAGACCCCCACTACAAGGAGAACTTTCACTCTCTTATTCCTGAGGTGGAGAGGTCTACAAAAATGGGGCAGTACCAGAAGGCCCTTGCTGCAGAACTGTTAAAAAAATTCCCATCTGAACACGCTAGCGGCAGAGGTCACAGTTCGTTGACCAACCAAGGCGTACAGGCGAGAGAGACGCAACTCCAATCCAGCAGAGGCAGGGGAACACTGTCAATATTCTGGGACAGTTTTCTGAGATCCGCCCAGCTTACAGGCCCTGAGGCGTGGGGTAATCTCACAAGGAGTGGAAAGTTTCAAAAGATGATGAGGGAGTACTTTGCCGACCGTACCAGCGTCCTCCGTGATTCCTCTGTGCCTTTTAATTATTGGGTATCCAAGCTGAACACTTGGAATAAACTCACTCTGTACGCCTTGGAGGTCCTGGCCTGCCCTGCCGCTAGCGTGTTATCGGAGCGTGTTTTCAGTGCCGCTGGGGGAATTATAACTGATAAGCGCACTCGCCTGTCAACTGACAATGCTGACAAGCTGACCCTAATCAAAATGAACAAGGGCTGGATTGGGCCAGACTTCTCATCACCACCAAATGACAGCAGAGTAACATAAAGTCAAATCCACTGTGCTATTTCGGGAGGTGTATTTCCATGCATCGCTTCACACCCACACATGGGTATACGCTTCCTCATTTCGGCTGTATTTTGCTCTTCTCCTTATCCTGAGCCTCCACCACCACTATACCACCTGGGTGAACGTGGTCTGTGTTGCCATTATTGAAAGTTCCTCCGTCCTTATTTTTGGCAGCTTTTGCTTGGATGGCATAAGCAAAGACTATGGGAGACCCACTCCCCAGTAATGGGAATAATATTTTTAAGATGCTGTACTGCATGGCTCTTCCAAGGGGCATTAAAACCATCTTGTTAAGCTACTGCGACCTCCACCATTCTTCCAAGGGGCATTAAAACCATCTTGTTAAGCTACTGCGACCTCCACATCTCTTCCAAGGGGCATTAAAACCGTCTTGTTAAGCTACTGCGACCTCCACCACATTTTCAAGGGGCATTTATATTGTCTTCTTATTCCACTGCGACCTCCACGTTTCTTCCAAGGGGCATTAAAACCGTCTTGTTAAGCTACTGCGACCTCCACCACATTTTCAAGGGGCATTGATAATGTCTTTTTATTCCACTGCGACCTCCACGTCTCTTCCAAGGGGCATTAGAAATTGTCTTGTTAAGCTACTGCGACCTCCACGTCTCTTCCAAGGGGCGTTAAAACCATCTTGTTAAGCTACTGCGACCTCCACCACTTTTCCGAGGGGCATTAAAACCGTCTTGTTAAGCTGCTACGAGCTTCACCACATTTTCAAGGGGCATTGAAATTGTCTTTTTATTCCACTGCGACCTCCACATCTCTTCCAAGGGGCATTAAAACCATCTTGTTAAGCTACTGTGACCTCCACCACTTTTTCCAGGGGCATTAAAACCATCTTGTTAAGCTACTGCGAGTGCGACCTCCACCACATTTTCAAGGGGCATTGATATTGTCTTTTTATTCCATTGCGACCTCCACGTCTCTACCAAGGGGCATTAAAACCATCTTGTAAAGATACTGCGACCTCCACGTCTGTTCCAAGGGTCATTAAAACTGTCTGGTTAAGCTACTGCGACCTCCACCACTTTTCCAAGGGGCATTAAAACCGTCTTGTTAAGCTACTGCGACCTCCACCACATTTTCAAGGGGCATTGATAATGTCTTTTTATTCCACTGCGACCTCCACGTCTCTTCCAAGGGGCATTAGAAATTGTCTTGTTAAGCTACTGCGACCTCCACGTCTCTTCCAAGGGGCGTTAAAACCATCTTGTTAAGCTACTGCGACCTCCACCACTTTTCCGAGGGGCATTAAAACCAACTTGTTAAGCTTCGGCGACCTCCACGTCTCTTCCAAGGGGCATTAAAACCGTCTTGTTAAGCTACTGCGACCTCCACCACTTTTCGCAGGGGCATTAAAACCGTCTTGTTAAGCTGCTACGAGCTTCACCACATTTTCAAGGGGCATTGATATTGTCTTTTTATTCCACTGCGACCTCCACATCTCTTCCAAGGGGCATTAAAACCATCTTGTTAAGCTACTGTGACCTCCACCACTTTTTCCAGGGGCATTAAAACCATCTTGTTAAGCTACTGCGAGTGCGACCTCCACCACATTTTCAAGGGGCATTGATATTTTCTTTTTATTCCATTGCGACCTCCACGTCTTTACCAAGGGGCATTAAAACCATCTTGTAAAGATACTGCGACCTCCACGTCTGTTCCAAGGGTCATTAAAACTGTCTGGTTAAGCTACTGCGACCTCCACCACTTTTCCAAGGGGCATTAAAACCGTCTTGTTAAGCTACTGCGACCTCCACCACATTTTCAAGGGGCATTGATAATGTCTTTTTATTCCACTGCGACCTCCACGTCTCTTCCAAGGGGCATTAGAAATTGTCTTGATAAGCTACTGCGACCTCCACGTCTCTTCCAAGGGGCGTTAAAACCATCTTGTTAAGCTACTGCGACCTCCACCACTTTTCCGAGGGGCATTAAAACCAAGTTGTTAAGCTTCGGCGACCTCCACGTCTCTTCCAAGGGGCATTAAAACCGTCTTGTTAAGTTACTGCGACCTCCACCACTTTTCCCAGGGGCATTAAAACCGTCTTGTTAAGCTGCTACGAGCTTCACCACATTTTCAAGGGGCATTGATATTGTCTTTTTATTCCACTGCGACCTCCACATCTCTTCCAAGGGGCATTAAAACCATCTTGTTAAGCTACTGTGACCTCCACCACTTTTTCCAGGGGCATTAAAACCATCTTGTTAAGCTACTGCGAGTGCGACCTCCACCACATTTTCAAGGGGCATTGATATTGTCTTATTATTCCATTGCGACCTCCACTTCTCTACCAAGGGGCATTAAAACCATCTTGTAAAGAAACTGCGACCTCCACATCTGTTCCAAGGGTCATTAAAACTGTCTGGTTAAGCTACTGCGACCTCCACCACTTTTCCAAGGGGCATTAAAACCGTCTTGTTAAGCTACTGCGACCTCTACGTCTCTTCCAAGGGGCATTAAAACTGTCTTGCTAGGCTACTGCGACCTCCACCACTTTTCCCAGGGGCATTGAAACCATCTTGTTAAGCTACTGCGACCTCCACCACTTTTCCAAGGGGCATAAAAACCATCTTGATAAGCTACTGCAACCTCCACGTCTCTTCCAAGGGGCATTAAAACTATTTTGTTAAGCTACTGCGAACTCCACGTCTCCTCCAAGGGGCATTAAAACCGTCTTGTTAAGCTACTGTGACCTCCACCACATTTTCAGGGGGCATTGATATTGTCTTTTTATTCCACTGAGACCTCCACGTCTCTTCCAAGGGGCATTAAAACTGTCTTGATAAGCTACTGCGACCTCCACATCTCTTCCAAGGGGCATTAAAACCGTCTTGTTAAGCTACTGCGACCTCCACCAGTTTTCCAAGGGGCATTAAAACTGTCTTGTTAAGCTACTGCGACCTCCACGTCTCTTCCAAGAGGCATTAAAACCGTCTTGTTAAACCATTCTGAACTCATCAGCTCTTCCAAGGGTCATTGAAATGTTGTTTTTAATTAACTCTAACCTCCTTGACTCTTCCAACGGGCATTGCAATTCCTCCTAATTTTAGTCAGCTTTTCCTTTTCAATACATAGGCGAACACTAAGGGAGACTCACTCCCCAATAATGGGTAGAAGGTTTTTAGTATGCTGTAATCCACATCTGTTTCAAGGGCCATTGCAGTTCTTCATAATTTTTGGAAAGCCTTCCATTCACTGCTTAGCCCAACAGTGCACAGGAGACCCAGTTGCTATAAATGGAAAAAACGGTTTAGTTAAGGCCCTCTGACCTCCATGTCACTTCCAAGGGGCATTGGAGTGCCTCGAAATTTTTCGTAGGCATTGCACTCACTGTATTCCCTATAACTGTGTAGCCGAACCGCTCCTTTGGGTACAGAAACATATCCTACAAGACATGTGTGGTTGACTGGCCTGATATTGATGTGATCGGTCCCTGTTCCTCCTGCTCTTTCTACTTTGCCACCACCTCATCCATCATTTATCACCTGACGCTTTGTTTTAACAGGAGTCATAGAACTGGGATAGTAGCAGGAAAACATCCAGCAATACTCGGAGGAGGTAGGATATGCGCCAAAACGCTGACCACCTCAGGCCTAGCCGCTACTACATACATGCGCTTGCATTCCTAGGATCAGAAAGCTAAGGAGATGGATGACCTCATGATCATGAATAATTTACTCTTTGTTTAGGAGGCTGACCACTGCTGCTGTCTATCTTTTGAACTTTTTGTTGAAGCCTGATTGACCCAGGACCCGCAATCCTCTATGTCTGGAGGACGTGTTGCATCCCAGTGTCCAACTGTGTCCCGGCTTCCACAATATTAACCCAGTGTGAATTCGTGAGATGAACCATCCCTGGCTACATTCACTTGTTCACGTGTTCGTGGTTAGGCTGTCCTTCAAATAGGGGTGGCTGGGGACCGTTTATGGACACCCGGCCGCCCCCAGGCAGCTGGGGACCGTGTGTGGACACCCAGCCTCGGGGCAGCTGGGGATGAGTATGGACACCCTGCCGCCCCCTGGCGGCAGTGGACCGAGCGTGGACATCGGTCCACCGGGCGGCTGGGGACTGAGTATGGATACCAGGCCACCGACGCAGCCATGACGTGGTTGCCAGATTCAGCATCAACATGCCGAAAAGGCCCAATTTCAAGTGCAAGCAAGCTAGCAGTATGGTATTGCAGCTTGGGGGTGGGTGGGTGGCAGGTTGCACACTTACGCTTGCATTCCAGGAAAACAAAGCAGATGCTAACTTCTATCATCATCATCATGCTCCTCACCTTGGCACTCTCAACTCCCCTGATGGAGAAGCCAGGGCCCACCAGAGGAGTCTGTTTCTCTGGTGGGCTCGTCCAATGCTGCCCTAAAGCAGGCCGGGCTAAGAAAAGTGTGTGGGGGGAAGTTGACAGGGGAAATAGGGGTGGCTGGGGACCATTTATGGACACCCGGCCACCCCCAGGCGGCTGGGGACCGAGCATGGACACCCGGCCGCCGGGCGGCTGGGGACTGAGTATGGATACCAGGCCCCCGATGCAGCCATGACGTTGTGGCCAGATTCCACCTCCAAATGCCTAAAAGGCCCAATTTCAAGTGCAAGCAAGCTAGCAGTATGGCATTGCAGCCTGGGTGTGGGTGGGTGGCAGGCTGCATACTTGCACTTGCATTGCAAGGAATGGGGGAGGTACAATTGAACACTGCCCTGGGACAAGGACTTGCATGGGGATAGTTACAAATCTGCATCTTCTGATGCGGCAAGGATCACTTCTGATGGGCACACTTTTAGGCAGTGACCTGGGTGTCAGAGATGCTTCCCGGGTTCTTCCTCATGCTGTTCCCATGTCTTTTCAGCACTGTATGCATATGTCACACAGCACATGACCAGATAAGATTGTAAAATGTTAAAATGACATTTCCCAGTGAATGCATTTGTCATAGCTGAAAGTAATACAAAAGTGCAAAAATGCATAAAAAATGCTACTTGTGAACATAGCCCAAGGTGTGGAGGAGTAGTTTTGTTTTGGGTTATTTATTTTACCTTATACACAAGTCTTTACCCTGGAAAGGAAGTTCCTTAACATATTTAGTTTTTTTTTTGAACGTTTTCTTGTGAGCCTGTAAAAGTAGCTTAATACCTCTGACCACGTTGTTGACAGCAGTGACCTGGGGGTCAGAAATGCTTCCTGGGGCGATGCCCATGCTGTCCCCATGTCTTTTGAGCACTGTCACTATCATTTTGGGCACTTTTTAGGCTTTCGACATACTGCCCAGGGTGCCGCCGCAAAAATGCTCGGGTCTCCCATAGACTAACATTGGGCTCGTTGCTCGGGTCGAGCACCCGAGTATCACGGCGAACTCGGCCAGAGCTACGAGCAACTGAGCATTTTAGTGCTCGCTCAACACAAGTGGTTACTAATGGAACACACTCAGACTGGGTCTCAGTTAACAGTGGGGTACCACAGGGGTCAGTATTGGGCCCCCTTCTTTTTAACATTTATTAATGACCTTGTAGGGGGCATACAGAGTAGTATTTCAATATTTGCAGATGACACTAAACTCTGCAGGGTAATCAATACAGAGGAGGACAATTTTGTATTACAGGAGAATCTATGTAAACTAGAAGCTTGTAAACACATCGGACAGCATAGTAAACATCATGTGTAGGAGGTATGGAAGAGACACAACTTATACCCCATAGCCGTGAGATATTGCCTACTCAAAAGTAAGTGTACGAACACTGGAGAAAGCTAAGTACAAGGCATATATAGAAAAAGCTTTATTGAAAATAGAAAAATCACAATAAAAAGTACATATTCCAAATACGTGCAGGTTGCAGAGCAAATTAGTATACAGGGATAGATAAAAGAATGGCCATGGTCACACTGCAGCGAAGAGTAGGGAATACCCGTAATAGTAAATAACTGGAACAGCGTCCTAATATAAGCTGCAAATACGTAGGTCCTCACCAGACACAGGACCAAAAAGGCCTATATATATGGTAAAGAAGTAGACTAGAGTAAGAGCAATCAATAAATGATTATAAGAACCGATGACAACATGGATAATATATATGTAAACATGTAGACAGTTCAAAAGAGTGTCAGGCATAAAACATTTAGAAATATCCAAAGTATATATATTGTGAAATATCAATGACTCACCGATATAGTCACCAACGATTGCCCAGGAAGGGGGAGGAAAAGATTATTTTTGTTCTGTAGAGAGCATTTTCAGGAAGAAACTGAGTATTATCTGACATAATTGCAGGGGTGCCAATACTTTTGGCCTGCACTGTATGCCTTGTACTTAGCTTTCTCCAGTGTTCGCAAACTAGAAGCTTGGGCTGATAAATGGCAAATGAGTTTTAAGGGGCTGTAAGGTACCGCTATTCATCACGCTGGGGTTCTCGCTTCACCGGGTCAATTAAAGCACACATGCAACGTTTTCCGGTAATATGCAGTCCAGCAGTTTATTACACATCATAAACCGCACATAACATAGTCCATCTCAGTGGCTCGCAGGAATGTTACACATGTATCCTAGAGCCTTTTCAGTGGCAGCTATGCCCGCTTGGCTTCAAATACAGACTTCAGCTAGGTACAGCAACAATATTCACTTATCGCGCCGATTTACCTTTGGCGGGTCTCAGCTGCTTCTGTCAGCTCGGTTCTGCCACAGCTGTGGCTTTAAGGCGTCCCATACCTAGTCTCCAAGCCACGTGCCTACCAAGGCTACTGGTATCTCAAACACAGGGATCCAGCCTCTGAATTCTCGGCTAGTGGAGTCCCACACAGGGACCAGGCCTCTTGCCTTCCAAGGCTACTGGCATCTCAAACACAGGGATCCAGCCTCTGCCTTCCAGGCTTCACCAGGCCTCTCTCTCTGTCTCTGTTTCAAAACCACCAGGATTGATAAATCCTTCTGTGCACACAGGACCTGTGATGATGTCACAGTCATGTGATCAGTCACCTGAGGGGGAGGTAAATGGTCAGCAAGAACACACCCCCTGGACATTTTAGCAATACAGCAAGCCGCTTCATTACATATACCCCCCCTCTGTTCAAACTTGTGGGGCTGAACACAAAGTATAAGCAATCACATTATAACCCACGGTTCACACAGAGACCATGTACTTGACAATTGCGCTGTTCAGCCCCTGGAACATTAGTCATAAACATTATCCCATTTCTTAGGGACCTACCATCTGTCATTGTCACTAGCTTCGTCATGTCACATTTCCGAGTCGTAACGTTGTCAGACCTCCCCCACTTCCAGCGGTCAATACAGCAGTGTGACTTACTTGCCCTGGTATCTAAGGTAAGGTCTGACTTCGTGCTGTCCCGCACTCAATTGGGTCGTTTGTATAGGCCTCTCAGACCTGAGTTGCTGGAGGTTTCAATACCTCTAAACCCATGCCCACTATCCTCAGGAAATCTTGGAAGGTCTCTAACTTCTACTTTAGCCGTCCTATTATTTGAAGTTCATTTTCTCTGTCTGCTCCCACAACTTATAGACTGCCGCCTTCTTCTGCTGCTCAGACAATGCTGTCTTTCCATTCACAGACTGGCGAGATTCAACTGTTCTACCTCTCGCAGGTAGGTCACTCGGTACTCCATCTGCATGCATATACAGTACAGACCAAAAGTTTGGACACACCTTCTCATTTAAAGATTTTTCTGTATTTTCATGACTATGAAAATTGTACATTTACACTGAAGGCATCAAAACTATGAATTAACACATGTGGAATTATATACTTAACAAAAAAGTGTGAAACAACTGAAAATATGTCTTATATTCTAGGTTCTTTAAAGTAGCCACCTTTTGCTTTGATGACTGCTTTGCACAGTCTTGGCATTTGGAGGAGGTGCCTTATATATGGGAGCTCCACCGGCAATTGGCCGGGGACTCCTTAGGATGGCGCGCGCGGCCCCTTTAAGAGAGAGGGAGCGCGTGCGCGCGCCCTAAGCACAGTGCCCGGGAAGCGGCGAGCGCTGCCAGCAGCGCGGGAAGAGGACGCCGAGGACGGAGCAGGGAGGTGAGAGGAATGGCGTCTCTGCCTAGCAGGAGGCAGGGACGCCGACGCTACACTCTTCATGCACTGACTCTCTGGAGCATTCTTCTCTCAAATCTTCGGGTCCATCTATGAGAAACTTGTACCGAGACGTTTCTGTCTCACCAGTGGTCTCCAATGATCATCTGGCTCAGGTTTCAGGGACAACTGACTTTCAGCTTCTTCACCCTGTATGCTTCCCCTGAGCTGACTCACAGCTATGAATTCAAGAATTCTCATCTTGACAACTTCCATTTCATACTTATATTCTTTTAACACTCTCTCAGCTCTCCTCAGGTCCACCTTCTCATGGTATAAAGGATTAAGCGCAACTTGTTTGCGCTTTTCCTTCTCCAAGGAGGCCTCATTCACTGACTGGTGCTTTGCCAGGCGACCTTTGAGCTCGACATCTTCTTCCTCTAGCTCAGCTACTTGCCTTTCAGCAACCCATCTCTGAAGCTCTTCCTGATTCAACTGCTCCTTTATCAGCAGAATTCTCTCAGACCTCTTTGTCTCCAATGCCCCCACTCGGCTCTCGACAGCCAGTCTCTCAAGATTCTCTTGCTTCAAATGGGCTTGTAACTAGAGTTGAGCCACCCCCGTAGTGTTCGAGTTCGGTTCAGTTCGTCGAACACCGGTATGTTCGCCGAACTGTTTGTCGAACTGTTTGTCGAACACCGTTAAAACTAATGGCAGGCAAACAAAAACACATAGAAACACATAGAAAACACCTTCAGAGGTGTCCAAAACCTGACAAACTGCTCAGAAAACACAACTAACACATGGAAAAGTGACAAGTACATATAGTCATGCGAAAAGAAAAGAGGTGGAGGAGTAAAAGGAGGGGGAGACACAGATATAGGCATGTCATGCCCTTCTAAAACCAAAAAAGTGCGAAGCCGACACGGCCAGTTGGTTCCTGCCCGTGCGACCTCCATGTCGCCGGGTTTGTGCCAGAGCTGCGGTAGACTCTGATGGGCAGCCCCCCTCTCCCAATACTGGTGCCTGTCCGCTGGTGAGTCGAGCGAGCTCCCCTGTGGTGGAGGCAGGTCTAAGCTTTTTAATTTAAATTATCTCTGTAATATGAATGAGTACACTTTAAATCCTTTTACAAGGATCTATTGGAGGGCAAGTCTGATGCCAACAGCTGCTGGAATTCCAGCTCCAGTAGCGTCCACTAAAGCTGCTGCAGTTAAAAAGCT
Source organism: Phyllobates terribilis (assembly GCF_046119375.1). Taxonomy (NCBI): domain Eukaryota; kingdom Metazoa; phylum Chordata; class Amphibia; order Anura; family Dendrobatidae; genus Phyllobates; species Phyllobates terribilis. The sequence continues at coordinate 27,420,554 of NW_027362767.1, read as the reverse complement.
TCTATAAGGATCGAGCTTGGTGGTCCACCGCAAGGCGTCCTACCGCCAGTCCCTGCCCCTGTGCCTTGGGGTGCCTCCCCGATGCTCTTCACTGAGTGTCCCGGGGTCCCTAAGCATGTCCTTTGAAAAAATTAAGTGTCCAAACTACAGGTGGTGTAGCTTGCTTAACAGGTGGGATTATCCGCTGACTATCAGACACTGCTACTAGGTCCAAAGTATTTCCTGGGCTAGATGCAGTTAAAAATTTGTAATTAGACCTACAGGCGGTGTGTAACGGGTCTGGGAGGCGGAACCTCAGAGCTACTATACAAGGAGGCGGTCCTTGTAAGGGAGCGGGTGGCGACCAGGGAAGACGGGCTGGAAGTCTCAGCAGGTGAACGGGACAGTCTCTGAGTGAACGGGACAGTCTCTGAGTGAACGGGCTGGAGGTCACGGCAAGTGACCGGGGCAGTCTCTAGGTATAGGGTTGGTACGACCTGTGGCGGCTGAAGATAGACGTGAGCTCCCAGGTGAGCAGGCGAGAGTCTCTGGATGAACGGGTGGTCACAGCATGTGACGGCGGAGCCTCCAGGAAGACCAGCGGACAGGCAACAGATGAGCGCTCCCAGGTGAGCGGGCAGAAGTCTCTGGACAGGCAGGTGGTCACAGCACGTGACGGCAGAGCCTCCGGGTAGGCAAACAGACAGGTAGCAGAAGAGCGCTCCCAGGTGAGCGGGCAGGAGTCACTGGACAGGCAGGTGGTCACAGCACGTGACGGCGGAGCCTCCAGGTAGGCTAGCAGGCAGATAGCAGATGTGCGCTCCCAGGTGAGCGGGCAAGCTGGTCCATAGACAGACTGACAGGAGTTGGAAGGCAGACCGTCGGACCTCAGGCAGGCAGGCAGGTAGCTGATGTGCGCTCCCAGGTGAGCGGGCAGGCTGGTCCTTAGACAGACTGACAGGATTAGTAAGGCAGACCATCGGACCTCAGACTAGCAGGCAGGTAGCAAGTAATCAGGCAGGAATCTGGCAGGTAACTGGCAGGTAACTGGCAACGGGACCTGAGGGCTGAAGCACAGGTGAGACACAGGTGCAAACAACATTGCTCGGGCACCTCCATTTTGGAGGAGGTGCCTTATATACGGTAAAGTCCTCCGGCCATTGGCCGGGGACTCCTTAGGACGGCGCGCGCGGCCCCTTTAAGAGGGAGGGAGGGCGCGCTAGCGCGCCCTAAGCACAGTGGCCGGGAAGGAGCGCGCGCTGCCAGCAGAGCAGGAGAGGGACGCCGGGCACGGAGCAGAGCGGTGAGGGGAACAGCGTCCCTGCCTAGCAGAGGGCAGGGACGCCGGCACTACAGTACCCCCCCCTTTAGTCCCCCCCTTTTTTACGCCAGATAGAAATTTAGCTAGGATGAGAGGGGCATGGATGTTCTCCCGGGGCTCTCACGTTCTCTCCTCAGGACCAAACCCCTTCCAATCTACCAGAAAAAAGGTCTTTCCTCTTACCCTTTTGGTGGCAAGTATGTTCTCTACCTCAAACTCGTCCTCAGCAGAAACCGGAGCAGGAGGCGTACCTGTAGACTTGGAAAAAGAGTTAAGCACCACGGGTTTGAGGAGAGATACATGGAAGGAGTTGGGGATCCGTAAGTTGGCCGGGAGTTTCAATTTATAGGCCACCGGGTTGATCTGACTGATGACCTCCAGAGGGCCGATGAACCGAGGCCCTAACTTGTAAGAAGGTATCTTGAGTCGAACATATTTAGATGAGAGCCAGACTTTATCTCCTGGACGAAATTGTGGAGGATCCAGGCGTTTTTTGTCAGCGTGTCTTTTCATACGCTCGGATGACAGAAGGAGTGCGGACCGGGTACTCTCCCATATGGAGGAAAATTTGCTAACGAGAGATTCCGCAGCCGGGTTGTCCACAGAGGTGGAGACAGGAAAAGGAATCCGAGGATGCTGACCAAAGACTACAAAAAACGGGGATTTGGAGGAGGATTCGCTCTCGTGATTATTATAAGAGAACTCGGCCCATGGTAGGAGATCCACCCAGTCAGAATGGTGGGCATTAACGAAGTGCCGGAGGTAACTGGTCAGGTTCTGATTGATCCGCTCCACTTGACCATCGGACTGTGGGTGGTAAGCGGAAGAGAAGTCCAGGGTGACGTCTAGTAGTTTACAAGTGGCTCTCCAGAAACGTGAGGTGAACTGTACCCCACGATCCGACACGATGTGGAGGGGCAGGCCATGAAGACGGAAGATGTGGCGGATAAAGTCTTTAGCCAGCTCGGGTGCAGACGGAAGGCCTGGCAGGGGAATAAAGTGAGCCATCTTGGAAAAGCGGTCAGCGACCACCCAAATGACCGTACAACCGGCAGAGACGGGGAGATCAGTTATAAAGTCCATTGCTATATGCTGCCAGGGGGCAGCAGGTACAGGAAGCGGAAGGAGGCGTCCGGCTGGCAGATGTCTCGGGACTTTGTTGCGGGCGCAGGACACACAGGCAGAAACAAAGTCTTTTATGTCCTTGTGCAGGGTAGGCCACCAATAGTGCCGGGCAATAAGCTGGAGGGTCTTTTTCTGACCGGCGTGGCCAGCTAGTTTAGACGAATGGCCCCAGTGTAGGATCTTCTCCCGATCAGGTACTGAAACAAACGTCTTACCGGGAGGGAGACGATTTAGACTCACGGGAGCCACCTGCATTACTCTGGCGGGATCGATGATATGTTTAGGTTCTTCCTCGAGATCGGACACCAGAAAGGATCGGGACAAGGCGTCTGCTTTGACGTTTTTGTCAGCCGGGCGAAAATGAAGAACAAAATCAAAACGAGCAAAAAACAAGGACCACCGGGCTTGGCGCGGGTTAAGTCTCTGGGCATGCTGGAGGTAAGCCAAGTTCTTGTGGTCAGTGTAAATTATTACCGGATGAAGAGCCCCCTCGAATAGGTAACGCCACTCCTCCAACGCCAGTTTGATGGCCAATAACTCTCGGTCTCCTATGGAATAGTTGCGCTCAGAAGAGGAGAAGAGTTTGGAGAAGAAGCCACAAGTTACCATTCTCCCGGAAGATGATTTTTGAGTAAGTACCGCTCCGGCTCCAGAGGAGGAGGCGTCAACTTCCAGGAAGAACTGCTTGTTGCCGTCCGGGCGATGCAGCACCTGGGCGGAAGAGAAGGCCTGTTTTAGGGAAAGAAAGGCCTCCTCTGCTTCGGGCGGCCAGTCTTTGGGATTAGTACCCTTACGGGTGAGTGCGGAAATTGGGGCAGTCCGGGAAGAGAAGTGAGGGATGAAGAGGCGGTAATAGTTGGCGAAGCCCAGGAACCGTTGAATAGCCTTCAACCCCTCTGGTCGGGGCCATTTCTCGATGGCAGACAGTTTCTCAGGATCCATTTGTAGGCCGGTCTGAGAGATAATGTAGCCCAGAAATGGAAGCGAGGTCTGCTCAAAGAGGCACTTCTCATATTTAGCGTAGAGATGGTTCTGCCTGAGCCTGAGCAGGACCTGACGAACGTCCCTCCGGTGAGTCTGGAGATCCGGAGAGAAGACCAAGATGTCGTCCAGGTACACCACTACGCAGGAGTAGAGAAGGTCCCGGAAGATGTCATTGACCAACTCTTGAAAGACGGCAGGAGCGTTACAGAGACCAAAGGGCATTACCAGATATTCATAGTGGCCATCCCGGGTGTTGAATGCCGTCTTCCATTCATCCCCCTGATGGATACGAACCAGGTTGTACGCCCCACGGAGGTCCAGTTTGGTGAAGATTCTAGCCCCCCTCAGACGATCAAATAACTCCGGAATGAGCGGAAGGGGGTACTTATTCTTCACCGTGATCTGGTTAAGGCCTCTATAGTCTATACAGGGACGGAGAGAGCCGTCCTTCTTTTTGACGAAAAAGAAGCCTGCTCCCACCGGGGAGGTGGATTTCCGAATGAATCCGCTGGCCAGATTTTCCTCAATATATTCGGACATCGACCGGGTCTCAGCAGCGGATAATGGATAAATACGCCCACGGGGAGGAGAAGTACCAGGTAACAGGTCGATAGGACAGTCGTATGGTCTATGAGGGGGTAGTGTCTCTGCCTCCTTTTTATTAAAGACATCAGCATAAGACCAATAAGGAATCGGAAGTCCAGGTAGATTAGCTGGGGTAGGAGAAGGACGGACGGGATGAACGGGAACCAGACAGGTCTTATGGCAGCCCTGTCCCCAGCGAAGGACTTCTCCGGTCTGCCAGTCAAGAACGGGTGCATGTTTCTGGAGCCAAGGTAGGCCTAGCAAGAGGGCGTGAGAGAGTCCAGGCAGAACATGGAAGGAGATACTTTCAGAATGCAGCATTCCCACCTGCAGAGTAATGGATTCGGTGATGAGTTGGATGGGGCGTGGTAAGAGCCCCCCATCCACGGCAGCAACAGACAAGGGTACAGCCAGAGGTTTGGTGGGGATGCGGTATTTCTCTACCAGGGACTGTGAAATAAGATTCCCGGCTGCTCCAGAGTCCAGTTGGGCTAGTTCGAAATAACGGTTCTCCCCGTAGACGATTGAAACTGACAACAGCAGGGATGGAGAGGATTTATTCTTGTCTAGGTGGACCTCTCTGAGCGAACCTAGACACAGGCGTTTCCCGATCTCTCCGGGCAGGCACGGATCCGGTGCTCCTTACTGCCACAGTAGAAGCAGGTCCCCTCGGCACGACGTAAGTCCTGACGGGTCTTGACCATCTTGGTCTGGTCGACCTGCATAGGCTCAGGAGGGTGTACCTGGTTAGAGACAGAAGGAGTGATGGGTTTCTGAAAAGTAGGAGCTAGACGTGGTAACCTCCTCTCACGGGTGACCTCTCTGGCACGCTCCTGGAACCGTAGGTCAATCCGGGTGGCAAGAGTTATTAAGTCATCGAGAGTGGTAGGAATGTCCCGACCGGCAAGTTCATCTTTAATACGGCCGGACAGACCCTCCCAGAAGACGGAAACCAGAGCGTCGTTATCCCAGGCCAGCTCCGAGGCAAGGGTACGGAACCGTATGGCATATTGGCCCACGGTGAGACTTTCCTGACGGAGGCGTAGCAACGATGATGCGGATGAGGTCTTCCGTCCGGGTTCGTCGAAGACTTTCCGGAAAGCCATGAGAAAAGCAGGCAAGTTGGACACCAGGGGGTCTCCTCTCTCCCATAGAGGATTTAGCCAGGCCAGGGCCTCCCCGGTGAGATGGGACATGATGAATGCAATTTTGGCTCGGTCGGAGTTAAACTGGTGGGACAAAAGTTCAAAGTGCAGGGTGCACTGATTTATGAAGCCCCGAGCCTGGGCGGAGTCGCCTCCGAAGCGAGGAGGTGCAGAAAACCGGGGTCCAGGGTAGGATACCATGGTATTAGTGGGCAGCGGAGCTGCCGGATTGCGAGACATGGCACTGGTGGAGGTTGCTGGTGGAGCAGTCAGAGTGTCCAGGCGAGTATTGACATTCCGCATTTGACCCAGGATGGACTCCTGTTGGGACCTTTGACGGGACAGTTCATGACACAGGTCCGAGAGCGAGGGAGCTTGGGTGCCACCGGGTTCCATGGCCCGAGCAAACTGTAACGGGTCTGGGAGGCGGAACCTCAGAGCTACTATACAAGGAGGCGGTCCTTGTAAGGGAGAGGGTGGCGACCAGGGAAGACGGGCTGGAAGTCTCAGCAGGTGAACGGGACAGTCTCTGAGTGAACGGGACAGTCTCTGAGTGAACGGGACAGTCTCTGAGTGAACGGGCTGGAGGTCACGGCAAGTGACCGGGGCAGTCTCTAGGTATAGGGTTGGTACGACCTGTGGCGGCTGAAGATAGACGTGAGCTCCCAGGTGAGCAGGCGAGAGTCTCTGGATGAACGGGTGGTCACAGCATGTGACGGCAGAGCCTCCAGGAAGACCAGCGGACAGGCGACAGATGAGCGCTCCCAGGTGAGCGGGCAGAAGTCTCTGGACAGGCGGGTGGTCACAGCACGTGACGGCAGAGCCTCCGGGTAGGCAAACAGACAGGTAGCAGAAGAGCGCTCCCAGGTGAGCGGGCAGGAGTCACTGGACAGGCAGGTGGTCACAGCACGTGATGGCGGAGCCTCCAGGTAGGCTAGCAGGCAGAGAGCAGATGTGCGCTCCCAGGTGAGCGGGCAAGCTGGTCCATAGACAGACTGACAGGAGTTGGAAGGCAGACCGTGGGACCTCAGGCAGGCAGGCAGGTAGCTGATGTGCACTCCCAGGTGAGCGGGCAGGCTGGTCCTTAGACAGACTGACAGGATTAGTAAGGCAGACCGTCGGACCTCAGACAAGCTGGCAGGTATCTGATGTGCGCTCCCAGGTGAGCGGGCAGGCTGGTCCTTAGACAGACTGACAGGATTAGTAAGGCAGACCGTCGGACCTCAGACTAGCAGGCAGGTAGCAAGTAATCAGGCAGGAATCTGGCAGGTAACTGGCAGGAAACTGGCAACGGGACCTGAGGGCTGAAGCACAGGTGAGACACAGGTGCAAACAACATTGCTCGGGCACCTCCATTTTGGAGGAGGTGCCTTATATACGGTAAAGTCCTCCGGCCATTGGCCGGGGACTCCTTAGGACGGCGCGCGCGGCCCCTTTAAGAGGGAGGGAGGGCGCGCGCGCCCTAAGCACAGTGGCCGGGAAGGAGCGCGCGCTGCCAGCAGAGCGGGAGAGGGACGCCGGGCACGGAGCAGAGCGGTGAGGGGAACAGCGTCCCTGCCTAGCAGAGGGTAGGGGCGCCAGCACTACACGGTGGCTACTCCGCTGACTAGCAGACACTGCTACTAGGCCCAATGTATTGCCTGGGCTAGTTGCAGTTAAAAATTTGTAATTAGATACTCTCGTTGGATGCTGAGAAAGCATTCCATAGAGTCTCCTGGCACGCCATATATTATTCTCTTAAAAAGCTTGGGGTAGGGGTAGAGGGGACCCTTTTATAGCCAAAATCATGGCCCTGTATCGCAATCCGTCAGCTAGGCTGAAGATAAATGGAACATTTTCATCACCTTTCATAATCACCAATGGCACAAGGCAGGGATGTCCTCTGTCCCCTTTCTTATACATCCTAGTGATGGAGCACCTGCTCTCATCAATTCGCGATAACCCCAATATTAGGTGGATTGAGGTGGGAGGCACCGAGTACAAGTACTCTGCATTTGCTGATGATGTCCTAGTATATATCACTCAATCACATATATCCATCCCTGCTGTTATGGCTGAAATAGATCACTTTGTTACATGGACAAATTTTAAAATCAATGCAACGAAGTCTGAGGCCCTCGATGTCTCCCTCCCCAAATCCATACAGGATTCCTTCCAGTCTAACTTTCCCTTTGCCTGGCCCTCACAGGGTATCAAATACTTAGGAATTCATATTCATAGAGACCTCTCCCATCTATTTTATCTTAATTTTGGGCCCTTTATTGAACAACTCCATAAAGATCTTACTTCTTGGACGGTGAAGGATTTTTCCTGGTTCAGCAGAATAAGTATACTAAAAATGAACGTCCTACCTAAACTCTTATACCTCTTCCAAACCATTCCCGTGGTAATTCCCTCAAATTTTTGGAAAAGACTACGCAGTAGCTTTTAGACTCCCCAGAATGACACAGGTGGGGCAGATGGTGGTTGTCCCGGCCGGCTAGGCCGCATTGTAGCACAGTGAGCTTCCCACTGCAACTTATGCTTCATGCCCATGTGGCGCTTCATGCATGAAGTACTCAAACTATGTATTTTTTGGCCTCTACTTAGCTTTTGCTGACAAATGTTACAGATAACACGAGTTGGGTCATCTTTATCGATCTGAAAAAATGCCCAGGTTATGCAAGGCTTAGCACCCATGCGACCTGAAGAGCCCCCATGACTTGTGGTCAGAGGCAGAGTTGTGTTTGAGGATGCAGTTATTGGCGTGCTTCCAGTACTATGTCTCTGTCCAGGAAGGCGCAACCTGACCTCGTCGTCACTAGCATCCTCCTCCACCTCCTCTGCTGACCTCATCTCTTGGCTGACTGTGGGTTGACAGTAAGTGGGATCTCCAACCTCATCATCATCACCCTGTGTGTTATCACACCCGTCGTCCTCAGAACCAACCTGTTCCTGCCCTGACAAAAAACTAAAGTTGTCGCTCCAATCAGGTATTTGAGTCTCATCATCGTCTTCCTCATTGTCTCCACCAACAGGAGTTACAGTTTGGGAATGAGGGTCTACATTATGGTCAGAACCTTCTGCGTCTGGTCCTGGATCCGACTCATAAAGATTCTGGGCATCAGTGCAGATCATTTCCTCGTCTGGAATCACAGAAACTCTGGAGCCGACCTCTGATTCCCAAGCTATAGTATGAGTAAACAGCTCTGCAGTCTCAACCATCTGTTCTACCCCATACTCAGATGGGCAGCTGGAGATTTGGGAGCTGTGAGGAAGCAAGTGCGATTGAGATGACACCTCTGGGGACTGGAGTATTTGTGATGTTGAAGTTGATGTGGAGGAGAGCCCACTTAAAGGAGCACTTGATATCCGTTGAGAGCACCTGCTGTTTTTGTGCCTCATCTGGAATTTGTAGCGATTGGACTGGCCGTAAGAAAGGAATCTTATCGCATTGTCCGCTAAAAGAATTAGACATTTTAGCTTGGCTGGAAGATGGTCTTTCTTCTGCAGATGTTACTGTTGCTTTAACACCTACCCCACGGACACCACCTTTTTTCCCCTTCCCAACACGCCTATTCCCCTTTCCACCAGCAGCAGGCCTTTTTCCACTCATTTTGGTGGTTAACTAATTCACAACTCTGGGGTTGTTTGCACAAAAAAACAATGGATGGGAACCGAGCAGAGCTGAGTGGCCAAACTGTGGTATTAGGCCAAAACTATTGGCTGGGTTAGATGCAGATAAAAATTATATTCAATTTGCAACTAGTTTTGAGCCACCCCCGTAGTGTTCGAGTTCGGTTCGGTTTGTCGAACACCCGTGTGTTCGCCGAACTGTTCGTCGAACTGTTCGTCGAACACCTTTGAACACCGTTAAACCCAATGGCAGGCAAACAAAAACACATAGAAACACATAGAAAACACCTTCAAAGGTGTCCAAAAGCTGACAAACTGCTCAGAAGACATAACTAACACATGGAAAAGTGACAAGTACATATAGTCATGCGAAAATAAAAGAGGTGGAGGAGTAAAAGGAGGGGGAGACACAGATATAGGCATGTCATGCCCTTCTAAAATCCAAAAAGTGAGAAGCCGACACGGCCAGTCCGCTCCTGCCCGTGCCACCTCCGTGTCGCCGGGTTTGTGCCAGAGCCGCGGTGAACCCTGACGGCCAGCCCCCCTCTCCCAATACTGGTGCCTGTCCGCTGGTGGGTCGAGCGAGCCCCCCTGTGGTGGAGGCAGCTCTAAGCTTTTTAATTTAAATTGTCTCTCTAATTTGAATGAATACACTTTAAATCCATTTACAAGGATCTATTGGAGGGCAAGTCTCATGCCAGCAGCCGCGGTAATTCCAGCTCCAGTAGCGTCCACTAAAGCTGCTGCAGTTAAAAAGCTTTTATAAGGATCGAGCTCGGCTGTCCACCGCAAGGCATCCTACTGCCAGTCCCAGCCCCTATGCCTTGGGGTGCCTCCTGATGCTCTTCACTAAGTATCCCATGGTCCCGAAGCATTTCCTTTGAAAAAATTAAGTGTCTAAACTACAGGTGGTGTAGCTTGCTTAACAGCCGGGATAATCCGCTGACTAGCAGACACTGCTACTAGGCACAAAGTATTTCCTGGGCTAGATGCAGTTAAAAATTTGTAATTAGATACTCTCATTGGATGCTGAGAAAGCATTCCATAGAGTCTCCTGGCACGCCATATATGATTCTCTTAAAAAGCTTGGGGTAGGGGTCTAGGGGACCCTTTTATAGCCAAAATCACGGCCCTGTATCGCAATACGTCACCTAGGCTGAAGATAAATGGAACTGTAGCACCCTGAGGGCTCGGTTGCTACAGACGTATTGCACCTCACCCAGAGGTGTGATATCTCACTCTCAGGTAAGGATGGAGTGTGGATCAGGACCCGACACCTGCATGCATTACACCACATTGCCGTGGGGCAGGGCGACCAATATGCCCCTGAGATGGGCACGACAGTCCCTGTCCCTGGCTGGAGTGGGGGGAGGGAACACTGAGGAAGGGGAACCCGGTAGTGCAGGAGCAGGGAGGAAGCAGTTCCTGGGTGCACTGAGAAGGGAGTACAAAAGGTGGGCACCATCTTAGTTCAGTGCAGAGAAGTCTGAGCAGAAGTGGCAGGGAGCAGGGGCTCTGCATGAGCTCTGCTCCGGAGGCGGGCCTAGTAACAGAGGCCCAGGCCTGGAAGAGGGAGAAGGAAGGAAGAGGAGCGGAGAAGGCTCCAGGAACGAGGAATGAAGGGATCCCAGGGGTGCGGATGGGCGAGTCGCCACCGCACGCCCGAATCCACCTGCGTGGAGGGGTCAGGCCAAAGGGGGAGACAGGTCCCCGAACTAGTGGAGGCAGGAAACGACCCTCAGCTAGAAACCGGAGGCTCTGACATTTTATGTGGCGCAGCCCCTCGCTACACCCGCTAGGAAGGCACCACATAGGGTCAGGGAAACTAGCGCCAAGTTTACCAAGAGGAGGCCCGAGGCAGCCGGACAGATGTGTTGGTAAGAAAGGCCAGACAAAGGACACACAAAGGGGGTCCTGTGAAGTGCTCCAAAGTTATCTGGGAGTTGTCTGAGCCCCTCACCTGGTGAGCACAGTACGACGTGGGCAGCCGTTACCTGCAGACGTGGTCTGGATAATAAGAACTGTGAGTAAAGACCCTGGACTGCATCACTGACTCCGTGTCGTTACTGCTGCTGCCCTGCACCATCACCCCCATCCTCCGCATACACTGCCCTGAGGCTATACTCCTCCCGTGGGGAGTTATGCTACGCTCTGCTGCACCCACAACACCAGCCTCAGCGGTCTGCCTGTAGCGGCGGTTCACTCTGACCGCAATCCACGGGTGGCGTAGTCGGACATTTAAACATCAAAACCACATAAATAGTTCCGCCACTGGTTTGACCGCCCTGAGCCAAGGAACCGGGTCGCCGCCACGAAGACTACAACCACCAGCATCCACCAAAAAGGGTCCGGCTCCGGGTGTCCCAAGGCCCAGGGGGTGCGTCAGAATATTTATTATCACCTTTCACAATCACCAATGGGACAAGGCAGGGATGTCCTCTGTCCCCTCTCTTATACATCCTAGTGACGGAGCACCTGCTCTCATCAATTCGCCATAACCCCAATATTAGGTGGATTGAGGTGGGAGGCACCGAGTACAAGTGCTCTCTATTTGCTGATGATGTCCTAGTATATATCACTCAATCACATATATCCATCCCTGCTGTTATGGCTGAAATAGATCACTTTGTTACATGGTAAAATTTTAAAATCAATGCAGCGAAGTCTGAGGCCCTCGATGTCTCCCTCCCCAAATTCATATAGGATTCCATCCAGTCCAACTTCCCCTTTGCCTGGCCCTCACAGGGTATCAAATACTTAGGAATTCCTATTCATAGAGACCTCTCCCATCTATGTTATCTTAATTTTGGGCCCTTTATTGAACAATTCCATACAGACCACGGTTGGTAAGTTAGAACTGTAAGATTCACTACGTGAACCACTGGTGTTTTGTGGAAAAGCACATGTACACTGCGTTCCAAATTATTATGCAAAAAGTGTTTAGGAGTGATAAGGGAAGAATTTGTTTGTTTGTCAGTTAAACTCATTGATGGTGATGTGTGTCAGGGCTCTTTATATCACTGTAAGCAATTGCAGACACCTGTGCTAATTAGTTTGGCAGGTGTGTCCAATGAAAGGCAAGACTACTTAAGAAGGCTCTCACATTATTAAGCAGCCTACATTTTCTGCCAAAATGGGAAAGAAAAAGGATGTGTCGGCTGCTGAGAAGCAACAAATTGTGGAGTGTTTAGGTCAAGGCATGACTACAATCAACATTGTGCGATGATCAGGATGAAGTGTCTTGGCAATCAAGAAGTATGTAGCTGATTCACAGTACACACGTGTGCGTGCTGATAAGGGCAAATTGAGGACTCTTTCCTACAGGCAATTACGTCAGGTTGAAAGAGCAGCGGCAAAAAAGCCTTGTCATAGCAGCAGACAAGTTTTTGAAGCTGCTTGTGCCTCCAACGTCCCCCGAACAACAAGATGCAGGGTCCTTCAGAGGTTTGCAGCTGTGCATACGCCATCCTGTCGACCTCCTCTATCCATTTCACACAAGCAGAAACGGCTCCAGTGGGCCAAACATTACATGAAGACTGATTTCAAAACTGTTTTGTTCACGGATGAGTGCCGTGCAGCGCTCGATGGTCCAGATGGATGGAGTGGAGGATGGCTGGTTGATGGACACCCCACGCAAACACGGCTACAGCGCCAACAAGGAGGAGGTGGAGTAATGTTTTGGGCTGGAATCATGGGGAGAGAGATTGTCGGCCCCTTTAGGATCCCTGAAGGCACTAAAGATGAACTCCATAATGTATGTGGATTTTCTCAAACAGCACTTCCTGCCATGGTTCAAGAAGAAGAACCGTGTATTTCACAGCAAGATCATTTTTCTGCATGATAATGCACCATCTCATGCTGCACATAAAACATCTGCATCTCTGGCTGATATGGGCATAAAAGGGGACAAACTTATGGTGTGACCCCCATGCTCCCCTGACCTCTACCCCATTCAGAACCTTTGGAGCATCATTAAAAGGAGTGTCTATGATGGCGGGAGGCAGTTCACATCTAAGCAACAGCTCTGGGAGGGTATTCTGTCCTCATGCAAAACAATTGAAGCAGAAACCATCCAAAACCTGACAAATTCAATGGACGAGAGAGTTCAGAAGCTCCTTTTGAACAAGGGGTCCTATGTGAAAATGTAACATCACCTAGAATAAAGTTTTGAGTTGAAAACTGTTTGATTTCAGTTTCTAACAACCTGCTAATGCTTATAATTTCAAAAATGACCATTTTTTTGGTCTTTATTAAAATGAAAAGGTTGATCGAAAAGTTTGGGGGATCTAAGAGTGTGGCAACCCAGTAGTCATGATTACTTCGAATTCTGACAATATGAGGGTCATGCTGCAGGTAGTGCAGCAAGAAGGCACTTATGTGTCTTGCGCATCTCGGAGCCCCAAAATTATTTTCCGGGCTAGATGCAGCTAAAAATTATTTTAAATTTTAAATCTGGTGGAGCTTATTATAGATGGCCTAATAGGATCAGTGCTGCACACTGCTACAAAGCCCAAATTATTTTCCAGTCAAGATACAGATAAACATGATTAGTAATTTGAAAGCTTAAAACGGTTGGTAGGGTGATTTTAACCAATCATCAAGCTTTTACTCTCCCCAGGATGACACAGGGGTAGAAAAGTCGTTTCGGATCCATGATTTGTTCATCTTTATGAACGTGAGTCTGTCTACATTATCAGTGGAGAGCCGCGTGCGCTTATCTGTCAGCACACCACCAGCAGCGCTGAACACACGTTCAGACAGAACGCTGGCTGCGGGGCATGACAAGATCTCCAAGGCGTAAGTGGCTAGCTCCGGCCATTTATCCAGATTGGAAGCCCAAAAAGAGCAAGGGTCCAGTGACACAGTCGTGGCTTCAATGTTTACTTGGACATACTCCTGTACCATCGTCTCTAGGCGTTGACTATGTGTCAGACTTCTTGTCTCCTGTGGCCTTGCAAAGGATGGGCTAAAAAAGTGGTGAAATGATTCCGCAAAATTGATGTTACCTGCAGATACTGTGGTTCTGTTACGGTTTGAGTGCTGAACACTTGACGGTCCCACGGTTGGCAAGTTGGAACTGTGAGATTCACTACGTGCACCACTGGTGTTTTGTGGAAAAGCACATGTAAGATTCTGCAACAGTCTCTGCTGATACTCCTGCATGCGTGCATCCCTTTCTATGGCAGGAATAATTTCGGCAAATTTACTTTTGTACCGGGGATCTAACAGTGTGGCAACCCAGTAGTCAGGATTATTTCTAATTCTCACAATTCGAGGGTCATGTTGCAGGTAGTGCAGCAAGAAGGCACTCATGTGTGTTGCGCATCCAGGAGCACCAAGTCCCTGTTGTGTTGGTGGCGAGGTAACAATCATGCTTCCTTCCTCTGTCCTCTCCCCCCAACCTCGCACAACAGAAATGTGATCAAGGTCTCCCTCATCTGATGAGTCTTCCATCAGTTCGTCCTCCACTTCTTCTTGGGCTCCTGCACCTTCCTCACTAGTTTGGCTGCTACCATGCGCCCTGGTAAAACCATCTCCCCCACCCTCACATGCCTGCCGCCTTGGTGCTGCCGACCGTCTGGACCTTGCAGATGTTAGCCCTTCCGCATACAACTCCTCCTCCTCTACTTCCTCCACCTCCTCTTGTGCCACCACCTGACTCCGAATTCTGTTTAACATGTGCTCCAGCATGTAAATCAGCGGATTAGTCATGCTGATAATGGCATCATCAGCACTAAACATCTTCGTCGCCATTTCAAAACTGTGCAGAAGGGTGCATAGGTCCCTGATCTGAGACCACTCCTCCAGCGTGATTTGCCCCACCTCTGGATCTCGTTGGCCCAGGCTATACGTCAGAACGTATTGCACCAGGGCTTGTCGGTGCTGCCACAGTCGCTGCAACATGTGCAGAGTTGAATTCCACTGGGTAGGCACATCGCATTTTAGCCGGTGAAGTGGCAGGCCCAACGACTTCTGTAGAGATGTAAGTCGCTGAGCTGCGGGATGCGAACGGCGGAAGTGAGCACACAGCGACCGTGCCCTCTGCAGAAGGCCATCTAGTCTGGGATAGTGGGCTAAAAATTGCAGGTTCAACACGTGAGCCATACAAGGCACGTGTGTGACATTGCCCCGGCGAAGGGCCGCACCCAGGTTTGCAGCATTGTCGCACACGGCCTTCCCTGGTTTCAGGTCCAGTGGAGACAGCCATTCATGAAATTGGTTCTCCAGAGCTGACCACAACTCCTCAGCTGTGTGACTCACATTTCCCAGACATTTCAAAGTAAAAACCGCCTGATGACGTTGAGCCCTACTGCCAGCATAGTAAGGAGGTGTGCAGGATCCCTTCTGCGCAGTTAGAAAGCTTGTGGCATGACCAGACAGGCTTTGGGTGCAGGTGGAAGACCGAGAGGAGGTTGAGGAGGCAGAAGCAGTGGAGGAACTTTGACATAAAGAGGATTGACGCACAACTCGTGGGGACGGCAAGACTTGGACAGCAGCCCCTTGTCCTGCTGTCACCATAGTTACCCAGTGCCCAGTCAGCGACATGTAACACCCCTGTCCATGCCTACTCGTCCAAGTGTCTGTGGTGAAATGCACCCTGTCACACACAGAGTTTCTCAAAGAAGCGGTGATGTTGTGTGCGACATGCTGGTGGAGCGCAGGCACACCTTTCTTTGAGAAGTAGTGCCGACTGGGCATCTGGTACTGGGGCACTGCGACGGACATAAGGTCTCGAAAATCCTGTGTGTCCACCAGGCGGAAAGGCAGCATTTCTGTAGCCAAGAGCTTGCAGATGGTGAAATTCAACCTCTTAGCTTTCTCATGGCTAGGAGGAAATGGTCTTTTACTTGTCCACATCTGAGGGACCGAGGGCTGGCTATTGTGCTTAGACGGGGTTGATAAGGGTGTCCCCGGCAAACTGCCGGTCTGTGAGGAAGATGCAGGCGGACATGTTAGGTTGCCTTGATCCAAAGGTGGTGCTATCGATGTCGGACAGCGCTCAACACCAGCTGGTGTTACCACCTCCAAAGAAAATGATGACCTGCCAATCACGCTGGCTGTTGCGGGTAAAGAGGTGGCAGGTCTGCCCCCCAAAACAGGTGTGACTGCTGTCCCCCCAGTCACAGAGGATGAAGAGGCCGCGGATGCACAAGATATGGCAGACGGTGGTTGGCCCGGCCGGCTAGGCCGCATTGTAGCACACTGAGCTTCCCACTGCAACTTATGCTTCATGTCCATGTGCCGGTTCATGCATGAAGTACTCAAACTATGTATTTTTTGGCCTCTACTTAGCTTTTGCTGACAAATGTTACAGATAACACGAGTTGGGTCATCTTTATCGATCTGAAAAAATGCCCAGGCTATGCAAGGCTTAGCACCCATGCGACCTGAAGAGCCACCACGACTTGTGGTGAGAGGCAGAGTTGTGTTTGAGGATGCAGTTGTTGACGTGCTTCCAGTACTACGTCTCTGTCCAGGAAGGCACAACCTGACCTCGTCGTCACTAGCATCTTCCTCCACCTCCTCTGCTGACCTCATCTCTTGGCTGACTGTGGGTTGACAGTAAGTGGGATCTCCAACCTCATCATCATCACCCTGTGTGTTATCACACCCATCGTCCTCAGAGCCAACCTGTTCCTGCCCTGACAAAAAACTAAAGTTGTCGCTCCAATCAGGTATTTGAGTCTTATCATCGTCTTCCTCATTGTCTCCACCAACAGGAGTTACAGTTTGGGAATGAGGGTCTACATTATGGTCAGAACCTTCTGCGTCTGGTCCTGGATCCGACTCATAAAGATTCTGGGCATCAGTGCAGATCATTTCCTCGTCTGGATTCACAGAAGCGCTGGAGTCGACCTCTGATTCCCAGGCTATAGTATGAGTAAACAGCTCTGCAGACTCAACCATCTGTTCTACCTCATACTCAGACGGGCAGCTGGAGATTTGGGAGCTGTGAGGAAGCAAGTGCGATTTGGGTGACACCTTTGAGGACTGGAGTATTTGTGATGTTGAAGTTGATGTGGAGGAGAGCCCACTTAAAGGAGCACTTGATATCCGTTGAAGCACCTGCTGTTTTTGTGCCTCATCTGGAATTTGTAGCGATTGGCGTGGCCGTAAGAAAGGGATCTTATCACATTGTCCGCTAAAAGAAGTAGACATTTTAGTTTGGCTGGAAGATGGTCTTTCTTCTGCAGTTGTTACTGTTGCTTTAACACCTACCCCACGGACACAACCTTTTTTCCCCTTCCCAACACGCCTATTCCCCTTTCCACCAGCAGCAGGCCTTTTTCCACTCATTTTGGTGGTTAACTAATTCACAACTCTGGAGTTGTTTGCACAAAAAAACAATGGATGGTAACCGAGCAGAGCTGATTGGCCAAACTGTGGTATTAGGCCAAAACTATTGGCTGGGTTAGATGCAGAAAAAAATTATATTCAATTTGCAACCTGATGGAGGTCAGTATAGATGGACTAATACAACAAGTCCCACACACAGCTAGAAGCCCAATATTTTTTCAGAGGTAGATGCAGAAAAAAATATATTCAGTTTGCAACCTGATGGAGGTCAGTATAGATGGACTAATACAACAAGTCCCACACACAGCTAGAAGCCCAATATTTTTTCAGAGGTAGATGCAGAAAAAAATATATTCAGTTTGCAACCTGATGGAGGTCAGTATAGATGGACTAATACAACAAGTCCCACACACAGCTAGAAGCCCAATATTTTTTCAGAGGTAGATGCAGAAAAAAATATATTCAGTTTGCAACCTGATGGAGGTCTGTATAGATGGATTAATAGAACAAGTCCCACACACAGATAGAAGCCCAATATTTTTTCAGAGGTAGATGCAGAAAAAAATATATTCAGTTTGCAACCTGATGGAGGTCAGTATAGATGGACTAATACAACAAGTCCCACACACAGCTAGAAGCCCAATATTTTTTCAGAGGTAGATGCAGAAAAAAATTATATTCAGTTTGCAACCTGATGGAGGTCTGTATAGATGGATTAATAGAACAAGACCCACACACAGCTAGAAGCCCAATATTTTTTCAGAGGTAGATGCAGAAAAAAATATATTCAGTTTGCAACCTGATGGAGGTCAGTATAGATGGACTAATGCAACAAGTCCCACACACAGCTAGAAGCCCAAATATTTTTTCAGAGGTACTGTAGATGCAGATAAAAATTATTTTTAATTTGCAACCTGATGGAGGTCAGTATAGATGGACTAATAGAAAAAGTCCGACACACTGCTAGAAGCCCAAATATTTTTTCAGAGCTAGATGCAGAAAAAAATTAGATTCAGTTTGCAACCTGATGGAGGTCAGTATAGATGGACTAACAGAGAAAGTCCCACACACTGCTAGAAGGCCAAATATTTTTTCAGAGCTAGATGCATACAAAAAATTATTTTGAATTTGCAACCTGATGGAGGTCAGTATAGGTGGACTAATAGAACAAGTCCCACACACTGCTAGAAGGCCAAATATTTTTTCAGAGCTAGATGCAGAAAAAAATTATATTCAGTTTGCAACCTGATGGAGGTCTGTATAGATGGATTAATAGAACAAGACCCACACACAGCTAGAAGCCCAATATTTTTTCAGAGGTAGATGCAGAAAAAAATATATTCAGTTTGCAACCTGATGGAGGTCAGTATAGATGGACTAATGCAACAAGTCCCACACACAGCTAGAAGCCCAAATATTTTTTCAGAGGTACTGTAGATGCAGATAAAAATTATTTTTAATTTGCAACCTGATGGAGGTCAGTATAGATGGACTAATAGAAAAAGTCCGACACACTGCTAGAAGGCCAAATATTTTTTCAGAGCTAGATGCAGAAAAAAATTAGATTCAGTTTGCAACCTGATGGAGGTCAGTATAGATGGACTAACAGAGAAAGTCCCACACACTGCTAGAAGGCCAAATATTTTTTCAGAGCTAGATGCATACAAAAAATTATTTTGAATTTGCAACCTGATGGAGGTCAGTATAGGTGGACTAATAGAACAAGTCCCACACACTGCTAGAAGGCCAAATATTTTTTCAGAGCTAGATGCAGAAAAAAATTATATTCAGTTTGCAACCTGATGGAGGTCTGTATAGATGGATTAATAGAACAAGACCCACACACAGCTAGAAGCCCAATATTTTTTCAGAGGTAGATGCAGAAAAAAATATATTCAGTTTGCAACCTGATGGAGGTCAGTATAGATGGACTAATACAACAAGTCCCACACACAGCTAGAAGCCCAAATATTTTTTCAGAGGTACTGTAGATGCAGATAAAAATTATTTTTAATTTGCAACCTGATGGAGGTCAGTATAGATGGACTAATAGAGAATGTCCGACACACTACTAGAAGGCCAAATATTTTTTCAGAGCTAGATGCAGAAAAAAATTATATTCAGTTTGCAACCTGATGGAGGTCAGTATAGATGGATTAATAGAACAAGACCCACACACAGCTAGAAGCCCAATATTTTTTCAGAGGTAGATGCAGAAAAAAATATATTCAGTTTGCAACCTGATGGAGGTCAGTATAGATGGACTAACAGAGAAAGTCCCACACACTACTAGAAGGCCAAATATTTTTTCAGAGCTAGATGCAGAAAAAAATTATATTCAGTTTGCAACCTGATGGAGGTCTGTATAGATGGATTAATAGAACAAGACCCACACACAGCTAGAAGCCCAATATTTTTTCAGAGGTAGATGCAGAAAAAAATCTATTCAGTTTGCAACCTGATGGAGGTCAGTATAGATGGACTAATACAACAAGTCCCACACACAGCTAGAAGCCCAATATTTTTTCAGAGGTAGATGCAGAAAAAAATATATTCAGTTTGCAACCTGATGGAGGTCAGTATAGGTGGACTAATAGAACAAGTCCCACACACAGCTAGAAGGCCAAATATTTTTTCAGAGCTAGATGCAGAAAAAAATTAGATTCAGTTTGCAACCTGATGGAGGTCAGTATAGATGGACTAATGCAACAAGTCCCACACACAGCTAGAAGCCCAAATATTTTTTCAGAGGTACTGTAGATGCAGATAAAAATTATTTTTAATTTGCAACCTGATGGAGGTCAGTATAAATGGACTAATAGAAAAAGTCCGACACACTGCTAGAAGGCCAAATATTTTTTCAGAGCTAGATGCAGAAAAAAATTAGATTCAGTTTGCAACCTGATGGAGGTCAGTATAGATGGACTAACAGAGAAAGTCCCACACACTGCTAGAAGGCCAAATATTTTTTCAGAGCTAGATGCATACAAAAAATTATTTTGAATTTGCAACCTGATGGAGGTCAGTATAGGTGGACTAATAGAACAAGTCCCACACACTGCTAGAAGGCCAAATATTTTTTCAGAGCTAGATGCAGAAAAAAATTATATTCAGTTTGCAACCTGATGGAGGTCTGTATAGATGGATTAATAGAACAAGACCCACACACAGCTAGAAGCCCAATATTTTTTCAGAGGTAGATGCAGAAAAAAATATATTCAGTTTGCAACCTGATGGAGGTCAGTATAGATGGACTAATACAACAAGTCCCACACACAGCTAGAAGCCCAATATTTTTTCAGAGGTAGATGCAGAAAAAAATATATTCAGTTTGCAACCTGATGGAGGTCAGTATAGATGGACTAATACAACAAGTCCCACACACAGCTAGAAGCCCAAATATTTTTTCAGAGGTACTGTAGATGCAGATAAAAATTATTTTTAATTTGCAACCTGATGGAGGTCAGTATAGATGGACTAATAGAGAATGTCCGACACACTACTAGAAGGCCAAATATTTTTTCAGAGCTAGATGCAGAAAAAAATTATATTCAGTTTGCAACCTGATGGAGGTCAGTATAGATGGATTAATAGAACAAGACCCACACACAGCTAGAAGCCCAATATTTTTTCAGAGGTAGATGCAGAAAAAAATATATTCAGTTTGCAACCTGATGGAGGTCAGTATAGATGGACTAACAGAGAAAGTCCCACACACTACTAGAAGGCCAAATATTTTTTCAGAGCTAGATGCAGAAAAAAATTATATTCAGTTTGCAACCTGATGGAGGTCTGTATAGATGGATTAATAGAACAAGACCCACACACAGCTAGAAGCCCAATATTTTTTCAGAGGTAGATGCAGAAAAAAATATATTCAGTTTGCAACCTGATGGAGGTCAGTATAGATGGACTAATACAACAAGTCCCACACACAGCTAGAAGCCCAATATTTTTTCAGAGGTAGATGCAGAAAAAAATATATTCAGTTTGCAACCTGATGGAGGTCAGTATAGGTGGACTAATAGAACAAGTCCCACACACTGCTAGAAGGCCAAATATTTTTTCAGAGCTAGATGCAGAAAAAAATTAGATTCAGTTTGCAACCTGATGGAGGTCAGTATAGATGGACTAATAGAATGATGCTATGCCCAAAAGATTTTACTTCACTAGGTGCAGTAAAAAAATTGGTATTCTATACACAGGTGTCACGGGTGTGTTGCCACGAAGATCGTCACGAGTACACAGCCTGACTTCTCGCAGCTGACTTGTTGGTGCTTTGTGTTTCTCGGCAGTGAGGGAGTTAATTCTCTCTCTCTCTCTGGGCTAGATGAGGTCCAGCCTCGCCCAGCTGCAATCAATACTTCTGTAGTGAGACTCCTTCATATACCTGCTGGTCTGTTTGGGAGGTGTCGGTGAAAGCATTTCATTCAGACTGACAGAGCGGATCGTGGTGTTTGGAGTTGCTGAGATAAGTGTATTTGGTAGTGTTTTTTCCCTTTCCTCGCTTTATCATTTATCTCCTTTCCCGTTGGTTTTCCCTCTGTTGTAGTTGAGTAGTTGTTTGTATGCAAGGTGGTTTTGGTTTTTCCCTTGTACTGTCTCGTTCGTCTAAATACTGTGTTTGGGCATATTATTTCTTGTTCCCTTTGGTTGTGATCGGGGTCCTTCTCAGGACTAGATTACTGAGGTGCAGGGATCTTCAGGAGGTAGGGGTTACGCTGGCGGCCTGGACCTCTGTACCTTTAACAGTACCTCCAGGTTGAGGGATTAGTCAGGGCCCCAGCTTAGGGTCAGCTTAGACCCCCTACCTCCAGTATACAGAGACAGCATGACAACAGGTGGTATATCTTGCAACACAGATAGGCTACTCCACTGACTAACACACTCTGCAATAGGCCAAAAAGGATTAGCTTTGCTAGATTCAGCCAAATGCTGTGAAAAAAACTTGCACAGCACTGGCACAGACCTGCCTGGCAAAAACTGATAGGAACTGATGTAACCTAGTCCTGAAAAGGACTCCAATTACAATTAGTCTTTACTCCCACAACCTATCTAATTAAGAGCACAGACCTGCCTGATAAAAGTCATAGGAAATGCTGTAACCTAGTCCTTAAAAGGACTGCAATCACAACTATTCCCTACTCCCAAGCTATCTGTATATTTGTGCGAAAATTGGCTTGAAATTAACAAGGTATAGCGCACACAGCAACAGCGGTGCCGTCTAACACGCAGCTGCAGCAGTGAGAAAATGGTGGCGACGGGGAAAATGGCTTGGTCTTATAGGGCAAGGACATGTGACATACACTGCCAATGACACATGCCCTTGCTTGTGTGAAAAAAAGCACTTCGCTCCGTGTGTGCGCTGCTGATAGGCTGACAGATTGCACCTCCCCACTGTAAATGCGGGAAAGAGAAAAAAAAATGGAGATCTTCATTGTTCCTGCAGAGATCCATCCCCTGCCCCTCCCCCCACCCCGCTGTACACTCAAACTGCGTATTAACATTAATTTTCATCATTACTGAGAAAAAATCCAGTTATGATTTTGGTGCACGAACAGTTATCGAACATAACCTCGAACAGCCGAATTTTTCTCAAATTGTTCGTGTTCGCCGAACGGCTCGAACACCGCCCAAAACAGCTCGAATTTGAGATTGGCGAACAGTTCGAGTAGAACAACGCTCATCTCTATTTGCAACCTGATGGAGATGAGTATAGATGAACTAATAGACCAAGTCCCACACACTGCTAGAAGCCCAAATATTTTTTCAGAGCTAGATGCAGAAAAAAATTATATTCAGTTTGCAACCTGATGGAGGTCAGTATAGAAGGACTAATAGAACAAGTCCCACACACTGCTAGAAGCCCAAATATTTTTTCAGAGCTAGATGCAGAAAAAAATTATATTCAATTTGCAACCTGATGGAGGTCAGTATAGATGGACTAATAGAATGATGCTATGCCCAAAAGGTTTTACTTCACTAGGTGCAGTAAAAAATTGGTATTCTATACACAGATGGTTTAGCTTGCAACACAGATAGGCTACTCCACTGACTAACACACTCTGCAATAGGCCAAAAAGGATTAGCTTTGCTAGATTTAGCCAAATGCTGTGAAAAAACTTGCACAGCACTGGCACAGACCTGCCTGGCAAAAAGTGATAGGAACTGATGTAACTTAGTCCTGAAAAGGACTGCAATTACAATTAGTCTTTACTCCCACAATCTATCTATTTAAGAGCACAGACCTGCCTGATAAAAGTCGTAGGAAATGCTGTAACCTAGTCCTTAAAAGGACTGCAATCTCAACTTTTCCCTACTCCCAAGCTATCTGTAGATTTTTGCGAAAATTGGCTTGAAATTAACAAGGTATAGCGCACACAGCAACAGCGGTGCCGTCTAACACGCAGCTGCAGCAGTGAGAAAATGGTGGCGACGGGGAAAATGGCTGGGTCTTATAGGGCAAGTACATGTGACATACACTGCCAATGACACATGCCCTTGCTTTTGTGAAAAAAAGCACTTCGCTCCGTGTGTGCGCTGCTGATAGGCTGACAGATTGCACCTCCCCACTGTAAATGCGGGAAAGAGAAAAAAAAATGGAGATCTTCATTATTCCTGCAGAGATCCATCCCCTGCCCCTCCCCCCGCCACGCTGTACACTCAAACTGCGTATTAACATTAATTTTCAGCATTACTGAGAAAAAATCCAGTTATGATTTTGGGGCACAAACAGTTATCGAACATAACCTCGAACAGCCGAATTTTTTTCAAATCGTTCATGTTCGCCGAACGTCTCGAACACCGCTCAAAGCAGCTCGAATTTGAGATTGGCGAACAGTTTGAGTCGAACACCGCTCATCTCTACTCAGAAGTTAAACTTGCAATGGACCCTCTTGTGCTGTATCATGAACTGCAGTTTGTCACATACCCTGCCTGCCTTGGTTTTTAAGCAAATAACCAGTATTAAGATTAAAAAAAAATTTGCCCTGGCCTCTTGATATCTGGGGCTATGTCTAGAAATATCTGTAAGAACAGCAGCAGCCAGAACGTGCTATGGACCCTCTTGCACTATATGCACTGCAGTCTGCCAAATACACTGCCTGTCTGCCTAACTCTTGCTATGACCTTCACCACTGAAAATATGCAGCTGGATTAGTCCTCAGAAGGACTGTTAGTTCAGTTGGATATATAGATATATGTTGTGGAATACCTATACTAACTCTAAACAAGCAAATCTCTCCCTGACTCAGCAGCAGCTCTCCCTACTCTGCCTGATTCCGAGGTAGACTGTGACGAGCATAGTGGTGCAAGGTCTTATATAGACCTGATGATGCTGTGCGGCCTGCCAATTACTGTAATGCCCACAACCAACATGGCTGCGGCATTACAGTGCATGGAAAGCAATCTCTGTCGAGCATCGAGCTTGCCGTGGACCGTGATGCTTGGGCGAGTACCGAGCACGTTCACTCATCACTAATACTTACCATTACATCGTTAGCAAAATAGCCCAAGTCCTGATACTATGGTGGGAGTAGGGGCTGTTCCTTCCCACAGGCACAGTTAAACCAACTCCTAGCAAACATTATATAAAAGGAGACACCGGAGTTATGATGACTAAAACAAACATTTTTTATTTATTAAATACAAAAAATTTCATGCAGACAAACAAACACCAGCAACTGACGGCATCAAAGTGCAACCAAATCCTCCACAGCCCAAAAAGGGACAGAACCCTAATAAGAAGTATCAAAATAAGCTGCAAAAAATGTAAATATAAAGTGCAGCACACTTATACAGGGCATAGGAATAATCACCATCATATAACAAATGCCAGTATAAGTGTATCAGGAGCATCCATCAGCAATTTACATAAACAGGCTAGTTAGTCCAATGATGGTCTTACCAATAATGAGTGGCCGTGGGCCGTAGTAAGAAGAGGCAGCACAATGGGCGTGGTGGTGGTCCAGAAATTCTGATTACATTTCTGAAACCAGAGCCTCAAAATACATAAAGGCAATACATTTTAAAACAGGAAACAAAAAAAGTTAAAATTTGTTGACCAGTGTAATCGGAACACAGTTGTGCAAGGGCTCCCTCTAGTGGTAGTTCGAGAGAAGCAGGCTGAGAGAGGCTATTAGTAACTCAGCAGTTTTTTTTCCATAACTCTGCTATAACACAAGAAAGCTCATGTTTAGAGGATTCAAAGTTCTCTCTAACTTTCCA
This sequence comes from Phyllobates terribilis, assembly GCF_046119375.1. Classification (NCBI taxonomy): domain Eukaryota; kingdom Metazoa; phylum Chordata; class Amphibia; order Anura; family Dendrobatidae; genus Phyllobates; species Phyllobates terribilis. Next base: position 27,395,276 of record NW_027362767.1, on the reverse strand, counting down.
TGTAGGTTTTGTAGGACGTTTAGCCTTCTCACTGGATGGTGGATCAAGCTCTCTAACTTTCCATGTAGGTTTTGTAGGACGTTTAGCCTTCTCACTGGATGGTGGATCAAGCTCTCTAACTTTCCATGTAGGTTTTGTAGGACGTTTAGCCTTCTCACTGGATGGTGGATCAAGCTCTCTAACTTTCCATGTAGGTTTTGTAGGAAGTTTAGCCTTCCCACTGGATGGTGGATCAAGCTCTCTAACTTTCCATGTAGGTTTTGTAGGACGTTTAGCCTTCTCACTGGATGGTGGATCAAGCTCTCTAACTTTCCATGTAGGTTTTGTAGGACGTTTAGCCTTCTCACTGGATGGTGGATCAAGCTCTATACATTATTCATCTAACAATGGAACTGGTAGAGAGCGTGCAGTCTTCCCCTCCGCCATAGTAATTCATAGGGAGAAGGAACACTGTATGGTCTCTTATGTGCTGAGAGCAGATGCTCTGCTGTATGTTCTGTAGCTTTATAGAAGTTGTGTCTGGCTTTACAGATGAATCTGGGAAGGTCTTTTTACTATTCTGACTCCATAGCTGAGTTGCAACTATAGGGAGCTGTGAGACACCATTTCTAGGCTGTCTCTTTTTCACCTTACTCACGAGAGCGATATCCTCAGATAGTTTAACATGACTGCAGGATGGCACGTTGGTGAAGATTCAGAAGAAGATTTATATTTCTTGAAGAATACTTGTTGAAGTGCATGCAGCAGCAGGTAACAGGACCTTTTTTAGATACAGGGTGTAAGCACATCAGCTTCTATATTGGTTAAGATGGAGAATAAGGAAAGAACATGGGGAAGAAGCGAGGGGTTAGTTACATCACAGCCACATCAGAGGGAGACAGGGAGAGAGAAAGGACAAACTTCTAAGGAAAGCAAACATTATTGCAATGCAATGAAACAGCAATATATAGCAACTGAATGAAGTGCAATACAGTCATGATTCCCAAATCATGGGGCATGACAATCACCGAGCTCAGTGGCTTGAGACGTCTACATCAGATGCTGAGTTCAGTGATTGACTACAGCGCTGCAGACACAACTTCACAGCTACAGCCAATCAGCAAAGATAAAGAGAGTAAAACCTCAGTTTTTTTGTATTTTTTTTATACCCTTGAGCTTATGCAGTAATTTTTGAAATTGAACAACCCTTTTAGTGATTTACTTTTATTAACTTCTGGGGGCGTGGGGAGGTGGTCATTTTTTTTACTATTTCATTTTTGCTATAAACATTATAGATATATTAATTTATTCTGATTATAAAAATACCAGTTATTTTTTTAAAAGGTAAATGTGATTTTAGCTAAAGCATATACGCTTTTTAATGTCTGACTATCACTAAAAATGTCACACATATACACATTCACATAAATGCAGACATATACACTGTACTTCATTATATAGTGTATATAAGAGCATTTGTGTATATGCTCAGTTTTTCTCTCCTCTTCTGATGGGTGGTGAGGGGCAGAGCTTAAACCGGGTATCCAGTGTATGTGCTGCAGACTGAGAAGAGAGAGAGTGTCGGAGTCAGGGCCCACCGGGGGGATCCACCGATTTCTTGGTGGGCCAGTCTGAGCCTGCTTATAATATCCTCCATGCTTCTGAGCATGCGCTACATAGTGACAGAATAGCAGGAAACCCTCATGTCTGGGTTTAGGATACATGAGAGATATTATAGCATCTAGTCCGCTCCTACTAGCTAAGAGACAGCTGAAAACTTTGGATAGAGCCTGGGAAACCAGTAAGAGGTGCAGGACACAAGTGATTTAATGACCAGAGGTAGTGTTATTCCTTATTCACACATGACAGCTTATTCTGAACAGTCACCTAAAGCAGAAGACACTGTTTAAGGATTTTGTAATTTTTCCACCCCACAGTTTTGGTCAGAGCTGGCCTGCAGCGTAACCTGATTTTCTTGCATCACTGTTTAATGAGTTTAATCAAGGATACAGGACAAAGGTTGCTGCAATCTAATTGGAAGAATTTCAGCATTGCACAAGTACAAGAGTAAATATACATATATATATATATATATATATATATATATATATATATATGTATATATAAATACAGGGAGAGGTGGCTTTATAACTAGAGATGAGCGTTGTTCTACTCGAACTGTTCGCCAATCTCAAATTCGAGCTGCTTTGGGCGGTGTTCGAGCCGTTCGGCGAACACGAACAATTTGAGAAAAATTCGGCTGTTCGAGGTTATGTTCGATAACTGTTCGTGCACCAAAATCATAACTGGATTTTTTCTCAGTAATGATGAAAATTAATGTTAATACGCAGTTTGAGTGTACAGCGGGGTGGGGGGAGGGGCAGGGGATGGATCTCTGCAGGAACAATGAAGATCTCCATTTTTTTTTCTCTTTCCCGCATTTGCAGTGGGGAGGTGCAATCTGTCAGCCTATCAGCAGCGCACACACGGAGCGAAGTGCTTTTTTTCACACAAGCAAGGGCATGTGTCATTGGCAGTGTATGTCACATGTCCTTGCCCTATAAGACCAAGCCATTTTCCCCGTCGCCACCATTTTCTCACTGCTGCAGCTGCGTGTTAGACGGCACCGCTGTTGCTGTGTGCGCTGTACCTTGTTAATTTCAAGCCAATTTTCGCACAAATATACAGATAGCTTGGGAGTAGGGAATAGTTGTGATTGCAGTCCTTTTAAGGACTAGGTTACAGCATTTCCTACGACTTTTATCAGGCAGGTCTGTGCTCTTAAATAGATAGATTGTGGGAGTAAAGACTAATTGTAATTGCAGTCCTTTTCAGGACTAAGTTACATCAGTTCCTATCACTTTTTGCCAGGCAGGTCTGTGCCAGTGCTGTGCAAGTTTTTTCACAGCATTTGGCTAAATCTAGCAAAGCTAATCCTTTTTGGCCTATTGCAGAGTGTGTTAGTCAGTGGAGTAGCCTATCTGTGTTGCAAGCTAAACCACCTGTGTATAGAATACCAATTTTTTACTGCACCTAGTGAAGTAAAACCTTTTGGGCATAGCATCATTCTATTAGTCCATCTATACTGACCTCCATCAGGTTGCAAATTGAATATAATTTTTTTCTGCATCTAGCTCTGAAAAAATATTTGGGCTTCTAGCAGTGTGTGGGACTTGTTCTATTAGTCCTTCTATACTGACCTCCATCAGGTTGCAAACTGAATATAATTTTTTTCTGCATCTAGCTCTGAAAAAATATTTGGGCTTCTAGCAGTGTGTGGGACTTGGTCTATTAGTTCATCTATACTCATCTCCATCAGGTTGCAAATAGAGATGAGCGTTGTTCTACTCGAACTGTTCGCCAATCTCAAATTCGAGCTGTTTTGGGCGGTGTTCGAGCCGTTCGGCGAACACGAACAATTTGAGAAAAATTCGGCTGTTCGAGGTTATGTTCGATAACTGTTCGTGCACCAAAATCATAACTGGATTTTTTCTCAGTAATGATGAAAATTAATGTTAATACGCAGTTTGAGTGTACAGCGGGGTGGGGGGAGGGGCAGGGGATGGATCTCTGCAGGAACAATGAAGATCTCCATTTTTTTTTCTCTTTCCCGCATTTACAGTGGGGAGGTGCAATCTGTCAGCCTATCAGCAGCGCACACACGGAGCGAAGTGCTTTTTTTCACACAAGCAAGGGCATGTGTCATTGGCAGTGTATGTCACATGTCCTTGCCCTATAAGACCAAGCCATTTTCCCCGTCGCCACCATTTTCTCACTGCTGCAGCTGCGTGTTAGACGGCACCGCTGTTGCTGTGTGCGCTATACCTTGTTAATTTCAAGCCAATTTTCGCACAAATATACAGATAGCTTGGGAGTAGGGAATAGTTGTGATTGCAGTCCTTTTAAGGACTAGTTTACAGCATTTCCTATGACTTTTATCAGGCAGGTCTGTGCTCTTAATTAGATAGGTTGTGGGAGTAAAGACTAATTGTAATTGGAGTCCTTTTCAGGACTAGGTTACATCAGTTCCTATCAGTTTTTGCCAGGCAGGTCTGTGCCAGTGCTGTGCAAGTTTTTTTCACAGCATTTGGCTGAATCTAGCAAAGCTAATCCTTTTTGGCCTATTGCAGAGTGTGTTAGTCAGTGGAGTAGCCTATCTGTGTTGCAAGATATACCACCTGTGTATAGAATACCAATTTTTTTACTGCACCTAGTGAAGTAAAATCTTTTGGGCATAGCATCATTCTATTCGTCCATCTATACTGACCTCCATCAGGTTGCAAATTGAATATAATTTTTTTCTGCATCTAGCTCTGAAAAAATATTGGGCTTCTAGCTGTGTGTGGGACTTGTTCTATTAATCCATCTATACAGACCTCCATCAGGTTGCAAACTGAATATATTTTTTTCTGCATCTAGCTCTGAAAAAATATTGGGCTTCTAGCTGTGTGTGGGACTTGTACTATTAATCCATCTATACAGACCTCCATCAGGTTGCAAACTGAATATATTTTTTTCTGCATCTACCTCTGAAAAAATATTGGGCTTCTAGCTGTGTGTGGGACTTGTTCTATTAATCCATCTATACAGACCTCCATCAGGTTGCAAACTGAATATATTTTTTTCTGCATCTACCTCTGAAAAAATATTGGGCTTCTAGCTGTGTGTGGGACTTGTTCTATTAATCCATCTATACAGACCTCCATCAGGTTGCAAACTGAATATATTTTTTTCTGCATCTACCTCTGAAAAAATATTGGGCTTCTAGCTGTGTGTGGGACTTGTTCTATTAATCCATCTATACAGACCTCCATCAGGTTGCAAACTGAATATATTTTTTTCTGCATCTACCTCTGAAAAAATATTGGGCTTCTAGCTGTGTGTGGGACTTGTTCTATTAATCCATCTATACAGACCTCCATCAGGTTGCAAACTGAATATATTTTTTTCTGCATCTACCTCTGAAAAAATATTGGGCTTCTAGCTGTGTGTGGGATTGTTGTATTAGTCCATCTATACTGACCTCCATCAGGTTGCAAACTGGATATATTTTTTTCTGCATCTACCTCTGAAAAAATATTGGGCTTCTAGCTGTGTGTGGGACTTGTTCTATTAATCCATCTATACAGACCTCCATCAGGTTGCAAACTGAATATATTTTTTTCTGCATCTACCGCTGAAAAAATATTGGGCTTCTAGCTGTGTGTGGGACTTGTTCTATTAATCCATCTATACCGACCTCCATCAGGTTGCAAACTGAATATATTTTTTTCTGCATCTACCTCTGAAAAAATATTGGGCTTCTAGCTGTGTGTGGGACTTGTTCTATTATTCCATCTATACAGACCTCCATCAGGTTGCAAACTGAATATATTTTTTTCTGCATCTACCTCTGAAAAAATATTGGGCTTCTAGCTGTGTGTGGGACTTGTTGTATTAGTCCATCTATACTGACCTCCATCAGGTTGCAAACTGAATATATTTTTTTCTGCATCTACCTCTGAAAAAATATTGGGCTTCTAGCTGTGTGTGGGACTTGTTGTATTAGTCCATCTATACTGACCTCCATCAGGTTGTAAACTGAATATATTTTTTTCTGCATCTACCTCTGAAAAAATATTGGGCTTCTAGCTGTGTGTGGGGCTTGTTCTATTAATCAATCTATACAGACCTCCATCAGGTTGCAAACTGAATATATTTTTTTCTGCATCTACCTCTGAAAAAATATTGGGCTTCTAGCTGTGTGTGGGACTTGTTCTATTAATCCATCTATACAGACCTCCATCAGGTTGCAAACTGAATATATTTTTTTCTGCATCTACCTCTGAAAAAATATTGGGCTTCTAGCTGTGTGTGGGACTTGTTCTATTAATCCATCTATACAGACCTTCATCAGGTTGCAAACTGAATATATTTTTTTCTGCATCTACCTCTGAAAAAATATTGGGCTTCTAGCTGTGTGTGGGACTTGTTCTATTAATCCATCTATACAGACCTCCATCAGGTTGCAAACTGAATATATTTTTTTCTGCATCTACCTCTGAAAAAATATTGGGCTTCTAGCTGTGTGTGGGACTTGTTGTATTAGTCCATCTATACTGACCTCCATCAGGTTGCAAACTGAATATATTTTTTTCTGCATCTACCTCTGAAAAAATATTGGGCTTCTAGCTGTGTGTGGGACTTGTTCTATTAATCCATCTATACAGACCTCCATCAGGTTGCAAATTGAATATAATTTTTTTCTGCATCTAACCCAGCCAATAGTTTTGGCCTAATACCACAGTTTGGCCACTCAGCTCTGCTCGTTTCCCATCCATTGTTTTTTGTGCAAACAACTCCAGAGTTGTGAATTAGTTAACCACCAAAATGAGTGGAAAAAGGCCTGCTGCTGGTGGAAAGGGGAATAGGCATGTTGGGAAGGGGAAAAAAGGTTGTGTCCGTGGTGTAGGTGTTAAACCAACAGTAACATCTGCAGAAGAAAGACCATCTTCCAGCCAAACTAAAATGTCTACTTCTTTTAGCGGACAATGTGATAAGATCCCTTTCTTACGGCCACGCCAATCGCTACAAATTCCAGATGAGGCACAAAAACAGCAGGTGCTTCAATGGATATCAAGTACTCCTTTAAGTGGGCTCTCCTCCACATCAACTTCAACATCACAAATACTCCAGTCCTCAAAGGTGTCACCCCAATCGCACTTGCTTCCTCACAGCTCCCAAATCTCCAGCTGCCCGTCTGAGTATGAGGTAGAACAGATGGTTGAGTCTGCAGAGCTGTTTACTCATACTATAGCCTGGGAATCAGAGGTCGACTCCAGCGCTTCTGTGAATCCAGACGAGGAAATGATCTGCACTGATGCCCAGAATCTTTATGAGTCGGATCTAGGACCAGACGCAGAAGGTTCTGACCATAATGTAGACCCTCATTCCCAAACTGTAACTCCTGTTGGTGGAGACAATGAGGAAGACGATGATAAGACTCAAATACCTGATTGGAGCGACAACTTTAGTTTTTTGTCAGGGCAGGAACAGGTTGGCTCTGAGGACGACGGGTGTGATAACGCACAGGGTGATGATGATGAGGTTGGAGATCCCACTTACTGTCAACCCACAGTCAGCCAAGAGATGAGGTCAGCAGAGGAGGTGGAGGAAGATGCTAGTGACGACGAGGTCAGGTTGTGCCTTCCTGGACAGAGACGTAGTACTGGAAGCACGTCAACAACTGCATCCTCAAACACAACTCTGCCTCTCACCACAAGTCGTGGTGGCTCTTCAGGTCGCATGGGTGCTAAGCCTTGCATAGCCTGGGCATTTTTTCAGATCGATAAAGATGACCCAACTCGTGTTATCTGTAACATTTGTCAGCAAAAGCTAAGTAGAGGCCAAAAAATACATAGTTTGAGTACTTCATGCATGAACCGGCACATGGACATGAAGCATAAGTTGCAGTGGGAAGCTCAGTGTGCTACAATGCGGCCTAGCCGGCCGGGCCAACCACCGTCTGCCATGTCTTGTGCATCCGCGGCCTCTTCATCCTCTGTGACTGGGGGGACAGCAGTCACACCTGTTTTGGGGCGCAGACCTGCCACCTCTTTACTAGTGTTGAGCCACCCCCGTAGTGTTCGAGTTCGGTTCGGTTCGTCGAACACCCGTGTGTTCGCCGAACTGTTCGTCGAACTGTTCGTCGAACACCTTCGAACACCGTTAAAAACAATGGCAGGCAAAGAAAAACACATAGAAACACATAGAAAACACCTTCAAAGGTGTCCAAAAGCTGACAAACTGCTCAGAAGACATAACTAACACATGGAAAAGTGACAAGTACATATAGTCATGCGAAAATAAAAGAGGTGGAGGAGTAAAAGGAGGGGGAGACACAGATATAGGCATGTCATGCCCTTCTAAAATCCAAAAAGTGAGAAGCCGACACGGCCAGTCCGCTCCTGCCCGTGCCACCTCCGTGTCGCCGGGTTTGTGCCAGAGCCGCAGTGAACCCTGACGGCCAGCCCCCCTCTCCCAATACTGGTGCCTGTCCGCTGGTGGGTCGAGCGAGCCCCCCTGTGGTGGAGGCAGCTCTAAGCTTTTTAATTTAAATTGTCTCTCTAATTTGAATGAATACACTTTAAATCCATTTACAAGGATCTATTGGAGGGCAAGTCTCATGCCAGCAGCCGCGTAATTCCAGCTCCAGTAGCGTCCACTAAAGCTGCTGCAGTTAAAAAGCTTTTATAAGGATCGAGCTCGGCTGTCCACCGCAAGGCATCCTAATGCCAGTCCCAGCCCCTATGCCTTGGGGTGCCTCCTGATGCTCTTCACTAATATCCCATGGTCCCGAATCATTTCCTTTGAAAAAATTAAGTGTCTAAACTACAGGTGGTGTAGCTTGCTTAACAGCCGGGATAATCCGCTGACTAGCAGACACTGCTACTAGGCACAAAGTATTTCCTGGGCTAGATGCAGTTAAAAATTTGTAATTAGATACTCTCGTTGGATGCTGAGAAAGCATTCCATAGAGTCTCCTGGCACGCCATATATGATTCTCTTAAAAAGCTTGGGGTAGGGGTCTAGGGGACCCTTTTATAGCCAAAATCACGGCCCTGTATCGCAATACGTCACCTAGGCTGAAGATAAATGGAACTGTAGCACCCTGAGGGCTCGGTTGCTACAGACGTATTGCACCTCACCCAGAGGTGTGATATCTCACTCTCAGGTAAGGATGGAGTGTGGATCAGGACCCGACACCTGCATGCATTACACCACATTGCCGTGGGGCAGGGCGACCAATATGCCCCTGAGATGGGCACGACAGTCCCTGTCCCTGGCTGGAGTGGGGGGAGGGAACACTGAGGAAGGGGAACCCTGTAGTGCAGGAGCAGGGAGGAAGCAGTTCCTGGGAGCATTGAGAAGGGAGTATAAAAGGTGGGCACCATCTTAGTTCAGTGCAGAGAAGTCTGAGCAGAAGTGGCAGGGAGCAGGGGCTCTGCATGAGCTCTGCTCCGGAGGCGGGCCTAGTAACAGAGGCCCAGGCCTGGAAGAGGGAGAAGGAAGGAAGAGGAGCGGAGAAGGCTCCAGGAACGAGGAATGAAGGGATCCCAGGGGTGCGGACGGGCGAGTCGCCACCGCATGCCCGAATCCACCTGCGTGGAGGGGTCAGGCCAAAGGGGGAGACCGGTCCCCGAACTAGTGGAGGCAGGAAACGACCCTCAGCTAGAAACCGGAGGCTCTGACATTTTATGTGGCGCAGCCCCTCGCTACACCCGCTAGGAAGGCACCACATAGGGTCAGGGAAACTGGCGCCAAGTTTACCAAGAGGAGGCCCGAGGCAGCCGGACAGAAGTGTTGGTAAGAAAGGCCAGACAAAGGACACACAAAGGGGGTCCTGTGAAGTGCTCCAAAGTTATCTGGGAGTTGTCTGAGCCCCTCACCTGGTGAGCACAGTACGACGTGGGCAGCCGTTACCTGCAGACGTGGTCTGGATAATAAGAACTGTGAGTAAAGGCCCTGGACTGCATCACTGACTCCGTGTCGTTACTGCTGCTGCCCTGCACCATCACCCCCATCCTCCGCATACACTGCCCTGAGGCTATACTCCTCCCGTGGGGAGTTATGCTACGCTCTGCTGCACCCACAACACCAGCCTCAGCGGTCTGCCCTGGAGCGGCGGTTCACTCTGACCGCAATCCACGGGTGGCGTAGTCGGACATTTAAACATCAAAACCACATAAATAGTTCCGCCACTGGTTTGAACGCCCTGAGCCACGGAACCGGGTTGCCGCCACGGAGACTACAACCACCAGCATCCACCAAAAAGGGTCCGGCTCCGGGTGTTCCAAGGCCCAGGGGGCGCGTCAGAACATTTTCATCACCTTTCACAATCACCAATGGGACAAGGCAGGGATGTTCTCTGTCCCCTCTCTTATACATCCTAGTGACGGAGCACCTGCTCTCATCAATTTGCCATAACCCCAATATTAGGTGGATTGAGGTGGGAGGCACCGAGTACAAGTGCTCTCTATTTGCTGATGATGTCCTAGTATATATCACTCAATCACATATATCCATCCCTGCTGTTATGGCTGAAATAGACCACTTTGTTACATGGTAAAATTTTAAAATCAATGCAGCGAAGTCTGAGGCCCTCGATGTCTCCCTCCCCAAATCCATATAGGATTCCATCCAGTCCAACTTTCCCTTTGCCTGTCCCTCACAGGGTATCAAATACTTAGGAATTCCTATTCATAGAGACCTCTCCCATCTATGTTATCTTAATTTTGGGCCCTTTATTGAACAACTCCATACAGACCACGGTTGGCAAGTTAGAACTGTAAGATTCACTACGTGAACCGCTGGTGTTTTGTGGAAAAGCACATGTACACTGCGTTCCAAATTATTATGCAAAAAGTGTTTAGGAGTGATAAGGGAAGAATTTGTTTGTTTGTCAGTTAAACTCATTGATGGTGATGTGTGTCAGGGCTCTTTATATCACTGTATGCAATTGCAGACACCTGTGCTAATTAGTTTGGCAGGTGTGTCCAATGAAAGGCAAGACTACTTAAGAAGGCTCTCTCACATTATTAAGCAGCCTACATTTTCTGCCAAAATGGGAAAGAAAAAGGATGTGTCGGCTGCTGAGAAGCAACAAATTGTGGAGTGTTTAGGTCAAGGCATGACTACAATCAACATTGTGCGATGATCAGGATGAAGTGTCTTGGCAATCAAGAAGTATGTAGCTGATTCACAGTACACACGTGTGCGTGCTGATAAGGGCAAATTGAGGACTCTTTCCTACAGGCAATTACGTCAGGTTGAAAGAGCAGCGGCCAAAAAGCCTTGTCATAGCAGTAGACAAGTTTTTGAAGCTGCTTGTGCCTCCAACGTCCCCCGAACAACAAGATGCAGGGTCCTTCAGAGGTTTGCAGCTGTGCATACGCCATCCTGTCGACCTCCTCTATCCACTTCACACAAGCAGAAACAGCTCCAGTGGGCCAAACATTACATGAAGACTGATTTCAAAACAGTTTTGTTCACGGATGAGTGCCGTGCAGCGCTCGATGGTCCAGATGGATGGAGTGGAGGATGGCTGGTTGATGGACACCCCACGCAAACACGGCTACAGCGCCAACAAGGAGGAGGTGGAGTAATGTTTTGGGCTGGAATCATGGGGAGAGAGATTGTCGGCCCCTTTAGGATCCCTGAAGGCGCTAAAGATGAACTCCATAATGTATGTGGATTTTCTCAAACAGCACTTCCTGCCATGGTTCAAGAAGAAGAACCGTGTATTTCACAGCAAGATCATTTTTCTGCATGATAATGCACCATCTCATGCTGCACATAAAACATCTGCATCTCTGGCTGATATGGGCATAAAAGGGGACAAACTTATGGTGTGACCCCCATGCTCCCCTGACCTCTACCCCATTCAGAACCTTTGGAGCATCATTAAAAGGAGTGTCTATGATGGCGGGAGGCAGTTCACATCTAAGCAACAGCTCTGGGAGGGTATTCTGTCCTCATGCAAAACAATTGAAGCAGAAACCATCCAAAACCTGACAAATTCAATGGATGAGAGAGTTCAGAAGCTCCTTTCGAACAAGGGGTCCTATGTGAAAATGTAACATCACCTAGAATAAAGTTTTGAGTTGAAAACTGTTTGATTTCAGTTTCTAACAACCTGCTAATGCTTATAATTTCAAAAATGACCATTTTTTTGGTCTTTATTAAAATGAAAAGGTTGATCGAAAAGTTTGGGGGATCTAAGAGTGTGGCAACCCAGTAGTCATGATTACTTCGAATTCTGACAATATGAGGGTCATGCTGCAGGTAGTGCAGCAAGAAGGCACTTATGTGTCTTGCGCATCTCGGAGCCCCAAAATTATTTTCCGGGCTAGATGCAGCTAAAAATTATTTTAAATTTTATATCTGGTGAAGCTTTAGTATAGATGGCCTAATAGGATCAGTGCTGCACACTGCTACAAAGCCCAAATTATTTTCCAGTCAAGATACAGATAAACATGATTAGTAATTTGAAAGCTTAAAACGGTTGGTAGGGTGATTTTAACCAATCATCAAGCTTTTACTCTCCCCAGGATGACACAGGGGTAGAAAAGTCGTTTCGGATCCATGATTTGTTCATCTTTATGAACGTGAGTCTGTATACATTATCAGTGGAGAGCCGCGTGCGCTTATCTGTCAGCACACCACCAGCAGCGCTGAACACACCTTCAGACAGAACGCTGGCTGCGGGGCATGACAAGATCTCCAAGGCGTAAGTGGCTAGCTCCGGCCATTTATCCAGATTGGAAGCCCAAAAAGAGCAAGGGTCCAGTGACACAGTCGTGGCTTCAATGTTTACTTGGAGATACTCCTGTACCATCGTCTCTAGGCGTTGACTATGTGTCAGACTTCTTGTCTCCTGTGGCCTTGCAAAGGATGGGCTAAAAAAGTGGTGAAATGATTCCGCAAAATTGATGTTACCAGCAGATACTGTGGTTCTGTTACGGTTTGAGTGCTGAACACTTGACGGTCCCACGGTTGGCAAGTTGGAACTGTGAGATTCACTACGTGCACCACTGGTATTTTGTGGAAAAGCACATGTAAGATTCTGCAACAGTCTCTGCTGATACTCCTGCATGCGTGCATCCCTTTCTATGGCAGGAATAATTTCTGCAAATTTACTTTTGTACCGGGGATCTAACAGTGTGGCAACCCAGTAGTCAGGATTATTTCTAATTCTCACAATTCGAGGGTCATGTTGCAGGTAGTGCAGCAAGAAGGCACTCATGTGTGTTGCGCATCCAGGAGCACCAAGTCCCTGTTGTGTTGGTGGCGAGGTAACAATCATGCTTCCTTCCTCTGTCCTCTCCCCCCAACCTCGCACAACAGAAATGTGATCAAGGTCTCCCTCATCTGATGAGTCTTCCATCAGTTCGTCCTCCACTTCTTCCTGGGCTCCTGCACCTTCCTCACTAGTTTGGCTGCTACCATGCGCCCTGGTAAAACCATCTCCCCCACCCTCACATGCCTGCCGCCTTGGTGCTGCCGACCGTCTGGACCTTGCAGATGTTAGCCCTTCCGCATACAACTCCTCCTCCTCTACTTCCTCCACCTCCTCTTGTGCCACCACCTGACTCCGAATTCTGTTTAACATGTGCTCCAGCATGTAAATCACCGGAATAGTCATGCTGATAATGGCATCGTCAGCACTAAACATCTTCGTCGCCATTTCAAAACTGTGCAGAAGGGTGCATAGGTCCCTGATCTGAGACCACTCCTCCAGCGTGATTTGCCCCACCTCTGAATCTCGTTGGCCCAGAACGTATTGCACCAGGGCTTGTCGGTGCTGCCACAGTCGCTGCAACATGTGCAGAGTTGAATTCCACCGGGTAGGCACATCGCATTTTAGCCGGTGAAGTGACAGGCCCAACGACTTCTGTAGAGATGTAAGTCGCTGAGCTGCGGGATGTGAACGGCGGAAGTGAGCACACAGCGACCGTGCCCTCTGCAGAAGGCCATCTAGTCTGGGATAGTGGGCTAAAAATTGCTGGACAACCAGGTTCAACACGTGAGCCATACAAGGCACGTGTGTGACATTGCCCCGGCGAAGGGCCGCACCCAGGTTTGCAGCATTGTCGCACACGGCCTTCCCTGGTTTCAGGTCCAGTGGAGACAACCATTCATGAAATTGGTTCTCCAGAGCTGACCACAACTCCTCAGCTGTGTGACTCACATTTCCCAGACATTTCAATGTAAAAACCGCCTGATGACGTTGAGCCCTACTGCCAGCATAGTAAGGAGGTGTGCAGGATCCCTTCTGCGCAGTTAGAAAGCTTGTGGCATGACCAGACAGGCTTTGGGTGCAGGTGGAAGACCGAGAGGAGGTTGAGGAGGCAGAAGCAGTGGAGGAACTTTGACATAAAGAGGATTGACGCACAACTCGTGGGGACGGCAAGACTTGGACAGCAGCCCCTTGTCCTGCTGTCACCATAGTTACCCAGTGCCCAGTCAGCGACATGTAACGCCCCTGTCCATGCCTACTCGTCCAAGTGTCTGTGGTGAAATGCACCCTGTCACACACAGAGTTTCTCAAAGAAGCGGTGATGTTGTGTGCGACATGCTGGTGGAGCGCAGGCACACCTTTCTTTGAGAAGTAGTGCCGACTGGGCATCTGGTACTGGGGCACTGCGACGGACATAAGGTCTCGAAAATCCTGTGTGTCCACCAGGCGGAAAGGCAGCATTTCTGTAGCCAAGAGCTTGCAGATGGTGAAATTCAACCTCTTAGCTTTCTCATGGCTAGGAGGAAATGGTCTTTTACTTGTCCACATCTGAGGGACCGAGGGCTGGCTATTGTGCTTAGACGGGGTTGATAAGGGTGTCCCCGGCAAACTGCCGGTCTGTGAGGAAGATGCAGGCGGACATGTTAGGTTGCCTTGATCCAAAGGTGGTGCTATCGATGTCGGACAGCGCTCAACACCAGCTGGTGTTCCCACCTCCAAAGAAAATGATGACCTGCCAATCACGCTGGCTGTTGCGGGTAAAGAGGTGGCAGGTCTGCGCCCCAAAACAGGTGTGACTGCTGTCCCCCCAGTCACAGAGGATGAAGAGGCCGCGGATGCACAAGATATGGCAGACGGTGGTTGGCCCGGCCGGCTAGGCCGCATTGTAGCACACTGAGCTTCCCACTGCAACTTATGCTTCATGTCCATGTGCCGGTTCATGCATGAAGTACTCAAACTATGTATTTTTTGGCCTCTACTTAGCTTTTGCTGACAAATGTTACAGATAACACGAGTTGGGTCATCTTTATCGATCTGAAAAAATGCCCAGGCTATGCAAGACTTAGCACCCATGCGACCTGAAGAGCCACCACGACTTGTGGTGAGAGGCAGAGTTGTGTTTGAGGATGCAGTTGTTGACGTGCTTCCAGTACTACGTCTCTGTCCAGGAAGGCACAACCTGACCTCGTCGTCACTAGCATCTTCCTCCACCTCCTCTGCTGACCTCATCTCTTGGCTGACTGTGGGTTGACAGTAAGTGGGATCTCCAACCTCATCATCATCACCCTGTGTTATCACACCCGTCGTCCTCAGAGCCAACCTGTTCCTGCCCTGACAAAAAACTAAAGTTGTCGCTCCAATCAGGTATTTGAGTCTTATCATCGTCTTCCTCATTGTCTCCACCAACAGGAGTTACAGTTTGGGAATGAGGGTCTACATTATGGTCAGAACCTTCTGCGTCTGGTCCTGGATCCGACTCATAAAGATTCTGGGCATCAGTGCAGATCATTTCCTCGTCTGGATTCACAGAAGCGCTGGAGTCGACCTCTGATTCCCAGGCTATAGTATGAGTAAACAGCTCTGCAGACTCAACCATCTGTTCTACATCACACTCAGACGGGCAGCTGGAGATTTGGGAGCTGTGAGGAAGCAAGTGCGATTTGGGTGACACCTTTGAGGACTGGAGTATTTGTGATGTTGAAGTTGATGTGGAGGAGAGCCCACTTAAAGGAGCACTTGATATCCGTTGAAGCACCTGCTGTTTTTGTGCCTCATCTGGAATTTGTAGCGATTGGCGTGGCCGTAAGAAAGGGATCTTATCACATTGTCCGCTAAAAGAAGTAGACATTTTAGTTTGGCTGGAAGATGGTCTTTCTTCTGCAGATGTTACTGTTGCTTTAACACCTACCCCACGGACACAACCTTTTTTCCCCTTCCCAACACGCCTATTCCCCTTTCCACCAGCAGCAGGCCTTTTTCCACTCATTTTGGTGGTTAACTAATTCACAACTCTGGAGTTGTTTGCACAAAAAAACAATGGATGGTAACCGAGCAGAGCTGAGTGGCCAAACTGTGGTATTAGGCCAAAACTATTGGCTGGGTTAGATGCAGAAAAAAATTATATTCAATTTGCAACCTGATGGAGGTCAGTATAGATGGACTAATACAACAAGTCCCACACACAGCTAGAAGCCCAATATTTTTTAGAGGTAGATGCAGAAAAAAATATATTCAGTTTGCAACGTGATGGAGGTCAGTATAGATGGACTAATACAACAAGTCCCACACACAGCTAGAAGCCCAATATTTTTTCAGAGGTAGATGCAGAAAAAAATATATTCAGTTTGCAACCTGATGGAGGTCAGTATAGATGGATTAATAGAACAAGACCCACACACAGCTAGAAGCCCAATATTTTTTCAGAGCTAGATGCAGAAAAAAAATAGATTCAGTTTGCAACCTGATGGAGGTCAGTATAGATGGATTAATAGAACAAGACCCACACACAGCTAGAAGCCCAATATTTTTTCAGAGGTAGATGCAGAAAAAAATTAGATTCAGTTTGCAACCTGATGGAGGTCAGTATAGATGGATTAATAGAACAAGACCCACACACAGCTAGAAGCCCAATATTTTTTTCAGAGGTAGATGCAGAAAAAAATATATTCAGTTTGCAACCTGATGGAGGTCAGTATAGATGGACTAATACAACAAGTCCCACACACAGCTAGAAGCCCAATATTTTTTCAGAGCTAGATGCAGAAAAAAATTATATTCAGTTTGCAACCTGATGGAGGTCAGTATAGATGGATTAATAGAACAAGACCCACACACAGCTAGAAGCCCAATATTTTTTCAGAGCTAGATGCAGAAAAAAATTATATTCAGTTTGCAACCTGATGGAGGTCAGTATAGATGGATTAATAGAACAAGACCCACACACAGCTAGAAGCCCAATATTTTTTCAGAGCTAGATGCAGAAAAAAATTATATTCAGTTTGCAACCTGATGGAGGTCAGTATAGATGGATTAATAGAACAAGACCCACACACATCTAGAAGCCCAATATTTTTTCATAGCTAGATGCAGAATAAAATTATATTCAGTTTGCAACCTGATGGAGGTCAGTATAGATGGATTAATAGAACAAAACCCACACACAGCTAGAAGCCCAATATTTTTTCAGAGGTAGATGCAGAAAAAAATATATTCAGTTTGCAACCTGATGGAAGTCAGTATAGATGGACTAATACAACAAGTCCCACACACAGCTAGAAGCCCAATATTTTTTCAGAGGTAGATGCAGAAAAAAATATATTCAGTTTGCAACCTGATGGAGGTCAGTATAGGTGGACTAATAGAACAAGTCCCACACACTGCTAGAAGGCCAAATATTTTTTCAGAGCTAGATGCAGAAAAATTTTTTATTCAGTTTGCAACCTGATGGAGGTCAGTATAGATGGATTAATAGAACAAGACCCACACACAGCTAGAAGCCCAATATTTTTTCAGAGCTAGATGCAGAAAAAAATTATATTCAGTTTGCAACCTGATGGAGGTCAGTATAGATGGATTAATAGAACAAGACCCACACACAGCTAGAAGCCCAATATTTTTTCAGAGCTAGATGCAGAAAAAAATTATATTCAGTTTGCAACCTGATGGAGGTCAGTATAGATGGATTAATAGAACAAGACCCACACACAGCTAGAAGCCCAATATTTTTTCAGAGCTAGATGCAGAAAAAAATTATATTCAGTTTGCAACCTGATGGAGGTCAGTATAGATGGACTAATAGAATGATGCTATGCCCAAAAGATTTTACTTCACTAGGTGCAGTAAAAAAATTGGTATTCTATACACAGGTGGTATATCTTGCAACACAGATAGGCTACTCCACTGACTAACACACTCTGCAATAGGCCAAAAAGGATTAGCTTTGCTAGATTCAGCCAAATGCTGTGAAAAAAACTTGAACAGCACTGGCACAGACCTGCCTGGCAAAAACTGATAGGAACTGATGTAACCTAGTCCTGAAAAGGACTCCAATTACAATTAGTCTTTACTAGAGATGAGCGGTGTTCGACTAGAACTGTTCGCCAATCTCAAATTCGAGCTGTTTTGGGCGGTGTTCGAGTTGTTCGACGAACCCGAACGATTTGCAAAAAATTCGGCTGTTCGAGGTTATGTTCGATAACTGTTCGTGCACCAAAAGCGTGTCCTGCATGTCTGGCGCTATTTAGAGCACCAATCATGCAGGGATTGTCTGCCACTCACTGTAATGCCACAGCCATGGTGGTTGTGGCATTACAGTGATTGCCCAAATCGATGGGAACAGTGCCAACAGTGAAACATGAAAAGCCGGCAATTCAGCAGCGGCATACACCTGTACCCGACAATTTAGAACCGAAAGAATAGAGCTTCACACATAGATTAGATAGATATAAACATGTCAGCCACATATATACGAAGTACAGTGAAAGTGCTGCTTACTGTACTTGTCATTTAGCGTAAAGGATTTATCAAAAAAAATAATAGTGTTTTCATGCACTGTCTCTTTAAAAAAGCCGGCCGGCAATTCAGCAGCGGTACCCGACAATTTAGAATAGAAAGAATAGAGAATCACACATAGATTAGATAGATAGAAACATGTCAGTCACATATATATGAAGTACAGTGACAGTGTTGGTTACTGTACTTGTCATTTAGTATTAAAACAAAGGATTTATTATTAAAAAAATTGGCGTGGGGTTCCCCTTAATTTTAGGCTCTAGCGGAGGTTAAGCAGACGGCTGGGGCAGATGTTTGAAGCCTGGGAAGGGGGTAATACCCACGGAGCTTCCCAGGCTACTAATATCAGCCCCCAGCTGAATACATAGCCTTTACTAGCTATTAAAATGGGGGACCCCCCCAAAAAAATGACGTGGGGTCCCCCCTAATTTAATAGCTAGCAAAGGCTAGGCAGACAGCTGGGGGCTGATATTAATAGCCCAGGAAGGGAGCCATGAATATTGGCCCCCTCCCAGGCTAGAAACACCAGCCGTCAGCCGCCCCAGAAATGGCGCATTCATAGGATGCGCCAATTCTGGCACTTAGCCTCGCTCTTCCACGCTGCCCTGGTGCGGTGGCAGGGGGTAATAGGGCTGGGGTTGATGTCAGCTTATAATGCCAGCTGACATCAAGCCCAGGTTAGTAATGGAGAGGCGTCTATAAGACACCCCCATTACTAACCCCATAGTCAAAGTTAAAAAAAACACAAACACCCAGAATAAAGTCCTTTAATTGAAATAAAGACACAATCCTTTATTGTTCTAAATTAAACCATACTTACCGTCACGCCCATTCCAGCTGAAGCCAACGATCTCCTGCAATAAAAGAAAAATAATAAAGCAACCTCATCCTTACCTTTCCATGGTTCCCACGACAGCTTCAGCTCTGCTACATCGAGATGACAGGCTGGACCGCAGCAGAACGCTGCCATCCAGCCTCTCATCCCGCAGACACTGAGAAGCGCAGGCTTGCTTGCGCTGCTCAGCGTCTCTCTGTGACGACATCCAGATGAGCCGAGTTCATGTCCAATGAACTCGGCTCACCTCATGCACGTCACTGACAGCGTGGGAAAATTCTCACGCTGAAGCGGTGAGTGCAGGAGAATTCTCCCACGCTGTCAGTGACTTGCATAAGGTGAGCTCATGTCCAATGAACTCAGCTCACCTCCTGCACGTCACTGACAGCGTGGGAGAATTCTCCTGCACTCAGCGCTTCAGCGTGAGAATTCTCCCACGCTGAAGCGCTGAGTGCAGGAGAATTTTCCCACGCTGTCAGTGACGTGCATGAGGTGAGCCGAGTTCATTGGACATAAACTCGGCTCATCTGGATGCCCTCACAGAGAGACACTGTGGAGCGCAAGCAAGCCTGCGCTTCTCAGTGTCTGCGGGATGACAGGCTGGATGGCAGCGTTCTGCTGCGGTCCAGCCTGTCATCTCGATGTAGCAGAGCTGAAGCTGTCGTGGGAACCATGGAAAGGTAAGGATGAGGTTGCTTTATTATTTTTCTTTTATTGCAGGAGATCGTTGGCTTCAGCTGGAATGGGCGTGATGGTAAGTATGGTTTAATTTAGAACAATAAAGAATTGTGTGTTTATTTCAATTAAAGGACTTTTTTCTGGGTGTTGTGTTTTTTTTAAATACTTTACTAGAAATTCATGGTGGTCATGTCTAATATTGGCGTGACCCCATGAATTTCGGGCTTAGGGCCAGCTGATAATGCCAAGCTGGCCCTAACCCCTTTATTACCCAGTGAGCCACCGCATCAGGGCCCTGGATGAGTTGGGTACAGCGCCAGAAGATGGCGCTTCTATGAACGCGCCATTTTCCGGGGTGGCTGCGGACTGCAATTTGCAGCGGGGGTGGCCCAGAAAGCTTGGGCCTCCCTGCGCTGCGGATTCCAGCCCCCAGCTGCCTAGTTGTACCTGGCTGGACACAAAAACAGGGCGAAGCCCCACGTCAATTTTCTTTAAATTATTTCATGAAATAATTAAGAAAAAAGGGCTTCCCTATATTGTTGTGTCCGGCCAGGTACAAATAGGCAGCTGGTGGTTGGGGGCAGCCCGTTCCTGCCTGCTGTACCTGGCTGGACACAAATATAGTGCGAAGCCCCATGTCAATTTTTTTTAAATTATTTCATGAATTTCCTGAAATAATTTAAAAAAATTGAAGTGGGGCTTCGCACTATATTTGTGTCCAGCCAGGTACAGCAGGCAGGAACGGGCTGCCCCCAACCACCAGCTGCCTATTTGTACCTGGCCGGACACAACAATATAGGGAAGCCCTTTTTTTCTTAATTATTTCATGAATTTCATGAAATAATTAAAAAAAATTGAAGTGGGGCTTCGCACTATATTTGTGTCCAGCCAGGTACCGCAGGCAGGAACGGGCTGCCCCCAACCACCAGCTGCCTATTTGTACCTGGCCGGACACAACAATATAGGGAAGGCCTTTTTTGCTTAATTATTTCATGAAATTCATGAAATAATTAAAAAAAAAGTACGTGGGGCTTCGCCCTATTTTTGTGTCCAGCCAGGTACAACTAGGCAGCTGGGGGCTGGAATCTGCAGCGCAGGGAGGCCCAAGCTTTCTGGGCCCCCCCCGCTACAAATTGCAGTCCGCAGCCACCCCGGAAAATGGCGCGTTCATAGAAGCGCCATCTTCTGGCGCTGTACCCAACTCATCCAGGGCCCTGGTGCGGTGGCTCACTGGGTAATAAAGGGGTTAGGGCCAGCTTGGTATTATCAGCTGGCCCCAAGCCCAAAATTCATGGGGTCACGCCAGTATTAGACATGACCGCCATGAATTTCTAGTAAAGTATTTAAAAAAAACACAACACCCAGAATAAAGTCCTTTAATTGAAATAAAGACACAATTCTTTATTGTTCTGAATTAAACCATACTTACCATCACGCCCATTCCAGCTGAAGCCAACGATCTCCTGCAATAAAAGAAAAATAATAAACCAACCTCATCCTTACCTTTCCATGGTTCCCACGACAGCTTCAGCTCTGCTACATCGAGATGACTGGCTGGACCGCAGCAGAACGCTGCCATCCAGTCTGTCATCCCGCAGACACTGAGAAGCGCAGGCATGCTTGCGCTCCTCACTGTCTCGCTGTGACGGCATCCAGATGAGCCGAGGTCATGTCCAATGAACTCGGCTCACCTCATGCACGTCACTGACAGCGTGGGAAAATTCTCACGCTGAAGTGCTGAGTGCAGGAGAATTCTCCCACGCTGTCAGTGATGTGCATGAGGTGAGCTCATGTCCAATGAACTCAGCTCACCTCCTGCACGTCACTGACAGCGTGGGAAAATTCTCCTGCAATCAGCGCTTCAGCGTGAGAATTTTCCCACGCTGTCAGTGACGTGCATGAGGTGAGCCGAGTTCATTGGACATGAACTCGGCTCATCTGGATGTCGTCACAGAGAGACGCTGAGCAGCGCAAGCAAGCCTGCGCTTCTCAGTGTCTGCGGGATAACAGGCTGGATGGCGGCGTTCTGCTGCGGTCCAGCCTGTCATCTCGATGTAGCAGAGCTGGAGCTGTCGTGGGAACCATGGAAAGGTAAGGATGAGGTTGCTTTATTATTTTTCTTTTATTGCAGGAGATCGTTGGCTTCAGCTGGAATGGGCGTGATGGTAGGTATGGTTTAATTTAGAACAATAAAGGATTGTGTCTTTATTTCAATTAAAGGACTTTATTCTGGGTGTTTGTGTTTTTTTTAACTTTGACTATGGGGTTAGTAATGGGGGTGTCTTATAGACGCCTCTCCATTACTAACCTGGGCTTGATGTCAGCTGGCATTATAAGCTGACATCAACCCCAACCCTATTACCCCCTGCCACCGCACCAGGGCAGCGTGGAAGAGCGAGGCTAAGTGCCAGAATTGGCGCATCCTATGAATGCGCCATTTCTGGGGCGGCTGACGGCTGGTGTTTCTAGCCTGGGAGGTGGCCAATATTCATGGCTCCCTTCCTGGGCTATTAATATCAGCCCCCAGCTGTCTGCCTAGCCTTTGCTAGCTATTAAATTAGGGGGGACCCCACGTCATTTTTTTTGGGGGGTCCCCCATTTTAATAGCTAGTAAAGGCTATGTATTCAGCTGGGGGCTGATATTAGTAGCCTGGGAAGCTCCGTGGGTATTACCCCCTTCCCAGGCTTCAAACATCTGCCCCAGCCGTCTGCTTAACCTCCGCTAGAGCCTAAAATTAAGGGGAACCCCACGCCAATTTTTTTAATAATAAATCCTTTATTTTAATACTAAATGACAAGTACAGTAACCAACACTATCACTGTACTTCATATATATGTGACTGACATGTTTCTATCTATCTAATCTATGTGTGATGCTCTATCTTTCTGTTCTAAATTGTCGGGTACCGCTGCTGAATTGCCGGCCGGCTTTTTTAAAGAGACAGTGCATGAAAACAGTATTATTTTTTTAAATAAATCCTTTACACTAAATGACAAGTACAGTAAGCAACACTATCACTATACTTATTATATATGTGACTGACATGTTTCTATCTATCTAATCTATGTGTGAAGCTCTATTCTTTCTGTTCTAAATTGTCGGGTACAGATGCTGAATTGCCGGCCGGCTTTTTTAAAGAGACGGTGCACGAAAACACTAATATTTTTTTTAATAAATCCTTTACACTAAATGACAAATGCAGTAACCAACACTTTCACTTCTTATATGTGTGACTGACATGTTTCTATCTATCTAATCTATGTGTGAGGCTCTATTCCTTCTTGTCTAAATTGTCGGGTACCGGTGTATGCCGCTGCTGAATTTGCCGGCCGGCTTTTTTAAACAGAGTGTCTTCTGAGCAGTTTGTCAGCTTTTGGACACCTTTGCAGGTGTTTTCTATGTGTTTCTATGTGTTTTTGTTTGCCTGCCATTGGTTTTAACGGTGTTCGACGGTGTTCTAAGGTGTTCGACGAACAGTTCGACGAACAGTTCCTCGAACATCCCGGTGTTCGACGAACCGAACCGAACCCGAACACTACGGGGGTGGCTCAACACTAGTCTTTACTCCCACAACCTATCTATTTAAGAGCATAGACCTGCCTGATAAAAGTCGTAGGAAATGCTGTAACCTAGTCCTTAAAAGGACTGCAATCACAACTATTCCCTACTCCCAAGCTATCTGTATATTTGTGCGAAAATTGGCTTGAAATTAACAAGGTATAGCGCACACAGCAACAGCGGTGCCGTCTAACACGCAGCTGCAGCTGTGAGAAAATGGTGGCGACGGGGAAAATGGCTTGGTCTTATAGGGCAAGGACATGTGACATACACTGCCAATGACACATGCCCTTGCTTGTGTGAAAAAAAGCACTTCGCTCCGTGTGTGCGCTGCTGATAGGCTGACAGATTGCACCTCCCCACTGTAAATGCGGGAAAGAGAAAAAAAAATGGAGATCTTCATTGTTCCTGCAGAGATCCATCCCCTGCCCCTCCCCCCACCCCGCTGTACACTCAAACTGCGTATTAACATTAATTTTCATCATTACTGAGAAAAAATCCAGTTATGATTTTGGTGCACGAACAGTTATCGAACATAACCTCGAACAGCCGAATTTTCTCAAATTGTTCGTGTTCGCCGAACGGCTCGAACACCGCCCAAAACAGCTCGAATTTGAGATTGGCGAACAGTTCGAGTAGAACAACGCTCATCTCTACTCTTTACCCGCAACAGCCAGCGTGATTGGCAGGTCATCATTTTCTTTGGAGGTGGTAACACCAGCTGGTGTTGAGCGCTGTCCGACTTCGATAGCACCACCTTTGGATCAAGGCAACCTAACATGTCCGCCTGCATCTTCCTCACAGACCGGCAGTTTGCCGGGGACACCCTTATCAACCCCGTCTAAGCACAATAGCCAGCCCTCGGTCCCTCAGATGTGGACAAATAAAAGACCATTTCCTCCTAGCCATGAGAAAGCTAAGAGGTTGAATTTCACCATCTGCAAGCTCTTGGCTACAGAAATGCTGCCTTTCCGCCTGGTGGACACAGAGGGTTTTCGAGACATTATGTCCGTCGCAGTGCCCCAGTACCAGATGCCCAGTCGGCACTACTTCTCAAAGAAAGGTGTGCCTGCGCTCCACCAGCATGTCGCACACAACATCACCGCTTCTTTGAGAAACTCTGTGTGTGACAGGGTGCATTTCACCACAGACACTTGGACGAGTAGGCATGGACAGGGGCGTTACATGTCGCTGACTGGGCACTGGATAACTATGGTGACAGCAGGACAAGGGGCTGCTGTCCAAGTCTTGCCGTCCCCACGAGTTGTGCGTCAATCCTCTTTATGTCAAAGTTCCTCCACTGCTTCTGCCTCCTCAACCTCCTCTCGGTCTTCCACCTGCACCCAAAGCCTGTCTGGTCATGCCACAAGCTTTCTAACTGCGCAGAAGGGATCCTGCACACCTCCTTACTATGCTGGCAGTAGGGCTCAACGTCATCAGGCGGTTTTTACTTTGAAATGTCTGGGAAATGTGAGTCACACAGCTGAGGAGTTGTGGTCAGCTCTGGAGAACCAATTTCATGAATGGTTGTCTCCACTGGACCTGAAACCAGGGAAGGCCGTGTGCGACAATGCTGCAAACCTGGGTGCGGCCCTTCGCCGGGGCAATGTCACACACGTGCCTTGTATGGCTCACGTGTTGAACCTGGTTGTCCAGCAATTTTTAGCCCACTATCCCAGACTAGATGGCCTTCTGCAGAGGGCACGGTCGCTGTGTGCTCACTTCCGCCGTTCGCATCCCGCAGCTCAGCGACTTACATCTCTACAGAAGTCGTTGGGCCTGCCACTTCACCGGCTAAAATGCGATGTGCCTACCCGGTGGAATTCAACACTGCACATGTTGCAACGACTGTGGCAGCACCGACAAGCCCTGGTGCAATACGTTTTGACGTATAGCCTGGGCTAACGAGATTCAGAGGTGGGGCAAATCACGCTGGAGGAGTGGTCTCAGATCAGGGACCTATGCACCCTTCTGCACAGTTTTGAAATGGCGACGAAGATGTTTAGTGCTGACGATGCCATTATCAGCATGACTATTCCCGTGATTTACATGCTGGAGCACATGTTAAACAGAATTCGGAGTCAGGTGGTGGCACAAGAGGAGGTGGAGGAAGTAGAGGAGGAGGAGTTGTATGCGGAAGGGCTAACATCTGCAAGGTCCAGACGGTCAGCAGCACCAAGGCGGCAGGCATGTGAGGGTGGGGGAGATGGTTTTACCAGGGCGCATGGTAGCAGCCAAACTAGTGAGGAAGGTGCAGGAGCCCAGGAAGAAGTGGAGGACGAACTGATGGAAGAATCATCAGATGAGGGAGACCTTGATCACATTTCTGTTGTGCGAGGTTGGGGGGAGAGGACAGAGGAAGGAAGCATGATTGTTACCTCGCCACCAACACAACAGGGACTTGGTGCTCCTGGATGCGCAACACACATGAGTGCCTTCTTGCTGCACTTCCTGCAACATGACCCTCTAATTGTGAGAATTAGAAATAATCCTGACTACTGGGTTGCCACACTGTTAGATCCCCGGTACAAAAGTAAATTTGCAGAAATTATTCCTGCCATAGAAAGGGATGCACGCATGCAGGAGTATCAGCAGAGACTGTTGCAGAATCTTACATGTGCTTTTCCACAAAATACCAGTGGTGCACGTAGTGAATCTCACAGTTCCAACTTGCCAACCGTGGGACCGTCAAGTGTTCAGCACTCAAACCGTAACAGAACCACAGTATCTGCTGGTAACATCAATTTTGCGGAATCATTTCACCACTTTTTTAGCCCATCCTTTGCAAGGCCACAGGAGACAAGAAGTCTGACACATAGTCAACGCCTAGAGACGATGGTACAGGAGTATCTCCAAGTAAACATTGAAGCCACGACTGTGTCACTGGACCCTTGCTCTTTTTGGGCATCCAATCTGGATAAATGGCCGGAGCTAGCCACTTACGCCTTGGAGATCTTGTCATGCCCCGCAGCCAGCGTTCTGTCTGAACGTGTGTTCAGCGCTGCTGGTGGTGTGCTGACAGATAAGCGCACGCGGCTCTCCACTGATAATGTAGACAGACTCACGTTCATAAAGATGAACAAATCATGGATCCGAAACGACTTTTCTACCCCTGTGTCATCCTGGGGAGAGTAAAAGCTTGATGATTGGATAAAATCACCCTACCAACCGTTTTAAGCTTTCAAATTACTAATCATGTTTATCTGTATCTTGGCTGGAAAATAATTTGGGCTTTGTAGCAGTGTGCAGCACTGATTCTATTAGGCCATCTATAATAAGCTCCACCAGATTTAAAATTACTAATCATGTTTATCTGTATCTTGACTGGAAAATAATTTGGGCTTTGTAGCAGTGTGCAGCACTGATCCTATTAGGCCATCTATACTAAAGCTTCACCAGATTTAAAATTAATAATAATTTTTAGCTGCATCTAGCCCGGAAAATAATTTTGGGGCTCCGAGATGCGCAAGACACATAAGTGCCTTCTTGCTGCACTACCTGCAGCATGACCCTCATATTGTCAGAATTCGAAGTAATCATGACTACTGGGTTGCCACACTCTTAGATCCCCCAAACTTTTCGATCAACCTTTTCATTTTAATAAAGACCAAAAAAATGGTCATTTTTGAAATTATAAGTAGTGTTGAGCCACCCCCGTAGTGTTCGAGTTCGGTTCGGTTCGTCGAACACCCGTGTGTTCGCCGGACTGTTCGTCGAACTGTTCGTCAAACACCTTCGAACACCGTTAAAACCAATGGCAGGCAAACAAAAACACATAGAAACACATAGAAAACACCTTCAAAGGTGTCCAAAAGCTGACAAACTGCTCAGAAGACATAACTAACACATGGAAAAGTGACAAGTACATATAGTCATGCGAAAATAAAAGAGGTGGATGAGTAAAAGGAGGGGGAGACACAGATATAGGCATGTCATGCCCTTCTAAAATCCAAAAAGTGAGAAGCCGACACGGCCAGTCCGCTCCTGCCCGTGCCACCTCCGTGTCGCCGGGTTTGTGCCAGAGCCGCGGTGAGCCCTGACGGCCAGCCCCCCTCTCCCAATACTGGTGCCTGTCCGCTGGTGGGTCGAGCGAGCCCCCCTGTGGTGGAGGCAGCTCTAAGCTTTTTAATTTAAATTGTCTCTCTAATTTGAATGAATACACTTTAAATCCATTTACAAGGATCTATTGGAGGGCAAGTCTCATGCCAGCAGCCGCGGTAATTCCAGCTCCAGTAGCGTCCACTAAAGCTGCTGCAGTTAAAAAGCTTTTATAAGGATCGAGCTCGTCTGTCCACCGCAAGGCATCCTACTGCCAGTCCCAGCCCCTATGCCTTGGGGTGCCTCCTGATGCTCTTCACTAAGTATCCCATGGTCCCGAAGCATTTCCTTTGAAAAAATTAAGTGTCTAAACTACAGGTGGTGTAGCTTGCTTAACAGCCGGGATAATCCGCTGACTAGCAGACACTGCTACTAGGCACAAAGTATTTCCTGTGCTAGATGCAGTTAAAAATTTGTAATTAGATACTCTCGTTGGATGCTGAGAAAGCATTCCATAGAGTCTCCTGGCACGCCATATATGATTCTCTTAAAAAGCTTGGGGTAGGGGTCTAGGGGACCCTTTTATAGCCAAAATCACGGCCCTGTATCGCAATACGTCACCTAGGCTGAAGATAAATGGAACTGTAGCACCCTGAGGGCTCGGTTGCTACAGACGTATTGCACCTCACCCAGAGGTGTGATATCTCACTCTCAGGTAAGGATGGAGTGTGGATCAGGACCCGACACCTGCATGCATTACACCACATTGCCGTGGGGCAGGGCGACCAATATGCCCCTGAGATGGGCACGACAGTCCCTGTCCCTGGCTGGAGTGGGGGGAGGGAACACTGAGGAAGGGGAACCCTGTAGTGCAGGAGCAGGGTTCCCCTTCCTCAGTGTTCCCTCCCCCCACTTCCTGGGTGCATTGAGAAGGGAGTATAAAAGGTGGGCACCATCTTAGTTCATGGCAGAGAAGTCTGAGCAGAAGTGGCAGGGAGCAGGGGCTCTGCATGAGCTCTGCTCCGGAGGCGGGCCTAGTAACAGAGGCCCAGGCCTGGAAGAGGGAGAAGGAAGGAAGAGGAGCAGAGAAGGCTCCAGGAACGAGGAATGAAGGGATCCCAGGGGTGCGGACGGGCGAGTCGCCACCGCACGCCCGAATCCACCTGCGTGGAGGGGTCAGGCCAAAGGGGTAGACCGGTCCCCGAACTAGTGGAGGCAGGAAACGACCCTCAGCTAGAAACCGGAGGCTCTGACATTTTATGTGGCGCAACCCCTCGCTACACCCGCTAGGAAGGCACCACATAGGGTCAGGGAAACTGGCGCCAAGTTTACCAAGAGGAGGCCCGAGGCAGCCGGACAGAAGTGTTGGTAAGAAAGGCCAGACAAAGGACACACAAAGGGGGTCCTGTGAAGTGCTCCAAAGTTATCTGGGAGTTGTCTGAGCCCCTCACCTGGTGAGCACAGTACGACGTGGGCAGCCGTTACCTGCAGACGTGGTCTGGATAATAAGAACTGTGAGTAAAGGCCCTGGACTGCATCACTGACTCCGTGTCGTTACTGCTGCTGCCCTGCACCATCACCCCCATCCTCCGCATACACTGCCCTGAGGCTATACTCCTCCCATGGGGAGTTATGCTACGCTCTGCTGCACCCACAACACCAGCCTCAGCGGTCTGCCCTGTAGCGGCGGTTCACTCTGACCGCAATCCACGGGTGGCGTAGTCGGACATTTAAACATCAAAACCACATAAATAGTTCCGCCACTGGTTTGACCGCCCTGAGCCACGGAACCGGGTCGCCGCCACGAAGACTACAACCACCAGCATCCACCAAAAAGGGTCCGGCTCCGGGTGTCCCAAGGCCCAGGGGGTGCGTCAGAACATTTTCATCACCTTTCACAATCACCAATGGGACAAGGCAGGGATGTCCTCTGTCCCCTCTCTTATACATCCTAGTGACGGAGCACCTGCTCTCATCAATTCGCCATAACCCCAATATTAGGTGGATTGAGGTGGGAGGCACCGAGTACAAGTGCTCTCTATTTGCTGATGATGTCCTAGTATATATCACTCAATCACATATATCCATCCCTGCTGTTATGGCTGAAATAGATCACTTTGTTACATGGTAAAATTTTAAAATCAATGCAGCGAAGTCTGAGGCCCTCGATGTCTCCCTCCCCAAATCCATATAGGATTCCATCCAGTCCAACTTTCCCTTTGCCTGGCCCTCACAGGGTATCAAATACTTAGGAATTCCTATTCATAGAGACCTCTCCCATCTATGTTATCTTAATTTTGGGCCCTTTATTGAACAATTCCATACAGACCACGGTTGGCAAGTTAGAACTGTAAGATTCACTACGTGAACCACTGGTGTTTTGTGGAAAAGCACATGTACACTGCGTTCCAAATTATTATGCAAAAAGTGTTTAGGAGTGATAAGGGAAGAATTTGTTTGTTTGTCAGTTAAACTCATTGATGGTGATGTGTGTCAGGGCTCTTTATATCACTGTAAGCAATTGCAGACACCTGTGCTAATTAGTTTGGCAGGTGTGTCCAATGAAAGGCAAGACTACTTAAGAAGGCTCTCTCACATTATTAAGCAGCCTACATTTTCCGCCAAAATTGGAAAGAAAAAGGATGTGTCGGCTGCTGAGAAGCAACAAATTGTGGAGTGTTTAGGTCAAGGCATGACTACAATCAACATTGTGCGATGATCAGGATGAAGTGTCTTGGCAATCAAGAAGTATGTAGCTGATTCACAGTACACACGTGTGCGTGCTGATAAGGGCAAATTGAGGACTCTTTCCTACAGGCAATTACGTCAGGTTGACAGAGCAGTGGCAAAAAAGCCTTGTCATAGCAGCAGACAAGTTTTTGAAGCTGTTTGTGCCTCCAACATCCCCCGAACAACAAGATGCAGGGTCCTTCAGAGGTTTGCAGCTGTGCATACGCCATCCTGTCGACCTCCTCTATCCACTTCACACAAGCAGAAACGGCTCCAGTGGGCCAAACATTACATGAAGACTGATTTCAAAACTGTTTTGTTCACGGATGAGTGCCGTGCAGCGCTCGATGGTCCAGATGGATGGAGTGGAGGATGGCTGGTTTATGGACACCCCACGCAAACACGGCTACAGCGCCAACAAGGAGGAGGTGGAGTAATGTTTTGGGCTGGAATCATGGGGAGAGAGATTGTCGGTCCCTTTAGGATCCCTGAAGGCGCTAAAGATGAACTCCATAATGTATGTGGATTTTCTCAAACAGCACTTCCTGCCATGGTTCAAGAAGAAGAACCGTGTATTTCACAGCAAGATCATTTTTCTGCATGATAATGCACCATCTCATGCTGCACATAAAACATCTGCATCTCTGGCTGATATGGGCATAAAAGGGGACAAACTTATGGTGTGACCCCCATGCTCCCCTGACCTCTACCCCTTTCAGAACCTTTGGAGCATCATTAAAAGGAGTGTCTATGATGGCGGGAGGCAGTTCACATCTAAGCAACAGCTCTGGGAGGGTATTCTGTCCTCATGCAAAACAATTGAAGCAGAAACCATCCAAAACCTGACAAATTCAATGGACGAGAGAGTTCAGAAGCTCCTTTTGAACAAGGGGTCCTATGTGAAAATGTAACATCACCTAGAATAAAGTTTTGAGTTGAAAACTGTTTGATTTCAGTTTCTAACAACCTGCTAATGCTTATAATTTCAAAAATGACCATTTTTTTGGTCTTTATTAAAATGAAAAGGTTGATCGAAAAGTTTGGGGGATCTAAGAGTGTGGCAACCCAGTAGTCATGATTACTTCGAATTCTGACAATATGAGGGTCATGCTGCAGGTAGTGCAGCAAGAAGGCACTTATGTGTCTTGCGCATCTCGGAGCCCCAAAATTATTTTCCGGGCTAGATGCAGCTAAAAATTATTTTTAATTTTAAATCTGGTGGAGCTTATTATAGATGGCCTAATAGGATCAGTGCTGCACACTGCTACAAAGCCCAAATTATTTTCCAGTCAAGATACAGATAAACATGATTAGTAATTTGAAAGCTTAAAACGGTTGGTAGGGTGATTTTAACCAATCATCAAGCTTTTACTCTCCCCAGGATGACACAGGGGTAGAAAAGTCGTTTCGGATCCATGATTTGTTCATCTTTATGAACGTGAGTCTGTCTACATTATCAGTGGAGAGCCGCGTGCGCTTATCTGTCAGCACACCACCAGCAGCGCTGAACACACGTTCAGACAGAACGCTGGCTGCGGGGCATGACAAGATCTCCAAGGCGTAAGTGGCTAGCTCCGGCCATTTATCCAGATTGGAAGCCCAAAAAGAGCAAGGGTCCAGTGACACAGTCGTGGCTTCAATGTTTACTTGGAGATACTCCTGTACCATCGTCTCTAGGCGTTGACTATGTGTCAGACTTCTTGTCTCCTGTGGCCTTGCAAAGGATGGGCTAAAAAAGTGGTGAAATGATTCCGCAAAATTGATGTTACCAGCAGATACTGTGGTTCTGTTACGGTTTGAGTGCTGAACACTTGACGGTCCCACGGTTGGCAAGTTGGAACTGTGAGATTCACTACGTGCACCACTGGTGTTTTGTGGAAAAGCACATGTAAGATTCTGCAACAGTCTCTGCTGATACTCCTGCATGCGTGCAACCCTTTCTATGGCAGGAATAATTTCGGCAAATTTACTTTTGTACCGGGGATCTAACAGTGTGGCAACCCAGTAGTCAGGATTATTTCTAATTCTCACAATTCGAGGGTCATGTTGCAGGTAGTGCAGCAAGAAGGCACTCATGTGTGTTGCGCATCCAGGAGCACCAAGTCCCTGTTGTGTTGGTGGCGAGGTAACAATCATGCTTCCTTCCTCTGTCCTCTCCCCCCAACCTCGTACAACAGAAATGTGATCAAGGTCTCCCTCATCTGATGAGTCTTCCATCAGTTCGTCCTCCACTTCTTCCTGGGCTCCTGCACCTTCCTCACTAGTTTGGCTGCTACCATGCGCCCTGGTAAAACCATCTCCCCCACCCTGATATGCCTGCCGCCTTGTTGCTGCCGACCGTCTGGACCTTGCAGATGTTAGCCCTTCCGCATGCAACTCCTCCTCCTCTACTTCCTCCACCTCCTCTTGTGCCACCACCTGACTCCGAATTCTGTTTAACATGTGCTCCAGCATGTAAATCACCGGAATAGTCATGCTGATAATGGCATCATCAGCACTAAACATCTTCGTCGCCATTTCAAAACTGTTCCGAAGGGTGCATAGGTCCCTGATCTGAGACCACTCCTCCAGCGTGATTTGCCCCACCTCTGGATCTCATTGGCCCAGGCTATACATCAGAACGTATTGCACCAGGGCTTGTCGGTGCTGCCACAGTCGCTGCAACATGTGCAGAGTTGAATTCCACCGGGTAGGCACATCGCATTTTAGCCGGTGAAGTGGCAGGCCCAACGACTTCTGTAGAGATGTAAGTCGCTGAGCTGCGGGATGCGAACGGCGGAAGTGAGCACACAGCGACCGTGCCCTCTGCAGAAGGCCATCTAGTCTGGGATAGTGGGCTAAAAATTGCTGGACAACCAGGTTCAACACGTGAGCCATACAAGGCACGTGTGTGACATTGCCCCGGCGAAGGGCCGCACCCAGGTTTGCAGCATTGTCGCACACGGCCTTCCCTGGTTTCAGGTCCAGTGGAGACAGCCATTCATGAAATTGGTTCTCCAGAGCTGACCACAACTCCTCAGCTGTGTGACTCACATTTCCCAGACATTTCAAAGTAAAAACCGCCTGATGACGTTGAGCCCTACTGCCAGCATAGTAAGGAGGTGTGCAGGATCCCTTCTGCGCAGTTAGAAAGCTTGTGGCATGACCAGACAGTCTTTGGGTGCAGGTGGAAGACCGAGAGGAGGTTGAGGAGGCAGAAGCAGTGGAGGAACTTTGACATAAAGAGGATTGACGCACAACTCGTGGGGACGGCAAGACTTGGACAGCAGCTCCTTGTCCTGCTGTCACCATAGTTACCCAGTGCCCAGTCAGCGACATGTAACGCCCCTGTCCATGCCTACTCGTCCAAGTGTCTGTGGTGAAATGCACCCTGTCACACACAGAGTTTCTCAAAGAAGCGGTGATGTTGTGTGCGACATGCTGGTGGAGCGCAGGCACACCTTTCTTTGAGAAGTAGTGCCGACTGGGCATCTGGTACTGGGGCACTGCGACGGACATAAGGTCTCGAAAATCCTCTGTGTCCACCAGGCGGAAAGGCAGCATTTCTGTAGCCAAGAGCTTGCAGATGGTGAAATTCAACCTCTTAGCTTTCTCATGGCTAGGAGGAAATGGTCTTTTACTTGTCCACATCTGAGGGACCGAGGGCTGGCTATTGTGCTTAGACGGGGTTGATAAGGGTGTCCCCGGCAAACTGCCGGTCTGTGAGGAAGATGCAGGCGGACATGTTAGGTTGCCTTGATCCAAAGGTGGTGCTATCGATGTCGGACAGCGCTCAACACCAGCTGGTGTTACCACCTCCAAAGAAAATGATGACCTGCCAATCACGCTGGCTGTTGCGGGTAAAGAGGTGGCAGGTCTGCCCCCCAAAACAGGTGTGACTGCTGTCCCCCCAGTCACAGAGGATGAAGAGGCCGCGGATGCACAAGATATGGCAGACGGTGGTTGGCCCGGCCGGCTAGGCCGCATTGTAGCACACTGAGCTTCCCACTGCAACTTATGCTTCATGTCCATGTGCCGGTTCATGCATGAAGTACTCAAACTATGTATTTTTTGGCCTCTACTTAGCTTTTGCTGACAAATGTTACAGATAACACGAGTTGGGTCATCTTTATCGATCTGAAAAAGTGCCCAGGCTATGCAAGGCTTAGCACCCATGCGACCTGAAGAGCCACCACGACTTGTGGTGAGAGGCAGAGTTGTGTTTGAGGATGCAGTTGTTGACGTGCTTCCAGTACTACGTCTCTGTCCAGGAAGGCGCAAATTGACCTCGTCGTCACTAGCATCTTGCTCCACCTCCTCTGCTGACCTCATCTCTTGGCTGACTGTGGGTTGACAGTAAGTGGGATCTCCAACCTCATCATCATCACCCTGTGTGTTATCACACCCGTCGTCCTCAGAGCCAACCTGTTCCTGCCCTGACAAAAAACTAAAGTTGTCGCTCCAATCAGGTATTTGAGTCTTATCATCGTCTTCCTCATTGTCTCCACCAACAGGAGTTACAGTTTGGGAATGAGGGTCTACATTATGGTCAGAACCTTCTGCGTCTGGTCCTGGATCCGACTCATAAAGATTCTGGGCATCAGTGCAGATCATTTCCTCGTCTGGATTCACAGAAGCGCTGGAGTCGACCTCTGATTCCCAGGCTATAGTATGAGTAAACAGCTCTGCAGACTCAACCATCTGTTCTACCTCATACTCAGACGGGCAGCTGGAGATTTGGGAGCTGTGAGGAAGCAAGTGCGATTTGGGTGACACCTTTGAGGACTGGAGTATTTGTGATGTTGAAGTTGATGTGGAGGAGAGCCCACTTAAAGGAGCACTTGATATCCGTTGAAGCACCTGCTGTTTTTGTGCCTCATCTGGAATTTGTAGCGATTGGCGTGGCCGTAACAAAGGGATCTTATCACATTGTCCGCTAAAAGAAGTAGACATTTTAGTTTGGCTGGAAGATGGTCTTTCTTCTGCAGATGTTACTGTTGCTTTAACACCTACCCCACGGACACAACCTTTTTTCCCCTTCCCAACACGCCTATTCCCCTTTCCACCAGCAGCAGGCCTTTTTCCACTCATTTTGGTGGTTAACTAATTCACAACTCTGGAGTTGTTTGCACAAAAAAACAATGGATGGTAACCGAGCAGAGCTGTGTGGCCAAACTGTGTTATTAGGCCAAAACTATTGGCTGGGTTAGATGCAGAAAAAAATTATATTCAATTTGCAACCTGATGGAGGTCAGTATAGATGGACTAATACAACAAGTCCCACACACAGCTAGAAGCCCAATATTTTTTCAGAGGTAGATGCAGAAAAAAATATATTCAGTTTGCAACCTGATGGAGGTCTGTATAGATGGATTAATAGAACAAGTCCCACACACAGCTAGAAGCCCAATATTTTTTCAGAGGTAGATGCAGAAAAAAATATATTCAGTTTGCAACCTGATGGAGGTCAGTATAGATGGACTAATGCAACAAGTCCCACACACAGCTAGAAGCCCAATATTTTTTCAGAGGTAGATGCAGAAAAAAATTATATTCAGTTTGCAACCTGATGGAGGTCTGTATAGATGGATTAATAGAACAAGACCCACACACAGCTAGAAGCCCAATATTTTTTCAGAGGTAGATGCAGAAAAAAAAATATTCAGTTTGCAACCTGATGGAGGTCAGTATAGATGGACTAATACAACAAGTCCCACACACAGCTAGAAGCCCAAATATTTTTTCAGAGGTACTGTAGATGCAGATAAAAATTATTTTTAATTTGCAACCTGATGGAGGTCAGTATAGATGGACTAATAGAGAAAGTCCGACACACTGCTAGAAGGCCAAATATTTTTTCAGAGCTAGATGCAGAAAAAAATTAGATTCAGTTTGCAACCTGATGGAGGTCAGTATAGATGGACTAATACAACAAGTCCCACACACAGCTAGAGGCCCAATATTTTTTCAGAGGTAGATGCAAAAAAAAATATATTCAGTTTGCAACCTGATGGAGGTCAGTATAGATGGACTAATACAACAAGTCCCACACACAGCTAGAAGCCCAATATTTTTTCAGAGGTAGATGCAGAAAAAAATATATTCAGTTTGCAACCTGATGGAGGTCTGTATAGATGGATTAATAGAACAAGTCCCACACACAGCTAGAAGCTCAATATTTTTTCAGAGGTAGATGCAGAAAAAAATATATTCAGTTTGCAACCTGATGGAGGTCTGTATAGATGGATTAATAGAACAAGTCCCACACACAGCTAGAAGCCCAATATTTTTTCAGAGGTAGATGCAGAAAAAAATATATTCAGTTTGCAACCTGATGGAGGTCAGTATAGATGGACTAATACAACAAGTCCCACAC
Source organism: Phyllobates terribilis (assembly GCF_046119375.1). NCBI lineage: Eukaryota > Metazoa > Chordata > Amphibia > Anura > Dendrobatidae > Phyllobates > Phyllobates terribilis. The sequence goes on along the minus strand of NW_027362767.1, from coordinate 27,358,813 downwards.
ACAGCTAGAAGCCCAATATTTTTTCAGAGGTAGATGCAGAAAAAAATTAGATTCAGTTTGCAACCTGATGAAGGTCTGTATAGATGGATTAATAGAACAAGACCCACACACAGCTAGAAGCCCAATATTTTTTCAGAGGTAGATGCAGAAAAAAATATATTCAGTTTGCAACCTGATGGAGGTCAGTATAGATGGACTAATACAACAAGTCCCACACACAGCTAGAAGCCCAAATATTTTTTCAGAGGTACTGTAGATGCAGATAAAAATTATTTTTAATTTGCAACCTGATGGAGGTGTTATGCACACGCCCGGGCTAAGCGGCGTGTGCGTGTGATTGTAGTGATTCCACTGGACCGTGCCGGAGAGTGAATGCCTGGAGGGGCGTGACTAAGTATTCACCCGATCCGACCAGGGTCGCACGACGGCATACGACGCCAGTGCACCAAGGAGGAACCGAGCAGAGGGACCAGGTGCTACTCCAGGACAGACCCCGGACACGGCTGTTGACCCACACAGGGGAATACAGGAACAGGCTGGTAGGCTGGCACACAGACTGGTGGGTATAGGCAGGCACGACTGGTATGCAGGCAGGCGGGTATGCAGGCAGGGGGGTAAAGGCAAGCACAGCTAGAGTGCAGACAGGGAGGCACTAGCAGGTAGGAACACAGGCGGGATAGGACCCAGTACACACCGGGACTCAGGAACAATACAGGCAGAGGGTTACAGGCAAGCACAGCTAGAGTGCAGACAAGGCTGAGCAGGGCAGGACAGGACAGGACTGCCAGAGCAGCGGGCAGAAGCAGGGCAGGACAGGACTGCCAGAGCAGCGGGCAGAAGCAGGGCAGGACAGGACTCTGTTCACACGGAACAGACAGGAAGGGAAAGACAGAGCCAGACACCCACAGGGTACTTGCAGTGAAGTAGCGAGTGGACCACAAACTCACAAACGGGAGTACAGAGACAACAGGCAGGAGTTAGGTACGAGTTCAGACTCTGCAGAAAAAGGAAGGGAACGGACATAGAGGCAAAACAGGTAAAGGACAGGAGAGAGTTCAGACTGGAACTGAGTGTACGGAGAAGACCGACACTGCAGAGGGATACAGGAGCGGGTCTGGGAATACGGCCCCCAGAGAGGCGGAACGAACAGGCAAGGAGCGTGTTCAGACAGGACAGACCAGACACAGGAGCGGGTCTAGGAAATCGGCCACTAGAAGGCGAGAGGAACAGGCTAGGAGCGTGTTCAGACAGGACAGACAAGAGAACACAGAAAGGACTCAGTTCAGACACGGGAACTAATACCGCAAAGCAGGAGACATACAGGACTTAGTTCAGACACGGGAACTAATACCGCAAAGCAGGAGACATACAGGACACAGTTCAGACACGGGAGCTGATACCGCAAAGCAGGAGACATACAGGACTCAGTTCAGACACGGGAACTGATACAAAAAGCAGGAGACATACAGGACTCAGTTCAGACACGGGAACTGATACAAAAAGCAGGAGACATACAGGACTAGTTCAGACACGGGAACTAATACCGCAAAGCAGGAGAAATACAGGACTCAGTTCAGACACGGAAACTGATACAAAAAGCAGGAGACATACAGGACTCAGTTCAGACACGGGAACTAATACCGAAAAGCAGGAGACATACAGGACTTAGTTCAGACACGGGAACTAATACCGCAAAGCAGGAGACATACAGGACTAAGTTCAGACAGGCCTGGAAATACAGCCTCCAGGAAAGGCAGACAAGGAAACAAAGACGGGACCTGGCACCTTCAGAGTGCAAGCACACACTGAAGGAAACACTTATGCTCAGGCAGGGATAGAAGGGAGCTGCTGAGCTATATACCAAGTGACAGACAGCAATAGGCTGAGGACGCACAAGGGGAGTGACCCACAGCAGGTACAAAAGGCAGGAAGTGATCGGGCGCCGCCCTTAAGCAGCAGAAACAGACACAAACAGACAGCATGGAGGGAAGCCAGAGAGACATTCTGGACAGGAGATCAAGTGCGCCCTCTTGCACAGTGGGAGATGGACCACCATGCAAGGACGCCGCCAGGTATGTTACAGTACCTCCCCCCTTACGCCCCCTCTTCTTCAGACCTGCCAGAATCTTCCGCAGGGAATTCGAGGACCAGTCGTTCACTGGGTTGGAGGGGGACAGAGACTTGAGGGTAATCTCTGCTTCGAGGTACATCTTGTCAAGCTCACAGGAAAAAATAGACGGGTTATCAGGTACATAATGAGGAAAAGTCACTGTCTCTTTGTTATCTGGTGGTACCCCGGAGGATTCAGGAAACAACTGGAGGTCCTCCGCCGGGTCAGAAGAGTGCAGAGGCTCAGAGAAAACAACTGCTTCAGAGTACACTAGGTCGGACTCACTGGAGGAAGCAGGCGAGGTATCGGGTACCGAGTATAGGAAAGTCTCTGTCCATTCACCACCAGGTGGCACCCCGAAGGGTTCTGAACACAACTGGAGGTCCTCCGCCTGGTCGGAGGGGTGTAGAGACTCGGGAGTAACCTCTGCTTCGGAGTACACTAGGTTGGACTCACTGGAGGAAGCAGGCGAGGTATCGGGTACCGAGTATAGGAAAGTCTCTGTCCATTCACCACCAGGTGGCACCCCGAAGGGTTCTGAACACAACTGGAGGTCCTCCGCCTGGTCGGAGGGGTGTAGAGACTCGGGAGTAACTTCTGCTTCGGAGTACACTAGGTTGGACTCACTGGACGAAGCGAGCGAGGTATCAGGTACAGAGTATAGGAGAGTCTCTGTCCTTTCGTTACCAGGTAGCACCCCGAAGGGTTCAGGAGACAACTGGAGATCCTCCGCCTGGTCGGAGGGGTGTAGAGACTCGGAGGTAACTACCACTTTGGGGTACCCATTGTCAGGCTCACAGGACGAAGCGGACAAAGTATTGAGTACCGGGTGTAGAGAAGTCTCTCTCCATTTGTCATCGAGTGGTATCCCGGAGGATTCAGGAGGCAACAGGGGATCCTCCGCCAGGTAGTAGAGGTGCACAGACTCAGAGGTAACCACAGCTTTGGAGCATCCTTGGACATGCACACCGGTTAAAGAGAGAGAAGCATCTGATGCCGGGTGCAGGAAGTTCTCCTGTGTGGAGTCTGGATGGGCAGAAGTCTCTTCGGGCAGGAGAACTGGTGCACTACCCACGCACATTACCCATTGGGGTTTCTCCGGGATACAGGGAGATGAAGCTTCAGTAGGGACTTCAAGGTTGGGGTCAGGAGGTCTCAGGGAGGACAGACCCTGGCGTGACGGCTTGCCTCTACGTCTAGCACGTCTGGACTGCCTCTTGAGGTTGAGAGAAGTATTCCGGAAAGCGTAGTCACCCTGTGAGGATTCTGGGTGGGCACTAGTCTCATTGGGCTGGAGGACTATTGCGCTACCCACACACATTACCCATCGGGGCTGCTCCGGGATATTGGGAGGTGAAGCTTCAGCAGGAGCCTCCGGGTTAGGATCATCGAAGACCATTAGAAAGGCCACCAGGAAGGCCATTAGGTCCCGGAGGATCGGATCCTGTGTTTCATATAGGGGGTTGATCCATTCCAAGGCATCACCCGCCAGGTAAGACATCATAAAGGCCACTTTAGCCCAATCGGAAGGAAAGTAGAGAGGGTAGGCCTTAAAGTGTAGCATGCATTGCTCCACAAATGCACGACACTGTCTTGGATCCCCATAGTAACGTGGCGGATCCGCAGGAACGAGAGCTGATAGATCCATCTGGACGGTGCGTAATTTCGCCTGGAACTCAGCTAAGAGAAAAAAAATTTATTTATTTATTTTAATGCATATATTCGCTGGAAAACTTCTCAGAGGGCGAAGGCCGTGGGGCTCAACGGGAACCATGGCCTGAGCATGCTGTTATGCACACGCCCGGGCTAAGCGGCGTGTGCGTGTGATTGTAGTGATTCCACTGGACCGTGCCGGAGAGTGAATGCCTGGAGGGGCGTGACTAAGTATTCACCCGATCCGACCAGGGTCGCACGACGGCATACGACGCCAGTGCACCAAGGAGGAACCGAGCAGAGGGACCAGGTGCTACTCCAGGACAGACCCCGGACACGGCTGTTGACCCACACAGGGGAATACAGGAACAGGCTGGTAGGCTGGCACACAGACTGGTGGGTATAGGCAGGCACGACTGGTATGCAGGCAGGCGGGTATGCAGGCAGGGGGGTAAAGGCAAGCACAGCTAGAGTGCAGACAGGGAGGCACTAGCAGGTAGGAACACAGGCGGGATAGGACCCAGTACACACCGGGACTCAGGAACAATACAGGCAGAGGGTTACAGGCAAGCACAGCTAGAGTGCAGACAAGGCTGAGCAGGGCAGGACAGGACAGGACTGCCAGAGCAGCGGGCAGAAGCAGGGCAGGACAGGACTGCCAGAGCAGCGGGCAGAAGCAGGGCAGGACAGGACTCTGTTCACACGGAACAGACAGGAAGGGAAAGACAGAGCCAGACACCCACAGGGTACTTGCAGTGAAGTAGCGAGTGGACCACAAACTCACAAACGGGAGTACAGAGACAACAGGCAGGAGTTAGGTACGAGTTCAGACTCTGCAGAAAAAGGAAGGGAACGGACATAGAGGCAAAACAGGTAAAGGACAGGAGAGAGTTCAGACTGGAACTGAGTGTACGGAGAAGACCGACACTGCAGAGGGATACAGGAGCGGGTCTGGGAATACGGCCCCCAGAGAGGCGGAACGAACAGGCAAGGAGCGTGTTCAGACAGGACAGACCAGACACAGGAGCGGGTCTAGGAAATCGGCCACTAGAAGGCGAGAGGAACAGGCTAGGAGCGTGTTCAGACAGGACAGACAAGAGAACACAGAAAGGACTCAGTTCAGACACGGGAACTAATACCGCAAAGCAGGAGACATACAGGACTTAGTTCAGACACGGGAACTAATACCGCAAAGCAGGAGACATACAGGACACAGTTCAGACACGGGAGCTGATACCGCAAAGCAGGAGACATACAGGACTCAGTTCAGACACGGGAACTGATACAAAAAGCAGGAGACATACAGGACTCAGTTCAGACACGGGAACTGATACAAAAAGCAGGAGACATACAGGACTAGTTCAGACACGGGAACTAATACCGCAAAGCAGGAGAAATACAGGACTCAGTTCAGACACGGAAACTGATACAAAAAGCAGGAGACATACAGGACTCAGTTCAGACACGGGAACTAATACCGAAAAGCAGGAGACATACAGGACTTAGTTCAGACACGAGAACTAATACCGCAAAGCAGGAGACATACAGGACTAAGTTCAGACAGGCCTGGAAATACAGCCTCCAGGAAAGGCAGACAAGGAAACAAAGACGGGACCTGGCACCTTCAGAGTGCAAGCACACACTGAAGGAAACACTTATGCTCAGGCAGGGATAGAAGGGAGCTGCTGAGCTATATACCAAGTGACAGACAGCAATAGGCTGAGGACGCACAAGGGGAGTGACCCACAGCAGGTACAAAAGGCAGGAAGTGATCGGGCGCCGCCCTTAAGCAGCAGAAACAGACACAAACAGACAGCATGGAGGGAAGCCAGAGAAACATTCTGGACAGGAGATCAAGTGCGCCCTCTTGCACAGTGGGAGATGGACCACCATGCAAGGACGCCGCCAGGTATGTTACAGGAGGTCAGTATAGATGGACTAATAGAGAAAGTCCGACACACTGCTAGAAGGCCAAATATTTTTTCAGAGCTAGATGCAGAAAAAAATTAGATTCAGTTTGCAACCTGATGGAGGTCAGTATAGATGGACTAACAGAGAAAGTCCCACACACTGCTAGAAGGCCAAATATTTTTTCAGAGCTAGATACATACAAAAAATTATTTTGAATTTGCAACCTGATGGAGGTCAGTATAGGTGGACTAATAGAACAAGTCCCACACACTGCTAGAAGGCCAAATATTTTTTCAGAGCTAGATGCAGAAAAAAATTATATTCAGTTTGCAACCTGATGGAGGTCTGTATAGATGGATTAATAGAACAAGACCCACACACAGCTAGAAGCCCAATATTTTTTCAGAGGTAGATGCAGAAAAAAATATATTCAGTTTGCAACCTGATGGAGGTCAGTATAGATGGACTAACAGAGAAAGTCCCACACACTACTAGAAGGCCAAATATTTTTTCAGAGCTAGATGCAGAAAAAAATTATATTCAGTTTGCAACCTGATGGAGGTCTGTATAGATGGATTAATACAACAAGTCCCACACACAGCTAGAAGCCCAATATTTTTTCAGAGGTAGATGCAGAAAAAAATATATTCAGTTTGCAACCTGATGGAGGTCAGTATAGGTGGACTAATAGAACAAGTCCCACACACTGCTAGAAGGCCAATTATTTTTTCAGAGCTAGATGCAGAAAAAAATTAGATTCAGTTTGCAACCTGATGGAGGTCAGTATAGATGGACTAATAGAATGATGCTATGCCCAAAAGATTTTACTTCACTAGGTGCAGTAAAAAAATTGGTATTCTATACACAGGTGGTATATCTTGCAACACAGATAGGCTACTCCACTGACTAACACACTCTGCAATAGGCCAAAAAGGATTATCTTTGCTAGATTCAGCCAAATGCTGTGAAAAAAACTTGCACAGCACTGGCACAGACCTGCCTGGCAAAAACTGATAGGAACTGATGTAACCTAGTCCTGAAAAGGACTCCAATTACAATTAGTCTTTACTCCCACAACCTATCTATTTAAGAGCACAGACCTGCCTGATAAAAGTCGTAGGAAATGCTGTAACCTAGTCCTTAAAAGGACTGCAATCACAACTATTCCCTACTCCCAAGCTATCTGTATATTTGTGCGAAAATTGGCTTGAAATTAACAAGGTATAGCGCACACAGCAACAGCGGTGCCGTCTAACACGCAGCTGCAGCAGTGAGAAAATGGTGGCGACGGGGAAAATGGCTTGGTCTTATAGGGCAAGGACATGTGACATACACTGCCAATGACACATGCCCTTGCTTGTGTGAAAAAAAGCACTTCGCTCCGTGTGTGCGCTGCTGATAGGCTGACAGATTGCACCTCCCCACTGTAAATGCGGGAAAGAGAAAAAAAAATGGAGATCTTCATTGTTCCTGCAGAGATCCATCCCCTGCCCCTCCCCCCACCCCGCTGTACATTCAAACTGCGTATTAACATTAATTTTCATCATTACTGAGAAAAAATCCAGTTATGATTTTGGTGCACGAACAGTTATCGAACATAACCTCGAACAGCCGAATTTTTCTCAAATTGTTCGTGTTCGCCGAACGGCTCGAACACCGCCCAAAACAGCTCGAATTTGAGATTGGCGAACAGTTCGAGTAGAACAACGCTCATCTCTACACTGAAGTCCAGCAAAGCCAGGAGGGCGAGCTGGAATAAATAGGCAGCAGGTCACGTGACCACAAAATAGAAAAAAACTAACAGGGGGGTTCTAACACCCGGGGCTCCAGGGGGCCTGGGGCTCCGGGGGGTCCATGGCCAGATTGCCCTCATTATAATATGTGCAGCGCCGCGGCACAGACCGGCAGACAGTGGAGGGGGGGCCCCCGGAACGCTCCCCCAGAAGAAGCACACGGCCGCTACTTCTTCTTCCGCCGGGCCAGCACTGCACCTGTTAACTTCCCTGTGTGCTGGCCCAGCCCTGTTACTGCTAGGAGACACGGCTCTGTGCGTGGCCATGTCTGCTAGAGTGACATCACGCAGTACGTGCCCTGCGCTGCTGCACTGGAGAGGAGCTGGAAGACTGGAGCCGAGCTGGGGGTTGGTGAGTGTGTGTGTGTGTGAGAGTGTGTGTGAGCGTGTGTGTGTGTGAGAGTGTGTGTAAGTGTGTGTGTGTGTGTGTGTGTGAGTGATTGAGTGAGTGAGTGTGTGTGTGCAGGCAGATATCATTGTGTGATGTCTGTTTATATGTATTTTTGTGTTTCAAATGTGAATATACATGTATGTACAGTACAGACCAAAAGTTTGGACACACCTTCTCATTTAAAGATTTTTCTGTATTTTCATTACTATGAAAATTGTACATTCACACTGAAGGCATCAAAACTATGAATTAACACATGTGGAATTAAATACTTAACAAAAAAGTGTGAAACAACTGAAAATATGTCTTATATAGTGTTTAGCCACCCCCGTAGTGTTCGGGTTCGGTTCGTCGAACACCGGGATGTACGAGGAACTGTTCGTCGAACTGTTCGTCGAACACCTTAGAACACCGTCGAACACCGTTAAAACCAATGGCAGGCAAACAAAAACACATAGAAACACATAGAAAACACCTTCAAAGGTGTCCAAAAGCTGACAAACTGCTCAGAAGACGCTCTCTTTAAAAAAGCCGGCCGGCAATTCAGCAGCGGCATACACCGGTACCCGACAATTTAGACAAGAAGGAATAGAGCCTCACACATAGATTAGATAGATAGAAACATGTCAGTCACACATATAAGAAGCACAGTGACAGTGTTGCTTACTGTACTTGTCATTTAGTGTAAAGGATTTATTTAAAAAAATAATAGTGTTTTCATGCACCGTCTCTTTAAAAAAGCCGGCCGGCAATTCAGCAGCGGTACCCGACAAATTATAACAGAAAGAATAGAGCATCACACATAGATAGATATAAACATGCCAATCACATATATAATAAGTACAGTGACAGTGTTGGTTACTGTACTTGTCATTTAGTGTTAAAATAAAGGATTTATTAAAAAAAAAATTGGCGTGGGGTTCCCCTTAATTTTAGTCTCTAGCGGAGGTTAAGCAGACGGCTGGGGCAGATGTTTGAAGCCTGGGAAGGGGTTGATACCCACGGAGCTTCCCAGGCTACTAATATCAGCCCCCAGCTGAATACCTAGCCTTTACTAGCTATTAAAATGGGGGACCCCCCCCAAAAAAATGACGTGGGGTCCCCCCTATTTTAATAGGTAGCAAAGGCTAGGCAGACAGCTGGGGGCTGATATTAATAGCCCAGGAAGGGTACCATGAATATTGGCCCCATCCCAGGCTAGAAACACCAGCCGTCAGCCGCCCCAGAAATGGCGCATCCATAGGATTCGCCAATTCTGGCACTTAGCCTCGCTCTTCCCACTGCCCTGTAGCGGTGGCAGTGGGGTAATAGGGCTGGGGTTGTTGTCAGCTTATAATGCCAGCTGACATCAAGCCCAGGTTAGTAATGGAGAGGCGTCTATAAGACAACCCCATTACTAACCCCATAGTCAAAGTTAAAAAAAAACCACAAACACCCAGAATAAAGTCCTTTAATTGAAATAAAGACACAATTCTTTATTGTTCTAAATTAAACCATACTTACCATCACGCCCATTCCAGCTGAAGCCAACGATCTCCTGAAATAAAAGAAAAATAATAAACCAACATCATCCTTACCTTTCCATGGTTCCCATGACAGCTTCAGCTCTGCTACATCGAGATGACTGGCTGGACCGCAGCAGAACGCTGCCATCCAGCCTGTCATCCCGCAGACACTGAGAAGCGCAGGCATGCTTGCGCTCCTCAGTGTCTCGCTGTGACGGCATCCAGATGAGCCGAGGTCATGTCCAATGAACTCGGCTCACCTAATGCACGTCACTGACAGCGTGGGAAAATTCTCCTGCACTCAGCGCTTCAGCGTGAGAATTTTCCCACGCTGTCAGTGACGTGCATGAGGCTGATATTTAAATTTGGCGCACAAATCGGTGATTGATCGCGGGCAGCGTCCGCGACCAATCAGCACGGTAGTGTTTAACTTTGGCGGCAAGATCAGTGATTGGTCGCGCGCCAAGACCGCGACCAATCACCGATTTTGGCGCCACATTTAAACATCGGCCGCGACCAATCAGCACAGCGTTGTTTAAATGTGGATCCAAGATCGGTGATTGGTCGCGGCCGATATTTAAATTTGGCGCACAAATCTGTGATTGGTCGCGGGCAGTGTCCGCGACCAATCAGCACAGTAGTGTTTAACTTTGGCGGCAAGATCAGTGATTGGTCGCGGTCAAGACGGCGACCAATCACCGATATGTGCCGCACATTTAAATAGCGGCCGCGACCAATTGGATGTCAGCGGCGCTGCCTGTGCGGATAGTTCCGCTCCGAGAACCCGGGACATGAGCGGGCGCTCGCAGCAGAAGTATCCCGACCCGCAGCGCCGCTCCCCGGTCCTCCCTTCACACCCTAGCCGCTGATGTCCCCACAGTATCCGCATGGTGTTACAAAGGTCCGGACATTTGTGTTAAAAATCGCTGATTGGTCGCTGGCGCTGCCCGCGACCAATCACCGATTTGGGCGCCAAATTTAAATATCCTCCGCGACCAATCACCCATCTTGGCTCCACATTTAAACACCGCTGTAATGATTGGTCGCGGACGCTATTTAAATGTGGCGCCAAAATCGGTGATTGGTCGCGCCCAGCGTCGGCGACCAATCAGCACAGCGGTGTTTAAATGTGGAGCCAAGATTGGTGATTGGTTGCGGCCGATATTTAAATTTGGCGCCCAAATCGGTGATTGGTCGCGGGCAGCCCCCGCGACCAATCAGCGATTTTTAACACAAATGTCCGGATCTTTGTAACACCATGCGGATACTGTGGGGACATCAGCGGCTAGGGTGTGAAGGGAGGACCGGGGAGCGGCGCTGCGGGTCGGGATACTTCTACTGCGAGCAGTCGCTCATCTCCCGGCTTCTCGCAACGGAAGTATCCGACCAGGCAGCGGCGCTCCCCGGTCCTCACCAATACGATTAGCTGATTGGTCGTGCTCTCCGCACGCGACCAATCAGTGATCTTGGCGCTAAAGTTAAACACCGCTCTGCTGATTGGTCGCGGACGCTGCCCGCGACCAATCACCAATTTGGGCGCCACATTTAAATAGCTTCCGCGACCAATCAGCGAGCTTGGCGCCAAATTTAAACAACGCTCTGCTGATTGGTCGCGGACGCCAGACGCATCCAATCAGTGAGATTGGCGCCAAATTTAAACAACGCTCTGCTGATTGGTCGCGGACTCCAGCCGCGACCAATCAGCGAGATTGGCGCCAAATTTAAACCCCGCTCTGCTAATTGGTCACGGATGCCGGCCGCGACAAATCAGCATTATTGGCGCCAAATTTAAACACCGCTCTGCTGATTGATCGCGGTCGCCGTCCGCGACCAATCAGTAGTATTGGCGCCAAATTTAAACCCTGCTCGGCTGATTGGTCACGGTTGCCGGCCACGACCAATCAGCAGTATTGGCGCCAAATTTAAACCCCGCTCTGCTGATTGGTCACAGTTGCCTTCCGCGACCAATCAGCGATTTTGACGCCAAATTTAAACACCGCTCTGCTGTTTGGTCGCGGCCGGCGATTGCGACCAATCAGCATTATTGGCACCAAATTTAAACCCCGCTCTGCTGATTGGTCGTGACCGCCGGCCGCGACTAATCAACATTGTTGCCGCCAAATTTAAACACTGCTCTGCTGAATGGTCGAGGTCGTGACCAATCACCATTATTGGCGCCAAATTTAAACACCGCTTTGCTGATTGGTCGCGACCACAACCTATCAGCATTATTTGCGCAAAATTTAAACCCCGCTCTGCTGATTAGTCGCGACCGCCGGCCGTGAACAATCAGTGATATAGTCGCCAAATTTCAACACCGCTTTGCTGATTGGTCGCGGTTGCTGGCCGCGACCAGTCAGCGATTTTGGCGCCAAATTTAAACACCGCTCTGCTGATTGCGCCGGGTCTGCCGCATACATATTCTAGAATACCCGATGCGTTAGAATCGGGCCACCATCTAGTTTCATGAAATAATTTAAAAAAAAATTGACGTGGGGCTACGCACTATATTTGTGTCCAGCCAGGTACAGCAGGCAGGAACGGGCTGCCCCCAACCACCAGCTGCCTATTTGTACCTGGCCGGACACAACAATATAGGGAAGCCCTTTTTTTCTTAATTATTTCATGAATTTCATGAAATAATTAAAAAAAAAAATACGTGGGGCTTCGCCCTATTTTTGTGTCCAGCCAGTTACAACTAGGCAGCTGGGGGCTGGAATCTGCAGCGCAGGGAGGCCCAAGCTTTCTGGGTCCCCCCAGCTGCAAATTGCAGTCCGCAGCCACCCCGGAAAATGGCGCGTTCATAGAAGCGCCATCTTCTGGCGCTGTACCCAACTCATCCAGTGCCCTGGTGCGGTGGTCACTGGGTAATAAAGGGGTTAGGGCCAGCTTGGCATTATCAGCTGGCCCTAAGCCCGAAATTCATGGGGTCACGCCAATATTAGACAAGACCACCATGAATTTCTAGTAAAGTATTTAAAAAAAACACAACACCCAGAATAAAGTCCTTTAATTGAAATAAACACACAATTCTTTATTGTTCTAAATTAAACCATACTTACCGTCACGCCCATTCCAGCTGAAGCCAACGATCTCCTGCAATAAAAGTAAAATAATAAAGCAACCTCATCCTTACCTTTCCATGGTTCCCAGACAGCTTCAGCTCTGCTACATCGAGATGACAGGCTGGACCGCAGCAGAACGCTGCCATCCAGCCTGTCATCCCGCAGACACTGAAAAGCACAGGCATGCTTGCGCTCCTCAGTGTCTCTCTGTGACGGCATCCAGATGAGCCGAGGTCATGTCCAATGAACTCAGCTCACCTCATGTACGTCACTGACAGTGTGGAAGAATTCTCCTGCACTCAGCGCTTCAGCGTGAGAATTCTCCCACGCTGTCAGTGACGTACATGAGGTCAGCTGAGTTCAATGGACATGAATGAGCTCACCTCATGCACGTCATTGACAGCGTGGGAAAATTCTCCTGCACTCAGCGCTTCAGCGTGAGAATTTTCCCACGCTGTCAGTGACGTGCATGAGGTGAGCTCATTCATGTCCAATGAACTCGGCTCACCTCATGCACGTCACTGACAGCGTGGGAAAATTCTCACGCTGAAGCGCTGAGTGCAGGAGAATTCTCCCACGCTGTCAGTGACGTGCATGAGGTGAGCCGAGTTCATTGTCGGCTCATCTTTATGCCGTCACAGCCAGACACTGAGGAGTGCGAGCATGCCTGCGCTTCTCAGTGTCTGCGGGATGACAGGCTGGATGGCAGCGTTCTGCTGCGGTCCAGCCTGTCATCTCAATGTAGCAGAGCTGAAGCTGTCTGGGAACCATGGAAAGGTAAGGATGAGGTTGCTTTATTATTTTACTTTTATTGCAGGAGATCGTTGGCTTCAGCTGGAATGGGCGTGGTGGTAAGTATGGTTTAATTTAGAACAATAAAGGATTGTGTCTTTATTTCAATTAAAGGACTTTATTCTGGGTGTTTGTGTTTTCTTTTAACTTTCACTATGGGGTTAGTAATGGGGGTGTCTTATAGACGCCTCTCCATTACTAACCTGGGCTTGATGTCAGCTGGCATTATAAGCTGACATCAACCCCAGCCCTATTACCCCACTGCCTCCGCTACAGGGCAGTGGGAAGAGCGAGGCTAAGTGCCAGAATTGGCGCATCCTATGGATGCGCCATTTCTGGGGTGGCTGACGGCTGGTGTTTCTAGCCTGGGAGGGGGCCAATATTCATGGCACCCTTCCTGGGCTATTAATATCAGCCCCCAGCTGTCTGCCTAGCCTTTGCTAGCTATTAAAATAGGGGGGACCCCACGTCATTTTTTGGGGGGGGTCCCCCATTTTAATAGCTAGTAAAGGCTAGGTATTCCGCTGGGGGCTGATATTAGTAGCCTGGGAAGCTCCGTGGGTATTACCCCCTTCCCAGGCTTCAAACATCTGCCCCAGCTGTCTGCTTAACCTCCGCTAGAGACTAAAATTACGGGGAACCCCACGCCAATTTTTTTTTAAATAAATCCTTTATTTTAACACTAAATGACAAGTACAGTAATCAACACTATCACTGTACTTCTTATATATGTGACTGACATGTTTCTATGTATCTAATCTATGTGTGATGCTCTATTCCTTCTATTCTAAATTGTCGGGTACAGATGCTGAAATGCCGGCCGGCTTTTTTAAAGAGACGGTGCATGAAAACACTATTATTTTTTTTGATAAATCCTTTACACTAAATGACAAGTACAGTAAGCAACACTGTCACTGTACTTCTTATATATGTGGCTGACATGTTTCTATCTATCTAATCTATGTGTGAAGCTCTATTCTTTCGGTTCTAAATTGTCGGGTACCGGTGTATGCCGCTGCTGAATTGCCGGCTTTTCATGTTTTACTGTTGGCACTGTTCCCATCGATTTGGGCAATCACTGTAATGCCACAACCACCATGGCTGTGGCATTTCAGTGAGTGGCAGACAATCCCTGCATGATTGGTGCTCTAAATAGCGCCAGACATGCAGGACACGCTTTTGGTGCACGAACAGTTATCGAACATAACCTCGAACAGCCAAATTTTTTGCAAATCGTTCGGGTTCGTCGAACAACTCGAACACCGCCCAAAACAGCTCGAATTTGAGATTGGCGAACAGTTCTAGTCGAACACCGCTCATCTCTAGTCTTATATTCTAGGTTCTTCAAAGTAGCCACCTTTTGCTTTGACGACTGCTTTGCACACTCTTGGCATTCTCTTGATGAGCTTCAACAGGTAGTCACCGGAAATGGTCTCCCAATAATCTTGAAGGAGTTCCCAGAGATGCTTAGCACTTGTTGGCCCTTTTGCCTTCACTCTGCGGTCCAGCTCACCCCAAACCATCTCGATTGGGTTCAGGTCTGGTGACTGTGGAGGCCAGGTTATCTGGCGTAGCACCCCATCACTCTCCTTCTTGGTCAAATAGCCCTTACACTGCCTGGAGGTGTGTTTGGGGTCATTGTCCTGTTGAAAAATAAATGATGGTCCAACTAAACTCAAACTGGATGGAATAGCATGCTGCTGCAAGATGCTGTGGTAGCCATGCTGGTTCAGTATGCCTTCAATTTTGAATAAATCCCCAACAGTGTCACAAGCAAAGCACCCCCACACCGTCACACCTCCTCCTCCGTGCTTCACGGTGGGAACCAGGCATGTAGAGTCCATCCGTTCACCTTTTCTGCGTCGCACAAAAACACGATGGTTGGAACCAAAGATCTCAAATTTGGACTCATCAGACCAAAGCACAGATTTCCACTGGTCTAATGTCCATTCATTGTGTTCTTTAGCCCAAACAAGTCTCTTCTGCTTGTTGCCTGTCCTTAGCAGTGGTTTCCTAGCAGCTATTTTACCATGAAGGCCTGCTGGAAAAAGTCTCCTCTTAACAGTTGTTGAAGAGATGTGTCTGCTGCTAGAACTCTGTGCGGCATTGACCTGGTCTGTAATCTGAGCTGCTGTTAACCTGCGATTTCTGAGGCTGGTGACTCGGATAAACTTATCCTCAGAAGCAGAGGTGACTCTTGGTCTTCCTTTCCTGG
This sequence comes from Phyllobates terribilis, assembly GCF_046119375.1. Taxonomy (NCBI): domain Eukaryota; kingdom Metazoa; phylum Chordata; class Amphibia; order Anura; family Dendrobatidae; genus Phyllobates; species Phyllobates terribilis. The sequence continues at coordinate 27,343,379 of NW_027362767.1, read as the reverse complement.
GGCGGTCCTCATGTGAGCCAGTTTCTTTGTAGCGCTTGATGGTTTTTGCAACTGCACTTTGGGACACTTTCAACGTTTGCCCAATTTTTCGGACTGACTGACATTCATTTCTTAAAGTAATGATGGCCACTCGTTTTTCTTTACTTAGCTGCTTTTTTCTTGCCATAATACAAATTCTAACAGTCTATTCAGTAGGACTATCAGCTGTGTATCCACCAGACTTCTTCACAACACAACTGATGGTTCCAACCCCATTTATAAGGCAAGAAATCCCACTTATTAAACCTGACAGGGCACACCTGTGAAGAGAAAACCATTTCCGGTGACTACCTCTTGAAGCTCATCAAGAGAATGCCAAGAGTGTGCAAAGCAGTCATCAAAGCAAAAGGTGGCTACTTTGAAGAGCCTAGAATATAAGACATATTTTCAGTTGTTTCACACTTTTTTGTTAAGTATATAATTCCACATGTGTTAATTCATAGTTTTGATGCCTTCAGTGTGAATGTACAATTTTCAAAGTCATGAAAATACAGAAAAATCTTTAAATGAGAAGGTGTGTCCAAACTTTTGGTCTGTACTGTATATGTCTGTAAATGTTTGTGTGTGTACGTGACTGCGTGCGGCCTCCTGCTGTATATAGATGGCTACGTGTGGCCTCCTGCTGTGTATAGATGGCTACATGTGGCCTCCTGCTTCATACAGATGGCTACGGGCGGCCCCCTGCTGTGTATAGATGGCGCTGTGCGGCCTCCTGCTGTGTTTAGATGGCTACGTGCGGCATCCCGCTTTGTATAGATGGCTACGTGCGGCCTCCCGCTGTGCATAGATGGCTACGTGCGGCCTCCTGCTGTGTATAGATGGCTATGTGTGGCCTCCTGCTGTGTATACATGGCTACGTGTGGCCCCCTGCGGTGTATAGATGGCTACATTCAGCCTCCTGCTGTGTATAGATGGCTCCGTGCGGCCTCCTGCTGTGTATAGATGGCTATGTGTGCTCAATATTAAGTCATACAATTAATGTAAGGCTATGTGTCCATGATGCAGAAATGCTCCAGATTTTTTTGGAGCGTTTCTGCATCTTCCTGTCAGAAAAAATACATGGCCAGATTGCCCTCATTATAATATGTGTGGTGCCGCGGAACATACCGGCAGACAGTGGCGGGCGGACCCTCGTATTGCTCACCCAGAAGCGGCGCATGGCCGCTACTTCTTCTTTGGCCGGGCCAGCACTGTCACTGCTAGGAGACACGGCCTTGTGCGCGGCCGTGTCTACTAGTGTGACGTCACGCAGTGCACGCCCTGCGCTGCAGCACCAGTGAGGAGCTGGAGGATTGGAGCCGAACCGGGGGATGGTGAGTGTGTGTGTGTGTGAGAGTGTGTATGAGAGTGTGTGTGTGTGTGAGAGTGTGTGTGTGAGTGAGTGTGTGTGTGAGTGTGTGTGTGAGAGTGTGTGTGAGAGTGATTGAGTGAGTGTGTGTGTGCAGGCAGATATCATTGTGTGATGTCTGTTTGTATGTATTTTTGTGTTTCAAATGTGAATATGCGTGTATGTATATGTCTGTATATGTCTGTGTGTGCGTGACTGCGTGCGGCCTCCTGCTGTGTATAGATGGCTACGTGCGGCCTTCTGCTGTATATAGATGGCTACGTGAGGCTTCCTGCTTTGTATAGATGGCTACGTGCGGCCCCCTGCTGTGTATAGATGGCGCCGTGCGGCCTCCTGCTGTGTATAGATGGCACCGTGCGGCCTCCTGCTGTGTATAGATGGCTACGTGCGGTCTCCTGCTGCTTATAGATGGCTATGTGCGGCCTCCCGCTGTGTATAAATCGGTATGTGCGGCCTCCTGCTGTGTATAGATGGCTACGTGCGGCCTCCCGCTGTGTAGAGATGGCTACGTGCGGCCTCCCGCTGTGTATAGATGGCTACATGCGGCATCCTGCTGTGTATATATGGCGCCGTGTGGCCTGCCGCTGTGGATAGATGGCTATGTGCGGCCCCCTACTGTGTATAGATGGCACCATGCGACCTCCTGCTGTGTATAGATGGCTACGTGTGGCCCCCTGCTGTGTATAGATGGCACCATGCGACCTCCTGCTGTGTATAGATGGCTACGTGTGGCCCCCTGCTGTGTTTAGATGGCTACATGCGGCCTCCTGCTGTGTATAGATGACTATGTGGGGCCTCCTGCTGTGTATATATGGCTACGTGCAGCCTCCTGCTGTGTATGGATGGCTACGTGTGCTCAATATTAAGCCATACAATAAATGTAAGGCTATGTGTCCACGATGCAGAAATGCTTCAGATTTTTTTTAAGCGTTTCTGCATCTCCCTGTCAGCAAAAATGCATGACCAGATTGCCCTCATTATAATATGTGCTGCGCCGCGGCACATACCGGCAGACAGTGGCGGGGGGTACCCCGGATCGCTCCCCCAGAAGCGACGCACAGTCGTTACTTCTTTTTCGGCCGTCCAGCACTGCACCTGTTAACTTCCCTGTGTGCTGGCCCGACAGCGTCACTGCTAGGAGACACGGCCCTGTGCGCGGCCGTGTCTGCTAGTGTGACATCACGCAGTTCGCGCCCTGCGCTGCTGCACCGGAGAGGAGCTGGAGGACTGGAGCCGAGCCGGGGTATGGTGAGTGTGTGTGAGAGTGTGTGTGTGTGTGTGTGTGTGTGTGAGAGTGTGTGTGTGTGTGTGTGTGTGAGAGTGTGTGTGTGCGTGAGAGTGTGTGTGAGAGTGATTGAGTGAGTGAGTGTGTGTGTGCAGGCAGATAACATTGTGTGATGTCTGTTTATATGTATTTTTGTGCTTCAAATGTGTTTATGCGTGTATGTACAGTATATGTTTGTATATGCTTGTGTGTGTGCTTGACTGCGTGCGGCCTCCTGCTGTGCATAGATGGCTACGTGCGGCCTCCTGCTGTGTATAATTGGCTACGTGCGGCCTCCTGCTTTGTATAGATGGCTGTGTGTGGCCCCCTGATGTGTATAGATGGCTATGTGGGGCCTCCTTCTGTGCATAGATGGCTACGTGCGGCCTCCTGCTGTGTATAGTTGGCTATGTGCGGCCTCCTGCTTTGTATAGATGGCTACGTGCGGCCTCCTGCTGTGTATAGATGGCAATGTGGGGCCTCCTTCTGTGTATAGATGGCGCCGTGCGGCCTCCTGCTGTGTATAGATGGCTACGTGTGGCCTCCCGCTGTGTATAAATGGCTACGTGCGGCCTCCCGCTGTGTATAGATGGCTACGTGTGGCCTCCCACTGTGTATAGATGGCTACGTGCGGCCTCCTTCTGTGTATAGATGGCTACGTGTGCTCAATATTAAGCCATTCAATTAATGTAAGGCTATGTGTCCATGATGGCGAAATGCTCCGGATTTTTTTGAGTGTTTCTGCATCTCCCTGTCAGAAAAAACGCATGCGGATTGTACATGCGGATTGTACATGCGGATTGTACATGCGTTTTCCTGCCAGGGACAAGCTGATATGAAGCGTTCTTCACGTGCATTTCCCCAAGCGGGTTGTCAAGTGCTTTCCAAGCGATTTTAGCATCGCTTGGAAAGTACTTGACAACTTCATCACACATATATAAATCCATGCAGCCGGCATGGATTTTTACAGTGTGGCAGTAAAAGAATGGTAAAAAATAAAAAATAAATATATACTTACCTTCTGATGGCCTGCCAACGTCAGCGGTCGCGTGACCCGTCACATGACTAAATGACGTCACCTTTAGTCTACCAGGAGCTGCCGGCAAGCCAGGAAGCATCGGATAAAGACACCGGGGGCCATCAGAAGGTAAGTATAATGTATATTTTTTATTTTATTCTTTTTTTTACAGGTTCTATGGTACCCGGGTCCGGAGTCTCCTCTTCTCCAAACCCGGGTACCATCCGCACATTGAAACGCAAGGATTCCGTATGTTCAGATCCAGTGATGCGGAATCCATGCGTTCCAATGCAAGTCAATGGCGGCGAAAACGACGCGCTTCTGCAAAATAATTGGCAGTGCTGCGGATTTTTCCGCAATGATAATCTGCAGCGGAAATTTCCGCAGCATGTGCACAGCACATGCGGATTATCACTGGGGAACATGGCAGACCTTCTATCAAGCATTTTTTATGTGTTTCTGCTGCGGAATTAAAAAAGCATAGTGGGCACACAGCCTAAAAAAAATATTATAATTAATATATTAATATTGTGCCAAATTAATTTCACGTGAACTATCACATGATCTATCACAGGGGATCATGTGACGTGATACATCAAGTGTGTGTGTGTGTGGGGGGGCCCGCGCCTTCTAAACTGCCCGGGGCCCTTGCTACTCTTAATCCATGCCTGTCGGTGAGGTGTTGTATTTCACCACAGCCATATTCTTTAGCTTGGTGAAAGGACTTGGGAAACCGCATCTAATACAGCTGTCTTTTCTCTGTCACCAGGGACTGCCCATTGTCACACACAACCATGCCTGGCTGTATGTTCAGTGGTGAGAGCCACAGATCAAGCTGCTGTGTTACAACTTTCAACAACTCTGCAGCGCTGGGCGGTTTGTCACCTAAGCATTAAGCATGTTATCTTCAGAACAGTCTGTTGCCGCTTGGCCAAAGCAGTAACATAGTAACATAGTTTTAAGGTTGAAGGAAGACTAAGTCCATCTAGTTCAACCCATAGCCTAACATGCTGATCGAGAGGAATGCAAAAAAAACCCTTGTGGCAAACACTAAGCTCCACATTGGGGAAAAAAAAATCCTTCCAGGCTCCATATGACAATCAGACTAGTTCCATGGATCAACGCCCTATCAAGGAATCTAGTATATATAACCTGTAATATTATACTTTTCAAGAAAGGCATCCATGCCCTTCTTAAATTTTAGTAGTGAATCACTCATTACAACATCATGTGGCAGAGAGTTCCATAGTCTCACTGCTCTTACAGTAACGAATCCGCGTCTGTGATTATGATTAAACCTTCTTTCCTCCAGACGTAGAAGATGCCCCCTTGTCCCCGTCTCTGGCCTCAGAGTAAAAAGATCAGTAGAAAGGTCTTTGTACTGTCCCCTCATATACTTGTACATAGTAATAAGATCACCCCTAAGCCTTCGTTTTTCCACAGTAAATAACCCCAAGTGTAATAACCTGTCTTGGTATTGCAGACTCCCCAATCCTCTAATAATCTTGGTCGCTCTTCTCTGCACCCGCTCTAGTTCAGCTATGTTTTTCTTATACACCGGAGACCAGAATTGTACACAGTATTCCAAGTATGGTCGCACTAGTGACTTGTATAGAGGTAAAATGATGTTCTCCTCATGAGCATCTATGCCTATTTTAATGCATCCCATTATTTTATTTGCCTTTGCAGCAGCTGCCTGACACTGGCCACCAAACGTGAGCTTGTCGTCCACCAATATAACCAGATCTTTTTCAGTTACAGTTTTGCCCAGTGTTTTACAATTAAGCATATAATTATACATTTTATTTCCTCTGCCCAAGTGCATTACCTTACATTAATCCACATTAAAGCTAATTTGCCATTCATCAGCCCAAGCTTCTAGTTTTTATAGATCCTCCTGTAATATAAAATAGTCCTCCTCTCTATTGATTGCCCTGCAGAGTTTAGTGTCATCTGCAAATATTGAAATATTACTCTGCATGCCCCCTACAAGGTCATTAATAAATATGTTAAAAAGAAGTGGGCCCAATACTGACCCCTGTGGTACTCCACTGTTAACTGAGACCCAGTCTGAGTGTGTTCCATTAATAACCACCCTTTGTTTCCTATCACTGAGCCAGTTCTAAACCCACATACATATATTTTCCCCTATCCCCATTGTTCTCATTTTATGTATCAACCTTTTGTGTGGAACCATATCAAAAGCTTTTGAAAAGTCCATATACACAACATCCACTGCATTTCCTTGGTTCAGTCGGGAACTTGCCGCCTCATAAAAGCTGATCAGATTAGTTTGACAGGAAAGGTCCCTCGTAAACCCATGTTGATATTGGGTCATGAGTAGTGTTGAGCGAGCATGCTCGACACTGCTCGGTACTCGCTCGAGCATCTCACTACTCGGGATGTTCGGCGACCACCGAGCATTTTCGGGTTACTCGAGCGGGAGCTCGGGTCTCCTCCCTGCATGTTTGACGCTCTTTACAGAGCCAATGAACATGCAGGGATTACCAGCCAGTCACTGTAATGCCACAGCCATGTTGGTTGTGGGCATTACAGTGATTGGTTGGCCGCACAGCGTCACCTCGTGTATTTAAAACCGGGCGCCGCCATCTTGGACATAGTCGCTCCGGATCAGACAGTATAGGGAGAGTGCTGCTGAGCTAGGGAGAGATTTAAACTGCGAAATAGGTAGTGTAGGGACTCTAAAGCCTGCTCAAACAAACAGTCCTTCTGAGGACTAATATCCATCTCAGATATCAGGCAGGCAGGCAGGCTGTATAGGAGACGCAGTGGTTATAACAACAAACACTGCATTACAGTCCTGTGTGCTGCTACTGCTCAAATTGCTAGACTTAGCCCCAGGTGTCGGGGGCCAGGAAAAAAAATTTTTTTTCATCTAAATCCTCTTTTTTTTTTTTTATTCCTCAGTCAGACTGTACAAATACCCATCTTATTAACCTTTTGGTATTCCCCCCCCCCAAAAAAAAAAATTGAGTGTGTCTGTGAGTTTTCAGACACAAATATATCTATTTAAAACAGTCTGGTATACGCCAGGAAATTAGAACTGTGGTTTTCCTCTTCCACGGTTCAAATCTGGGTGTAATCCACCTTTTTGCTTTTTTTACATAAAAAAAAAACAATTTGAGTGTTTCGCTGACTGTTCAGACACAAATATATCTGTTTAAAAGATTCTGGTGTAGGCCAGAGAACTAGAACTGTGGTTTTCCTCTTCCACAGTTCTAATCTCCTTTTTATTACCCTTTTGCCATTGATAGTGCGAGTGTAAGCTATTTTACTTCATTTACAATGGGCAAGGCGTGTGGCAAGGGACGTGGAACTGGACGTTCTGGTGATAGTGTGCGCAGAGGACGGGGCCGTGGCCAAGGTGAAAATGTGCCACAACCAACAGCCACATCTTCTCGCTCCCAGTTCTTGACCAAATTACTAGGGAAGCACACAACAACACCGCTATTGCGAACTGATCGTTGTGAACAGGTTATTAATTGGATAGCAGATAATACTTCCAGTCACCTGGGCACCACCACCTCCGGTCTGTCTTCCACACGGTCAAGTCTTAGTAGCAGTGAGTCTCGACCGCATACTAATCCTCACCCTGATGCTCCTTCCTCCCACCATGCCGAGTGTCGTCAGACAGCAACTGGTCCCACAGTTGGACACTCTGAAGAGCTGTTCACTGGTCCATTTCCATATTTGGGCCCCTAGCCTGCTCCGCTTGAAGTGGTGGAAGAGGAGATCCCATGTAGCGATGGCCAAATATTTGAACAGCCACGGCCACAGGAAGGCGACGCTGGCAATTTGTCACAAGAGGTGGACGATGACGAGACACAATTGCCACGAAGTGAGGAGGAGTACCGTGGTGCGGAAGTGGAAGAGTAGAAGGTGGTGGATGATCTAGTAACTGACCCAACGTGGCAGGAGGACACGCAGAGCGAGGCCAGTAGCACATAGGGGGAGGGAGGCAGAGTACCCCAACAGGCAGGAAGAAGCGGTGTGGTGGCCGCAGACAGAAGGCGGGCAACCGTTCCCCGTAAAACCAAAATAAGGGACGTTGCCAGTACAAATGGTAGGTCTTCCAGAGTCTGGAATTTTTTTAAAGACTCTGCTGATAACCCCAAAAAGGCCATTTGTACCACCTGCCAGGCCAGCATCAGCAGGGGTGACAAAACTACCAGCCTGACCACCACCAGCATGATCAGGCAGATGGCAACAAAGCACCGGACTTTGTGGGGCAAACCCCATGGTCCACGACCAGTGTCAGGGGATGTCACAACTGCTTCTTCCACTGTTGTGCGTGTAAGAGAACCCCCTTTTGTGTGTGCAAGGCAATCCCCTGTCCATACTGCATGCAAAGATGCCCCCTCCTCTCAGTTTTCACTTGTTATGGCAGTTTCTCAAGTAACAGCATCCACGTCCAAGTACCACCGCAGCGTTCAATTGTCCATATCCCCGACCTTTGAACGAAAGCGCAAATTCACAGCCAATGCACCACAGGCAACAGTCCTAAATTCGCACATTTCACGACTGCTTGCATTGGAAATGCTGCCTTTTAGGCTGGTGGAGATGGAATCCTTCCACAACCTTATCGCGGTGGCCGTCCCTTGGTACTCGGTCTCCAGCCGACACTATTTTGCCCGATGTGCCATCCCCGCACTACACAAGCACGTGTCCCAAAACATCTGCTTTGCCCTCAACAATGCAGTTACTGGGAGAGTCCACCTGACAACGGACACGTGGACAAGTGCTTGTGGCAAGGGACGGTGCATCTCCCTTACGGCACCCTGGGTTAACATAGTGGAAGCTGGGACGGAACACATCTTCCCCACACCGAGGATTTCGGGCCCTATATCAGTCAGAGTTACCCTCACAGTGTACAGCTCCTGCGCATCATCCTCCTCCTCATGTTCAGCCTCCTTCTCTGATATCACCACATCAGTTACAAGCTGGAAGCACTGCAGTACTGCCTCAGCCAAGCGGCAACAGGCTGTGCTGAAACTCATAAGCTTAGGTGCTAAACCTCACACTGCTTTTGAGTTGTGGACAGCTGTGAAAGAGTAGGCAGATCTGTGGCTGAGACCACTGAACCTACATACAGGCATGGTCGTGTGTGACAATGGCCGTAACCTGGTGGCGGCTCTGAGGTAAGGCGAGATCACACACGTACCATGACTGGCTCATGTACTTAACCTCGTGGTTCAGCGGTTTCTTAAATCGTTCCCCAAGTTGCCAGATCCAATGGTCAAAGTAAGCCGCCTGTCAGCTCATTTTCGCAAGTCGGCTACAGCTTCCGCCGCCCTTGCTGTATTGCAGCAGCGTTTGCATCTTCCGGCACACCGACTGGTGTGTGATGTCCCCACACGTTGGAACTCTACCATCCACATGTTGCAAAGGATTTGTGAGCAGAAGAGAGCAGTTGTGGAGTACCAGCTGCAACAAGGCCGTCGATATTCAGGTCAGACTCCACACATAAGACCTCAGGAGTGGACCTGGATGTCTGACATATGTACCATCCTGACAAAGTTTTAGGAGTCTACCAAGATGGTGAGTGGTGATGATGCCATCATTAGCATCAGCATTCCACTTGTCTGTCTTTTGCAATGCTCTCTGCAAAGAATTAAAGAGGAGGCATTGCAGCCAGAGTATGATGAGATGGATCAAAAAGCGGTAGCGGGCGAATACACACAGCCCAGCCTCATCTCAGCCCAATGTGCATTGGGGGACAATGAGGGAGAGGAAGAGGAGGAGGAAGAACAGGAGCTGGTATCATGCACTGTAGACGATAGTACCTGTACAACTGTCATACCGTCGGTTCAGCGTGGGTGGCCTGAGGACAGGGGGGAGGAGGAGGAGGAGGAGAGCATGGTCAGTCGTCATCTTGGTGAGGACACGGAAGTCTTGCCCGTTACCAGTCTGGCACGCATGGCTGACTTTATGTTACGCTGCCTTAACCGTGACCCTCGCGTTGTCAAAATGTTGGGTGACAGTCATTACTGGTTGGTGACACTTTTAGACCCCTGCTACCAGAAAAACTTTCACTCTCTTATTCCTGAGGTGGAGAGGTCTACAAAAATGGGGCAGTACCAGAAGGCCCTTGCTGCTGAACTGTTAAAAAAATCCCATCTGAACACTCTAGCGGCAGAGGTCACAGTTCATTACCCAACCAAGGCGTACAGGCAAGACAGATGCAACTCCAATCCAGCAGAGGCAGGGGAATACTGTAAACGTTCTGGGACAGTTTTCTGAGACCCACCCAGCTTACAGGCCCTGAGGCATGGTGTACTCTCACAAGGAGTGGAAAGTTTCAAAAGATGGTGAGGGAGTATCTTGCCGACCGTACCAGCGTCCTCCGAGATTCCTCTGTGCCTTTTAATTATTGGGTATCCAAGCTGGACACTTGGATTGAACTTGCTCTTGAAGCCTTGGAGGTCCTGGCCTGCCCTGCCGCTAGCATGTTATCGGAGCGTGTTTTTAGTGCCGCTGGGGGAATTATAACTGATAAGCGCACTCGCCTGTCAACTGACAATGCTGACAAGCTGACCCTTATCAAAATGATCAAGGGCTGGATTGGGCCCGACTTCTCATCACCACCAAATGACAGCACAGTAATATAAAGTCAAATACACTGTGTTATTTCGGGAGGTGTATTCCCATGCACAGCTTCACACCCACACATGGGTATATGCTTCCTCATTTCGGCATTGCTCTTCTCTTTATCCTCAGCCTCCACCACCACTATACAACCATGGTGACCGTGGTCCATGTTGCCAGCATTGCAAGTTCCTCCGTCCTAATTTTTGGCAGCTTTTGCTTGGAAGGCATAGGCAAAGACTATGGGAGACCCACTCCCCAATAATGGGAATAATGTTTTTAATATGCTGTACTGCATGGCTCTTTTAAGGGGCATTGCAAGTTCCTCTGTTCTATTTTTTGGCAGCTTTTGCTTGGAAGGCATATGCAAAGACTATGGAAGACCCACTCCTCAATAATGGGAATAATGTTTTTAATATTGTGTACCACATGGCTCTTGTAAGGGGCATTGCAAGTTCATCCGTCCTAATTTTTGGCAGCTTTTGCTTCTAAGGCATAGGCAAAGACTATGGGAGACCCACTCCCCAATAATGGGAATAATGTTTTTAATATGCTGTACTGCATGGCTCTTGAAAGGGGCATAAAAATTATCTTGTTAAGCTACTGTGACCTCCACGTCTCTACCAAGGGTCATTGATATTGTCTTTTTATTCCACTGGGACCTCCACGACTCTTCCAAGGGGCATTGATATTGTCTTTTTATTCCACTGTGACCTCCACGTCTCTTCCAAGGGGCATTAAAACCGTCTCGTTAAGCTACTGTGACCTCCACGTCTCTTCCAAGGGGCATTAAATCCATCTTGTTAAACCGCTCTGAACTCCACGTCTCTTCCAAGGGGCATTGATATTGTCTTTTTATTCCAATGGGACCTCCACCACTCTTCCAAGGGGCATTGATATTGTCTTTTTATTCCACTGGGACCTCCACGTCTCTTCCAAGGGGCATTGATATTGTCTTTTTATTCCACTGTGACCTCCACGTCTCTTCCAAGGGGCATTAAAACCGTCTTGCAGTTCCTCATAATTTTTGGAAAGCCTTCCTTTCACTGCTTATGCCAACAGTGTACAGGAGACCCAGTTGCTATAAAATGAAAAAACGGTTTAGTTAAGTCCCTCTGACCTCAATATCATTTCCAAGAGGCATTGGAGTGCCTCGAAATTTTTGGTAGGCATTGCATTCACTGTATGCCCTATAACTGTGTAGCCAACTGCTCCTTTTGGTACAGAAACATATCCTACAAGACATGTGTGGTTGACTGGCCTGATATTGATGTGAATGTTCCCTGTTCCTCCTGCTCTTTCTCCTTTGCCACCACTTCATCCATCATTCATCACCTGAAGCTTTGTTTTAACGGGAGTCATAGAACTGGGATAGTAGCAGGAAAACATCCATCAATCCTCGGAGGAGGTAGGATATGCGCCAATGTTACATTCCGGGCGGCGTCCTTGCATAGTGGTCCATCTCCCACTGTGCAAGAGCGCACACTTGATCTCCAGTCCAGACTATCACTCTGGCTTCTGTTATGATCAGACAGGAGATCTGTCCCTAAAATAGAGCTAAGCTAGATCCCTACTATGTAACGGGGAACCTGATCCTGCCATTAGACCCGTTAAAGTCCTCAGCTAGTCTGAACGAAGACCTATAGATGTGAGGGAGGGATCCCTACAAGGACTAGGGACTGGGAGAAAGATGGACACCTCCTAGCAGAAATTGTAGCAGTAAAAAGACAAACAAACAACATAGAACAAAGACCTAGCTAAACTGACTGAGAAAGGTTACAAAGCACCTGGCTAGCTGAAGAGTAGAAATTTCAATGAAGTCCAGCATGGCCAGAAGGGCGGAGCCGGATTAAATAGGTAAAAAAGGTCATGTGACCAGCAAAATAGAAAAAACCTAATAGGAGAGTTCTAACAGTACCCACTCTTCTATGAGGATCCTCCGGATCCTCTAGGCCCAGGCTTATCAGGAAACCTCTTGTGAAACGCTCTGACAAGTCTGGAAGCAGAAACATCATCCGCCCTCACCCATGAGTTATCCTCGGGACCGAAACCCTTCCAATCGACGAGATACTGCAAACTCCCCCTATACCGTCTAGAATTAAGGATGCGGGAAATTTCATATTCCCCATCCTCCACCACCGGAGGAACGGTGGTAGTGGCGTCTCTATCTGATACATCAGCTTTTTTCAATAGAGAAACATGAAACACCGGATTAATCTTCCAGGAGGTAGGAACCTTCAACCTAACAGCAGATTGGTTAACTACCTGAAGCACTTTAAAGGGCCCTACAAACTTGGGACCCAATTTTTTAGAAGGAATCCTCAACCGCAGATTATTAGAGGACAACCAAACCATGTCACCAACCGTAAACAAAACCTCTTGACGTTTCCTGTCAAAGTACCTATTAGATTTTTTGTTAGCCTCCTGAAGATTAGGACGCACATCCGTCCAAACTCTCTCCAAATCACCGGAAAAACTCTCCTCCTCAGGCACAGCCGATACCAATTTGGAGAATGACCCAAAAGACGGATGTCTCCCAGAACAACAAAAAAAAGGCGAACACCCAGCAGAAGAGGATGTATGGTTGTTAAGAGCAAATTCAGCAAGCGGCAGAAACTCAGACCACCCCTCTTGATTGTCTGCCACAAAACAACTCAAGAATTGCTCAACATCCTGATTCTTCCTGTCTGGCCATTAGACTCAGGATGATATCCAGATGAAAACGACAAATTAACTCCCAACCTGTCACAAAAGGCACGCCAAAAACGAGCCACGAACTGAGGTCCCCTATCAGAAACAATGTCAGTAGGAAAACCATGGAGTCTGACAATTTCCTTGACAAAGGCCTTAGCGAGTGTCTTAGCGCAGGGCAGTTTGATGAAGGGAACCAAGTGACACATCTTGCTAAAACGGTCCACGACCACCCAGATGACAGTGAAACCCTCAGAGGAGGGAAGGTCAGTAATAAAGTCCATAGCCAGATGTGTCTAAGGTGCACTAGGGACCTCCAGAGGGCAAAGCAACCCCGCAGCAGGAGTATGAGATGACTTAGATCTAGCACACACAGTACATTGACGCACCCACTTAATGACTTCTTTCTGCCATCCAGGCCACCAAAAACTGCGACCCACAAGTCTCTTGGTCTCAGAAATTCCTGGATGACCTGCCAACCGAGACTCATGACACTCAGCAAACAAATCTCTGCTAAAGGTCCTAAGCACAAACAACCTCCCATGGGGAGTGTTTTTTGGGACATCCTTCTGTGCTTTAAGAATCCCATGTTCCAAAACGGAGTCCAATGCAGCAATCACAACGCCTTCTTGTAAAATGCTCTCCTCCTCCTCAGCACCGACCATGGGAGAAAAGCTGCGAGACAAAGCATCAGCTTTAACATTCTTTGTACCCGGGATGTAAGTAACGGAAAAATTAAAACGCAAAAAAAAAAGTGCCCACCTAGCCTGATGGGCATTCAAGCGCTTGGCAGCATCAAGATAGATCAGATTTTTATGATCAGTGAAAACCTGAATGGGAAATTCAGCACCTTCCAAGAGATGACGCCAGTGTTCAAATGCGAGTTTAATAGCCAGCAATTCCCGATTACCAATATCGTAATTAAGTTCAGTCTCAGAAATTTTTTTTGAAAAAAAGGCAAAGGGATGTACTCCATCCTTGTTTTCCTGGGACAACACAGCACCGACCCCCACAGAAGAAGGATCAACCTCAACCAAAAACGGCTTAGTCACATCAGGCTGCATAAGGATGGGGGCAGAGCTGAACCTCTCCTTTAGAAACACAAACGCTTCAATGGCCTCAGTAGTCCACTGAACCGCATTAGCACCTTTCCCGGTGAGATCGGTCAGTGGTTTAACAATAATAGAAAAATTTTTAATGAATTTTCTGTAATAATTGGCGAAACCCAAAAACCTCTGTATCGATTTCAAACCAATAGGCCTAGGCCATTCCTGCACAGCTTGAACTTTCACCGGGTCCATCTCAAAGCCCTCGCTGGAGATAATGTAGCCCAAAAAACTAATTCTCTGTACAGCGAACTCACATTTCTATAGCTTAGCAAAAACCGAATTGTCAATTAATAACTGTAATACCTCACGTACGCTCCGCCAATGAGACTCCAGATCAGGCGAATAAATCAAAATGTCATCCAAATACACAATCACATTTTTGCCGATCAAAGGTCTAAGGATGTCATTAATAAGATTCTGAAAAAATGCTGGTGCATTGGTAAGACCAAAAGGCATAACCAGATTCTCAAAATGACCCACAAGAGTGTTAAAAGCAGTCTTCCATTCATCACCCTCCTTCATGCGCAACAAATTGTATGCCCCCCGGAGATCAATTTTAGAGAACCACTTGGCCCCCACTAACTGGTTAAACAAATCAGGAATCAATGGCAGTGGGTAGGGATTGCGTACAGTAATTTTATTAATCTCGCGAAAGTACAGACAAGGACGTAAACCGCTGTCCATTTTTTTAACAAAAAATCCAACAGCCACAGGTGACTTAGAGGGTCTGATATGACCGGCTGCCAAGCTCGTCTGTATGTATTCCTCTAAAGCCTTTCTCTCAGGAATAGTAAGATTAAATAAATGACATTTAGGAAGAGTCGTCCAGGGACAAATTCAATGGTACAATCATAGTCTCTATGGGGAGGCAAAGTTTGCGACTCCTCCTCAGAAAAAACTTTCCAAAAATCCTGAATAGGTACAGGTAATTCCCCTTTTTTCACAGCAGCAATGCGCCCGTTACAACACTTATCATAACACTTAGGGCTCCAGGACTTAATTTCATTAGTAGACCAATCCAGTACAGGATTGTGCAATTTTAACCAGGGTAACCCTAAAACTACTGGAGAAGGCAAATTATTTAATACTACCAAATCCAAATTTTCTTGGTGAATACCATTAATAGTGAGGGGAAATTCATAAACCTTGTGAGTGACACATTTCAAGGGAGAGCCATCGACAGAAACCACGGCAATAGGGGATGAAAAAAGGTTTGGGTTTTAAGTTAAGTTTTTCCAAGAATCCCCCATCAATCACATTCAGAGTAGAACCACAATCCACAAATACCCAAAATTCAATTAATTCTTCCTGAGCTGCAGTAGTAGCAGAAAGAAATACCCCCTTAGTGTTTAAACAGGCTATACGGGCGTAACTGACCTTTTTTTTTTTTCTTTGTTCATACGAAGCACACAGTTCTTAATGAAATGGTCAGATTTTCCGCAATAAAAGCACAAACCTTCAGAAAACCTGCGGTCTTTTTCCTGAGAGCGGGGTGACATCGCCCCAATCTCCATCGGCTCTCCAATGTCAGTACAGACCCTCTCAAGACTAGGAGCTGACATGGCAAAGGATTTACTCTCATTAACCCTTGCACGCAGTCTCCTGTCCACCCGTATAGCTAATTGCATTGCCTCCTGCAAGTTTCCAGGTGTAGGATAAGCAATAAGCAGATCCTTAACCCTTTCACCTAGCCCAGCAAGAAACAAACTTTTCAGAGCTGAATCGTTCCACCCCACCTGAGCAGACCACCAACGGAAGTGAGTACAATAATTTTCCACATTACCTGATCCCTGCCTCAAAAGTCTCAATTCCGTCTCAGCTGATGAGACACGATCAGGATCATCATACAACAACCCCAAAGCAGAAAAAAACTATCCACTGATCTAAAGCACGGAACACTAGGTTGGAGAGAAAAGGCCCATCCCTGAGGTTCTTTGCGCAAAAGTGACATTATGAACCCTATGCGCTGTGATTCAT
The DNA here is from genome assembly GCF_046119375.1 of Phyllobates terribilis. Taxonomy (NCBI): domain Eukaryota; kingdom Metazoa; phylum Chordata; class Amphibia; order Anura; family Dendrobatidae; genus Phyllobates; species Phyllobates terribilis. The sequence continues at coordinate 27,327,327 of NW_027362767.1, read as the reverse complement.
CACCAGAGGATCTGGGTCTCAAACGAAAATACAATAAACAAGCATTTTTAAAGGAAAAAAAAATGTTCTTCACCAAAAAATAAATCAGGCAATCATACCTTTGGCTCCACAAAATGCGCTCCAAAACAGCTACTCACATGTTGTTGGAGCTCGGCCACCTCCAGAGAGAGTCCCTGCAGGCGTTGAGCCAAATCCTGAACCGACACCATGATGGAAACTGGAGGTCTTTCCTTAGAGATATTTTTGGGCTGGACTTACTGTTATGATCGGCTACAAGCACTAAGGAAAGACAGGAGATCTGTCCTACAATAGAACTAAGCTAGATCCCAACGATGTAACGGGGATCCTGATCCTGCTATCAGACCCGCTAAAGTCCTCAGCTAGTCTGAACGAAGACATATAGATGTGAGGGAGGGATCCCTACAAGAACTAGGGACTGGGAGAAAGATGGACACCTCCTAGCAGAAATTGTAGCAGTAAAAAAACAAACAAACAACATAGAACAAAGAGGTCAAAAGACCTAGCTAAACTGACTGAGAAAGGTTACAAAGCACCTGGCTAGCTTAAGAGTAGAAATTACAATGAAGTCCAGCAAGGCCAGAAGGGCGGATCAGGATTAAATAGGCAAAAATGTCATGTGACCAGCAAAGTAGAAAAAAACTAACAGGAGAGTTCTAACAGCTTCCCTCCATGCTGTCTGCTTGCCTCTGTTTCTGCTGCTTAAGGGCGGATCCCGATCACTTCCTGCTTCTTGTAGCTTCTGCAGACACACCCCTTGTGCGCCCTCAGCCTATTGCTGTCTGTCACCTGGTATTTAACCCAGCTCCTTCCTGGAATCCGTGCCTGAGCATTGTGTTCTGTCAGTTGGCTTCTGGTCGCTGACGTGCCAGGTCCTGTCTATGTTTCCTGCCTTGCGGTATCAGTTCCCGTTTCTGAACTGAGTCCTGTCTGTGTTCACTTGCTAGCTGCCTTTCCTAGAGGCTGTATTTCCAGGCCCGTGTGAACACGCTCTTTGCCTGTTCCTTCCGCCCTCTAGGTGCCGCATACCTAGATCTGTGGTCTGTGTCCTTTCCCAGTGTCTGTTCCTGCCCTAACCATCTTCCAGACTGTTTCCCGTTTCTCTCTACGCCCATATCTTCCCTTTTTCTACAGAGTCTGAACTCGTACCTACTCCTGCTCGTTGTCACTGTACTTCTGTTTGTGAGTTTGTGGTCCACTCGCTACTTCACTGCAAGTACCCTGTGGGTATCTGGTTCTGCTTTTCCCTTCCTGTCTGTTCTGTGTGAACAGAGCCCTGTCCCGTCTGCTCTGCCTTGCTCGCCGCTCCGGCGGTTCTTGACTGCTCTGCCTTTGCTCACCACTCCTGGCGGTCTCGCTCTGTTCTGACCCTTTGCTTGTTGCTCCGGCTGTCTCGCTCTGCTCTGACCCTTTGCTCGCTGCTCCGGCAGTCTCGCTCTGCTCTGACCCTTTGCTCGCTGCTCCGGCAGTCTCGCTCTGCTCTGACCCTTTGCTCGCTGCTCCGGCAGTCTTGCTCTGCTCTGACCCTTTGCTCCCTGCTCCGGCAGTCTCACTCTGCTCTGACCCTTTGCTCGCTGCTCCGGCAGTCTCGCTCTACTCTGACCCTTTGCTCGCTGCTCCGGCAGTCTCGCTCTGCTCTGACCCTTTGCTCGCTGCTCCGGCAGTCTCGCTCTGCTCTGACCCTTTGCTCGCTGCCCCGGCAGTCTCGCTCTGCTCTGACCCCTTGCTCGCTGCTCCAGGCGGCCTCGTCCTGCTCTCCTCTCGCTCACCGCTCCAGGCGGTCTCATCTTGTTCTGCTCTTGCTCGCCGCTCCGGGCGGCCTCACTCTGCTGTTTGTCCACCGCATCTGCGGTTCTGTTCCTGAGTCCCAGTCTGTACTGGGTCCTATCCACTCTGTGCTCCAACCTGTCATACCTGCCAGTACCTCCCTGCCTGCACACCAGTCGTGCTCACCAATATCCACCTGCCTGCATACCTGTCGTGTCTGCCTGTACCCATCAGTCTGTGTGCCAGCCTAACCTGCCTGTTCCTGTATTCCCCGGTGTGGGTCAACAGCCATGTCCGGGGTCTGACCTGGAGTAGCACCTGGTCCCTCTGCTCGGTCCCTCCTTGGTGCACTGGCGTCGTATGCCATCGTGCGACCTTGGTCGGATCGGGTGGATACTTAGTTACGCCCCTCCAGGCATTCACTCTCCGGTACGTTCCAGTGGAATCACTACATATACAAGCACACGCCAGTCAGTCCGGGCGAGTGCATTACAGCCAAAACGCTGACCACCTCAGGCCAAGCTGCTACTAAATACATGCGCTTGCATTCCAAGGAACAAAAAGCTAAGGAGATGGATGGCCTCATGATCATGAAATATTTACTCGTTGTGTAGGAGGCCGACCACTGCTGCTGTCTACCTTTTGAACTTTGCGTTGAAGCCTGACTGACCCAGGACACACAATCCTCTATGTCTGGAGGACGTGTTGCATCCCAATGTCCAACTGTGTCCCGGCTTCCACAATATTAACACAGTGTGAAGGCGTCAGTGAGATGGACCATCCCTGGCCACATTCACTTGTCCACGTGTTTGTGGTTATGCTGTCCTTCCCACTAAATGCATTGGGGAGGGCACAGGTAATGTTTTGGTATGCGCGCTTGAGTATAAGGAGCACCGGGACAAATAGGGGCGGCTGGGAACCGTTTATGGACACCCGGCCACCCCTAGGTGGCTGGGGACCGTGTGTGGGCACCCGGCCGCGGAGCGGATGGTGACCAAGTATGGACACCTGGCCGCCCCCTGGCGGCTGGGGACCAAGCATGGAAACCCTGCCGCCGAGCGGCTGGGGACTGAGTATGGATACCAGGCCACCGACGCAGCGATGACGTTGTTGCCAGATTCCGCCACCACATGCCTAAAAGGCCCAATTTCAAGTGCAAGCAAGCAAGCAGTATGGTATTGCAGCCTGGGGGTGGGTGGGTGGCAGGCTGCATACTTGCGCTTGCATTGCAAGGAATGGGGCAGGTACAATTGAACACTGCCCTGGGACAGGACTTGAATGGGGATAGTTGCAAGTCTTCAACGACAGGTGCAGGGCGGGAGGCATCTTCGCATGTGCCATGAACAGGGGGTTGGCGTGCACACACTACAGCGGAATAGGCTGTCCTTCCCACTAAATGCACTGGGGAGGGCACAGGTAATATTTTGGTATGCGCGCTTGTGTATAAGGCGAACCGGGACAAATAGGGGCAGCTGGGGACCGAGTATGGACACCCGACTGCCGCCGGGCGGCTGGGGACCGAGTGTGGACACCCGGCCGCTGGGCGGCTGGGGACTGAGTATTGATACCAGGCCGCCGACGCAGCCATGACATGGTGGCCGGCATCTGCCTCCACAAGCCTAAAAGGCCTCATTTCAAGGGCAAGCAATCTAGCAGCATGGTATTGCTGCCTGGGGGTGGGTGGGTGGCAGGCTACACACTTACGCTTGCATTCCAAGAAAACAAAGAAGATGCTAACTTCTATCATCATCATCATGCTCCTCACCTTGGCACTCTCAACTCCCCTGATGGAGAACCCAGGGCCCACTGGAGTAGACTGTGGTTGTCTGGTGGGCTCATCCAATGCTGCCCTAAAGCAGGCCAGACTAAGAAAAGTGTGGGGAAGGTTCCCGGGACAAATAGTGGCGGCTGGGGACTGAGTATGGAGACCTTGCCGCCGATGCAGCCATGAGGTAGTGGCCAGCTTCGGCCTCCTCCAAACTAAATGGCCCCATTTCAAGTGCAAGCCAGCAGTATAGTATTGCAGCCTGCGGGTAGGTGGGTGGTTGGCTGCATATTTGCGCTTGCATTGCAAGGAATGGGGGAGGTACAATTGAACACTGCCCTGGGACTAGAACTTGCACGGGGATAGTTGCAAGTCTGCATCTTCTGATGTGGCAAGGATCACTTATGATGGGCACACTTTTAGGCAGTGACCTGGGTGTCAGAGATGTTTCCAGGGGTCTTCCCCATGCTGTTCCCATGTCTTTTCAGCACTGTATGCATGTGTCATACAGCACATGGCCAGATAAGGTTGTAAAATTTTAAAATGACATTTCCCGGTGAATGCATTTGTCACGGTTGAAAGCAATAAAAAAGTGCAAAAATGCATAAAAAATGCTACTTGTGAACATAGCCCAGGGTGTGGAGGAGTATTTTTGTTTTTGTTTATTTATTTTACCCTATACACAAGTCTTTACCCTGGAAAGGATGTTACTTAACATATTTCACAGGAAAACAGTTTCAGTTTCAATTTTGAACGTTTTATTGTGAGCCCGTAAAAGTGGCTTAATACCTCTCACCACGTTGTTGACAGCAGTGACCTGGGGGGTCAGAAATGCTTTCTGGGGCAATCCCCATGCTGTCCGCATGTCATTTGAGCACTGTCAGTATCGTTTTGGGCTCTTTTTAGGCTTTCTACAAACTGCCGGGTGTGCCGCCGCAAAAATGCTCGGGTCTCCCATAGACTAACATTGGGCTCGTTGCTCGGGTCGAGCACCCGAGTATCACGGTGAGCTCGGCCTGAGCTTCGAGCACTCGAGCCTTTTAGTGCTCGATCAAGACTAGTCATGAGGTTATTCCTCTTCAGATACTCTAGTATAGCATCTCTTAGGAAACCCTGCAAGATTTTACCCACAGTAGAGGTTAAGCTTATTGGCCTATAATTTCCAAGTTCAGTTTTTTGTCCCCTTTTTGAATATTGGTACCACATTTGCTATACGCCAGTCCTATGGTACAGACCCTGTTATTATGGAATCTTTAAAGATTAATAATATTGGTCTATCTATGACATTACTTAACTCGTGCAGTACTCGCGGGTGTATCCCATCCGGGCCTGGGGATTTGGCAACTTTAGAGATTTTTAGACGCCCATACTTCCTGCTGGGTTAAGCAAGTGATATTTAATGGAGAATTTTTGTCATCACTGATCATTTTTTCTGTCATGCGATTTTCTTGTGTAAATGCAGTTGAAAAAAAATCATTTAGCATATTGGCTTTTTCCTCATCCTCATCCACAATTTCACCCAGACTATTCTTAAGGGGGCCAACACTATCATTTTTTTAGTTTTTTACTATTTATTTAGTTAAAGAATATTTTGGGATTATTTTTACTTTCTCTGGCAATGAGTCTCTCTGTCTCAGTCTTTGCTGCCTTGATTTGGTTTTTACAGAATTTATTTAATTTTCTGTATTTATTTAATGCCTCATCACTACCTACTTGCTTTAGTTCTCTAAATGCTTTCTATTTGGCACATATTGCGCCCCTTACAGCTCTATTTATCCATAGTGGTTTCCTTCTATTTCTAGCATGTTTATTCCCATAGGGTTTATATTGTGCACAGGTCCTATTTAGGATGCTAATTAATGTCTCCCATTTGCTTTGTGTAGGTTTATGTCTCAGGATATCGTCCCAGTTTATTGCACTAAGATCATCTCTCAACCGTTGGAAATTTGCCTTCCTGAAGTTTAGTGTCCTTGTAACCCCTCTACTACACATCTTATTAAAGGATACATGAAAACATATTATTTTGTGATCACTATTACCAAGTGACCCCCAACTCGTATATTTGATATGCGGTCTGGCCTGTTGGTTAATATTAGGTCTAGCAGTGCCCCCCTTCTTGTTGGGTCCTGAAGCAGTTGTGAAAGGTAATTGTCTCTCATAGTTGTCAAAAACCTATTACCTTTGCTTGAACTGCAGGTTTCTGCTCCCCAATGTATTTCAGGGTAGTTCAAGTCCCCCATAATAATGACTTCTTCTTGAGTCGCTGCTTCATCTATTGGCTTTACGAGGATATTCTCCGCTGCTTTGATTATTTTTGGAGACTTATAACAAACCCCTATCAGTAATTTATTTTTTTTCCCTCTCCCCTTATCTCCACCCACAGTAGAGGTTAAGCTTATTGGCCTATAATTTCCAAGTTCAGTTTTTTGTCCCCTTTTTGAATATTGGTACCACATTTGCTATACGCCAGTCCTATGGTACAGACCCTGTTATTATGGAATCTTTAAAGATTAATAATATTGGTCTATCTATGACATTACTTAACTCGTGCAGTACTCGCGGGTGTATCCCATCCGGGCCTGGGGATTTGGCAACTTTAGAGATTTTTAGACGCCCATACTTCCTGCTGGGTTAAGCAAGTGATATTTAATGGAGAATTTTTGTCATCACTGATCATTTTTTCTGTCATGCGATTTTCTTGTGTAAATGCAGTTGAAAAAAAATCATTTAGCATATTGGCTTTTTCCTCATCCTCATCCACAATTTCACCCAGACTATTCTTAAGGGGGCCAACACTATCATTTTTTTAGTTTTTTACTATTTATTTAGTTAAAGAATATTTTGGGATTATTTTTACTTTCTCTGGCAATGAGTCTCTCTGTCTCAGTCTTTGCTGCCTTGATTTGGTTTTTACAGAATTTATTTAATTTTCTGTATTTATTTAATGCCTCATCACTACCTACTTGCTTTAGTTCTCTAAATGCTTTCTATTTGGCACATATTGCGCCCCTTACAGCTCTATTTATCCATAGTGGTTTCCTTCTATTTCTAGCATGTTTATTCCCATAGGGTTTATATTGTGCACAGGTCCTATTTAGGATGCTAATTAATGTCTCCCATTTGCTTTGTGTAGGTTTATGTCTCAGGATATCGTCCCAGTTTATTGCACTAAGATCATCTCTCAACCGTTGGAAATTTGCCTTCCTGAAGTTTAGTGTCCTTGTAACCCCTCTACTACACATCTTATTAAAGGATACATGAAAACATATTATTTTGTGATCACTATTACCAAGTGACCCCCAACTCGTATATTTGATATGCGGTCTGGCCTGTTGGTTAATATTAGGTCTAGCAGTGCCCCCCTTCTTGTTGGGTCCTGAAGCAGTTGTGAAAGGTAATTGTCTCTCATAGTTGTCAAAAACCTATTACCTTTGCTTGAACTGCAGGTTTCTGCTCCCCAATGTATTTCAGGGTAGTTCAAGTCCCCCATAATAATGACTTCTTCTTGAGTCGCTGCTTCATCTATTGGCTTTACGAGGATATTCTCCGCTGCTTTGATTATTTTTGGAGACTTATAACAAACCCCTATCAGTAATTTATTTTTTTTCCCTCTCCCCTTATCTCCACCCACAGTAGAGGTTAAGCTTATTGGCCTATAATTTCCAAGTTCAGTTTTTTGTCCCCTTTTTGAATATTGGTACCACATTTGCTATACGCCAGTCCTATGGTACAGACCCTGTTATTATGGAATCTTTAAAGATTAATAATATTGGTCTATCTATGACATTACTTAACTCGTGCAGTACTCGCGGGTGTATCCCATCCGGGCCTGGGGATTTGGCAACTTTAGAGATTTTTAGACGCCCATACTTCCTGCTGGGTTAAGCAAGTGATATTTAATGGAGAATTTTTGTCATCACTGATCATTTTTTCTGTCATGCGATTTTCTTGTGTAAATGCAGTTGAAAAAAAATCATTTAGCATATTGGCTTTTTCCTCATCCTCATCCACAATTTCACCCAGACTATTCTTAAGGGGGCCAACACTATCATTTTTTTAGTTTTTTACTATTTATTTAGTTAAAGAATATTTTGGGATTATTTTTACTTTCTCTGGCAATGAGTCTCTCTGTCTCAGTCTTTGCTGCCTTGATTTGGTTTTTACAGAATTTATTTAATTTTCTGTATTTATTTAATGCCTCATCACTACCTACTTGCTTTAGTTCTCTAAATGCTTTCTATTTGGCACATATTGCGCCCCTTACAGCTCTATTTATCCATAGTGGTTTCCTTCTATTTCTAGCATGTTTATTCCCATAGGGTTTATATTGTGCACAGGTCCTATTTAGGATGCTAATTAATGTCTCCCATTTGCTTTGTGTAGGTTTATGTCTCAGGATATCGTCCCAGTTTATTGCACTAAGATCATCTCTCAACCGTTGGAAATTTGCCTTCCTGAAGTTTAGTGTCCTTGTAACCCCTCTACTACACATCTTATTAAAGGATACATGAAAACATATTATTTTGTGATCACTATTACCAAGTGACCCCCAACTCGTATATTTGATATGCGGTCTGGCCTGTTGGTTAATATTAGGTCTAGCAGTGCCCCCCTTCTTGTTGGGTCCTGAAGCAGTTGTGAAAGGTAATTGTCTCTCATAGTTGTCAAAAACCTATTACCTTTGCTTGAACTGCAGGTTTCTGCTCCCCAATGTATTTCAGGGTAGTTCAAGTCCCCCATAATAATGACTTCTTCTTGAGTCGCTGCTTCATCTATTGGCTTTACGAGGATATTCTCCGCTGCTTTGATTATTTTTGGAGACTTATAACAAACCCCTATCAGTAATTTATTTTTTTTCCCTCTCCCCTTATCTCCACCCACAGGGACTCTACATTTTCATTAGATTCACATACTGTATATTCTCACGCAAGATGGGTTTTAAGGATGATTTTACATATAAACATCCCCCCCTCTCGCTTGTTTTCACCGTCATTTCTGAACAGACTATAGCCCTATAAATTAACTGCCCTGTCATGGCTCTCGTCCAGCCATGTCTCAGATATCCCCACCATGTCATAATTATTTTCCAACAAAATTAATTCTAATTCCTCCATTTTGTTGGTGAGGCTTCTGGCATTAGTGTACATGCATTTTATGTATCTCTCTGTACCTCTATTCCTTCTTACTATATTGACTGCTCTAACCCACCCCCAATTTCTTTATTTGTGCCCAGGTCACTATCTGCACTATCTTCCCCACCTATAAAATGAATACCCTCTCCCCAATCCCTAGTTTAAACACTCCTCCAACCTTCTAGCCATTTTCTCCCCCAGCACAGCTGCACCCTCCCCATTGAGTTGCAGCCTGTCATTAGCGTAGAACCTGTAGCCAACTGAGAAGTCGGCCCATTTCTCCTGGAACCCAAATGCCTCCTTCCTACACCAGTTCCTGAGCCACTTATTTATCTCCCTAATCTCCCGTTGCCTCTCTGATGTGGCATGTGGTATAGGTAGTATTTCAGAGTGGGATCCTATACTGTTATTGAGTATGCAGTGACTGCAAGTAGTGTTGAGCCACCCCCGTAGTGTTCGAGTTCGGTTCGGTTCGTCGAACACCCGTGTGTTCGCCGAACTGTTCGTCGAACTGTTCGTCGAACACCTTCGAACACCGTTAAAACCAATGGCAGGCAAACAAAAACACATAGAAACACATAGAAAACACCTTCAAAGGTGTCCAAAAGCTGACAAACTGCTCAGAAGACACAACTAACACATGGAAAAGTGACAAGTACATATAGTCATGCGAAAAGAAAAGAGGTGGAGGAGTAAAAGGAGGGGGAGACATAGATATAGGCTGTCATGCCCTTCTAAAATCCAAAAAGTGAGAAGCCGAGACGGCCAGTCCGCTCCTGCCCGTGCCACCTCCGTGTCGCCGGGTTTGTGCCAGAGCCGCGGTGAACCCTGACGGCCAGCCCCCCTCTCCCAATACTGGCGCCTGTCCGCTGGTGGGTCGAGAGAGCCCCCCTGTGGTGGAGGCAGCTCTAAGCTTTTTAATTTAAATTATCCCTCTAATTTGAATGAATACACTTTAAATCCATTTACAAGGATCTATTGGAGGGCAAGTCTCATGCCAGCAGCCGCGTAATTCCAGCTCCAGTAGCGTCCACTAAAGCTGCTGCAGTTAAAAAGCTTTTATAAGGATCGAGCTCGGCTGTCCACCGCAAGGCATCCTAGTGCCAGTCCCAGCCCCTATGCCTTGGGGTGCCTCCTGATGCTCTTCACTAAGTATCCCGTGGTCCCGAAGCATTTCCTTTGAAAAAATTAAGTGTCCAAACTACAGGTGGTGTAGCTTGCTTAACAGCCGGGATAATCCGCTGACTAGCAGACACTGCTACTAGGCACAAAGTATTTCCTGGGCTAGATGCAGTTAAAAATTTGTAAGTAGATACTCTCGTTGGATGCTGAGAAAGCATTCCATAGAGTCTCCTGGCACGCCATATATGATTCTCTTAAAAAGCTTGGGGTAGGGGTCTAGGGGACCCTTTTATAGCCAAAATCACGGCCCTGTATCACAATACGTCACCTAGGCTGAAGATAAATGGAACTGTAGCACCGAGGGCTCAGTTGCTACAGACGTATTGCACCTCACCCAGAGGTGTGATATCTCACTCTCAGATAAGGATGGAGTGTGGATCAGGACCCGACACCTGCATGCATTACACCACATTGCCGTGGGGCAGGGCGACCAATATGCCCCTGAGATGGGCACGACAGTCCCTGTCCCTGGCTGGAGTGGGGGGAGGGAACACTGAGGAAGGGGAACCCTGCAGTGCAGGAGCAGGGAGGAAGCAGTTCCTGGGTGCATTGAGAAGGGAGTATAAAAGGTGGGCACCATCTTAGTTCAGTGCAGAGAAGTCTGAGCAGAAGTGGCAGGGGGCAGGGGCTCTGCATGAGCTCTGCTCCGGAGGCGGGCCTAGTAACAGAGGCCCAGGCCTGCAAGAGGGAGAAGGAAGGAAGAGGAGCGGAGAAGGCTCCAGGAACGAGGAATGAAGTGATCCCAGGGGTGCGGACGGGCGAGTCGCCACCGCACGCCCGAATCCAACTGCGTGGAGGGGTCAGGCCAAAGGGGGAGACCGGTCCCCGAACTAGTGGAGGCAGGAAACGACCCTCAGCTAGAAACCGGAGGCTCTGACATTTTATGTGGCGCAGCCCCTTGCTCCACCCGCTAGGAAGGCACCACATAGGGTCAGGGAAACTGGCGCCAAGTTTACCAAGAGGAGGACACAGTACGACATTGGCAGCCGTTACCTGCAGACGTGGTCTGGATAATAAGAACTGTGAGTAAAGGCCCTGAACTGCATCACTGACTCCGTGTCGTTACTGCTGCTGCCCTGCACCATCACCCCCATCCTCCGCATACACTGCCCTGAGGCTATACTCCTCCCGTGGGGAGTTATGCTACGCTCTGCTGCACCCACAACACCAGCCTTAGCGGTCTGCCCTGTAGCGGCGGTTCACTCTGACCGCAATCCACGGGTGGCGTAGTCGGACATTTAAACATCAAAACCACATAAATAGTTCCGCCACTGGTTTGACCGCCCTGAGCCACGGAACCGGATCGCCGCCACGAAGACTACAACCACCAGCATCCACCAAAAAGTGTCCGGCTCCGGGTGTCCCAAGGCCCAGGGGGTGCGTCAGAACATTTTCATCACCTTTCACAATCACCAATGGGACAAGGCAGGGATGTCCTCTGTCCCCTCTCTTATACATCCTAGTGACGGAGCACCTGCTCTCATCAATTCGCCATAACCCCAATATTAGGTGGATTGAGGTGGGAGGCACCGAGTACAAGTGCTCTCTATTTGCTGATGATGTCCTAGTATATATCACTCAATCACATATATCCATCCCTGCTGTTATGGCTGAAATAGATCACTTTGTTACATGGTAAAATTTTAAAATCAATGCAGCGAAGTCTGAGGCCCTCGATGTCTCCCTCCCTAAATCCATATAGGATTCCATCCAGTCCAACTTTCCCTTTGCCTAGCCCTCACAGGGTATCAAATACTTAGGAATTCCTATTCATAGAGACCTCTCCCATCTATGTTATCTTAATTTTGGGCCCTTTATTGAACAATTCCATACAGACCACGGTTGGCAAGTTAGAACTGTAAGATTCACTACGTGAACCACTGGTGTTTTGTGGAAAAGCACATGTACACCGCGTTCCAAATTATTATGCAAAAAGTGTTTAGGAGTGATAAGGGAAGAATTTGTTTGTTTGTCAGTTAAACTCATTGATGGTGATGTGTGTCAGGGCTCTTTATATCACTGTAAGCAATTGCAGACACCTGTGCTAATTAGTTTGGCAGGTGTGTCCAATGAAAGGCAAGACTACTTAAGAAGGCTCTCTCACATTATTAAGCAGCCTACATTTTCTGCCAAAATGGGAAAGAAAAAGGATGTGTCGGCTGCTGAGAAGCAACAAATTGTGGAGTGTTTAGGTCAAGGCATGACTACAATCAACATTGTGCGATGATCAGGATGAAGTGTCTTGGCAATCAAGAAGTATGTAGCTGATTCACAGTACACACGTGTGCGTGCTGATAAGGGCAAATTGAGGACTCTTTCCTACAGGCAATTACGTCAGGTTGAAACAGCAGCGGCAAAAAAGCCTTGTCATAGCAGCAGACAAGTTTTTGAAGCTGCTTGTGCCTCCAACGTCCCCCGAACAACAAGATGCAGGGTCCTTCAGAGGTTTGCAGCTGTGCATATGCCATCCTGTCGACCTCCTCTATCCACTTCACACAAGCAGAAACGGCTCCAGTGGGCCAAACATTACATGAAGACTGATTTCAAAACTGTTTTGTTCACGGATGAGTGCCGTGCAGCGCTCGATGGTCCAGATGAATGGAGTGGAGGATGGCTGGTTGATGGACACCCCACGCAAACACGGCTACAGCGCCAACAAGGAGGAGGTGGAGTAATGTTTTGGGCTGGAATCATGGGGAGAGAGATTGTCGGCCCCTTTAGGATCCCTGAAGGCGCTAAAGATGAACTCCATAATGTATGTGGATTTTCTCAAACAGCACTTCCTGCCATGGTTCAAGAAGAAGAACCGTGTATTTCACAGCAAGATCATTTTTCTGCATGATAATGCACCATCTCATGCTGCACATAAAACATCTGCATCTCTGGCTGATATGGGCATAAAAGGGGACAAACTTATGGTGTGACCCCCATGCTCCCCTGACCTCTACCCCATTCAGAACCTTTGGAGCATCATTAAAAGGAGTGTCTATGATGGCGGGAGGCAGTTCACATCTAAGCAACAGCTCTGGGAGGGTATTCTGTCCTCATGCAAAACAATTGAAGCAGAAACCATCCAAAACCTGACAAATTCAATGGACGAGAGAGTTCAGAAGCTCCTTTCGAACAAGGGGTCCTATGTGAAAATGTAACATCACCTAGAATAAAGTTTTGAGATGAAAACTGTTTGATTTCAGTTTCTAACAACCTGCTAATGCTTATAATTTCAAAAATGACCATTTTTTTGGTCTTTATTAAAATGAAAAGGTTGATCGAAAAGTTTGGGGGATCTAAGAGTGTGGCAACCCAGTAGTCATGATTACTTCGAATTCTGACAATATGAGGGTCATGCTGCAGGTAGTGCAGCAAGAAGGCACTTATGTGTCTTGCGCATCTCGGAGCCCCAAAATTATTTTCCGGGCTAGATGCAGCTAAAAATTATTTTTAATTTTAAATCTGGTGAAGCTTATTATAGATGGCCTAATAGGATCAGTGCTGCACACTGCTACAAAGCCCAAATTATTTTCCAGTCAAGATACAGATAAACATGATTAGTAATTTGAAAGCTTAAAACGGTTGGTAGGGTGATTTTAACCAATCATCAAGCTTTTACTCTCCCCAGGATGACACAGGGGTAGAAAAGTCGTTTCGGATCCATGATTTGTTCATCTTTATGAACGTGAGTCTGTCTACATTATCAGTGGAGAGCCGCGTGCGCTTATCTGTCAGCACACCACCAGCAGCGCTGAACACACGTTCAGACAGAACGCTGGCTGCGGGGCATGACAAGATCTCCAAGGCGTAAGTGGCTAGCTCCGGCCATTTATCCAGATTGGAAGCCCAAAAAGAGCAAGGGTCCAGTGACACAGTCGTGGCTTCAATGTTTACTTGGAGATACTCCTGTACCATCGTCTCTAGGCGTTGACTATGTGTCAGACTTCTTGTCTCCTGTGGCCTTGCAAAGGATGGGCTAAAAAAGTGGTGAAATGATTCCGCAAAATTGATGTTACCAGCAGATACTGTGGTTCTGTTACGGTTTGAGTGCTGAACACTTGACGGTCCCACGGTTGGCAAGTTGGAACTGTGAGATTCACTACGTGCACCACTGGTATTTTGTGGAAAAGCACATGTAAGATTCTGCAACAGTCTCTGCTGATACTCCTGCATGCGTGCATCCCTTTCTATGGCAGGAATAATTTCTGCAAATTTACTTTTGTACCGGGGATCTAACAGTGTGGCAACCCAGTAATCAGGATTATTTCTAATTCTCACAATTCGAGGGTCATGTTGCAGGTAGTGCAGCAAGAAGGCACTCATGTGTGTTGCGCATCCAGGAGCACCAAGTCCCTGTTGTGTTGGTGGCGAGGTAACAATCATGCTTCCTTCCTCTGTCCTCTCCCCCCAACCTCGCACAACAGAAATGTGATCAAGGTCTCACTCATCTGATGAGTCTTCCATCAGTTCGTCCTCCACTTCTTCCTGGGCTCCTGCACCTTCCTCACTAGTTTGGCTGCTACCATGCGCCCTGGTAAAACCATCTCCCCCACCCTCACATGCCTGCCGCCTTGGTGCTGCCGACCGTCTGGACCTTGCAGATGTTAGCCCTTCCGCATACAACTCCTCCTCCTCTACTTCCTCCACCTCCTCTTGTGCCACCACCTGACTCCGAATTCTGTTTAACATGTGCTCCAGCATGTAAATCACCGGAATAGTCATGCTGATAATGGCATCGTCAGCACTAAACATCTTCGTCGCCATTTCAAAACTGTGCAGAAGGGTGCATAGGTTCCTGATCTGAGACCACTCCTCCAGCGTGATTTGCCCCACCTCTGAATCTCGTTGGCCCAGGCTATACGTCAGAACGTATTGCACCAGGTCTTGTCGGTGCTGCCACAGTCGCTGCAACATGTGCAGAGTTGAATTCCACCGGGTAGGCACATCGCATTTTAGCCGGTGAAGTGGCAGGCCCAACGACTTCTGTAGAGATGTAAGTCGCTGAGCTGCGGGATGCGAATGGCGGAAGTGAGCACACAGCGACCGTGCCCTCTGCAGAAGGCCATCTAGTCTGGGATAGTGGGCTAAAAATTGCTGGACAACCAGGTTCAACACGTGAGCCATACAAGGCACGTGTGTGACATTGCCCCGGCGAAGGGCCGCACCCAGGTTTGCAGCATTGTCGCACACGGCCTTCCCTGGTTTCAGGTCCAGTGGAGACAACCATTCATGAAATTGGTTCTCCAGAGCTGACCACAACTCCTCAGCTGTGTGACTCACATTTCCCAGACATTTCAATGTAAAAACCGCCTGATGACGTTGAGCCCTACTGCCAGCATAGTAAGGAGGTGTGCAGGATCCCTTCTGCGCAGTTAGAAAGCTTGTGGCATGACCAGACAGGCTTTGGGTGCAGGTGGAAGACCGAGAGGAGGTTGAGGAGGCAGAAGCAGTGGAGGAACTTTGACATAAAGAGGATTGACGCACAACTCGTGGGGACGGCAAGACTTGGACAGCAGCCCCTTGTCCTGCTGTCACCATAGTTACCCAGTGCCCAGTCAGCGACATGTAACGCCCCTGTCCATGCCTACTCGTCCAAGTGTCTGTGGTGAAATGCACCCTGTCACACACAGAGTTTCTCAAAGAAGCGGTGATGTTAGGTGCGACATGCTGGTGGAGCGCAGGCACACCTTTCTTTGAGAAGTAGTGCCGACTGGGCATCTGGTACTGGGGCACTGCGACGGACATAAGGTCTCGAAAATCCTCTGTGTCCACCATGCGGAAAGGCAGCATTTCTGTAGCCAAGAGCTTGCAGATGGTGAAATTCAACCTCTTAGCTTTCTCATGGCTAGGAGGAAATGGTCTTTTACTTGTCCACATCTGAGGGACCGAGGGCTGGCTATTGTGCTTAGACGGGGTTGATAAGGGTGTCCCCGGCAAACTGCCGGTCTGTGAGGAAGATGCAGGCGGACATGTTAGGTTGCCTTGATCCAAAGGTGGTGCTATCGATGTCAGACAGCGCTCAACACTAGCTGGTGTTACCACCTCCAAAGAAAATGATGACCTGCCAATCACGCTGGCTGTTGCGGGTAAAGAGGTGGCAGGTCTGCCCCCCAAAACAGGTGTGACTGCTGTCCCCCCAGTCACAGAGGATGAAGAGGCCGCGGATGCAAAAGATATGGCAGACGGTGATTGGCCCGGCCGGCTAGGCCGCATTGTAGCACACTGAGCTTCCCACTGCAACTTATGCTTCATGTCCATGTGCCGGTTCATGCATGAAGTACTCAAACTATGTATTTTTTGGCCTCTACTTAGCTTTTGCTGACAAATGTTACAGATAACACGAGTTGGGTCATATTTATCGATCTGAAAAAATGCCCAGGCTATGCAAGGCTTAGCACCCATGCGACCTGAAGAGCCACCACGACTTGTGGTGAGAGGCAGAGTTGTGTTTGAGGATGCAGTTGTTGACGTGCTTCCAGTACTACGTCTCTGTCCAGGAAGGCGCAACCTGACCTCGTCGTCACTAGCATCTTCCTCCACCTCCTCTGCTGACCTCATCTCTTGGCTGACTGTGGGTTGACAGTAAGTGGGATCTCCGACCTCATCATCATCACCCTGTGCGTTATCACACCCGTCGTCCTCAGAGCCAACCTGTTCCTGCCCTGACAAAAAACTAAAGTTGTCGCTCCAATCAGGTATTTGAGTCTTATCATCGTCTTCCTCATTGTCTCCAACAGGAGTTACAGTTTGGGAATGAGGGTCTACATTATGGTCAGAACCTTCTGCGTCTGGTCCTGGATCCGACTCATAAAGATTCTGGGCATCAGTGCAGATCATTTCCTCGTCTGGATTCACAGAAGCGCTGGAGTCGACCTCTGATTCCCAGGCTATAGTATGAGTAAACAGCTCTGCAGACTCAACCATCTGTTCTACCTCATACTCAGACGGGCAGCTGGAGATTTGGGAGCTGTGAGGAAGCAAGTGCGATTTGGGTGACACCTTTGAGGACTGGAGTATTTGTGATGTTGAAGTTGATGTGGAGGAGAGCCCACTTAAAGGAGCACTTGATATCCGTTGAAGCACCTGCTGTTTTTGTGCCTCATCTGGAATTTGTAGCGATTGGCATGGCCGTAAGAAAGGGATCTTATCACATTGTCCGCTAAAAGAAGTAGACATTTTAGTTTGGCTGGAAGATGGTCTTTCTTCTGCACCTACCCCACGGACACAACCTTTTTTCCCCTTCCCAACACGCCTATTCCCCTTTCCACCAGCAGCAGGCCTTTTTCCACTCATTTTGGTGGTTAACTAATTCACAACTCTGGAGTTGTTTGCACAAAAAAACAATGGATGGTAACCGAGCAGAGCTGAGTGGCCAAACTGTGGTATTAGGCCAAAACTATTGGCTGGGTTAGATGCAGAAAAAAATTATTTTTAATTTGCAACCTGATGGAGGTCAGTATAGATGGACTAATAGACCAAGTCCCACACACCGCTAGAAGCCCAAATATTTTTTCAGAGCTAGATGCAGAAATTTTTTTTATTCAATTTGCAACCTGATGGAGGTCAGTATAGATGGACTAATAGACCAAGTCCCACACACTGCTAGAAGCCCAAATATTTTTTCAAAGCTAGATGCAGAAAAAAATTATTTTTAATTTGCAACCTGATGGAGGTCAGTATAGATGGACTAATAGACCAAGTCCCACACACCGCTAGAAGCCCAAATATTTTTTCAGAGCTAGATGCAGAAAAAATTATTTTTAATTTGCAACCTGATGGAGGTCAGTATAGATGGACTAATAGACCAAGTCCCACACACTGCTAGAAGCCCAAATATTTTTTCAGAGCTAGATGCAGAAAAAAATTATTTTTAATTTGCAACCTGATGGAGGTCAGTATAGATGGACTAATAGACCAAGTCCCACACGCTGCTAGAAGCCCAAATATTTTTTCAGAGATAAATGAAGAAAAAAATTATTTTTAATTTGCAACCTGATGGAGGTCAGTATAGATGGACTAATAGACCAAGTCCCACACACCGCTAGAAGCCCAAATATTTTTTCAGAGCTAGATGCAGAAAAAAAATATTTTTAATTTGCAACCTGATGGAGGTCAGTATAGATGGACTAATAGACCAAGTCCCACACACCGCTAGAAGCCCAAATATTTTTTCAGAGCTAGATGCAGAAAGAAATTATTTTTAATTTGCAACCTGATGGAGGTCAGTATAGATGGACTAATAGACCAAGTCCCACACACTGCTAGAAGCCCAAATATTTTTTCAGAGCTAGATGCAGAAAAAAATTATTTTTAATTTGCAACCTGATGGAGGTCAGTATAGATGGACTAATAGACCAAGTCCCACACACTGCTAGAAGCCCAAATATTTTTTCAGAGCTAGATGCAGAAAAAAATTATTTTTAATTTGCAACCTGATGGAGGTCAGTATAGATGGACTAATAGACCAAGTCCCACACACCGCTAGAAGCCCAAATATTTTTTCAGAGCTAGATGCAGAAAAAAATTATTTTTAATTTGCAACCTGATGGAGGTCAGTATAGATGGACTAATAGACCAAGTCCCACACACTGCTAGAAGCCCAAATATTTTTTCAGAGCTAGATGCAGAAAAAAATTATTTTTAATTTGCAACCTGATGGAGGTCAGTATAGATGGACTAATAGACCAAGTCCCACACACTGCTAGAAGCCCAAATATTTTTTCAGAGCTAGATGCAGAAAAAAATTATTTTTAATTTGCAACCTGATGGAGGTCAGTATAGATGGACTAATAGAACAAGTCCCACACGCTGCTAGAAGCCCAAATATTTTTTCAGAGATAAATGAAGAAAAAAATTATTTTTAATTTGCAACCTGATGGAGGTCAGTATAGATGGACTAATAGACCAAGTCCCACACACTGCTAGAAGCCCAAATATTTTTTCAGAGCTAGATGCAGAAAAAAATTATTTTTAATTTGCAACCTGATGGAGGTCAGTATAGATGGACTAATAGACCAAGTCCCACACACTGCTAGAAGCCCAAATATTTTTTCAGAGCTAAATGAAGAAAAAAATTATTTTTAATTTGCAACCTGATGGAGGTCAGTATAGATGGACTAATAGACCAAGTCCCACACACTGCTAGAAGCCCAAATATTTTTTCAGAGCTAGATGCAGAAAAAAATTATATTCAGTTTGCAACCTGATGGAGGTCAGTATAGATGGACTAATAGAATGATGCTATGCCCAAAAGATTTTACTTCACTAGGTGCAGTAAAAAAATTGGTATTCTATACACAGGTGGTATATCTTGCAACACAGATAGGCTACTCCACTGACTAACACACTCTGCAATAGGTCAAAAAGGATTAGCTTTGCTAGATTCAGCCAAATGCTGTGAAAAAAACTTGCACAGCACTGGCACAGACCTGCCTGGCAAAAACTGATAGGAACTGATGTAACCTAGTCCTGAAAAGGACTCCAATTACAATTAGTCTTTACTCCCACAATCTATCTATTTAAGAGCACAGACCTGCCTGATAAAAGTCGTAGGAAATGCTGTAACCTAGTCCTTAAAAGGACTGCAATCACAACTATTCCCTACTCCCAAGCTATCTGTATATTTGTGCGAAAATTGGCTTGAAATTAACAAGGTATAGCGCACACAGCAACAGCGGTGCCGTCTAACACGCAGCTGCAGCAGTGAGAAAATGGTGGCGACGGGGAAAATGGCTTGGTCTTATAGGGCAAGGACATGTGACATACACTGCCAATCACACATGCCCTTGCTTGTGTGAAAAAAAGCACTTCGCTCCGTGTGTGCGCTGCTGATAGGCTGACAGATTGCACCTCCCCACTGCAAATGCGGGAAAGAGAAAAAAAAATGGAGATCTTCATTGTTCCTGCAGAGATCCATCCCCTGCCCCTCCCCCCGCCCCGCTGTACACTCAAACTGCGTATTAACATTAATTTTCATCATTACTGAGAAAAAATCCAGTTATGATTTTGGTGCACGAACAGTTATCGAACATAACCTCGAACAGCCGAATTTTTCTCAAATTGTTCGTGTTCGCCGACCGGCTCGAACACCACCCAAAACAGCTCGAATTTGAGATTGGCGAACAGTTCGAGTAGAACAACGCTCATCTCTAACTGCAAGTGCTGCCAAAAATTTTGACACAACCCAATAACCCTTTGAAGCGATATAGAGGAGTGTCTCAGTAAAAAAATGTTCACATTATAAAGGAGCGGGTGTCCTATAGTGGTAATGCCCATGCTGTGACTGCAAGGGCTGCCAAAATTTGGGAAAAACCCCACTAACAATTTAAAGACACATAGAGCTGGGCCACAGTAACAACATGTTCCTATTAGAAAGGAGAGGGTCTGCTATACAGTTAAAGGGTATGCAGTGAATGCAACGGTTGCCAAAAATTTGGATGAACTCCAATGCCCCTTGCAAGAGATGTAGAGGTCGGAGGGCCTCCTGAAAACAATGTTCCCATTATTACGAAGTGTGTCTCCCAGACTGTTTGCCTATGCAGTGAAGAAACGGCTGCTAAAAATTTGGAGGAACTCCAATGCCCCTTGCAAGAGACGTAGAGGTCGGAGAGCCTCCTGAAAACAATGTTTCCATTATTTAGAAGTGTGTCTTCCATACCGTTTGCCTATGCAGTGTAGCAATTATTGCCAAAAATTTGGAGGGATTCCAATGCCCCTTCCAAGAGACGTAGAGGTCAGAGGGCCTCCTGAAAACAATGTTTCCATTATTAGGAAGTGTGCCTCCCATTCTATTTGCCTATGCAGGGAAGCAACACTGCCAATAATTTGGAGGAACTCCAATGCCCATTGCAAGAGACGAAGAGGTCAGAGGACCTCCTGAAAACAATGTTCCCATTATTAGGAAGTGTGTCTCCCATACTATTTGCCTATGCAGTGAAGCAATGGCTGCCAAAAATTTGTAGGAACTCCAATGCCCCTTGCAAGAGATGTAGAGGACGGAGGGCCTCCTGCAAAAAATTCTCCCATTATTAGGAAGTGTGTCTCCCATTCTGTTTACCTATGCAGTGAATCAACGGCTGCCAAAAATTTAGAAGAACTCCAATATCCCTTGCAAGAGAAGTAAAGGTTGGAGGGCTTCCTGAAAACAATGCTCCCAATATTATGCCCAGTCCAAAAATTATTTTTTCCTGTGCCAAAAGTCATACAGTGCTATAAGCCAGCTACTATGACAGTGGCGGTCAAATTCAGCTTGTACGCACAGTCAAACCTATATATATTTTTGGCTGGCAGGCAGAGTCCACCAAAGGTTTTTTACTGTGGCAATGTTGATCCAGTCTACAAAAGGCAATCCTATTATAGTGTTGTTGAACTTGTCCTGGTTTCACAGTAAAAAAAAAAACTTCTTTTACTAGGCCCAGTCCAAGAAATATTTTTTCCTGTGCCAAAAGTCATACAGTGCTATAAGCCAGCTACTATGTCAGTGGCGGTCAAAGTCAGCTGGACGCAGAGCTTATGCAGAGTAACCCAAAAATATTTTTTGCTCTGAGTAAAGTGATACCGCTGGCTAGATATGAGTGAAATATTTTGGAGCATATATTCTATGTCATACTGGCCTCATCCACATTCAAAAAAAAAATTCTTCTGTTCCTAAAGTAATACAGCAGGGGACATCTCAGTTTGAAATTGTTCGGAGAATATCTCGTAGGTTTTATTGGCCTCATGCACACAAACAAATTTCTTTTGTCTGTTAGTAACGTTATACGGCAGGCCATATCTTACTTTGTCATTTAGTGTCGCAGAAATTCAGATGTGTGCTGAGCTATTGCACAGGAAAAAATCATATTTTTTTTTAGTTAATTGCGTTCTCCTACCACTGTATCTGACCAACATGAGTGGGAAAAAGAGAGGGGGTGGTAGAAGGGGGAATAGGCTTGGTGTTCAAGATGTGGTGCGTGGTAATGTTAGTGAAAGCGCTAGTGAACCAACACATACAGGTCCTATCCACAGACAACAGACAACTTATGTTAGTGGACAGCCTACTCCACTCCCTATCTTTGGCAGCTGAACAGCAATATGCCTTGTTGATAAGGCCCAGAAAGAGCTGGTGCTTCAGTGGATGCCAAGCTTTGCTTTCAGTGCCCTCTCCTCTTCTTCCTCCACCTCAACATCACAAGCAGTATAGTTCACATAGGTGGCACCCCAATTACCCATGCGTTCCCTCACTTCACAGCTGGCCAACTGCCCAACTGACTGTAGCGAACCACAGATGGGCGAGTCTGTAGAACTCTTCACCCATTCTACACCATTGGCATCAGAAGTGTACTCCAAACAGTCACAGAGTCAAGGGGAGGAAAGCATCTGCACCGATGCCGAAAATTTTTTTAGCTTGGATTCGGGGCAGGACGATGTAGGGTCCGAGCAGGTTCCTGACCCTTGTCATCAGGCATTAACCGCAGGGGAGGGAGGTGATCCCGATGAGACTTAGATACCTGAGGCTCATGCGGACTGTACTGTGCTGTCAGGGCATCAAGAGGAGAGGGGTCACTCTGAGGGTGAGGAATGGGATAACATATTGGATGATGACGAGGTTGAAGATCCTACTTGGTATGAACCCATAGTCAATCAGCCGAGTAACTCATCTGAGGAGGTGGAGGAGGAAGACAAGGAGGTTACATTTTGCCCTACGGCGCAGACACGGAGTGATGCAAGCACGAGGAGCACTGCATCCTTAGCCACGACCACACAACCATGGCTGTGGCCAGCAGCAGTCACGGGTTCTACAGCTCGCAGGGGCAGCAAGGGTTGCCTAGCATGGGCCTTTTTTGTCACTGCAAAGGATGAGCCAACTCACGTTATCTGCAAACTTTGAAATAAAAAACTCAGCAGAGGGAAAAACTGCAATAATTTGACTACTACATGCATGAATGTTCACATGCTCAAACATTATTTATGCTGGGAATCTTACCGCACTTAAATGCGGACCATCGCACCTCAACAACCATCAGCTGCCCCATCAAACGCATCGGCTGCTTCTTCCTCCTCCTCTATTACCGTGTCAAGTATTGTCAAGCAGGCCTCCCATAGCAGAAACTCCGGTTCTTTACTCGCTCCAGTCAGGCTGAGTGACAGCCCGTCAGCTGTAATGGAAGCGGACACGCATGCTGTGTTTGTTTCACCGAGCACACCGCATGTTTCTCAATCCAAGGTGACATCTGCACCTCACTCACGCTCCACCAATTTTTCCGGTTCACCATACTGCACCCTCTTTTAGCACCATATCCAGCCCTCGGTCCCGCAGTTGTGGTCACGTCAAAGATTGTTTCATCCTACGCATGACAAGCTAAGAGGTTGAACTCCACCATCTCCAATCTCTTGGCCATGGAAATGCTGCCTTTCCGCCTGGTACAAACAGACGGTTTCCGAAAACTGATGGCCGTCGCAGTCCGCCAGTAACAGTCGCCCAGTTTCTATTACTTCTCTAAGAAAGCTGTGCCTGCGCTACACCAGAATGTCTCAGACAACATCACCCGTTCCTTGTCTAAATCTACGTGTGCCAGGGTGCATTTCACCACAGACACCTAGACGAGTAAGCATGGCCAAGGGCGTTACATCTCGCTGACTGGGCCCTGGGTGACTTTGGTGGCTGTGGGGGCAGGTAGGGAAGGGGCTGTTCCACAAATCTTGGAATCCCCAAGGCTTGCAGAAGAAACCTCTGAATTTCCCACCTCCTCTAGGGCCTCCACCTGCGCACTCAACCTCTGCCTTAACGAGGCACACATTCCAAGGGTGCGGAGTGAATAAACACCACCTTCATACTGCGCAGTCAGGGCTCATCGTTGTCAGGAAGTCTTCAAATTAATATGCCTTGGAGATCGCAGTCATAGAGGTGAAGAGTTGTGGGCAGCTCTCCAGGCTCAGTTTGAGCAATTGATGTCTCTGCTGAACCTAGAGCCATGGAAGGCCGTGTGTGATAATGGTGCAAGCTCGCACAGGTGCCTTGCATGGCTCACGTCCTCAACCTGGTGGTACAGCAATTTCTCCGCCACTATCCTTGCCTGGATGAGATGCTTCACAAAGTACGGAAGCTGTGTGTTCACTTCCGCCATTCGCACCCCTCATGCCATCGACTTGCATCGATACAGAGGTCTTTGTCCGTGCCAGTTAACAGGTTGATCTGCGATGTGCCAACACGGTGGAATTCCGCTCTGCACATATTGCAGCGACTGTGCCAGCAGCAACGAGCTCTGACGCAGTATGTCATGATGTATAGCTTGGGGCAACGCAGTACGGACTTGGGGCATATCACGTTTGTGGAGTGGGAACAAATTAAGGACCTCTGTACCCTTCTGCACAGTTTTGAAATGGCTACTAAACCGGTTTTTCTGACGATGCCATCATCAGCATCACTATTCCGGTCATATACATGCTGGAGCAAACTTTGAATAACCTGCGGCAGGAGGTGGTGGCCCCAGAAAAAGAGAAGGATGCGGAAGGGATACCAATGTCTCAAATTTCCAGACTGTCATCACACAGGCGGATGCCAAGTGATGGTGGATTACAGCGATCGAGGGGGTTTGGTGATACCAGGCAAACTGTTAGTGAAGGTGCAAGAGCCGAGAAACTAATGGAGGAGGAAGAGGTGATGGGCAAGCAGATGTCAGAGGATGAAGAGGATAAACATCCCCTCTTGTTTGAACGTGGTTGGCAGGAGGGGACAGAGGAAACAAGCATCAGTGTTACACAGCCCACAGTACAGCCTGGCTTTGGACCTCCTGGAAGAGCCCGACATATGAGTGCCTTCTTGATTCACATGCACATCTGCAACATGATCCCCGTATAATTAGGATTCGAAATAATGCTGACTAGTCATGGGCAAGCACTAAATTGCTCGGGTGCTCCATGCTCAGATCGAGCACATTGGAATACTCGGGTGCTCGACCCGAGCAACGAGCCCAATAGGAAACTTGAGCATTTTTCAGGCGGCTCCCCCCGGCGGTCAGCAGAGGGCCTAAAAATTGCCCCAATCGATGGGAACAGTGCTCAAATGACATGGGAACAACATGGGGAAGACCCCTGGAAGCATTTCTGACTCCCAGTTCACTTCTGTCAACAACGTTGTCAGAGGTATTACGCCACTTTTACGGACTCACAATAAAACATACAAAAACACAGCCAAAATGGATTTTCCTGGTAAATATGTTAAGGAACATTCTTTCCAGGATAATGACTTGTATATAAAGCAAAATAAATAACTAAAAACAAAAAAACTACTCCACACCTTGGGCAATGTTCACACTTAGCGTTTTTGATGCGTTTTTGCACTTTTGCATTGCTTTCAACCGTGACAAATGCATTCACCAGGAAATGTCATTTTAACATTTTCCAACCTTATCTGGCCATGTGGTGTGTGAAACATCATCAGACACATTCAATTTCATTTATGAAGGAGGGACTCTGAAAGTCACGAAGCCTATTTTTATAGGACCATCAGGCGGCCTTTCCTATTCTTAAAGGGCCAGCAGTCGGCCCTCACTATTCTTAGAGTGCCATCAGCCGGCTATGTTTTATTTTTCCCATTACTAAAGAGTGGGTCTCCTATACTGTTATTGCATATGCAGTAAGTGGCAGGGCTGCCCAAAATTTGGACGCACCCCAATACCACTTTGAAAATTTGGATGCACCCCAATGCCAATTTGAAAAGACTTAGAGGAGAGCCTCCTGAAAACAATGTTCCCATTATTAGGAAGTAGGTCTCCCATTCTGTTTGCCTATGCAGTGAATGCAAGGGTTGCCAAAAATTTGGAGGCACTCAAATGCACCTTGGAAGAGACGTGGAGGTCAGAGGGCCTCATGAAAACAATGTTCCCATTATTAGGAAGAGGGTCTCCCATTGTGTTTGCCTATGCAGTGAATGCAAGGGTTGCTAAAAATTTGGAGGCAGTCAAATGCACCTTGGAAGAGATGCAGAGGAGGGCATGCTGAAAAAAAAATTTCCCATTATTAGTAAGTGGGTCTCCCATTGTGTTTGCCTATGCAGGGAATGGAAGGGCTGGCAAAAGTTGGGAGTCACTCCAATGCACCTTGGAAGAGATGTGGAAGCGGGCCTCATAAAAAATGTTCCCATGAGAAAGAAGCGGGTCTCCTATACTTGTAATGCCCATGCACTAAGTGTATGGGCTGACAAACATTTACACCTGGAGTGTATACATGAACATACTGTATAAAAGTTTTTTTTCACGGGCATCATAAACACCCTTCAAAAAAATTATGTGGGTGTTGCATCACGGACCACGGTCACCCTGGTGATATAGTGGTGGAGGATGAGGATGAGGCGAAGGAGGAGGACAAGAGCAAATAGCCAAAATCAGGAAGCGTACATCCATGTGTGGGTGTGAAGAGGTGCATGGGAATACACCTCCGAAAAAAAGACACTGGATTTGAGTTTATGTTACGCTGCTATCATTCAGTGGTATTGAGAAGTCTGGCCCAATCCAGCCCTTGTTCATTTTTATAAGAGTCAGTCTGTCAGCATTTTCAGTTGACAAGTGGATGCGCTTATCAGTTATAATTCCACCAGCGGCACTAAAAACCCGCTCTGATAAAACGCTGGTGGCAGGGCAGGCCAGGACCTCCAAGGCATAGAGAGCCAGTTCATTCCATGTATCCAGCTTGGATACCCAATAATTAAAAGGCACAGAGGAATCACGGAGGATGTTGGTACAGTCGGCAAGGTACTCCGTCAGCATCTTCCCAAACTTTGCACTCATTGTGAGAGTACCCCATGCCTCAGGGCCTGTGCGATGGGGGGGCTGTGAAAACTCTCCCAGAACTTTGACAGTGTAACCCTGCCTCTACTGGATTGAAGTTGTGTCTCTCTCGCCTGTATTCCTTGGTTGTCCAACGAACTGTGACCTCTGCCACCAGCGTTTTCATATGGGAATTTTTTAATATTTCCGCAACAAGGGCATTCTGGTACTGCCCCATTTTAGTAGACCTGTCCGCCTCAGGAATAAGAGTTATAAAGTTCTCCTTGTAGCGTGGGTCTAGAAGTGTCACTAATCAGTAATGACTGTCACCCAAAATGTTAAGAACGCGAGGGTCATGGGAAAGGCAGCGTAACATAAACTCAGCCATGCGTGCCAGACTGCTAACAGGCAAGACTTCTGTGTCCTCACCAGAGGATGACTGACCATGCTCTCCTCCTCCTCCTCTCTGTCCTTTGGCCATCCACGCTGAGCAGACCGTATGACAGTTGTGGAGGTAGTACCGTCTATAGCGCATGAAACTTGCTCCTGTTCTTCTTCCTCCTCCTCCTCTTCCTCATTGTCCCCCAATCCACGTTGGGATGAGATGAGGCTGGGCTGTGTGTAATCACCCTGTATGGTTCCTTGCTCCATCTCATCGTGCTCCGCCAGCAATGCATCCTCTTTGATTGTGAGCAGAGAGCATTTGAGAAGACAGAGAAGCAGGATGGTTACGCTAATTACGGCATCATCGCCGCTCACCATCTTGGTGGAGTCCTCAAAGTTTTGGAGGATGGTACATATGTCTGACATCCATGTCCACTCCTGAGGTCTTATGTGTGGAGTCTGAACTGAATACCGACGGCCTTCTTGATCCTGGTACTCAACAACTGCCCTCTTCTGCTCACAAATCCTGCTCAACATCTGCAGGGGAATTTGGTCATTTGGCCCAACCAACTATATGAAATACAGGCCTACAAACTCCTGTCAGACCAGAACTGTTATAAGAAGCTCTCAGGTAGTCCCATTGCCAAGTTTCAATCGGAGCTGATTGATATTTTGGAAAAAGCATATGATGGTGGAATAATTCCAAAAAGCTTTCTTGATAGCATTAAAAAACTAAAACCCCATATGCCAACCTTATGCCTGATCCCAAAGATTCACAAAAACTCCACAGACCCACCGGGAAGACCAATTATCTCCGGGAATGGTGGATTATGTGAAACTATTTGTCTATTAATTGACCATTACTTGAAGCCCATTGTTGCAACACTTCCTTCATTAGTTCAGGACACATCTGCAGCACTTAGACCAGCTACATTTAGATCCCCATATGGTGTTTGTCACCGCAGATGTGGAAGCACTATATACTTCCATTAAACATACTCATGGCCTGAGGGCTACAATGTGGTATCACAAGAACAGTAACTTGGACCCTGACCTTATTGAATTACTAGTGGTGTTACTAGAATTTGTACTATCACACAACTGTTTTTTATTTAAGGATCAGGTGTTCTTACAAACTCAGGGGACGGCCATGGGGGCAGCATGTGCCCCAGCCTAAGCTAATCTATTCTTAGGAGCATGGGAGAGAGACATTTTTCAAGGTTCTCCAGTTGCTGGTAGTGAAAAGATCCATAACTGGATCAGATATATTGATGACATTCTATTTGTGTAGGAAGGCTCTATTGATAACCTTCATGAATTTATGCACACTAT
Organism: Phyllobates terribilis; assembly: GCF_046119375.1. Lineage (NCBI taxonomy): Eukaryota > Metazoa > Chordata > Amphibia > Anura > Dendrobatidae > Phyllobates > Phyllobates terribilis. Next base: position 27,299,011 of record NW_027362767.1, on the reverse strand, counting down.
CAATAATAATAATCTTAACATCAGATTAACCTACCAGTATGGACATAGCATCAATTTTCTTGATATAGACATTGTGGTTACATCTGATGGCATGGTACAAACGAACATATTTCGTAAATCCACTGCCACAAATTCTATTTTGAGGGCTGATTCCTCCCACCACCCATCTACCATACGTGGCATACCAGTTGGTCAATTCCTTCGAGCAAGAAGGATTTGCTCAACGGAGGATGCTTTTGAGAAACAGGCAGTGGATTTATATAGTAGGTTTAGGGACCGTGGTATGGACATAGACAAATCAGGCATGGATACAAGAGAGCCAAAGCGATCAGTAGGGATCAGGCATTGTGTTCTTACAACAATTCTAAGGGGAATGAGAGTACTAATCAGATCAGATTAATTACTCCCTATAACAAACAATGGGATAGATTTATTCAAATTGTCCAAAAACATTGGAATGTCCTCCAAACAGATGTTATCCTGGGTAAAACACTGCCATCCAAACCATGCATTACAGCCAAGAGATCAAACAATTTGAAGGATTTCCTGGTACGGAGCCAATATAATCCCAGTAAGATCACATCAACATCTTTCAGGGATCAAATACAAGGTTTTTGTCCTTGTGGACAGTGTAAAGCATGTTTGAATACCGTAAAAAGCAAAACATTTTATAACTCTGCGCATGATCGTGAATTTACCATAAGACAATTTCTCACATGCTCCACAAAAGGAGTAGTGTATGTTGCTGAATGCCCATGTAAAAAAATTAATGTGGGCATGACTACCAGAGAATTTAGTATCCGTGTGAGGGAGCATGTGCGTGATATTGAGAAATCGAAAAATGCTGAAGATTTTGAACAGCTTAAGACTCTGCCACACCATTTCAAACAACTTCATCACTCAGATGCAACTCTCTTGAAAATCAAAGCCATTGATAAGGTATCATTAGGTTTCAGGGGTGGTGATCTATTCAGGACATTATCCCAGGTAGAAAGTCGGTGGATATATCGGTTACATTCAATTGTCCCATATGGATTGATTGAGAACTTCGGCTTTGGTTCATTTTTGTGAAATTCTGACTGTTTTTAATTTTTTTTTAGTTATTTTTAATCTTAGTTCTATTTATACGTAGGTATATATATTGGTCTATACAGTGGGTATCCTCCTTCCAATACTGTTGCCGGTTGTGCCGAGGACACTTTCAGTCTGGTCTGTGATGGCTGTTAAAAAGATGGCTGCTACGTATGAAACTATTCATACCACGAGGGATGAATCCAGACATAATATTTATGTCCTATGCGAACATTCATGCTCCAGTACTCAAGTGAACAACACACGTCATGCTGGAATTTTCCATCATTAATTAATTAATTTATTGACAATTTACTTATCGACGTTATGTTTAAGGTTGTTTTTTTTTGTTTGTTTTTTCCAGCTCTTGCACAGTATTCGGTTCCATATTTATAGTCACTCAGTAATATGGTCTTAACTTTTATACCTTAATTCATACAGAATTTATTCAGCATGTATGTCTGGTTTTACTTACGTTTGCTCACTTTTATTTTTTACTTGTCATTAATTCCCAGGTCACGCACATTCATTCTTTTTTTATTTTTCATCATCACTTTGCATATCAACTAAATTTTAATTGTCACGTATCACTCACATTTATTAATATCATTTTCACATTTATATTTATTATATTATTTGGTTCACCAATTATGAGTAATTATATCACTCACTATTTATGAGTAATCAAATTTTAATATTTAATCGCATTATTTATAATATTCACTGCAGTTATTAATTATATGCATTGAATTGGTACGGTTACCAATTATGAGCAATAATATTGCTCAATAATCACAGCAATCACCCTATGTACACACCTCATCATTCACTTTCATTCATCTCCCATCACACACATTCACAGGTACCCGGACACTTATATTTCACTTTCACATAGTTTCACAATCCTTGTTCCATTATCTTACACATTACACTTATATATTTCACTTTTTTTTCATTCACACTTCATTATTTTTCATTATCTATCATTCTTCATTTTTTATTTTTATATTTACTATTATTACATTTTATTTCCAACTGTTTATGTTTATTTTCATTATCATTTTCCCTTTTTACAATCTTTTTCATTCAACCTCTCTTATTTTTTATCATTTTTTAATATATTTCATTAGTATTTTTTATTTCTATTTAATTTATTTTCATTCTTTATTATTTATTTATTCATATATATATACTAACTTGTAAACATAATATGTCAAGCTTGTATATCTTACTTGTATTGTCATTGAATAATGTTTATTTGTATAATGATGACGTGCTTGTTTACTATTTACAATATTGGCTGGAATATGTTGCATGCTATCTCTTACTGTTTATCTTGAATGCATATGCACATTTATATATTGATCTGATTTAAGTGGGTAATGGCCCACGCGTTTGCAGCTGCGTGATATTGGCTTCTACAATAGGATAGCTACAGATGTCAACACTGACTCAAATACATCACTATTCCTGTATACCTCAGCAACAAGCCTAGACTGGTGCGCATACGCGCAACCGACCGCTTCCAGGATTCTTCCTTACCCGGCCTCTGTGATCCCGAGCATGCAAGTGTTGCGTAGCAACTTGTTGCTTGCGGCTCACCAGCCGCGAATGGAAGCTCCATGATTCAGAGGATGTGGTCATTCTACGCATGCGCCATTGGAGGCTAGGCTATGACCGGAAATATCGGAGCACACACCTGATAGCAATGGGGGATCCACATATACACTATATATATCACGTACGCAATACATTCAACGTAGCTCTCTGAAGAAGGCTAGACAAAACGCGCGTCGGAATGACGGGCGGGCGGCTGCACAGAGCACTTTACAAAGGTATTAACCCCTCTGATTTTTACTCTGCATCTATTTACACGCAATTAAATAGCCACGCGGAAAAATAGGTGTTTATTGGCTGCGATCCAAATTTCCATCTGGCTAGGCCACCTATGTTTATAATCTCCTGCATTGTACAGGAGATCTACAAAGTTTTGATGTTATTTTCTTGTGTATACAATATTTAAATTTTTGATTGAATCACCTACTAGGATTGTTCTTGCATTATGGGCTAATGTTTGCTTCAAAATTGGTATTATGGAACAACCCATTGAAATATACTTGTTTTTCCTATAGTTCTATCTATCATGAGGGTCCTTTTCATTAAGGATTTTTTCAATTATGTCTAACAGCCTGTGCACACATAATCATTTTGTCTCCTGCTCACTCTTGTGAAGCACTGTATTGTATTTTATGTCTTTTTTAATTTCTTTTTTCAATAAAAAACGGTTTTATGGTTCAATAATATTCTCATATCTTTCTTTTTTAGGGGTGTAAGCCCCGGTAGAAAAAGTATACGTGTTATGTCTAAAAATGAGTTTATGACCAAAATTATTATATAGGACTCCATTAGTGGAACGGTGCTGTTAATCAACATCTGCAGTGTAGAGTTCCAATGCGTGGGGACATCACACACCGGTATGTGTGCCGGAAGCAGCAAACGCTGCAGAAACACGGCAAGGGCGGCGGAAGCTGTAGCTGACTTTCTAAAATGGGCACACAGGCAGCGTACTTTAACTAACAGATCTGGGTAGGATTTGAGAAACCCCTGAACCACGATGTTAAGCACATGGGCCAGGCATGATACGTGTGTGAGCTTGCCTCGCCTCAGAGCCGCCACCAGGTTCCGGCCATTGTCACACACGACCATGCCTGGCTGTAGGTTCAGCGGTGTCAGCCAAAGATCTGCCTGCTTTTTCAGAGCTGTCCACAACTCTTCAGCAATGTGAGGTTTGTCACCTAAGCATATTAGCTTCAGCACAGCCTGTTGCAGCTTGGCCAAGGTAGTGCTGCAGTGCTTCCAGCTTGTGACTGATGTGGTAATTTCGGAGATGGAGGCTGAAGAGGAGGAGGAGGCTGAGGAAGATGAGGTGCAGGAGCTGTAGACCATGGGGGCAACCCTGATTGACCTAGGGCCCACAATCCTTGGCGTCGGGAGGATGTGTTCCGTCCCAAGGTCCGACTGGGTCCCAGCTTCCACTATGTTAACCCAGTGTGCCGTCAGCAAGATGTACCATCCTAGCCAACAAGCACTTGTCCACGTGTCTGTGGTTAAGTGGACTTTTCCGATAACTGTGTTGTTGATTGCACGGCTAATGTTTTGGGACACGTGCTTAGGTAATGCAGGGATGGCACACCGGGAGAAATAGTGGCGGCTGAGGACTGAGTACAGAAGGACGGCTGCTGCCATCAGGCTGTGGAATGCTTCCGTCTCCATGAGACTAAAAGGCAACATTTCGAGTGCAAGCAGTCATGAAATGTGGAAATTTAGCAGTGTAGCCTGTGGGGTGTTGGCTGTGTATTTACGCTTGCATTCCAAGGACTGGGGTATGGACAACTGAACGCTGCGCTGGGACAAGAACGTGGACGTGCTTCCTGATGCTGCTACTTAAGAGTGTGCAATGACAGGTGCAGGGCAGGAGGCATCTTCACATGCATCATTGACAGGGGATTGGCTTTTTTGGGGTTATCGGCAGAGCCTTTAAAAAACAACCAGACTCTGGAAGACCTAACAGTTGTACTGGCAAATTTCTTTGTGTTGGTGTTACGGGGAACGGTTGCCAGCATTCTGTCTGCGGCCACCACACTGCTTCTTTCTGCTTTTTGGGGTGCTCCGCCTCCCTCCACCTGTGTGCTGCTGTCCTCGCTCTTCATGACCTCCTGCCAAGTTGGGTCAGTTACTATATCATCCACCACCTCGTCTTCCACTTCCTCACCCTGGTCCTCCTCCTGACTTTCTGTCCATTGTGTCTCATCATCACCCACCTCTTATGATTAGTGTTGAGCAAGCACTAAAATGCTTGGGTGCGAGAAGCTCGGGCTTTGCTCACTGTGATACTGAGGTGCTCGACTCGAGCAACGAGCCCAATGTTAGTCTATGGGAGACCCGAGCATTTTTGCAGTGGAACCCCTGGCAGTCTGTAGAAAGCCTAAAAAGTGGCCAAAACGATTGTTACAGTGCTCAAATGACATGGGGACAGCATGGGGATCGCCCCAGGAAGCATTTCTGACCCCCAGGTCACTGCTGTCAACAACATGGTCAGTGGTATTATGCCACTTTTACGGGCTCACAATAAAACGTTCAAAAACGAAATTGAAACTGTTTTCCTGTGAAATATATTAAGTAACATCCTTTCCAGGGTAAAGTTTTGTGTAAGGTAAAGTAAATAACCAAAAACAAAAATACTCCTCCACACATTGGGCTATGTTCACAAGTAGCATTTTTTATGCGTTTTTGCACTTTTGTATTGCTTTCAACCGTGACAAATGCATTCACCGGGAAATGTCATTTTAAAATTTTACAACTTTATCTGGCCATGTGCTGTGTGACACATGCATACAGTGCTGAAAAGACATGGGAACAGCATGGGGAAGACCCATGGAAACATCTCTGACAAACAGGTCACTGCCTAAAAGTGAAGGCAGTGATCCTTGTTGCATCAGAAGATGCAGACTTGCAACTATCCCCGTGCAAGTCCTTGTCCCAGGGAAATGTTCAATTGTACCTTCCCCATTCCTTTCAATGCAAGAGCAAATATGCTGCCAACCACCCACCCACCCGCAGGCTGCAATACTATACTGCTGGCTTGCACTTGAAATGGGGCCTTTTAGTTTGGAGGAGGCCGAAGCTGGCCACTACCTCATGGCTGTGTCGGCAGCGAGGTCTCCATACTCAGTCCCCAGCAGCCACTATTTGTCGCGGGAACCTTCCCCACACTTTTCTTAGCCTGGCCTGCTTTAGGGCAACTTAGGACGAGCCTACCAGACAACCAGAGACTCCTCCAGTGGGCCCTGGGTTCTCCATCAGGGAATTGAGAGTGCCAAGGTGAGGAGCATGATAATGATGATAGAAGTTAGCATCTTCTTTGTTTTCTTGGAATGCAAGCGTAAGTGTGCAGCCTGCCACCCACCAACCCCCAGGCTGCAATACCATACTGCTAGCTTGCTTGCACTTGAAATGAGACCTTTTAGGCTTGTGGAGGCAGACGCCGGCCACCATGTCATGGCTGCGTCAGCGGCCTGGTATCCATACTCAGTCCCCAGCCGCCCGGCGGCCGGGTGTCCACACTCAGTCGCCAGCCGCCAGGGGGCGGCCGGGTGTCCATACTCGGTCCCCAGCCGCCCCTATTTGTCCCGGTGCGCCTTTTACACAGGCGCTCATACCAAAACATTACCTGTGCCCTCCCCAGTGCATTTAGTGGGAAGGACAGCCTAACCACAAACACGTGGACAAGTGAATGCAGCCAGGGATGGTCCATCTCACTGTCGCCTTCACACTGGGTTAGTATTGTGGAAGCCGGGACACAGTTGGACACTGGGATGCAACACGTCCTCCAGACATAGAGGATTGCGGGTCCTGGGTCAATCAGGTTTCAACACGAAGTTCAGAAGGTAGACAGCAGCAGTGGTCGGCCTCCTACACAATGAGTAAATTATTCATGATCATGAGGCCATCCATCTCCTTAGCTTTCTGTTCCTTGGAATACAAGAGCATGTATGTAGTAGCGGCTAGGCCTGAAGTGGTCAGCGTTTTGGCGCATATCCTACCTCCTCCGAGGATTGCGGGATGTTTTCCTGCTACTATCCAAGTTCTATGACTCCTGTTAAAACAAAGCTTCAGGTGATGAATGATGGATGAGGTGGTGGCAAAGGAGCAAGAGCAGGAGGAAAAGGGACCATTCACATCAATGTCAGGCCAGTCATCCACACATGTATTGCAGGATATGTTTCTGTACCAAAAGCAGCGGTTCGGCTACACAGTTATAGGGCATACAGTGAGTGCAATGCCTACCAAAAATTTCGAGGCACTCCAATGCCCCTTAGAAGTGACATGGAGGTCAGAGGGCCTTAACTAAACAGTTTTTTCCATTTATAGCAACTGGGTCTCCTGTACACTGTTGGCAGTGAATGGAAGGCTTTCCAGAAATTATGAGGAACTGCAATGCCCCTTGAAACAGACGTGGATTACAGAGTACTAAAAACCTTCTACCCATTATTGGGGAGAGGGACTCCCTTAGTGTTCGCCTATGCATTTAAAAGCAAAAGCTGACTAGAATTAGGAGGAAATGCAATGCCAGTTGGAAGAGTCGTTGAGGTTAGAGGTAATTAAAAACAACAGTTCAATGCCCCTTGGAAGAGCTGTGGAGCTCAGAGTGGTTTAACAAGACGGCTTTAATGCCCCTTGGAAGAGACGTGGAGGTCACAGTAGCTTAACAATATGGTTTTAATACCCCTTGAAAGAGACGTGGAGTTCAGAGTGGTTTAAAAAGACAGTTTTAATGCCCATTAGAAGAGACGTGGAGTTCAGAGTGGTTTAACAAGATGGTTTTAATGCCCCTTGGAAGAGACGTGGAGGTCACAGTAGCTTAACAAGACGGATTTAATGCCTCTTGGAAGAGACGTGGAGTTCAGAGTGGTTTATCAAAACGGTTTTAATGCCCCTTGGAAGAGACGTGGAGGTCACAGTAGCTTAATAATACAGTTTTAATGCCCCTTGGAAGAGACGTGGAGTTCAGAGTGGTTTAACAAGACAGCTTTAATGCCCCTTGGAAGAGACGTGGAGGTCACAGTAGCTTAATAATACGGTTTTAATGCCCCTTGGAAGAGACGTGGAGTTCAGAGTGGTTTACCAAGACAGCTTTAATGCCCCTTGGAAGAGACGTGGAGGTCCCAGTGGAATAAAAAGACAATATCAATGCCCCTTGGAAGAGTGGTGGAGGTCCCAGTGGAATAAAAAGACAATATCAATGTCCCTTGGAAGAGAAGTGGAGGTCACAGTAGCTTAACAAGATGATTTTAATGCCCCTTGGAAGAGACGTTTAGTTCAGAGTGGTTTAACAAGAAGGATTTTATGCCCATTAGAAGAGACGTGGAGTTCAGAGTGGTTTAACAAGATGGTTTTAATGCCCCTTGGAAGAGACGTGGAGGTCACAGGAGCTTAGCAAGACGGTATTAATGCCCCTTGGAAGAGACGTGGAGTTCAGAGTGGTTTATCAATATGGTTTTAATGCCCCTTGGAAAAGAAGTGGAGGTCACAGTAGCTTAACAAGACGGTTTTAATGCCCCTTAGAAGAGACGTGGAGTTCAGAGTGGTTTACCAAGATGGTTTCAATGCCCCGTGGAAGAGACGTGGACGTCACAGTAGCTTAACAAGACGGTTTTAATGCCCCTTGGAAGAGACGTTGAGTTCAGAGTGGTTTAACAAGATGTTTTTAATGCCCCTTGGAAGAGACGTGGAGGTCCCAGTGGAATAAAAAGACAATATCAATGCCCCTTGGAAGAGTGGTGGAGGTCCCAGTGGAATAAAAAGACAATATCAATGTCCCTTGCAAGAGTGGTGGAGGTCCCAGTGGAATAAAAAGACAATATCAATGCCCCTTGGAAGAGACGTGGAGGTTCCAGTGGAATAAAAAGACAATATCAATGACCCTTGGAAGAGACGTGTAGGTCACAGTAGCTTAACAAGATAATTTTAATGCCCCTTACAAGAGCCAGGCAGTACAGCATATTAAAAACATTATTCCCATTATTGGGGAGTTGGTCTCCCATAGTCTTTGCCTATGCCTTCCAAGCAAAAGCTGCCAAAAATTAGGACGGAGGAACTTGCAGTGCCCCTTACAAGAGCCATGCAGTACAGCATATTAAAACATTATTCCCATTATTGGGGAGTGGGTCTCCCATAGTCTTTGCCTATGCCTTCCAAGCAAAAGCTGCCAAAAATTAGGACAGAGGAACTTGCAATGCCCTTTGCAAGAGCCATGCAGAGCAGCATATTAAAAACATTATTCCCATTATTGGGGAGTGGGTCTCCCATAGTCTTTGCCTATGCCTTCCAAGCAAAAGCTGCCAAAAATTAGGATGGAGGAACTTGCAATGCTGGCAACACGGACTACGGTCACCCTGGTGGTATAGTGGTGGTGGAGGCTGAGGATAAGGAGAAGAGCAAAAAGCAGCCGAAATGAGGAAGCGTATACCCATGTTTGGGTCTGAAGCGGTGCATGGGAATACACTTCCCGAAATAACACAGTGGATTTGACTTTATGTTACTCTGCTGTCATTTGGTGGTGATGAGAAGTCTGGCCCAATCCAGCCCTTGTTCATTTTGATAAGGGTCAGCTTGTCAGCATTGTCAGTAGTGTTGAGCCACCCCCGTAGTGTTCGAGTTCGGTTCGGTTCGTCGAACACCCGTGTGTTCGCCGAACTGTTCGTCGAACTGTTCGTCGAACACCTTCGAACACCGTTAAAACCAATGGCAGGCAAACAAAAACACATAGAAACACATAGAAAACACCTTCAAAGGTGTCCAAAAGCTGACAAACTGCTCAGAAGACACAACTAACACATGGAAAAGTGACAAGTACATATAGTCATGCGAAAAGAAAAGAGGTGGAGGAGTAAAAGGAGGGGGAGACACAGATATAGGCATGTCATGCCCTTCTAAAATCCAAAAAGTGAGAAGCCGACACGTTCAGTCCGCTCCTGCCCGTGCCACCTCCGCGTCGCCGGGTTTGTGCCAGAGCCGCGGTGAACCCTGACGGCCAGCCCCCGTGTCCCAATACTGGTGCCTGTCCGCTGGTGGGTCGAGCGAGCCCCCCTGTGGTGGAGGCAGCTCTAAGCTTTTTAATTTAAATTGTCTCTCTAATTTGAATGAATACACTTTAAATCCATTTACAAGGATCTTTTGGAGGGCAAGTCTCATGCCAGCAGCCGCGTAATTCCAGCTCCAGTAGCGTCCACTAAAGCTGCTGCAGTTAAAAAGCTTTTATAAGGATCGAGCTCGGCTGTCCACCGCAAGGCATCCTACTGCCAGTCCCAGCCCCTATGCCTTGGGGTGCCTCCTGATGCTCTTCACTGAGTATCCCGTGGTCCCGAAGCATTTCCTTTGAAAAAATTAAGTGTCCAAACTACAGGTGGTGTAGCTTGCTTAACAGCCGGGATAATCCGCTGACTAGCAGACACTGCTACTAGGCACAAAGTATTTCCTGGGCTAGATGCAGTTAAAAATTTGTAATTAGATACTCTCGTTGGATGCTGAGAAAGCATTCCATAGAGTCTCCTGGCACGCCATATATGATTCTCTTAAAAAGCTTGGGGTAGGGGTCTAAGGGACCCTTTTATAGCCAAAATCACGGCCCTGTATCGCAATACGTCACCTAGGCTGAAGATAAATGGAACTGTAGCACCCTGAGGGCTCGGTTGCTACAGACGTATTGCACCTCACCCAGAGGTGTGATATCTCACTCTCAGGTAAGGATGGAGTGTGGATCAGGACCCGACACCTGCATGCATTACACCACATTGCCGTGGGGCAGGGCGACCAATATGCCCCTGAGATGGGCACGACAGTCCCTGTCCCTGGCTGGAGAGGGGGGAGGGAACACTGAGGAAGGGGAACCCTGTAGTGCAGGAGCAGGGAGGAAGCAGTTCCTGGGTGCATTGAGAAGGGAGTATAAAAGGTGGGCACCATCTTAGTTCAGTGCAGAGAAGTCTGAGCAGAAGTGGCAGGGAGCAGGGGATCTGCATGAGCTCTGCTCCGGAGGCGGGCCTAGTAACAGAGGCCCAGGCCTGGAAGAGGGAGAAGGAAGGAAGAGGAGCGGAGAAGGCTCCAGGAATGAGGAACGAAGGGATCCCAGGGGTGCGGACGGGCGAGTTGCCACCGCACGCCCGAATCCACCTGCGTGGAGGGGTCAGGCCAAAGGGGGAGACCGGTCCCCGAAACTAGTGGAGGCAGGAAACGACCCTCAGCTAGAAACAGGAGGCTGTTACATTTTATGTGGCGCAGCCCCTCGCTACACCCGCTAGGAAGGCACCACACAGGGTCAGGGAAACTGGCGCCAAGTTTACCAAGAGGAGGCCCGAGGCAGCCGGACAGAAGGGTTGGTAAGAAAGGCCAGACAAAGGACACACAAAGGGGGTCCTGTGAAGCGCTCCAAAGTTATCTGGGAGTTGTCTGAGCCCCTCACCTGGTGAGCACAGTACGACGTGGGCAGCCGTTACCTGCAGACGTGGTCTGGATAATAAGAACTGTGAGTAAAGGCCCTGGACTGCATCACTGACTCCGTGTCGTTACTGCTGCTGCCCTGCACCATCACCCCCATCCTCCGCATACACTGCCCTGAGGCTATACTCCTCCCGTGGGGAGTTATGCTACGCTCTGCTGCACCCACAACACCAGCCTCAGCGGTCTGCCCTGGAGCGGCGGTTCACTCTGACCGCAATCCACGGGTGGCGTAGTCGGACATTTAAACATCAAAACCACATAAATAGTTCCGCCACTGGTTTGACCGCCCTGAGCCACGGAACCGGGTCGCCGCCACGGAGACTACAACCACCAGCATCCACCAAAAAGGGTCCGGCTCCGGGTGTCCCAAGGCCCAGGGGGCGCGTCAGAACATTTTCATCACCTTTCACAATCACCAATGGGACAAGGCAGGTATGTTCTCTGTCCCCTCTCTTATACATCCTAGTGACGGAGCACCTGCTCTCATCAATTCGCCATAACCCCAATATTAGGTGGATTGAGGTGGGAGACACCGTGTACAAGTGCTCTCTATTTGCTGATGATGTCCTAGTATATATCACTCAATCACATATATCCATCCATGCTGTTATGGCTGAAATAGATTACTTTGTTACATGGTCAAATTTTAAAATCAATGCAGCGAAGTCTGAGGCCCTCGATGTCTCCCTCCCCAAATCCATATAGGATTCCATCCAGTCCAACTTTCCCTTTGCCTGGCCCTCACAGGGTATCAAATACTTAGGAATTCCTATTCATAGAGACCTCTCCCATCTATGTTATCTTAATTTTGGGCCCTTTATTGAACAACTCCATACAGACCACGGTTGGCAAGTTAGAACTGTAAGATTCACTACGTGAACCACTGGTGTTTTGTGGAAAAGCACATGTACACTGTGTTCCAAATTACTATGCAAAAAGTGTTTAGGAGTGATAAGGGAAGAATTTGTTTGTTTGTCAGTTAAACTCATTGATGGTGATGTGTGTCAGGGCTCTTTATATCACTGTAAGCAATTGCAGACACCTGTGCTAATTAGTTTGGCAGGTGTGTCCAATGAAAGGCAAGACTACTTAAGAAGGCTGTCTCACATTATTAAGCAGCCTACATTTTCTGCCAAAATGGGAAAGAAAAAGGATGTGTCGGCTGCTGAGAAGCAACAAATTGTGGAGTGTTTAGGTCAAGGCATGACTACAATCAACATTGTGCGATGATCAGGATGAAGTGTCTTGGCAATCAAGAAGTATGTAGCTGATTCACAGTACACACGTGTGCGTGCTGATAAGGGCAAATTGAGGACTCTTTCCTACAGGCAATTACGTCAGGTTGAAAGAGCAGCGGCAAAAAAGCCTTGTCATAGCAGCAGACAAGTTTTTGAAGCTGCTGGTGCCTCCAACGTCCCCCGAACAACAAGATGCAGGGTCCTTCAAAGGTTTGCAGCTGTGCATATGCCATCCTGTCGACCTCCTCTATCCACTTCACACAAGCAGAAACGGCTCCAGTGGGCCAAACATTACATGAAGACTGATTTCAAAACTGTTTTGTTCACGGATGAGTGCCGTGCAGCGCTCGATGGTCCAGATGGATGGAGTGGAGGATGGCTGGTTGATGGACACCCCACGCAAACACGGCTACAGCGCCAACAAGGAGGAGGTGGAGTAATGTTTTGGGCTGGAATCATGGGGAGAGAGATTGTCGGCCCCTTTAGGATCCCTGAAGGCGCTAAAGATGAACTCCATAATGTATGTGGATTTTCTCAAACAGCACTTCCTGCCATGGTTCAAGAAGAAGAACCGTGTATTTCACAGCAAGATCATTTTTTTGCATGATAATGCACCATCTCATGCTGCACATAAAACATCTGCATCTCTGGCTGATATGGGCATAAAAGGGGACAAACTTATGGTGTGACCCCCATGCTCCCCTGACCTCTACCCCATTCAGAACCTCTGGAGCATCATCAAAAGGAGTGTCTATGATGGCGGGAGGCAGTTCACATCTAAGCAACAGCTCTGGGAGGGTATTCTGTCCTCATGCAAAACAATTGAAGCAGAAACCATCCAAAACCTGACAAATTCAATGGACGAGAGAGTTCAGAAGCTCCTTTCGAACAAGGGGTCCTATGTGAAAATGTAACATCACCTAGAATAAAGTTTTGAGTTGAAAACTGTTTGATTTCAGTTTCTAATAACCTGCTAATGCTTATAATTTCAAAAATGACCATTTTTTTGGTCTTTATTAAAATGAAAAGGTTGATCGAAAAGTTTGGCGGATCTAAGAGTGTGGCAACCCAGTAGTCATGATTACTTCGAATTCTGACAATATGAGGGTCATGCTGCAGGTAGTGCAGCAAGAAGGCACTTATGTGTCTTGCGCATCTCGGAGCCCCAAAATTATTTTCCGGGCTAGATGCAGCTAAAAATTATTATTAATTTTAAATCTGGTGAAGCTTTAGTAAAGATGGCCTAATAGGATCAGTGCTGCACACTGCTACAAAGCCCAAATTATTTTCCAGTCAAGATACAGATAAACATGATTAGTAATTTTAAATCTGGTGAAGCTTATTATAGATGGCCTAATAGAATCAGTGCTGCACACTGCTACAAAGCCCAAATTATTTTCCAGCCAAGATACAGATAAACATGATTAGTAATTTGAAAGCTTAAAACGGTTGGTAGGGTGATTTTAACCAATCATCAAGCTTTTACTCTCCCCAGGATGACACAGGGGTAGAAAAGTCGTTTCGGATCCATGATTTGTTCATCTTTATGAACGTGAGTCTGTCTACATTATCAGTGGAGAGCCGCGTGCGCTTATCTGTCAGCACACCACCAGCAGCGCTGAACACACGTTCAGACAGAACGCTGGCTGTGGGGCATGACAAGATCTCCAAGGCATAAGTGGCTAGCTCCGGCCATTTATCCAGATTGGAAGCCCAAAAAGAGCAAGGGTCCAGTGACACAGTCATGGCTTCAATGTTTACTTGGAGATACTCCTGTACCATCGTCTCTAGGCGTTGACTATGTGTCAGACTTCTTGTCTCCTGTGGCTTTGCAAAGGATGGGCTAAAAAAGTGGTGAAATGATTCCGCAAAATTGATGTTACCAGCAGATAGTGTGGTTCTGTTACGGTTTGAGTGCTGAACACTTGACGGTCCCACGGTTGGCAAGTTGGAACTGTGAGATTCACTACGTGCACCACTGGTATTTTGTGGAAAAGCACATGTAAGATTCTGCAACAGTCTCTGCTGATACTCCTGCATGCGTGCATCCCTTTCTATGGCAGGAATAATTTCTGCAAATTTACTTTTGTACCGGGGATCTAACAGTGTGGCAACCCAGTAGTCAGGATTATTTCTAATTCTCACAATTCGAGGGTCATGTTGCAGGTAGTGCAGCAAGAAGGCACTCATGTGTGTTGCGCATCCAGGAGCACCAAGTCCCTGTTGTGTTGGTGGTGAGGTAACAATCATGCTTCCTTCCTCTGTCCTCTCCCCCCAACCTCGCACAACAGAAATGTGATCAAGGTCTCCCTCATCTGATGAGTCTTCCATCAGTTCGTCCTCCACTTCTTCCTGGGCTTCTGCACCTTCCTCACTAGTTTGGCTGCTACCATGCGCCCTGGTAAAACCATCTCCCCCACCCTCACATTCCTGCCGCCTTTGTGCTGCCGACCGTCTGGACCTTGCAGATGTTAGCCCTTCCGCATACAACTCCTCCTCCTCTACTTCCTCCACCTCCTCTTGTGCCACCACCTGACTCCAAATTCTGTTTAACATGTGCTCCAGCATGTAAATCACCGGAATAGTCATGCTGATAATGGCATCGTCAGCACTAAACATCTTCGTCGCCATTTCAAAACTGTGCAGAAGGGTGCATAGATCCCTGATCTGAGACCACTCCTCCAGCGTGATTTGCCCCACCTCTGGATCTCGTTGGCCCAGGCTATACGTCAGAACGTATTGCACCAGGGCTTGTCGGTGCTGCCACAGTCGCTGCAACATGTGCAGAGTTGAATTCCACCGGGTAGGCACATCGCATTTTAGCCGGTGAAGTGGCAGGCCCAACGACTTCTGTAGAGATGTAAGTCGCTGAGCTGCGGGATGCGAACGGCGGAAGTGAGCACACAGCGACCGTGCCATCTGCAGAAGGCCATCTAGTCTGGGATAGTGGGCTAAAAATTGCTGGACAACCAGGTTCAACACGTGAGCCATACAAGGCACGTGTGTGACATTGCCCCGGCGAAGGGCCGCACCCAGGTTTGCAGCATTGTCGCACACGGCCTTCCCTGGTTTCAGGTCCAGTGGAGACAACCATTCATGAAATTGGTTCTCCAGAGCTGACCACAACTCCTCAGCTGTGTGACTCACATTTCCCAGACATTTCAATGTAAAAACCGCCTGATGACGTTGAGCCCTACTGCCAGCATAGTAAGGAGGTGTGCAGGATCCCTTCTGCGCAGTTAGAAAGCTTGTGGCATGACCAGACAGGCTTTGGGTGCAGGTGGAAGACCGAGAGGAGGTTGAGGAGGCAGAAGCAGTGGAGGAACTTTGACATAAAGAGGATTGACGCACAACTCGTGGGGACGGCAAGACTTGGACAGCAGCCCCTTGTCCTGCTGTCACCATAGTTACCCAGTGCCCAGTCAGCGACATGTAACGCCCCTGTCCATGCCTACTCGTCCAAGTGTCTGTGGTGAAATGCACCCTGTCACACACAGAGTTTCTCAAAGAAGCGGTGATGTTGTGTGCGACATGCTGGTGGAGCGCAGGCACACCTTTCTTTGAGAAGTAGTGCCGACTGGGCATCTGGTACTGGGGCACTGCGACGGACATAAGGTCTCGAAAATCCTCTGTGTCCAATAGGCGGAAAGGCAGCATTTCTGTAGCCAAGAGCTTGCAGATGGTGAAATTCAACCTCTTAGCTTTCTCATGGCTAGGAGGAAATGGTCTTTTACTTGTCCACATCTGAGGGACCGAGGGCTGGCTATTGTGCTTAGACGGGGTTGATAACGGTGTCCCCGGCAAACTGCCGGTCTGTGAGGAAGATGCAGGCGGACATGTTAGGTTGCCTTGATCCAAAGGTGGTGCTATCGATGTCGGACAACGCTCAACACCAGCTGGTGTTACCACCTCCAAAGAAAATGATGACCTGCCAATCACGCTGGCTGTTGCGGGTAAAGAGGTGGCAGGTCTGCCCCCCAAAACAGGTGTGACTGCTGTCCCCCCAGTCACAGAGGATGAAGAGGCCGCGGATGCACAAGATATGGCAGACGGTGGTTGGCCCGGCCAGCTAGGCCGCATTGTAGCACACTGAGCTTCCCACTGCAACTTATGCTTCATGTCCATGTGCCGGTTCATGCATGAAGTACTCAAACTATGTATTTTTTGGCCTCTACTTAGCTTTTGCTGACAAATGTTACAGATAACACGAGTTGGGTCATCTTTATCGATCTGAAAAAATGCCCAGGCTATGCAAGGCTTAGCACCCATGCGACCTGAAGAGCCACCATGACTTGTGGTGAGAGGCAGAGTTGTGTTTGAGGATGCAGTTGTTGACGTGCTTCCAGTACTACGTCTCTGTCCAGGAAGGCGCAACCTGACCTCGTCGTCACTAGCATCTTCCTCCACCTCCTCTGCTGACCTCATCTCTTGGCTGACTGTGGGTTGACAGTAAGTGGGATCTCCAACCTCATCATCATCACCCTGTGCGTTATCACACCCGTCATCCTCAGAGCCAACCTGTTCCTGCCCTGACAAAAAACTAAAGTTGTCGCTCCAATCAGGTATTTGAGTCTTATCATCGTCTTCCTCATTGTCTCCACCAACAGGAGTTACAGTTTGGGAATGAGGGTCTACATTATGGTCAGAACCTTCTGCGTCTGGTCCTGGATCCGACTCATAAAGATTCTGGGCATCAGTGCAGATCATTTCCTCGTCTGGATTCACAGAAGCGCTGGAGTCGACCTCTGATTCCCAGGCTATAGTATGAGTAAACAGCTCTGCAGACTCAACCATCTGTTCTACCTCATACTCAGACGGGCAGCTGGAGATTTGGGAGCTGTGAGGAAGCAAGTGCGATTGGGGTGACACCTTTGAGGACTGGAGTATTTGTGCTGTTGAAGTTGATGTGGAGGAGAGCCCACTTAAAGGAGCACTTGATATCCGTTGAAGCACCTGCTGTTTTTCTGCCTCATCTGGAATTTGTAGCGATTGGCGTGGCCATAAGAAAGGGATCTTATCACATTGTCCGCTAAAAGAAGTAGACATTTTAGTTTGGCTGGAAGATGGTCTTTCTTCTGCAGATGTTACTGTTGCTTTAACACCTACCCCACGGACACAACCTTTTTTCCCCTTCCCAACACGCCTATTCCCCTTTCCACCAGCAGCAGGCCTTTTTCCACTCATTTTGGTGGTTAACTAATTCACAACTCTGGAGTTGTTTGCACAAAAAAACAATGGATGGTAACCGAGCAGAGCTGAGTGGCCAAACTGTGGTATTAGGCCAAAACTATTGGCTGGGTTAGATGCCAAAAAAAATTATATTCAATTTGCAACCTGATTTAGGTCAGTATAGATGGACTAATAGAACAAGTCCCACACACAGCTAGAAGCCCAAATATTTTTTCAGAGGTAGATGCATAAAAATTTTTTATTCAGTTTGCAACCTGATGGAGGTCTGTATAGATGGATTAATAGAACAAGTCCCACACACAGCTACAAGCCCAATATTTTTTCAAAGGTAAATGCAGAAAAAAAATATATTCAGTTTGCAACCTGATGGAGGTCAGTATAGATGGACTAATAGAGAAAGTCCCACACACTGCTAGAAGGCCAAATATTTTTTCAGAGCTAGATGCAGACAAAAAATTATTTTGAATTTGCAACCTGATGGAGGTCAGTATAGGTGGACTAATAGAACAAGTCCCACACACTGCTAGAAGGCCAAATATTTTTTCAGAGCTAGATGCAGAAAAAAATTATATTCAGTTTGCAACCTGATGGAGGTCTGTATAGATGGATTAATAGAACAAGTCCCACACACAGCTAGAAGCCCAAATATTTTTTCAGAGGTAGATGCAGATAAAAATTATTTTTAATTTGCAACCTGATGGAGGTCAGTATAGATGGACTAATAGAGAAAGTCCCACACACTGCTAGAAGGCCAAATATTTTTTCAGAGCTAGATGCAGATTAAAATTATTTTTAATTTGCAACCTGATGGAGGTCAGTATAGATGGACTAATAGAGAAAGTCCCACACACTGCTAGAAGGCCAAATATTTTTTCAGAGCTAGATGCAGATAAAAATTATATTCAATTTGCAACCTGATGGATGTCAGTATAGATGGACTAATAGAACAAGTCCCACACACAGCTAGAAGCCCAAATATTTTTTCAGAGGTACTGTAGATGCAGATAAAAATTATTTTTAATTTGCAACCTGATGGAGGTAAGTATAGATGGACTAATACAACAAGTCCCACACACAGCTAGAAGCCCAATATTTTTTCAGAGGTAGATGCAGAAAAAAATATATTCAGTTTGCAACCTGATGGAGGTCAGTATAGATGGAGTAATAGAACAAGTCCCACACACAGCTAGAAGCCCAAATATTTTTTCAGAGGTAGATGCAGATAAAAATTATTTTTAATTTGCAACCTGATGGAGGTCAGTATAGATGGACTAATAGAGAAAGTCCCACACACTGCTAGAAGGCCAAATATTTTTTTAAAGCTAGATGCAGATAAAAATTATATTCAATTTGCAACCTGATGGAGGTCAGTATAGATGGACTAATAGAGAAAGTCCCACACACTGCTAGAAGGCCAAATATTTTTTCAGAGCTAGATGCAGATAAAAATTATATTCAATTTGCAACCTGATGGAGGTCAGTATAGATGGACTAATAGAACAAGTCCCACACACAGCTAGAAGCCCAAATATTTTTTCAGAGGTACTGTAGATGCAGATAAAAATTATTTTTAATTTGCAACCTGATGGAGGTCAGTATAGATGGACTAATAGAGAAAGTCCCACACACTGCTAGAAGGCCACATATTTTTTCAGAGGTAGATGCAGAAAAAAATATATTCAGTTTGCAACCTGATGGAGGTCTGTATAGATGGATTAATAGAACAAGTCCCACACACAGCTAGAAGCCCAATATTTTTTCAGAGGTAGATGCAGAAAAAAATATATTCAGTTTGCAACCTGATGGAGGTCAGTATAGATTGACTAATACAACAAGTCACACACACAGCTAGAAGCCCAATATTTTTTCAGAGGTAGATGCAGAAAAAAATATATTCAGTTTGCAACCTGATGGAGGTCTGTATAGATGGATTAATAGAACAAGTCCCACACACAGCTAGAAGCCCAATATTTTTTCAGAGGTAGATGCAGAAAAAAATATATTCAGTTTGCAACCTGATGGAGGTCAGTATAGATGGACTAATACAACAAGTCCCACACACAGCTAGAAGCCCAATATTTTTTCAGAGGTAGATGCAGAAAAAAATATATTCAGTTTGCAACCTGATGGAGGTCAGTATAGATGGACTAATACAACAAGTCCCACACACAGCTAGAAGCCCAATATTTTTTCAGAGCTAGATGCAGAAAAAAATTATATTCAATTTGCAACCTGATGGAGGTCAGTATAGATGGACTAATAGAATGATGCTATGCCCAAAAGATTTTACTTCACTAGGTGCAGTAAAAAAATTGGTATTCTATACACAGGTGGTATATCTTGCAACACAGATAGGCTACTCCACTGACTAACACACTCTGCAATAGGCCAAAAAGGATTAGCTTTGCTAGATTCAGCCAAATGCTGTGAAAAAAACTTGCACAGCACTGGCACAGACCTGCCTGGCAAAAACTGATAGGAACTGATGTAACCTAGTCCTGAAAAGGACTCCAATTACAATTAGTCTTTACTCCCACAATCTATCTATTTAAGAGCACAGACCTGCCTGATAAAAGTCGTAGGAAACGCTGTAACCTAGTCCTTAAAAGGACTGCAATCACAACTATTCCCTACTCCCAAGCTATCTGTAGATTTGTGCGAAAATTGGCTTGAAATTAACAAGGTATAGCGCACACAGCAACAGCGGTGCCGTCTAACACGCAGCTGCAGCAGTGAGAAAATGGTGGCGACGGGGAAAATGGCTTGGTCTTATAGGGCAAGGACATGTGACATACACTGCCAATGACACATGCCCTTGCTTGTGTGAAAAAAGCACTTCGCTCCGTGTGTGCGCTGCTGATAGACTGACAGATTGCACCTCCCCACTGTAAATGCGGGAAAGAGAAAAAAAAAATGGAGATCTTCATTGTTCCTGCAGAGATCCATCCCCTGCCCCTTCCCCCACCCCGCTGTACACTCAAACTGCGTATTAACATTAATTTTCATCATTACTGAGAAAAAATCCAGTTATGATTTTGGTGCACGAACAGTTATCGAACATAACCTCGAACAGCCGAATTTTTCTCAAATTGTTCGTGTTCGCCGAACGGCTCGAACACCGCCCAAAACAGCTCGAATTTGAGATTGGCGAACAGTTCGAGTAGAACAACGCTCATCTCTAATTGTCAGTTGACAGGCGAGTGCGCTTATCAGTTGTAGTTTCCCCATCGGCACTAAAAACACTCTCCGATTACATACTAGCGGCAGGGCATGCCAGGACCTCCAAGGCTTCAAGAGCAAGTTCATTCAAAGTGTCCAGCTTGGATACCTAATAATTAAAAGGCACAGAGGAATCACGGAGAACGCTGGTACGGTCAGCAAGGTACTCCCTCATCATCTTTTGCAACTTTCCACTCCTTGTGAGAGTACCCCGCGCCTCAGGGCCTGTAAGCTGGGCGGGTCTCAGAGAACTGTCCCAGAACGTTGACAGTGCTCCCCTGCCTCAGCTGGATTGGAGTTGCGTCTCTCTCGCCTGTACGCCTTGGTTGGGCAACGAACTGTGACCTCTGCCGCTAGCATGTTCAGATGGGAATTTTTTGTAGACCTCTCCACCTCAGGAATAAGAGAGTGAAAGTTCTCCTTGTAGCGGGGGTCTAAAAGTGTCACCAACAAGTAATGACTGTCACCCAACATTTTGACAACGCGAGGGTCAAGGTTAAGTCAGCGTAGCATAAAGTCAGCCATGAGTGCCAGATTGGTAAGGGGCAGGACTTCCGTGTCCTCCTCAACAGACGACTGACCATGCTCTCCTCCTCCTCGTCCTCCTCCCCCTTGTCCTCAGGCCACCCACGCTGAACCGACGGTATGATAGTTGTACAGGTACTACCGTCTACAGTGCATGATACCAGCTCCTGTTCTTCCTCCTCCTCCTCCTCACCCTCATTGTTCCCCAATGCACGTTGGGATGAGATGAGGCTGGGCTGTGTGTAATTAACCGCTACGGCTCCTTCATCCATCTCATCATTCTCTGGCTGCAATTCCTCCTCTTTAATTCTCTGCAAAAGACAGACAAGTGGGATGCTGACGCTAATGATGGTGTCATCGCCACTCACCATCTTGGTGGACTCCTCAAAGTTTGTCAGGATGGTACATATGTCAGACATCCAGGTCCACTCCTGAGGTCTTATGTGTGGAGTCTGACCTGAATATCGACGACCTTGTTGCAGCTGGTACTCCACAACTGCTCTCTTCTGCTCACAAATCCTTTGCAACATGTGGATGGTAGAGTTCCAACTTGTGGGGACAACACACACCAGTCGGTGTGCCTGAAGCTGCAAACGCTGCTGCAACACAGCAAGGGCGGCGGAAGCTGTAGCCCACTTCCGAAAAAGAGCTGACTGGCGGCGTTCTTTGACGAGCAGATCTGGCAACTCGGGGTACAATTTAAGAAACCGCTGAACCACGAGGTTAAGCACATGAGCCGGGTATGGTACGTGTGTGATTTCGCCTCAGAGCCGCAATCAGGTTACGGCCATTGTCACACACAACCATGCCTGGATGTAGGTTCAGTGGTCTCAGCCACAGGTCTGCCTGCTCTTTCACAGCTGTCCACAACTCACAAGCAGTGTGAGGTTTATCATCTAAGCTTATGAGTTTCAGCACAGCCTGTTGCCGCTTGGCTGAGGCAGTACTGCAGTGCTTCCAGCTTGTAACTGATGTGGTGATATCTGAGATGGAGGCTGGACATGAGGAGGAGGATAATGCGCAGGAGCTGTACACTGTGGGGGCAACTCTGACTGACATAGGGCCCGCAATCCTCGGTGTGGGGAGGATGTGTTCCGTCCCAAGGTCCGACTGGGTCCCGGCTTACACTATGTTTACCCAGTGTGCGGTCAGGGAGATGTACCATCCCTGGCCACAAGCACTTGTCCACGTGTCCGTTGTCAGGTGGACTCTCCCAGTAACTGCGTTGTTGAGGGCATGGCAGATGTTTTGGGACACATGCTTGTGTAGTGCGGGGATGGCACATCAGGCAAAATAGTGTCGGCTGGGGACCGAGTACCAAGGGATGGCCACCGCCATAAGGTTGCGGAAGGATTCCGTCTCCACCAGCCTAAAAGGCAGCATTTCCAACGCAAGCAGTAGTGAAATGTGCGAATTTAGGACTGTGGCCTGTGGGGCGTTAGCTGCGAATTTGCGCTTTCGTTCAAAGGTCTGGGATATGGACAATTGAACGCTGCGGTGGGACGTAGACGTGGATGCTGTTTCTGGAGAAACTGCCATAACAAGTTTAGACTGAGAGGAGGGGGCATCTTTGCATGCAGTATGGATTGGGGATTGAATTGCAAGCACAACAGGGGGTTCTCTTACATGCACAACAGCGGAAGAAGCAGTGGTGATAACTCGCCCAGGGGAGACGATATGGGGGAAACTCGGTAGCCGTTCCTTGACCTTCTGTGGGATGTCACGGCAGTCGGCTCCCGGGCCCGTACCCTGTGGTCACTCTTTTAAAGGGGTTTTGCTAACAGGTTTGTCTCGTTACGCCACATGTGGTTCCCGGCAATGAGTACCGGCGCTGCTGCAGACCTCCGGGGGTGATGGGATGGCAGCTGGGATGTTTCTGCTCCCCACAGGCGAAGCGGGCCCCCGGGGCAGTGTAGTTGCGGATGGTGATGCTGGGCATTGTAGTGCAGGTGTGGTAGCATGGTAGAAATAACTGACAGAGTCAGTGGAGTGCAGTCATCCGAGTTTACTCACAGTTCTTTAAGGTTCCTTAGGTACACTGTCCAGGTGTCAGACTCCCGCGTCGCACTGCGTTTGCCAGGCAGGGGTTCAGCACTCCTTCAGGTAGATTAGAAGCACTTAACGGGACCCCCTTTCTTTACGTTCCATCCTTGGCCGACTTCCCGAGCTGGGTCTTCTCCCTCCTGCCCTGCGCTCCCCCACACACAATACCGATCGGGTACTCTGAGATCCCTCTGGGCAACCTGGAGTTCCCGGACCTACTTGGTGCCCTTCACGGCGGCTAGGGTGAGGTTGTGTCAACTGCACCATGGAAGTGCAGAAGCCTCCGGTTTTCCAACTGAGACCTGGAGTAACACGGCTGGTCCAGGGACCGGTTCCCTTCCTGCGGCCTGATCCCTCTGACGCCTGGCAGATTCGGGAATACGGGTGAAGTCCTTCTGTTCCTGGAGCATTCCTCCCTTGCTCCCACTCCTCTACTGGGCATCTCTCACTAGACCCCACTTTGGAGCAGAGCTCCTGAAGAGACTCTGCTCCCCTCCTCTCCTCTCCTTACTACTCACTGACTGAACTGAACTCTCCTGACTAAGATTGCTTCCCTTTTTATATCTATTCTCTAAGTGCTCCCCTGTTCTACGTCCTCCACCCACACCCACTACTGGTTCCCCCTCTCTTTGGTTCCCCCCACTCCAGCCAGGGACAGGGCAGCAGAAGGGCATAATGCCCTTCCAGCCGGCCTGGAGTAGTTTAGTGTCAAATGCGGGTGTTGGGGTCCCGGGCAGTACTCCATCTTTACCTGAGAGTAGGAGATGCCACACCTCTGGGTGAGGTACAGTACCTCTGTGGCGACAGAGCCCTCAGAGGCGCCACAGTGACACCCGCTAACACTGGTCGTGGACCCTGGGGTTCGCCCCACAAATTCGGGTGCTTTGCTGAAATGTGCCTGATCATGCTGGTGGTGGTCAGGCTGGTAGTTTTGTCACCCCTGCTGATGCTGGCCTGGCAGGTGGTGCAAATGGCCTTTTTGGGGTTATCAGCAGAGTCTTTAAAAACATTCCAGACTCTGGAAGACCTACCAGTTGTACTGGCAACGTCCCTCGTGTTGGTGTAACGGGGAATGGTTGCCCGCCTTCCGTCTGCGGCCACCACCCTGCTTCTTCCTGCCTGTTGGGGTACTCTGCCTCCCTCCCCCTGTGTGCTGCTGGCCTCGCTCTGCGTGTCCTCCTGCCACGTTGAGTCAGTTACTAGATCATCCACCACCTCCTCCTCTTCCACTTCCGCACCACGGTCCTCCTCCTCACTTCGTGGCAATTGTGTCTCGTCATCGTCCACCTCTTGTGACAAATTGCCAGCGTCGCCTACCTGTGGCCGTGGCTGTTCAAATATTTGGCCATCGCTACATGGGATCTCCTCTTCCACCACTTCAAGCGGAGCAGGCGAGGGGCCCAAATATGGAAATGGACCAGGGAACAGTTCTTCAGAGAGTCCAACTGTGGGATAAGTTGCTGTCTGACGACACCCGGCATGGTGGGAGGAAGGAGCGTCAGGGTGAGGAGGAGTATGCTGTCAAGACTCATGGCTACTAAGACTTGACCATGTGGAAGACAGACCGAAGGTGGTGGTCCCCAGGTGACTGGAATTATTATCTGCTATCCAATTAATAACCTGTTCACACTGATCAGTTCGCAATAGTTGTGTTGTTGTGTGCTTCTCTAGTAATTCGGTCAAGAACTGGGAGCGAGAAGATGTGGCTGTTGGTTGTGGCACATTTTCACCTTGGCCACGGCTCCGTCCTCTGCACGCACCATCACCAGAACGTCCAGTTCCACGTCCCTTGCCACGCGCCTTGCCCATTTTAAATGAAGTAAAATTGCTTACACTCGCACTATTAATGGCAAAAGGGTAATAAAAAGGAGATTAGAACCGTTGAAGAAGAAAAGCACAGTTTTAGTTCTCTGGCCTACACCAGAATCTTTTAAACAGATATATTTGTGACTTAACAGTCAGCGAGACACTCAAACTGTTTTTTTTATGTAAAAAAGGCAAAAAGGTGGATTACACCCAAATTTGAACTGTGGAAGAGGAAAACCACAGTTCTAGTTCTCTGGCCTACACCAGAAACTTTTAATCAGATATATTTGTGTCTGGACAGTCAGCAAGACACTGAAACTGTTTTTTTCATGCAAAAAGGTGGATTACATCCCGATTTGAACCGTGGAAGAGTAAAACCACAGTTCTATTTCTCTGGCCTACACCAGAATCTTTTAAACAGATACATTTGTGTCTGAACAGTCAGCGAGACACTCAAACTGTTTTTTTTTTATGCAAAAAGGTGGATTACACCCAGATTTGAACACTGGAAGAGGAAAACCACAGTTCTAGTTCCCTGGCCTACACCAGAATCTGTTAAACAGATATATTTGTGTCTGAACAGTCAGCGAGACACTGAAACTGTTTTGTTTTGTTTTTTTGTAAAAAAGGCAAAAAGGTGGTTTACACCCAGATTTGAACCATGGAAGAGGAAAACCACAGTTCTAGTTCTCTGGCTTACAGCAGAATCTTTTAAACAGATATATTTGTGTCTGAACAGTCAGCGAGACACTCAAACTGTTTTTTTTATATAAAAAAGGCAAAAAGGTGGATTACACACAGATTTGAACCGTGGAAGAGGAAAACCACAGTTCTAGTTCTCTGGCCTACACCAGAATCTTTTAAACAGATATATTTGTGTCTGAACAGTCAGCGAGACAAGCAAACTGTTTTTTTATGTAAAAAAGGCAAAAAGGTGGATTACACACAGATTTGAACCGTGGAAGAGTAAAACCACAGTTCTATTTCTCTGGCCTACACCAGAATCTTTTAAACAGATACATTTGTGTCTGAACAGTCAGCGAGACACTCAAACTGTTTTTTTTTTATGCAAAAAGGTGGATTACACCCAGATTTGAACACTGGAAGAGGAAAACCACAGTTCTAGTTCCCTGGCCCACACCAGAATCTGTTAAACAGATATATTTGTGTCTGAACAGTCAGCGAGACACTGAAACTGTTTTGTTTTGTTTTTTTGTAAAAAAGGCAAAAAGGTGGTTTACACCCAGATTTGAACCATGGAAGAGGAAAACCACAGTTCTAGTTCTCTGGCTTACAGCAGAATCTTTTAAACAGATATATTTGTGTCTGAACAGTCAGCGAGACACTCAAACTGTTTTTCTTATATAAAAAAGGCAAAAAGGTGGATTACACACAGATTTGAACCGTGGAAGAGGAAAACCACAGTTCTAGTTCTCTGGCCTACACCAGAATCTTTTAAACAGATATATTTGTGTCTGAACAGTCAGCGAGACAAGCAAACTGTTTTTTTATGTAAAAAAGGCAAAAAGGTGGATTACACACAGATTTGAACCGTGGAAGAGGAAAACCACAGTTCTCTTTCTCTGGCCTACACCAGAATCTTTTAAACAGATACATTTGTGTCTGAACAGTCAGCGAGACACTCAAACTGTTTTTCTTATATAAAAAAGGCAAAAAGGTGGATTACACACTAGTGTTGAGCCACCCCCGTAGTGTTCGAGTTCGGTTCGGTTCGTCGAACACCCGTGTGTTCGCCGAACTGTTCGTCGCACTGTTCGTCGAACACCTTCGAACACCGTTAAAACCAATGGTAGGCAAACAAAAACACATAGAAACACATAGAAAACACCTTCAAAGGTGTCCAAAAGCTGACAAACTGCTCAGAAGACATAACTAACACATGGAAAAGTGACAAGTACATATAGTCATGCGAAAATAAAAGAGGTGGAGGAGTAAAAGGAGGGGGAGACACAGATATAGGCATGTCATGCCCTTCTAAAATCCAAAAAGTGAGAAGCCGACACGGCCAGTCCGCTCCTGCCCGTGCCACCTCCGTGTCGCCGGGTTTGTGCCAGAGCCGCGGTGAACCCTGACGGCCAGCCCCCCTCTCCCAATACTGGTGCCTGTCCACTGGTGGGTCGAGCGAGCCCCCCTGTGGTGGAGGCAGCTCTAAGCTTTTTAATTTAAATTGTCTCTCTAATTTGAATGAATACACTTTAAATCCATTTACAAGGATCTATTGGAGGGCAAGTCTCATGCCAGCAGCTGCGGTAATTCCAGCTCCAGTAGCATCCACTAAAGCTGCTGCAGTTAAAAAGCTTTTATAAGGATCGAGCTCGGCTGTCCACCGCAAGGCATCCTACTGCCAGTCCCAGCCCCTATGCCTTGGGGTGCCTCCTGATGCTCTTCACTAAGTATCCCATGGTCCCGAAGCATTTCCTTTGAAAAAATTAAGTGTCTAAACTACAGGTGGTGCAGCTTGCTTAACAGCCGGGATAATCCGCTGACTAGCAGACACTGCTACTAGGCACAAAGTATTTCCTGGGCTAGATGCAGTTAATAATTTGTAATTAGATACTCTCGTTGGATGCTGAGAAAGCATTCCATAGAGTCTCCTGGCACGCCATATATGATTCTCTTAAAAAGCTTGGGGTAGGGGTCTAGGGGACCCTTTTATAGCCAAAATCACGGCCCTGTATCGCAATACGTCACCTAGGCTGAAGATAAATGGAACTGTAGCACCCTGAGGGCTCGGTTGCTACAGACGTATTGCACCTCACCCAGAGGTGTGATATCTCACTCTCAGGTAAGGATGGAGTGTGGATCAGGACCCGACACCTGCATGCATTAAACCACATTGCCGTGGGGCAGGGCGACCAATATGCCCCTGAGATGGGCACGACAGTCCCTGTCCCTGGCTGGAGTGGGGGGAGGGAACACTGAGGAAGGGGAACCCTGTAGTGCAGGAGCAGGGAGGAAGCAGTTCCTGGGTGCATTGAGAAGGGAGTATAAAAGGTGGGCACCATCTTAGTTCAGTGCAGAGAAGTCTGACCAGAAGTGGCAGGGAGCAGGGGCTCTGCATGAGCTCTGCTCCGGAGGCGGGCCTAGTAACAGAGGCCCAGGCCTGGAAGAGGGAGAAGGAAGGAAGAGGAGCGGAGAAGGCTCGAGGAACGAGGAATGAAGGGATCCCAGGGGTGCGGACGGGCGAGTCGCCACCGCACGCCCGAATCCACCTGCGTGGATGGGTCAGGCCAAAGGGGGAGACCGGTCCCCGAACTAGTGGAGGCAGGAAACGACCCTCAGCTAGAAACCGGAGGCTCTGACATTTTATGTGGCGCAGCCCCTCGCTACACCCGCTACGAAGGCACCACATAGGGTCAGGGAAACTGGCGCCAAGTTTACCAAGAGGAGGCCCGAGGCAGCCGGACAGAAGTGTTGGTAAGAAAGGCCAGACAAAGTACACACAAAGGGGGTCCTGTGAAGTGCTCCAAAGTTATCTGGGAGTTGTCTGTGCCCCTCACCTGGTGAGCACAGTACGACGTGGGCAGCAGTTACCTGCAGACGTGGTCTGGATAATAAGAACTGTGAGTAAAGACCCTGAACTGCATCACTGACTCCGTGTTGTTACTGCTGCTGCCCTGCACCATCACCCCCATCCTCCGCATACACTGCCCTGAGGCTATACTCCTCCCGTGGGGAGTTATGCTACGCTCTGCTGCACCCACAACACCAGCCTCAGCGGTCTGCCCTGTAGCGGCGGTTCACTCTGACCGCAATCCACGGGTGGCGTAGTCGGACATTTAAACATCAAAACCACATAAATAGTTCCGCCACTGGTTTGACCGCCCTGAGCCACGGAACCGGGTCGCCGCCACGAAGACTACAACCACCAGCATCCACCAAAAAGGGTCCGGCTCCGGGTGTCCCAAGGCCCAGGGGGTGCGTCAGAACATTTTCATCACCTTTCACAATCACCAATGGGACAAGGCAGTGATGTCCTCTGTCCCCTCTCTTATACATCCTAGTGACGGAGCACCTGCTCTCATCAATTCGCCATAACCCCAATATTAGGTGGATTGAGGTGGGAGGCACCGAGTACAAGTGCTCTCTATTTGCTGATGATGTCCTAGTATATATCACTCAATCACATATATCCATCCATGCTGTTATGGCTGAAATAGATCACTTTGTTACATGGTAAAATTTTAAAATCAATGCAGCGAAGTCTGAGGCCCTCGATGTCTCCCTCCCTAAATCCATATAGGATTCCATCCAGTCCAACTTTCCCTTTGCCTGGCCCTCACAGGGTATCAAATACTTAGGAATTCCTATTCATAGAGACCTCTCCCATCTATGTTATCTTAATTTTGGGCCCTTTATTGAACAACTCCACACAGACCACGGTTGGCAAGTTAGAACTGTAAGATTCACTACGTGAACCACTGGTGTTTTGTGGAAAAGCACATGTACACTGCGTTCCAAATTATTATGCAAAAAGTGTTTAGGAGTGATAAGGGAAGAATTTGTTTGTTTGTCAGTTAAACTCATTGATGGTGATGTGTGTCAGGCTCTTTATATCACTGTAAGCAATTGCAGACACCTGTGCTAATTAGTTTGGCAGGTGTGTCCAATGAAAGGCAAGACTACTTAAGAAGGCTCTCTCACATTATTAAGCAGCCTACATTTTCTGCCAAAATGGGAAAGAAAAAGGATGTGTCGGCTGCTGAGAAGCAACGAATTGTGGAGTGTTTAGGTCAAGGCATGACTACAATCAACATTGTGCGATGATCAGGATGAAGTGTCTTGGCAATCAAGAAGTATGTAGCTCATTCACAGTACACACGTGTGCGTGCTGATAAGGGCAAATTGAGGACTCTTTCCTACAGGCAATTACGTCAGGTTGAAAGAGCAGCGGCAAAAAAGCCTTGTCATAGCAGCAGACAAGTTTTTGAAGCTGCTTGTGCCTCCAACGTCCCCCGAACAACAAGATGCAGGGTCCTTCAGAGGTTTGCAGCTGTGCATGCGCCATCCTGTCGACCTCCTCTATCCGCTTCACACAAGCAGAAACGGCTCCAGTGGGCCAAACATTACATGAAGACTGATTTCAAAACTGTTTTGTTCACGGATGAGTGCCGTGCAGCGCTCGATGGTCCAGATGGATGGAGTGGAGGATGACTGGTTGATGGACACCCCACGCAAACACGGCTACAGCGCCAACAAGGAGGAGGTGGAGTAATGTTTTGGGCTGGAATCATGGGGAGAGAGATTGTCGGCCCCTTTAGGATCCCTGAAGGCGCTAAAGATGAACTCCATAATGTATGTGGATTTTCTCAAACAGCACTTCCTGCCATGGTTCAAGAAGAAGAACCGTGTATTTCACAGCAAGATCATTTTTCTGCATGATAATGCACCATCTCATGCTGCACATAAAACATCTGCATCTCTGGCTGATATGGGCATAAAAGGGGACAAACTTATGGTGTGACCCCCATGCTCCCCTGACCTCTACCCCATTCAGAACCTTTGGAGCATCATTAAAAGGAGTGTCTATGATGGCGGGAGGCAGTTCACATCTAAGCAACAGCTCTGGGAGGGTATTCTGTCCTCATGCAAAACAATTGAAGCAGAAACCATCCAAAACCTGACAAATTCAATGGACGAGAGAGTTCAGAAGCTCATTTCGAACAAGGGGTCCTATGTGAAAATGTAACATCACCTAGAATAAAGTTTTGAGTTGAAAACTGTTTGATTTCAGTTTCTAACAACCTGCTAATGCTTATAATTTCAAAAATGACCATTTTTTTGGTCTTTATTAAAATGAAAAGGTTGATCGAAAAGTTTGGGGGATCTAAGAGTGTGGCAACCCAGTAGTCATGATTACTTCGAATTCTGACAATATGAGGGTCATGCTGCAGGTAGTGCAGCAAGAAGGCACTTATGTGCCTTGCGCATCTCGGAGCCCCAAAATTATTTTCCGGGCTAGATGCAGCTAAAAATTATTTTTAATTTTAAATCTGGTGAAGCTTTAGTATAGATGGCCTAATAGGATCAGTGCTGCACACTGCTACAAAGCCCAAATTATTTTCCAGTCAAGATACAGATAAACATGATTAGTAATTTGAAAGCTTAAAACGGTTGGTAGGGTGATTTTAACCAATCATCAAGCTTTTACTCTCCCCAGGATGACACAGGGGTAGAAAATTCGTTTCGGATCCATGATTTGTTCATCTTTATGAACGTGAGTCTGTCTACATTATCAGTGGAGAGTCGCGTGCGCTTATCTGTCAGCACACCACCAGCAGCGCTGAACATACGTTCAGACAGAACGCTGGCTGCGGGGCATGACAAGATCTCCAAGGCGTAAGTGGCTAGCTCCGGCCATTTATCCAGATTGGAAGCCCAAAAAGAGCAAGGGTCCAGTGACACAGTCGTGGCTTCAATGTTTACTTGGAGATACTCCTAGGTGTTGACTATGTGTCAGACTTCTTGTCTCCTGTGGCCTTGCAAAGGAAGGGCTAAAAAGTGGTGAAATGATTCCGCAAAATTGATGTTACCAGCAGATACTGTGGTTCTGTTACGGTTTGAGTGCTGAACACTTGACGGTCCCACGGTTGGCAAGTTGGAACTGTGAGATTCACTACGTGCACCACTGGTATTTTGTGGAAAAGCACATGTAAGATTCTGCAACAGTCTCTGCTGATACTCCTGCATGCGTGCATCCCTTTCTATGGCAGGAATAATTTCTGCAAATTTACTTTTGTACCGGGGATCTAACAGTGTGGCAACCCAGTAGTCAGGATTATTTCTAATTCTCACAATTCGAGGGTCATGTTGCAGGTAGTGCAGCAAGAAGGCACTCATTTGTGTTGCGCATCCAGGAGCACCATGTCCCTGTTGTGTTGGTGGCGAGGTAACAATCATGCTTCCTTCCTCTGTCCTCTCCCCCCAACCTCGCACAACAGAAATGTGATCAAGGTCTCCCTCATCTGATGAGTCTTCCATCAGTTCGTCCTCCACTTCTTCCTGGGCTCCTGCACCTTCCTCACTAGTTTGGCTGCTACCATGCGCCCTGGTAAAACCATCTCCCCCACCCTCACATGCCTGCCGCCTTGGTGCTGCCGACCGTCTGGAGCTTGCAGATGTTAGCCCTTCCGCATACAACTCCTTCTCCTCTACTTCCTCCACCTCCTCTTGTGCCACCACCTGACTCCGAATTCTGTTTAACATGTGCTCCAGCATGTAAATCACCGGAATAGTCATGCTGATAATGGCATCGTCAGCACTAAACATCTTCGTCGCCATTTCAAAACTGTGCAGAAGGGTGCATAGGTCCCTGATCTGAGACCACTCCTCCAGCGTGATTTGCCCCACCTCTGAATCTCGTTGGCCCAGGCTATACGTCAGAACGTATTGCACCAGGGCTTGTCGGTGCTGCCACAGTCGCTGCAACATGTGCAGAGTTGAATTTCACCGGGTAGGCACATCGCATTTTAGCCGGTGAAGTGGCAGGCCCAACGACTTCTGTAGAGATGTAAGTCGCTGAGCTGCGGGATGCGAATGGCGGAAGTGAGCACACAGCGACCGTGCCCTCTGCAGAAGGCCATCTAGTCTGGGATAGTGGGCTAAAAATTGCTGGACAACCAGGTTCAACATGTGAGCCATACAAGGCACGTGTGTGACATTGCCCCGGCGAAGGGCCGCACCCAGGTTTGCAGCATTGTCGCACACGGCCTTCCCTGGTTT
Source organism: Phyllobates terribilis (assembly GCF_046119375.1). Classification (NCBI taxonomy): domain Eukaryota; kingdom Metazoa; phylum Chordata; class Amphibia; order Anura; family Dendrobatidae; genus Phyllobates; species Phyllobates terribilis. The sequence continues at coordinate 27,266,120 of NW_027362767.1, read as the reverse complement.
CAGGTCCAGTGGAGACAACCATTCATGAAATTGGTTCTCCAGAGCTGACCACAACTCCTCAGCTGTGTGACTCACATTTCCCAGACATTTCAATGTAAAAACCGCCTGATGACATTGAGCCCTACTGCCAGCATAGTAAGGAGGTGTGCAGGATCCCTTCTGCACAGTTAGAAAGCTTGTGGCATGACCAGACAGGCTTTGGGTGCAGGTCGAAGACCGAGAGGAGGTTGAGGAGGCAGAAGCAGTGGAGGAACTTTGACATAAAGAGGATTGACGCACAACTCGTGGGGACGGCAAGACTTGGACAGCAGCCCCTTGTCCTGCTGTCACCATAGTTACCCAGTGCCCAGTCAGCGACATGTAACGCCCCTGTCCATGCCTACTCGTCCAAGAGTCTGTGGTGAAATGCACCCTGTCACACACAGAGTTTCTCAAAGAAGCGGTGATGTTATGTGCGACATGCTGGTGGAGCGCAGGCACACCTTTCTTTGAGAAGTAGTGCCGACTGGGCATCTGGTACTGGGGCACTGCGACGGACATAAGGTCTCGAAAATCCTCTGTGTCCACCAAGCGGAAAGGCAGCATTTCTGTAGCCAAGAGCTTGCAGATGGTGAAATTCAACCTCTTAGCTTTCTCATGGCTAGGAGGAAATGGTCTTTTACTTGTCCACATCTGAGGGACCGAGGGCTGGCTATTGTGCTTAGACGGGGTTGATAAGGGTGTCCCCGGCAAACTGCAGGTCTGTGAGGAAGATGCAGGCGGACATGTTAGGTTGCCTTGATCCAAAGGTGGTGCTATCGATGTCGGACAGCGCTCAACACCAGCTGGTGTTACCACCTCCAAAGAAAATGATGACCTGCCAATCACGCTGGCTGTTGCGGGTAAAGAGGTGGCAGGTCTGCACCCCAAAACAGGTGTGACTGCTGTCCCCCCAGTCACAGAGGATGAAGAGGCCGCGGATGCACAAGATATTGCAGACGGTGGTTGGCCCGGCCGGCTAGGCCGCATTGTAGCACACTGAGCTTCCCACTGCAACTTATGCTTCATGTCCATGTGCCGGTTCATGCATGAAGTACTCAAACTATGTATTTTTTGGCCTCTACTTAGCTTTTGCTGACAAATGTTACAGATAACACGAGTTGGGTCATCTTTATCGATCTGAAAAAATGCCCAGGCTATGCAAGGCTTAGCACCCAATGCGACCTGAAGAGCCACCACGACTTGTGGTGAGAGGCAGAGTTGTGTTTGAGGATGCAGTTGTTGACGTGCTTCCAGTACTACGTCTCTGTCCAGGAAGGCGCAACCTGACCTCGTCGTCACTAGCATCTTCCTCCACCTCCTCTGCTGACCTCATCTCTTGGCTGACTGTTGGTTGACAGTAAGTGGGATCTCCGACCTCATCATCATCACCCTGTGCGTTATCACACCCGTCGTCCTCAGAGCCAACCTGTTCCTGCCCTGACAAAAAACTAAAGTTGTCGCTCCAATCAGGTATTTGAGTCTTATCATCGTCTTCCTCATTGTCTCCACCAACAGGAGTTACAGTTTGGGAATGAGGGTCTACATTATGGTCAGAACCTTCTGCGTCTGGTCCTGGATCCGACTCATAAAGATTCTGGGCATCAGTGCAGATCATTTCCTCGTCTGGATTCACAGAAGCGCTGGAGTCGACCTCTGATTCCCAGGCTATAGTATGAGTAAACAGCTCTGCAGACTCAACCATCTGTTCTACCTCATACTCAGACGGGCAGCTGGAGATTTGGGAGCTGTGAGGAAGCAAGTGCGATTTGGGTGACACCTTTGAGGACTGGAGTATTTGTGATGTTGAAGTTGATGTGGAGGAGAGCCCACTTAAAGGAGCACTTGATATCCGTTGAAGCACCTGCTGTTTTTGTGCCTCATCTGGAATTTGTAGCGATTGGCGTGGCCGTAAGAAAGGGATCTTATCACATTGTCCGCTAAAAGAAGTAGACATTTTAATTTGGCTGGAAGATGGTCTTTCTTCTGCAGATGTTACTGTTGCTTTAACACCTACCCCACGGACACAACCTTTTTTCCCCTTCCCAACACGCCTATTCCCCTTTCCACCAGCAGCAGGCCTTTTTCCACTCATTTTGGTGGTTAACTAATTCACAACTCTGGAGTTGTTTGCACAAAAAAACAATGGATGGTAACCGAGCAGAGCTGAGTGGCCAAACTGTGGTATTAGGCCAAAACTATTGGCTGGGTTAGATGCAGAAAAAAAATTATTTTGAATTTGCAACCTGATGGAGGTCAGTATAGATGGATTAATAGAACAAGACCCACACACAGCTAGAAGCCCAATATTTTTTCAGAGGTAGATGCAGGAAAAAAAATATATTCAGTTTGCAACCTGATGGAGGTCAGTATAGATGGACTAATACAACAAGTCCCACACAAAGCTAGAAGCCCAAATATTTTTTCAGAGGTACTGTAGATGCAGATAAAAATTAGTTTTAATTTGCAACCTGATGGAGGTCAGTATAGATGGACTAATAGAGAAAGTCCGACACACTACTAGAAGGCCAAATATTTTTTCAGAGGTAGATGCAGAAAAAAATATATTCAGTTTGCAACCTGATGGAGGTCAGTATAGATGGACTAATAGAGAAAGTCCGACACACTACTAGAAGGCCAAATATTTTTTCAGAGCTAGATGCAGAAAAAATTATATTCAGTTTGCAACCTGATGGAGGTCAGTATAGATGGATTAATAGAACAAGACCCACACACAGCTAGAAGCCCAATATCTTTTCAGAGGTAGATGCAGAAAAAAATATATTCAGTTTGCAACCTGATGGAGGTCAGTATAGATGGACTAATACAACTAGTCCCACACACAGCTAGAAACCCAATATTTTTTCAGAGGTAGATGCAGAAAAAAATATATTCAGTTTGCAACCTGATGGAGGTCAGAATAGATGGACTAATACAACAGTCCCACACACAGCTAGAAGCCCAAATATTTTTTCAGAGGTACTGTAGATGCAGATAAAAATTAGTTTTAATTTGCAACCTGATGGAGGTCAGTATAGATGGACTAATAGAGAAAGTCCGACACACTACTAGAAGGCCAAATATTTTTTCAGAGCTAGATGCAGAAAAAAATTATATTCAGTTTGCAACCTGATGGAGGTCAGTATAGATGGATTAATAGAACAAGACCCACACACAGCTAGAAGCCCAATATTTTTTCAGAGGTAGATGCAGGAAAAAAATATATTCAGTTTGCAACCTGATGGAGGTCAGTATAGATGGACTAATACAACAAGTCCCACACACAGCTAGAAGTCCAAATATTTTTTCAGAGGTACTGTAGATGCAGATAAAAATTAGTTTTAATTTGCAACCTGATGGAGGTCAGTATAGATGGACTAATAGAATGATGCTATGCCCAAAAGATTTTACTTCACTAGGTGCAGTAAAAAAATTGGTATTCTATACACCTATACAGGTGGTATATCTTGCAATACAGATTTCCTACTCCACTGACTAACACACTCTGCAATAGGCCAAAAAGGATTAGCTTTGCTAGATTCAGCCAAATGCTGTGAAAAAAACTTGCACAGCACTGGCACAGACCTGCCTGGCAAAAACTGATAGTAACTGATGTAACCTAGTCCTGAAAAGGACTCCAATTACAATTAGTCTTTACTCCCACAAGCTATCTATTTAAGAGCACAGACCTCCCTGATAAAAGTCGTAGGAAATGCTGTAACCTAGTCCTTAAAAGGACTGCAATCACAACTATTCCCTACTCCCAAGCTATCTGTATATTTGTGCGAAAATTGGCTTGAAATTAACAAGGTATAGCGCACACAGCAACAGCGGTGCCGTCTAACACGCAGCTGCAGCAGTGAGAAAATGGTGGCGACGGGGAAAATGGCTTGGTCTTATAGGGCAAGGACATGTGACATACACTGCCAATGACACATGCCCTTGTTTGTGTGAAAAAAAGCACTTCGCTCCGTGTGTGCGCTGCTGATAGACTGACAGATTGCACCTCCCCACTGCAAATGCGGGAAAGAGAAAAAAAAATGGAGATCTTCATTGTTCCTGCAGAGATCCATCCCCTGCCCCTCCCCCCACCCCGCTGTACACTCAAACTGCGTATTAACATTAATTTTCATCATTACTGAGAAAAAATCCAGTTATGATTTTGGTGCACGAACAGTTATCGAACATAACCTCGAACAGCCGAATTTTTCTCAAATTGTTCGTGTTCGCCGAACGGCTCGAACACCGCCCAAAACAGCTTGAATTTGAGATTGGCGAACAGTTCGAGTAGAACAACGCTCATCTCTATTACACACAGATTTGAACCGTGGAAGAGGAAAACCACAGTTCTAGTTCTCTGGCCTACACCAGAATCTTTTAAACAGATATATTTGTGTCTGAACAGTCAGCGAGACAAGCAAACTGTTTTTTTATGTAAAAAAGGCAAAAAGGTGGATTACACCCAGATTTGAACCGTGGAAGAGGAAAACCACAGTTCTAATTTCCTGGCGTATACCAGACTATTTTAAAAAGATATGTTTGTGTCTGAACAGTCAGAGAGACACTCAAGCGGGTTTTTGTTATGGAAAAAATGCAAAAAAGTGGATAATACAGAGATTTGAACCGTGGAACTGCAAAACCACAGTTCTAGTTATCTACCTGAAACCAGACTCTTTTAAACAGATATATTTGTTTCTGAACACTCACAGACATACTCAATTTTTTTTTGGGGGGGGAGGGAAATACCAAAAGGTTAATAAGACAGGAGGAAAAAAAAAAAAGAGGATTTAGATGAAAAAAAAAGGATTTTTCCTGGCCCGTGAGACCTGGGGCTAAGTCTAGCAATTTGAGTAGTAGCAGCACACAGGACTTTAATGCAGTGTTTGTTGGTATAACCACTGCTTCTCCTATACAGCCCGCCTGCCTGCCTGATATCTGGGATGGATATTAGTCCTAAGAAGGACTGTTTGTTTGATTTTGCAGGCTTTAGAGACCCTACACTACCTATTTCGCAGTATAAATCTCTCCCTATCTAAGCAGCACTCTCCCTACACTGAGTGATCCGGAGCGACTGTGTCCAAGATGGCGGCGCCCGGTTTTAAATACTTGTGGTGATGCTGTGTGGCCAGCCAATCATTGTAATACCCACAACCAACATGGCTGCAGCATTACAGTGACTGGCTGGCAATCCCTGCATGTTCATTGGCTCTGTAAAGAGTGCCAAACATGCTGGGCGGAGACCCGAGCTCCAGCCCGAGTAACCCGGAAATGCTCGGTGCTCACCGAACATCCCGAGTAGTGAGATGCTCGGGCGAGTACCGAGCAGTGTCGAGCATGCTCGCTCAACACTACTTCACTTTCTCACCGTCACCTTCGTGTGACCGTGGCTTGTCAAATATTTTGGCATCTCTACATGTGATCTCCTCTTGCCCCGCTTCAAGTGGACCGGGCGAGAGGCCCAAATCTATAAATGGAAAAGTGAACATCTCTTCGAAGTGTCCAAGTGTGGAATCAGTTGTCTCCGGGCACTCGGTATGGTGGGAAGTTGGAGGATCAGGGTGAGGGATATGCAGTCTAGACTGACGACTTCTGAGACTTGACCGTGTGGAAGACAGGGTGGTGGTGGCAAAGTGACTGGAAGCATTATCTGGGACAGGAAGGTCGGGCAAAAGGATGGTGTCAATTGGCTCACTGACACACTGAAAAAAAACTTAATGGAGGCCAGAAATGGCAGTATTTTCTGAAAACGTATATGTGATCCATGTGACGGAGAAAACACAGTTTTAAATACCTGGCCTGTAGTTAACTATTTTGAACAGCAAACTAGTGTCAATTGCTTCACTGACACACTGAAATTTTTTTTAATGGGGGCCAGAAATGGCAGTATTTTCTGAAAATGTATGTGTAATCCGTGTGACGGAGGAAAAAAGGTTTTAAATACCTGGCCTGTAGGTAACTATTTTGAACAGCAGACTGGTGTCAATTGCTTCATTGACACACTGAAACAAATTTTTAATGGAGGCCACAAATGGCAGTATTTTCAGTCCAATTATATGTGATCCATGTGATGGACAAACCACAGTTTTAAATAGCTGGATTTCTAGCGCTGTAATATTGAAAGGACTGGCTGTATTCTGCAGTGTCAACAAGCAAATGACGCAGAACAACAGTGTTCTCTGGATTGCTTTTTAAGCAAATAATGAGGATTAAGATCTAAAAAAAATTATTCCTGGCCCCTGAGACCTGGGCCTATTTCTAGAAATATCTAACAGCAGCAGCAGACAAAACTGAAATGGAGCCTCTTGTGCTATGTGCACTGCAGTCTGCAATATACCCTGCCTGCCTGCCTATATACACTACCTGCCTGATATCTCTGCAGATGGATTAGTCCTCAGAAGGACTGTTTGCTGAGATGATATGTGTCTCTAATATAGTTTGGTACACCTACACAAACTAGAAACAAGCCAACCTCTCCCTAGCTCAGCAGCACCTCTCCCTACACTGTTTGATTCCAGAGGAACTGTGACGAGCATGGTGGCGCCAGGTCTAAAATAGACCTGATAACGCTGTGCGGCCAGCCAATCACTGTAATGCCACAACCAACATGGCTACGGCATTACAGTGAGTGGCAGGTAATCCCTGCATGTTCATTGGCTCTGTAAAGAGCAACAAACATGCAGGGAGAAGACCCAAGCTTCCGCCGAGAAACCCCGGGAATACTCAGCGAGAGCCGAGCATCTCAAGCAGTGAGATGCTCAGGCATGCACCGAGTAGTAGCGAGCATGCTCACTCATCACTGATGCTGACTACTGGGTTGCCACTTTATTAGATCCACGTTATAAGAGTCAATTTTGCCTGATGCTTCCATCCCTGGAAAGGGACCCGCTTATGTTGGAGTATCAAAACAAGCTTTTAAGCAACCTTAATAGAGGTTTTCTCCAAGATAGTAGTGAGGCACACAGTGTGCATCACAGCTGTAGTCTTTCAACCTTTGGCACGTCAGTTCATCAATGCCAAAACATTAGCCGCAGCAGCAGAGTAAGTGATAGGAGCAATTTCTGGTATTCCTTTCACACATTTTTGGCGCCAGCTCGTGCACCAGCACAACAGAGTACAAGTCTGACATGTAGTAAACGACTTGAGAGGATGGTGCAGGAGTATCTAGAGTTCAATATCAATACGATCAGGGAGGGATTGGACCCTTTTACATTTTAGTCTTCAAAAATGGATGAATGGCCTGAGCTTGTGTGGCACCCCAGGGGTCTGGTTTTCCACAGTAATGTAATGTTATGTCTGAGAGCAGGTGGGAGGTCCTTTGGTCAGGGATCCTGTGCATGCCACACCTCCTGCCCAGTCTTGGGAGGGGAAGAACTTCCCCTGTATAAACCCGGGGCTGAGGCAGGGTGAGTCAGACAAGGAGAGTGGAGACAAGAAGCAGCATAGGAAACAGGAGAGTTCCAAGGAGTCAGGGGCTGGCAGCTGCAGCGCTCGCCCTGACTAAGAAGATTCTTTACCGGACCCGGAGTCCGAGGCTGTGGGGACTAACTTCTACCCAGCAGCAGAATCCGTCAGGCAGGGGATTTCAGGTCCTCTGGCCCAGAAGCCCGAAGGCACGGTCACACGCGTGGGACCAGCACCGCCATCGTGGAGCGGAAGCCATTAGAAGGCCCCGAGTCACCGGCCATACGGGTGAGCACCACACGGTACACTCAGGGACGTGGGCTACTTACATCAGCTTCTAGCAAGGTAGCCAGAAGAGTACAGTCAGTTTGTGAGGCCTACAACTACGCCTGGCCAGGGGAGATCCCATCTGCTCAAAGACTGACCAGGCCCCGTTTGCTAGCAAGTACTCCGGGAGGGTCTATCGTTGTTACCAGTAAAGACCCTGAACTACACTGTACCGTCTCTGAGTGGTTCCTGCTACCCCCATCATCCACGTCGGCTGCCCTGAGGCCATACCCCTCCCGTTGGGGGTTATACTATCACGCTGCACAATCCTACCACCGGCCTCAGCGGTCTGCCCTGCAGCAGCAGCTCCCTGGCTGCACTCAACGGGTGGCGTAGTCATCAACTATTTACTACTAATAGACTGCCGTCTAGTTTGACTCCCTGGGCACGGACCGGGTCACCGCCACGAGACCACAACCCTCCACTGATCCGGCTCCGGGTAGGCTCCCGCATGCGCAACGCAGCGCGACACAGGCCCAGGGGCGCGTCAACTTTGGCGTAGTCGGCAGGATTTCGTGCCCGCAACCACCGGGTACTGCGTGCCTGAAAAGCAAAGACTGTTCAAACTTACCAGTGGTGAAGATTCCCGCTATCCGTGGAGGTTTCCCGCCACCCGGCGCCATCTTCTACCTTCTTCCCGCCATCCGCGAAGTTTTCCCGCCATCCGGCGCCATCTTCGACCTTCTTCCCGCCATCCGTGGTGTTTTCCCGCCATTGGACGCCATCTTGAGGACGCCGCGTGGGAAGAAGAGGGGCGTGGACTCCGAAAGCGCGCGAGAACTGAAGCCCCGCCTCACGTCCGGACGTTGCGTAAGGTCCTGGAAGGAGCCCAGCAGACGCCGACGTCACAGGAGCGCGACGGAAGGTCCTCAACCCTGACGATCCACTGCGGAGCCGCGGCCTACGGAAGAGGATCATCGCAAGGTAGGCCACGGTCCACTAGGGGGGAGGAAGATGTCGGATACGGAGGAGAGCTTCACTGCCCCAACCCCCGCCAGCGCTACCGCTGCTGCAGTTATGCCCTTCACCATGCCCTATATCCCGGGAGCAGCTTGGCTACCCCAGTACTCAGGGGAGTCACATACCCTGCATGACTTTAGAGAAAAGCTGGATAGCCTCTTCCAGGTGTACCCCCTCACAGAAGAGCAAAAAGTGAGCATCCTGGTGGCCCAACTAACCGGGGCAGCCAAAAGGGAAGTAAAATCCTGGCCACCTGGGAGGAAGACTGTCGCAGGGATACTAACCCGGCTGAAGGACACCTTTGATACCCGCACCTCAGCCGAGATTAAGCTTAGATTCTACGGGTGCAAGCAGCGAGCGCATGAGAGTATAAGGGACTATGCACTAAACCTACAAGAGGCCCTGAGGGCCATAAAGCAGACCGACCCTGATGGGGTGGGAAACGAGGACAGGCTGTTGACTGAACAATTTATAGAGGGTTTATATTGCAATGCCCACCGAACCCAGTTGCGGGCAATGGCCTTACAGGATCCCCATCTGGACTTTGCACAGTTCAAGGACAGAGCCATCCGGGTGCTCCGAGAACCGGCACCAGGTGGCGTTGTGACCCACAGACGCCCCACTACCACTTACTACCAGGAGGCGGCGCCCTTGTCAGCAGGGCCTGTGGGAGCTGATGCGCAGGCTTTGGACAATGACCCGGCTCCAGACCTACACCATCAGGTCCAAGAGCTAGCTAAGAGCGTTGCTGCGCTAACCCGAACTGTGCAGTCTTTACAGGTTTCCACCCCAGGGAAGATCCAGCTGGCATCCGGACCGGAGGACATCCTGTGGCGTCGACCAAGGAGGACCCCACCGGCCAGAGGAAGACCCAGTGACCGATACAGCAAGGACGGACGACCCATCTGCCGCCGCTGCAATCAACCCGGACATATGGAAAGGTACTGTTCTTTAAACGGGCACAACCTGGGGTAGAGGGCCAACCCCCAGGAAAAAGATCACCAGGCCCATCGAACTGGCGCGACAGATATGTGGGAGGACGTCCAGTCTTGCCTGTGGTACTGGATGGCATTCCCATGAGTGCCCTACTGGATACCGGGTCACAGGTCACCACCATCCCGTACGTGCTCTTCAAGCAGTACTGGAATGACTCGGATATTACCCACTACCCTGACGACGACTTGAGTATCATCGCCAGCAATGGCCAGCCCGTGCCACAGATCGGATTTAAGGAGGTGGCCCTCAAAATCGGTAGAGTCGAACTGGCCGCACAGGGACTGATCATTGTAGATATTGATAAACATGAGAGTCACCCAAAAATAACTCTAGGAACTAACGTAATTGAAAATTGTCTTGCAGAGGTGATTTTCCTTTTACAGCAGGTTGCCAAGAACGCCAGCTCCGGCGAGCAGCGGGTGCTCCAGAAAGAGATCCGGGCACTGATGCAACGGCAACAAGTGGAACTCTCCGGCGGTGAGATTGGTAGCGTAAGAATGTGTGACCCTTTTCCTATTGCCATGCCCCCAAAAAGTGAAATGATGATTTGGTGCCGGGCAGCTATTGGTCTGAGAGGAAGAGATTACCAGGCAATGGTAGAACCAGTTTACTCAGACAGTAGGCCCACCATTTTGACAGCACGGGGGGTGGTCAATGTACGCCATGGGAGGGTGCCCATTCGCATAATAAATATCGGGGAGAGGGAAGTGTACCTGCCCCGGTATGCCACGCTAGCCAAATTATATACCACTAATCAAAATTCTATACAATCTGTGGAACCCTTGCCTCCATCTCACCCGGGGGAAGGTAACGGCTCTAAGAAAGACATGGAGGACTGGTGTCAGCAACTACATTTGGGTACTGATTCCACTCCCTCACATCAGAAACAAGGAGTCTATCGGGTGGTTCAAGAGTATGAGAGAGTGTTTAGTAAACACCCGTTAGACTTCGGGCGAGTCAAGGGGGTAGAACACCGCATCCCCACGGGAGATCATCCTCCCATAAAAGAGAGGTATCGACCCGTACCCCCTGCACATTATCAACACGCCAAGGGGATGCTTAGAGACATGAAGGAGGCTGGGGTAATCCGGGATAGCTGTAGCCCCTGGGCAGCCCCACTAGTTTTAGTCAAAAAGAAAGACAACACCATGAGGATGTGTGTAGATTACCGGAAAATCAACCGTATCACACACAAGGATGCGTACCCCTTACCAAGGATAGAGGAGTCATTGGCTGCTTTAAGATCTGCTAACTTCTTCTCTACCTTGGATCTCACTAGCGGGTACTGGCAGGTTCCTGTAGCAGAGGCGGACCGGGAGAAGACCGCATTCACCACCCCGATGGGACTTAGTGAGTTCACCTGCATGCCGTTCGGACTCTGCAACGCCCCAGGAACCTTCCAACGATTAATGGAGTGCTGTCTGGGCCACAGAAACTTCGAGACGGTCCTGTTGTACCTGGACGATGTCATCGTATACTCCAAAACTTATGCGGACCACCTGAAACACCTGGCGGAGGTGTTCGAAGCTCTGGCGAGTTACGGCCTAAAGGTGAAACCCTCCAAGTGTCACCTCCTGAAACCAAAGGTGCAATACCTGGGACACGTGGTGAGCGCTGACGGAGTGGCTCCCGACCCCGATAAGATCACCGCAATTAAGGGATGGCCAAGCCCCTCCAGCGTAAAAGAAGTGCGGCAGTTCCTAGGGTTGGTAGGCTACTACCGAAGGTTTATTCCCGGTTTCACCAAAAAGGCAGCGCCTATGCAGGACCTCCTGATAGGCCAGTCCCGGAAGGCCAAGAACCAGAAGCCGCCCTTCAAATGGGAAGAGCTAGAAGAAGAGTCCTTCCGCCAGCTGAAGATGGCCCTCACGGGGGATGAAATCTTGGCGTACCCAGACTATAGCCAGCCCTTCATCCTCTACACCGACGCCAGTAACATCGGGCTAGGAGCCGTACTATCCCAGATTCAGCAGGGGAGAGAACGAGTGATCTCCTATGCCAGCCGAAAACTGCGACCCACCGAAAGGAACCCCGAGAATTACAGCTCATTTAAGCTAGAGTTCCTGGCCGTGGTATGGGCAGTCACCGAGCGCTTTAGGCATTACCTCGCTTCTTCCCGGTTCACCGTATACACGGATAACAACCCGTTGATACACCTGGACACGGCAAGACTCGGTGCCCTGGAGCAGAGGTGGATGGCCCGTCTGTCCAACTACGAGTTCACAATCAAATACCGGGCAGGACGCTCCAATACTAACGCGGATGCCCTGTCCAGGATGCCCAACCTGCCGGACGAAGGAGAAGATCCGGAGGGACTGGAAGAAGTTGAACTCCCTGCGTTCCACCGTCATGGGACTATCCAGTATTCCCACCGGGTAAGGGGTAAACAGGCTGCTACGTTGAACCCCTTACCCCACTACAACTGGGCGGAAATGCAAGACAGCGACCCTGCCGTCCGACTGGTGAAGGAGATGCTGACTCGGCCGGAGGCTCGACTTGAACCAGACGCTCCGGAGGAAGCCAAACAACTATGGGCGGAGAAGAGTCGACTATTCCTTTACAAGGGGAAGTTGTGCCGCAGAATGGTCAACTCCCGGACGCATGAACTACTCTGGCAAGTAGTGGTGCCACGAAGAGACGCAGCCATGGTGATGGAGGCATACCACGACGGAGCTGGACACTTCGGGTGGAAAAAGCTGGAGTTCCTGCTGCGCGAGCGGTTCCACTGGGTAGGCATGAGGGGAACCATCGAGAAGTGGTGCAGAGACTGTGGCCCGTGCAATCTGAGAAGGAAGGACCGGGCCAGCCAGAAGACTCCCCTGCAGTCCATCGTCACCCGGCAACCGTTGGAACTGGTAGCCTTGGATCATGTAAAACTGACCCCAAGCAGAAGTGGCTACGTCTACGCGTTAACCATCGTGGATCATTACTCCCGGTTCTTGGTTGTCGTCCCCGTCAAGGACTTAACGGCTCAAACAGCAGCTAGAGCCTTCCAGCAGCACTTCTGCCGTCCACACGGGTACCCGGACCAAGTGCTGACGGACCAGGGACCTGCCTTTGAAGCGGAGGTCTTCCAGGAATTCTGCAATCTGTATGGCTGCCGGAAGATAAGGACGACACCCTACCATCCGCAAACTAATGGACTTTGTGAAAAAATGAACCAGGTGGTAATGGATCTGCTAAAAACATTGCCCCTGGAAGAACGCAGTCTGTGGCCTGAGAAGTTGCCCGATCTGGTGGACCTATACAACCACATCCCGGTAGGTTCCACCAACTGTACCCCGGCTTACCTAATGAGGGCGAGACCTGGTAAGTTACCTGTTGACCTGGAAATGGGAGTCCTGACACCTGAGGACACTTCACCAGAAACAGACTGGGACACAGAGAGGCAGCAGCAGTACCGGAGAGTACAAGAGAGCGTGGAGCGAAGTCTCTGTCAGGCTAGGGAAAGACAAGAGAAGACTTACAACCAGTATGCTCCCGCTGTTCCCCTGGTACCCGGAGAGCAGGTCTTGAAGAGGAAAAGACGGCTCCACAAGTTGGATGACCAGTGGGAGGAGGACCCGTACACCGTACTGCCCTCAAGCCACGAGAACCCGAAGGTCTGTACCATCAGTAAAGACGGAGGGGAAACCACAGCCATTGTATCCCGGGACCACCTGAAGAAGTGTCCCGAACAACTGAGGAACCCTGAAGAGGAACAAGAAGACCATCGACCCGTGGAAGAAAGGGAAGATATGGTTAGTACCGTGCTCGGGGACTTCCCTCAGTCTTGGACTCAAGTCAATGGTGCAGTTGTGGTACCCGTACTCACCTTCCTCCAACCATCATCCCAAGAACCTACGGAGCAACGGGTAGAGCTGGAAGAACAGCCGGTCCAGGAGGCAGAAGACTCCACACAAGCAGAACAGGAGAATCAACCCTCTGCTTATAGTGAGCCTGCCGTACCCCTAGTGAGACAAAGAGCCGGTAGACAGCTGCCCAGTTTACCCTCGACAGCTCCTACACCCTGTAGTTCAGGGCCAGACAGTCAGCTCCGTAGGTCCACTCGGGCCACTAGAGGCCAGTTACCCGCACGCTGGAGAATTTAAAGTGTATAAATTGTTTTATTTATGTTTTTCTGTGTATTGTTGCTTGTGAATAATTTTGTGTTTCCAGTTGTTTTTAGGAAACCTTGGTGGATTTACCGGGAATCCTTGTATATAGTTGGAGCGTAACCCAGGATGGACTAGAGACTGTTAAGGACTCGGGGTAGGACAGACCCCTACCTGGTTACGTCTCCCTGTGTTGGTGAAATGGACACCTTTGCTTTTCTTCAAAGACTGCACCCGGTTGCGGACACGCCGCAACCATCTTATGTGTTTTTCTTATTGTGTTGTTATTGTTATACTTTGTTATGTTTTTCTAAATGTGTTTAGTCCCGGAGTACTACATTTCACTAGGGGGGAATGTGGCACCCCAGGGGTCTGGTTTTCCACAGTAATGTAATGTTATGTCTGAGAGCAGGTGGGAGGTCCTTTGGTCAGGGATCCTGTGCATGCCACACCTCCTGCCCAGTCTTGGGAGGGGAAGAACTTCCCCTGTATAAACCCGGGGCTGAGGCAGGGTGAGTCAGACAAGGAGAGTGGAGACAAGAAGCAGCATAGGAAACAGGAGAGTTCCAAGGAGTCAGGGGCTGGCAGCTGCAGCGCTCGCCCTGACTAAGAAGATTCTTTACCGGACCCGGAGTCCGAGGCTGTGGGGACTAACTTCTACCCAGCAGCAGAATCCGTCAGGCAGGGGATTTCAGGTCCTCTGGCCCAGAAGCCCGAAGGCACGGTCACACGCGTGGGACCAGCACCGCCATCGTGGAGCGGAAGCCATTAGAAGGCCCCGAGTCACCGGCCATACGGGTGAGCACCACACGGTACACTCAGGGACGTGGGCTACTTACATCAGCTTCTAGCAAGGTAGCCAGAAGAGTACAGTCAGTTTGTGAGGCCTACAACTACGCCTGGCCAGGGGAGATCCCATCTGCTCAAAGACTGACCAGGCCCCGTTTGCTAGCAAGTACTCCGGGAGGGTCTATCGTTGTTACCAGTAAAGACCCTGAACTACACTGTACCGTCTCTGAGTGGTTCCTGCTACCCCCATCATCCACGTCGGCTGCCCTGAGGCCATACCCCTCCCGTTGGGGGTTATACTATCACGCTGCACAATCCTACCACCGGCCTCAGCGGTCTGCCCTGCAGCAGCAGCTCCCTGGCTGCACTCAACGGGTGGCGTAGTCATCAACTATTTACTACTAATAGACTGCCGTCTAGTTTGACTCCCTGGGCACGGACCGGGTCACCGCCACGAGACCACAACCCTCCACTGATCCGGCTCCGGGTAGGCTCCCGCATGCGCAACGCAGCGCGACACAGGCCCAGGGGCGCGTCACTTGCATCTCACGCCTTGGTTTTATCATGCCTGGCAGCCTGCATTCTCTCTGAACGTGTCTTCAGCGCTGCTGGTAGTGTCTTGACGGATAAGCGCACCCGGCTGTCCCCTGAAAGTGTAGACTGTCTAACTTTCATCAAGATGAGCAAGTAATGAATCTCCAAGGACTTTTGCACCCCAATTGCAGACTGTACAGAGTAGGCGATTTTGTCGTTTTGAGTGTGCTGCATTGATCTCTTGAAATTACAGTCTGTGATATGGCTCCTGTGCCTGCTCTTGCTGCTGCTGCAGGTTTTAGGCCCTAATTTTGGGAAAAGTGGAGAATTCTGATTGGGTCTCCATCCATTGGGTTGGCTGTAGTGGGACAGGTTTGGGTCTCCGTTAAACTACTTGTAGTCAGATGACATTGATGCCACTTTGGTGGTGTTAGGCCCTCATTTAGGGCAATGTGAACACTCCTGGTTAGGTCTCCATCTCCTGGGTTGGCTGTACTGGAAGAGGTGTGGATCTCATTTACACCATTTGTACAGTAGTGAAATTGATGCCACTTTGCTGGCGTCTGCCACTAATTTTTTTAAATGTAGGCAATCTTGATTGGGTCTCCATCTATTGGGTTGGCTGTAGTGGAACTGGTTTAGGACTCCTTTGCAATACTTATACTCTAGTAAAATTGATGCCACTTCGGTGGTGTTAGGCCCTCATTTAGGGCAATGTGAACACTCCTGGTTAGGTCTCAATCTCCTGGGTTGGCTGTACTGGAAGAGGTGTGGGTCTTATTTACACTATTTCTACTGTAGTGAAATTGATTAGACATTGCTAATGTCTGCCACTAATTTTTTGAAATATGGAGAATCATGATTTGGTCTCCATCTATTGGGTTGGCTGTAGAGGAGCTGGTTTTGGCCTCCTTTGCAATACTTATACTCTACTGAAATTGATGCCCCTTTGGTGGTGTTTGTTAGGCCCTCATTTAGGGCAATGTGAACACTCCTGGTTAAGTCTCCATCTCTTGTGTTGTCTGTATTGGAAGAGATGTGGGTCTCATTTACACTATTTCTACTGTAGTGAAATTGATTACACTTTGTTGGCGTCTGCCGCTAATTTTTGGAAATGTGGGGATTCCTGAATAGATCTCTCCATCCATTGGGTTGACTGTAGTGGAAGAGGTTTTGGTCTACATACATTTCTAGAGTTATATTGTAGTGAAATTGAGCATTTGGTGCAGATATTATTCTCCCCAAACGGGTACACAAATATGATCAACTCTAAATTGATTTTCAATAAACAGCCATCAGCCGCCCCATCAAACACCTCTACTGCTTCTTCCTCCTCCTCTGTTGCCATGCCAAGTTGTGTCACGCAGGTGTCCAACAGAACCAGCTGTGTACCCGCTGCAGTTAGGCTGAGTGACAGCTCATCAGCTGTAAGTGAAGCGGACATGCCTGCTGTGTTTGTTTCTCTCAGCAAACCACACTTTTCTCAATCCACCGTAACATCTACGCCTGCACCTGACTCATGGTCTGTCGGTTTGTCCATTTCACCATACTCTGCCCTCTCCCAACACTGCAGCCAGCCCTCAATCCCGCTCTTCTGGTCACGTAAAAGATTGTTTCATCCTACACATGACAAAGCTAAGAGGTTGAACACCACCATCTCCAATCTGTTGGCCATGGAAATGGTGGTCTTAAGCCCTATTTTTTTAAATGGAAGCACTTCTGATTGAGTCTGCATCTCCTGGGCTGGCTGTAGTGGAACAGGTATGGGTCTGTGTTAAACTACTTGTAGTCTGATGACATTGATGCCACTTCGGTGGTGTTAGGCCCTCATTTAAGGCAATGTGAATGGCTCCTGGTTAGGTCTCCATCTCCTGGGTTGACTGTACTGGAAAAGGTGTGGGTCTTATTTACACTATTTGTACAGTAGTGAAATTGATGCCACTTTGCTGGCGTCTGCCACTAATTTTTTTAAATATGGAGAATCCTGATTGGGTCTCCATCTATTGGGTTGGCTGTAGTGGAACCTTCCTGTTCTGCAGTCTTAAGTTGTGTAAGGTTGCATACCAGTCCTTGCTGCACTCCTGATACAGACTCTGCCTGCTGAACTCCTGATACAGACTCTGCTTGCTGCACTCCTGATACAGACTCTGCCTGCTGCACTCTGATACAGACTCTGCCTGCTGCACTCATGATACAGACTGTCAGCTGCACTCATGATACAGACTCTGTCTGATGCACTCTGATACAGACTCTGCCTGCTGCACTCCTGATACAGACTCTGCCTACTGCACTCTGCCTGCTGCACTCCTGATACAGACTCTGCCTGCTGCACTCTGATACAGACTCTGCTTGATACACTCTGATACAGACTCAACCTGCTGCACCATCTAGTCTGTCCTACTGGGTCCAGCTTCTGCACATCCATTGGTCTGTCTTGGAGTGGCACCTGGCGTTCATCGGGAGCCAAGTCTAACCTCATCATCAGAGGCTCTAGTGAACAGTCCGGTGATCGCTTAGTCACGCCCCTCCAGGTTCTCCGGGTCCGTGGCACAGTGGTTCCACAAACCACGTCCATGACAGTGTGCCCTTGCAGGCAGGATCCTCTCTCCTGTTGTACCAGTCGTGGACCCCATTTGACATGTAAAGCGCAACTGAATAAATATCGCTGTCACAGTAATAGTAATTATAATACTTGCACTCTGAGTCAATTGATGGCACTTCCCTGGTGTCTACACCTAATTTGATGTGTTTGGCAGATGTTGGTCATCTTTCTAGGCATTGTATATGCATTTCTTTGGACTCCCCATTGACTCCTATAGGATTCGGAAATATTCGACAAACATTCGGCGAATTAATTCGGTGAATATCAATTTGTTCGGCGAACTTTTCGGAATGGAACATTGAAATGTTCGCTCATGCCTAGTCAACAACTGCCCTCTTCTGCTCACAAATCCTTCCCAACATCTGCAGTGTAGAGTTCCAATGCGTGGAGACATCGCAGATCAGTCAGTGAACTGGAAGCTGCAAACGCTGCTGAAGCACGGCAAAGGCGGCGGAAGCTGTAGCTGACTTTCTAAAATGGGCACAGAGGTGGTGTATTTTGACAAGCAGATCCAACAGATCAAGGTAGGTTTTGAGAAATCGCTGAATAACGAGGTTAAGCACATGGGCCAGGCATGGTATGTGTGTGAGCTCGCCTCCCCTCAGAGCCAACACCAGATTCCGGCCATTGTCACACATGACCATGCCTGGCTGTAGGTTCAGCGGTGTGAGTCACAGATTTGCCTGCTCTTTCAGAGCTGTCCACAACTCTTCAGTGTTGTGTGGTTTGTCACCTAAGCATATTAGCTTCAGCACAGCCTGTTGCCGCTTGGCCGAGGCAGTGCTGCAGTGCTTCCAGCTTGCAACTGATGTGATCATTTCGGAGATGGAGGCTGAAGAGGAGGAGGAGGCTGAGGAGGATGAGGTGCAGGAGCTGTAGACCGTGGGGGACACCCTGATTGACCTAGGGCCCACAATCCTTGGCGTCGGGAGGATGAGTTCCATCCCAAGGTCCGACTGGGTCCCGGCTTCCACTATGTTAACCCAGTGTGCCGTCAGCGAGATGAACCATCCCTGCCCACAAGCACTTGTCCACATGTCTGTGGTTAGGTGGACTTTCCCAGTAAATGCGTTGTTGAGGGCATGTCTAATATTGTGGGACACATGCTCGTGTAATGCGGGGATGGCATATCGTGAGAAATAGTGGTAGCTGGGGACCGAGTACCGAGGAATGGCCGCTGCCATCAGGTTGCAGAAAGCTGCCATCTCCACCAGCATAAAAGGCAACATTTCAAGCACAAGCATTCGCGAAATGTGTGAATTTAGTAGTGTGGCCTGTGGGGCGTTAGCTGCGTATTTGCACTTGCGCTCCAAGGACTGGAGCAGGGACAACTGAACGCTACGCTGGGATAAGGACGTGGACGTGCTTGCTGATGGTGTAACTTGAGAGAGTGCAACGACAGATGCAGGGCGGGAGGCATCTTGGCATCCTCCATAGACAAGGGGATTGGGTGCACGCACTACAGTGGAAGAAGCAGTGGTGTCACCAGCAGACACTGTTGCTGGACCCTGGGTTTCGGCCCACTTAGTCGGTTGCAATGCTGCCATGTGCCTGATCATGCTGGTGGTGGTCAGGCTGCAAGTTTTATTACCCTTGCTGATGCTGGCATGGCAGGTAGTGCAAATGGCCTTTTTGGGGTTATCTTCAGAGTCTTCAAAAAATAACCAGACTTGGGAAAACCTAACAGTTGAACTGGCAACTTCTATTGTTTTGGCATTACGAGGAACGTTTTCCCGCCTTGTGTCTGCGGCCACCGCACACCCGCCACCTGTGTGCTGCTGTCCTTGCTCTGTGTGTCCCCCTGCCAGGTTGGATCAGTTATTATATCATCCACCACCTCATCTTCCACTTCCGCACCCGGGTCTTCCTCCTGACTTTCTGGCAATTGTGTCTCATCATTATCATCCACCTCTTGCGACACTAATTGCACTTTTACCACCATCGCCTTCATGTGACCGTGGCTGCTCAAATATTTGAGCATCGCTACACGCATTCTACTCTTGACTTGCTTGAAGCTGGCCGAGCGAGAGGCCAGAATCTACAAATGGAAAAGTGAACAGCTCTTCTGAGAGTCTAAATGTGGGATTAGTTGCCTCCAGGCATGGTGGGAGGAAGGAGGATCACGGTGAGGAATATGTGGACCAGACTCACAGCTACTGAGACTTGACCGTGTGGAAGACAGGGTGAAGGAGGTGGTAGCCAAGTGACTGGAAGCATTATCTGCTATCCAACGAATAACCTTTTCACACTGCTCTTTGTTCAATAGTGGTGCTCTGCGGTCCCCTAGTAATTGGGACAGGAGGTCGAGCAACAAGATGTGGGTGTTTGTTGTGGCACAATTTCACATTGCCCGCGGCCAAGTCCTCGGGCAACTTGTACACATGCACCATCACCATCACGTCCACTTAACAGTCCCTTGCCATGCACCTTGCCCATTTTAAATGAAGGACAATATTTCCACCTTCACGAGGAATGGCTGATTTTGGAAAGCAGTTATATGTGATACTTCTGACAGAAAACCACGATTTTAAATAGCATTCCTGTAATTTACTATTATTATTCTACACGGAGACCTAGTGTGAATAGCTTCACCGACACACTGCAATGGAATGATAATGGAAGAAATATATGAATTTTGAAGTCTTTTCGGTGGTATCAACCTATACATAAATCACACAGCTATCTTTATTATATAAGATCCAAAAAACAATAATAAAAAGGAAGAAAATACCAACAGGTGGAATAACAAAAATAGGGCACAAATATATCATCAGTATATGGAAAATGACTAGTATCAGTAGACTAGATAGAACATCATAATGAAAGTAAAAACTACCAATACAGTGGATGATCAATAAATAAATAAATAGCTCGGAGTGTACAACTAATCCAAAAGAATGTAAGGTATATAATGCTGGTTTACCAATGTATCCTAAGTACATATCTTACGTAAAAACTAGTGATGAGCGAGCATACTCGCAAGTACTCGGTACTCACCCGTGCATCTCTGTACTTGAGGTGCTCGGAGCTCGCCATGCTTGTCACAGTCACTCCGGAATCAGGCAGTGTAGGGAGAGGTGCTGCTGAGCTAGGGAGAGATTTTGTTGTGTATTAGGTAGTGTAGGGAGAAAACAAGTACATTACACATATCCATCTCAACAAACAGTCCTTCTGAGGACTAATCTATCTGCAGCGATATCAGGCAGGCAGTGTATATAGGCAGGCAGGCAGGGTATATAGCAGACTGCAGTGCATATAGCACAAGAGGCTCCATTCCAATTCTGCTTTCTGCTGCTGATAGATATTTCTATACAAAGGCCCAGGTCTCGGGGGCCAGGAATAAATTGTTTTTGGATCTTATTCCTCATTATTTGCTTAAAAAACAATCCAGAGAACACTGTTTTTTTGCGCCATTTTCTTGTTGGCACTGCAGAATACAGCCAGGTCCTTAAATATTACAGCGCTAAAAATCCAGCTATTTAAAACTGCTTTCTCCGTCACACGGATCACATATACGCTTTCAGAAAATACTGCCATTTTTGGCCTCCATTCAAATTTTTTTCACTGTGTCAGCAAAGTTTTTGACATCGGTTTGCTGTTCAAAATAGTTACCTACAGGCCAGGTATTTAAAACTGTGTTTTCTCCATCACACGGATCACATATACGTTTTCAGAAAATACTGCCATTTCTAATCTCCATTAAAAATTTGTTTCAGTGTGTCAGTGAAGCAATTGACAACAGTTTGCTGTTCAAAATAGTTACCTACAGGCCAGGTATTTAGAACCGTGTTTTCTCCGTCACACGGATCACATATACGTTTTCAGAAAATACTGCAATTTTTGACCTTCATTAAATAATTGTTTCAGTGTGTCAGTGAAGTAATTATCACCAGATTGCTGTTCAAAATAGTTACCTACTGGCCTGGTGTTTAAAACTGTGTTTTCTCCGTCACACGGATCACATATACGTTTTCAGAAAATACTGCCATTTCTAACCTCCATTCAATTTTTTTTTCACTGCATCAGCGATGTTTTTGATGCCGGAATGCTGTTCAAAATAGTTACCTACAGGCCAGGTATTTAAAACGGTGTTTTCTCCGTCACACGGATCACATATATATTTTCAAAAAATATATCCATTTCTGACCTTCATTAAAAATTTGTTTCAGTGTGTCAGTGAAGAAATTATCAGCAGGTTGCTGTTCAAAATAGTTACCTACAGGCCAGATGCTTAAAACTGTGTTTTCTCCATCACACGGATCACATATACGTTTTCAGAAAATACTGCCATTTCTAGGCTCCATTAAAAATTTGTTTTAGTGTGTCAGTGAAGCTATTGACAACAGTTTGCTTTTCAAAATAGTTACCTACAGGCCAGTTATTTAAAACTGTGTTTTCTCTATCACACGGATCACATATACGTTTTCAGAAAACACTGCCATTTTTTGCCTCCATTCAAATTTTTTTTCACTGTGTCAGCAAAGTTTTTGACACCTGTTTGCTGTTCAAAATAGTTACCTACAGGCCAGGTATTTAAAGCTGTGTTTTCTCCGTCACACGGATCACATATACGTTTTCAGAAAAAAATTGCCATTTCTGATCTCCATTAAAATTTGTTTCAGTGTCAGTAAAGCAATTGACACCAGATTGTTGTTCAAAATAGTTACCCAAAGGTCAGGTATTTAAAACTGTATTTTCTCTGTCACACAGATCACATGTACGTTTTTGGAAAATACTGCCATTTCTGACCTCCATTAAAAATTAGTTTCAGTGTGTCAGTGAAGCAATTATCATCAGATTGCTGTTTAAAATAGTTACCTACAGGCCAGGCATTTAAAACTGTGTTTTCACCATCACACGGATCACATATACGTTTTCAGAAAATACTGCCACTTCTAACCTCCATTAAAAATTTGTTTCAGTGTGTCAGTGAAGCAATTGACAACAGTTTGCTGTTCAAAATAGTTATCTACAGGCCAGGTATTTAAAACTGTGTTTTCTACGTTACACGGATCACATATACATTTTCAGAAAATGCTACCATTTTTGGCCTCAATTCAATTTTTTTTTCACTGTGTCAGAAAAGTTTTTGACATCGGTTTGCTGTTCAAAATAGTTAACTATAGGCCAGGTATTTAAAACTGTGTTTTTTCCGTCACACGGATCACATTTACGTTTTCAGAAAATACTGCCATTTCTGACCTCCATTAAAAAAAAATTTCAGTGTGTCAGTGAAGCAATTGACACCAGATTGCTGTTCGAAATAGTTACCTACAGGCCAGGTATTTAAAACTGTGTTTTCTCCGTCACACGGATCACATATACGTTTTCAGAAAATACTGCAATTTTTGACCTTCATTAAATAATTGTTTCAGTGTGTCAGTGAAGTAATTATCACCAGATTGCTGTTCAAAATAGTTACCTACTGGCCTGGTGTTTAAAACTGTGTTTTCTCCGTCACACGGATCACATATACGTTTTCAGAAAATACTGCCATTTCTAACCTCCATTCAATTTTTTTTTCACTGCATCAGCGATGTTTTTGATGCCGGAATGCTGTTCAAAATAGTTACCTACAGGCCAGGTATTTAAAACGGTGTTTTCTCCGTCACACGGATCACATATATATTTTCAAAAAATATATCCATTTCTGACCTTCATTAAAAATTTGTTTCAGTGTGTCAGTGAAGAAATTATCAGCAGGTTGCTGTTCAAAATAGTTACCTACAGGCCAGATGCTTAAAACTGTGTTTTCTCCATCACACGGATCACATATACGTTTTCAGAAAATACTGCCATTTCTAGGCTCCATTAAAAATTTGTTTTAGTGTGTCCGTGAAGCTATTGACAACAGTTTGCTTTTCAAAATAGTTACCTACAGGCCAGTTATTTAAAACTGTGTTTTCTCTATCACACGGATCACATATACGTTTTCAGAAAACACTGCCATTTTTTGCCTCCATTCAAATTTTTTTTCACTGTGTCAGCAAAGTTTTTGACACCTGTTTGCTGTTCAAAATAGTTACCTACAGGCCAGGTATTTAAAGCTGTGTTTTCTCCGTCACACGGATCACATATACGTTTTCAGAAAAAAATTGCCATTTCTGATCTCCATTAAAATTTGTTTCAGTGTCAGTAAAGCAATTGACACCAGATTGTTGTTCAAAATAGTTACCCAAAGGTCAGGTATTTAAAACTGTATTTTCTCTGTCACACAGATCACATGTACGTTTTTGGAAAATACTGCCATTTCTGACCTCCATTAAAAATTAGTTTCAGTGTGTCAGTGAAGCAATTATCATCAGATTGCTGTTTAAAATAGTTACCTACAGGCCAGGCATTTAAAACTGTGTTTTCACCATCACACGGATCACATATACGTTTTCAGAAAATACTGCCACTTCTAACCTCCATTAAAAATTTGTTTCAGTGTGTCAGTGAAGCAATTGACAACAGTTTGCTGTTCAAAATAGTTATCTACAGGCCAGGTATTTAAAACTGTGTTTTCTACGTTACACGGATCACATATACATTTTCAGAAAATGCTACCATTTTTGGCCTCAATTCAATTTTTTTTTCACTGTGTCAGAAAAGTTTTTGACATCGGTTTGCTGTTCAAAATAGTTAACTATAGGCCAGGTATTTAAAACTGTGTTTTTTCCGTCACACGGATCACATTTACGTTTTCAGAAAATACTGCCATTTCTGACCTCCATTAAAAAAAAATTTCAGTGTGTCAGTGAAGCAATTGACACCAGATTGCTGTTCGAAATAGTTACCTACAGGCCAGGTATTTAAAACTGTGTTTTCTCCGTCACACAGATCACATATACGTTTTCGGAAAATACTGCCATTTTTAACCTCCATTAAAAAATTGTTTCAGCGTGTAAGTGCAGCAATTGACACCAGTTTGCTGTTCAAAATTGTTACCTACAGGCCATGTATTTAAAACTTTGTTTTCTCTGTCACACGGATCAAATGTATGTTTTCAGAAAATACTGACTTTTTGGCCTCCATTCAAATTTTTTTTCACTGTGTCAGCAAAGTTTTTTACACCGATATGCTGTTCAAAATAGTTACCTACAGGCCAAGTATTTAATACTGTGTTTTCTCTGTCACATGGATCACATATACGTTTTCAGAAAATACTGCAATTTTTGACCTTCATTAAATAATTGTTTCAGTGTGTCAGTGAAGCAATTATCACCAGATTGCTGTTCAAAATAGTTACCTACTGGCCAGGTATTTAGAAACGCGTTTTCTCCATCACACAGATCACATATACGTTTTCAGAAAATGCTGCCATTTTTGGCCTCCATTCAAATTTTTTTTCACTGTGTCAGCGAAGTTTTTTACACCGATATGCTGTTCAAAATAATTACCTACAGGCCAAGTATTTAAAACTGTGTTTTCTCCGTCACATGGATCACATATACGTTTTCAGAAAATACTGCAATTTTTGACCTTCATTAAATAATTGTTTCAGTGTGTCAGTGAAGCAATTATCATCAGATTGCTGTTCAAAATAGTTACCTACTGGCCAGGTATTTAGAACCGCGTTTTCACCGTCACACGGATCACATATACGTTTTCAGAAAAAACTGCCATTTCTAACCTCCATTAAAAAATTGTTTCAGTGTGTCAGTGAAGCAATTGACAACAGTTTGCTGTTCAAAATAGTTATCTACAGGCCAGGTATTTAGAACCGTGTTTTCTCTGTCACATGGATCACATATACGTTTTCAGAAAATGCTGCCATTTTTGGCCTCCATTCAAATTTTTTTTCACTGTGTCAGCGAAGTTTTTGATACCGGTATGCTGTTCAAAATAGTTACCTTCAGGCCAGGTATTTAAAACTGTGCTTTCTCCGTCACACGGATCACATATATATTTTCAGAAAATACTGCCATTTCTGACCTCCATTAAAAATTTGTTTCAGTGTGTCAGTGAAGCAATTATCTCCAGCTTGCTCTTTAAAATAGTTACCTACAGGCCAGGTGTTTCAAACTGTGTTTTCTCCGTCACACAGATCACATATATGTTTTCAGAAATCGCTGCCATTTTTGGCCTCAATTCAAATTTTTTTTCACTGTGTCAGCAAAGTTTTTGACTTTGGTTTGCTGTTCAAAATAGTTAACTACAGGCCAGGTATTTAAAACTGTGTTTTCTCTATCACACGAATCACGTATACATTTTCAGAAAATACTGCAATTTCTATCCTCCATTAAAAATATGTTTCAGTGTGTCAATTAAGCAATTGACACCAGATTGTTTTGAAAAATGGTTACCTACAGTTCTGTTATTTAAAACAGTGTTTTCTCTGTCACACAGATCACATATATGTTTTCAGAAAATACTGCCATTTCTGACCTCCATTAAAAATTTGTTTCAGTGGGTCAGTGAAGCAATTGACACCAGATTGCTGTTCAAAATAGTTACCTACAGGCCAGAAATTTAAAACTGTGTTTTCTCTATCACACGGATCACATTTACGCATTCACAAAATACAGCTATTTTTGGCCTCCACTCAAATTTTTTTTCACCGTGTCAGTGAAATTTCTGACACCGGTTTGCTGTTCAAAATAGTTACATACAGGCCAGGTATTTAGAACCGTGTTTTCTACGTTACACGATCACATATAGGTTTTCAGAAAATACTGCCTTTTTGGCCTCCATTCAAATTTATTTTCAATGTGTCAGCGATGTTTTTGACACCGGTTTGCTGTTCAAAATAGTTACCTACAGGCCAGGTATTTACAACTGCGTTTTCTCCGTCACACGGATCACATATACGTTTTCAGAAAATACTGCAACTCTGGACCTTCATTAAAAAATTGTTTCAGTGTGTCAGTGAAGCAATTATCCCCAGATTGCTGTTCAAAATAGTTACCTACTAGCCAGGTGTTTAAAACTGTGTTTTCTCCATCACATGGATCACATATACGTTTTCAGAAAATACTGCCATTTCTGATCTCCATTAAAAAAAATTTTCACTGTGTCAGTGAAGCAATTGACACCAGAATGCTGTTCAAAATAGTTACCTACAGGCCAGGTATTTAAAACTGTGTTCTCTCCATCACACGGATCACATATACGTTTTACAAAATACAGCCATTTTTGGCCTACATTCAAATTTTTTTTCACTGTGTTGGTGAAATTTTTGACACCGGTTTGCTGTTCAAAATAGTTACATACAAGCCAGGTATTTAGAACCGTGTTTTGTCCGTTACACGGATCACATATAGGTTTTCAGAAAATACTTCAATTTTTGACCTTCTTTAAAAAATTGTTTCAGTGTGTCAGTGAAGCAATTGACAACAGTTTGCTGTTCAAAATAGTTACCTACAGGCCAGGTATTTAAAACTGTGTTTTCTCTGTCACACGGATCACATATATGTTTTCAGAAATGAATGCCATTTCTAACCTCCATTAAAAAATTGTTTCAGTGTGTCAGTGAAGCAATTGACAACAGTTTGCTGTTCAAAATAGTTAACTACAGGCCAGGTATTTAGAACCGTGTTTTCTCTGTCACATGGATCACATACGTTTTCAGAAAATGCTGCCATTTTTGGCCTCCATTCAAATTTTTTTCACTGTGTCAGCAAAATTTTTGATACCTGTATGCTGTTCAAAATAGTTACCTTCAGGCCAGCTATTTAAAACTGTGTTTTCTCCATCACACGGATCACATATATATTTTCAGAAAATACTGCCATTTCTGACCTCCATTAAAAAATTGTTTCAGCGTGTAAGTGCAGCAATTGACACCAGTTTGCTGTTCAAAATAGTTACCTACAGGCCATGTATTTAAAACCTTGTTTTCTCTGTCACACGGATCACATGTATGTTTTCAGAAAATACTGACATTTTTGGCCTCCATTCAAATTTTTTTTCACTGTGTCAGCAAAGTTTTTACACCGATATGCTGTTCAAAATAGTTACCTACAGGCCAAGTATTTAATACTGTGTTTTCTCCGTCACATGGATCACATATACGTTTTCAGAAAATACTGCAATTTTTGACCTTCATTAAATAATTGTTTCAGTGTGTCAGTGAAGCAATTATCACCAGATTGCTGTTCAAAATAGTTACCTACTGGCCAGGTATTTAGAACCGCGTTTTCTCCGTCACACAGATCACATATACGTTTTCAGAAAATGCTGCCATTTTTGGCCTCCATTCAAATTTTTTTTCACTGTGTCAGCGAAGTTTTTTACACGATATGCTGTTCAAAATAGTTACCTACAGGCCAAGTATTTAAAACTGTGTTTTCTCCGTCACATGGATCACATATACGTTTTCAGAAAATACTGCAATTTTTGACCTTCATTAAATAATTGTTTCAGTGTGTCAGTGAAGCAATTATCATCAGATTGCTGTTCAAAATAGTTACCTACTGGCCAGGTATTTAGAACCGCGTTTTCTCCGTCACACGGATCACATATACGTTTTCAGAAAAAACTGCCATTTCTAACCTCCATTAAAAAATTGTTTCAGTGTGTCAGTGAAGCAATTGACAACAGTTTGCTGTTCAAAATAATTACCTACAGGCCAGGTATTTAGAACCGTGTTTTCTCTGTCACATGGATCACATACGTTTTCAGAAAATGCTGCCATTTTTGGCCTCCATTCAAATTTTTTTTCACTGTGTCAGCGAAATTTTTGATACCTGTATGCTGTTCAAAATAGTTACCTTCAGGCCAGGTATTTAAAACTGTGTTTTCTCCATCACACGGATCACATATATATTTTCAGAAAATACTGCCATTTCTGACCTCCATTAAAAAATTGTTTCAGCGTGTAAGTGCAGCAATTGACACCAGTTTGCTGTTCAAAATAGTTACCTACAGGCCATGTATTTAAGACCTTGTTTTCTCTGTCACACGGATCACATGTATGTTTTCAGAAAATACTGACATTTTTGGCCTCCATTCAAATTTTTTTTCACTGTGTCAGCAAAGTTTTTACACCGATATGCTGTTCAAAATAGTTACCTACAGGCCAAGTATTTAATACTGTGTTTTCTCCGTCACATGGATCACATATACGTTTTCAGAAAATACTGCAATTTTTGACCTTCATTAAATAATTGTTTCAGTGTGTCAGTGAAGCAATTATCACCAGATTGCTGTTCAAAATAGTTACCTACTGGCCAGGTATTTAGAAACGCGTTTTCTCCATCACACAGATCACATATACGTTTTCAGAAAATGCTGCCATTTTTGGCCTCCATTCAAATTTTTTTTCACTGTGTCAGCGAAGTTTTTTACACCGATATGCTGTTCAAAATAATTACCTACAGGCCAAGTATTTAAAACTGTGTTTTCTCCGTCACATGGATCACATATACGTTTTCAGAAAATACTGCAATTTTTGACCTTCATTAAATAATTGTTTCAGTGTGTCAGTGAAGCAATTATCATCAGATTGCTGTTCAAAATAGTTACCTACTGGCCAGGTATTTAGAACCGCGTTTTCACCGTCACACGGATCACATATACGTTTTCAGAAAAAACTGCCATTTCTAACCTCCATTAAAAAATTGTTTCAGTGTGTCAGTGAAGCAATTGACAACAGTTTGCTGTTCAAAATAGTTATCTACAGGCCAGGTATTTAGAACCGTGTTTTCTCTGTCACATGGATCACATATACGTTTTCAGAAAATGCTGCCATTTTTGGCCTCCATTCAAATTTTTTTTCACTGTGTCAGCGAAGTTTTTGATACCGGTATGCTGTTCAAAATAGTTACCTTCAGGCCAGGTATTTAAAACTGTGCTTTCTCCGTCACACGGATCACATATATATTTTCAGAAAATACTGCCATTTCTGACCTCCATTAAAAATTTGTTTCAGTGTGTCAGTGAAGCAATTATCTCCAGCTTGCTCTTTAAAATAGTTACCTACAGGCCAGGTGTTTCAAACTGTGTTTTCTCCGTCACACAGATCACATATATGTTTTCAGAAATCGCTGCCATTTTTGGCCTCAATTCAAATTTTTTTTCACTGTGTCAGCAAAGTTTTTGACTTTGGTTTGCTGTTCAAAATAGTTAACTACAGGCCAGGTATTTAAAACTGTGTTTTCTCTATCACACGAATCACGTATACATTTTCAGAAAATACTGCAATTTCTATCCTCCATTAAAAATATGTTTCAGTGTGTCAATTAAGCAATTGACACCAGATTGTTTTGAAAAATGGTTACCTACAGTTCTGTTATTTAAAACAGTGTTTTCTCTGTCACACAGATCACATATATGTTTTCAGAAAATACTGCCATTTCTGACCTCCATTAAAAATTTGTTTCAGTGGGTCAGTGAAGCAATTGACACCAGATTGCTGTTCAAAATAGTTACCTACAGGCCAGAAATTTAAAACTGTGTTTTCTCTATCACACGGATCACATTTACGCATTCACAAAATACAGCTATTTTTGGCCTCCACTCAAATTTTTTTTCACCGTGTCAGTGAAATTTCTGACACCGGTTTGCTGTTCAAAATAGTTACATACAGGCCAGGTATTTAGAACCGTGTTTTCTACGTTACACAATCACATATAGGTTTTCAGAAAATACTGCCTTTTTGGCCTCCATTCAAATTTATTTTCAATGTGTCAGCGATGTTTTTGACACCGGTTTGCTGTTCAAAATAGTTACCTACAGGCCAGGTATTTACAACTGCGTTTTCTCCGTCACACGGATCACATATACGTTTTCAGAAAATACTGCAACTCTGGACCTTCATTAAAAAATTGTTTCAGTGTGTCAGTGAAGCAATTATCCCCAGATTGCTGTTCAAAATAGTTACCTACTAGCCAGGTGTTTAAAACTGTGTTTTCTCCATCACATGGATCACATATACGTTTTCAGAAAATACTGCCATTTCTGATCTCCATTAAAAAAAATTTTCACTGTGTCAGTGAAGCAATTGACACCAGAATGCTGTTCAAAATAGTTACCTACAGGCCAGGTATTTAAAACTGTGTTCTCTCCATCACACGGATCACATATACGTTTTACAAAATACAGCCATTTTTGGCCTACATTCAAATTTTTTTTCACTGTGTTGGTGAAATTTTTGACACCGGTTTGCTGTTCAAAATAGTTACATACAAGCCAGGTATTTAGAACCGTGTTTTGTCCGTTACACGGATCACATATAGGTTTTCAGAAAATACTTCAATTTTTGACCTTCTTTAAAAAATTGTTTCAGTGTGTCAGTGAAGCAATTGACAACAGTTTGCTGTTCAAAATAGTTACCTACAGGCCAGGTATTTAAAACTGTGTTTTCTCTGTCACACGGATCACATATATGTTTTCAGAAATGAATGCCATTTCTAACCTCCATTAAAAAATTGTTTCAGTGTGTCAGTGAAGCAATTGACAACAGTTTGCTGTTCAAAATAGTTAACTACAGGCCAGGTATTTAGAACCGTGTTTTCTCTGTCACATGGATCACATACGTTTTCAGAAAATGCTGCCATTTTTGGCCTCCATTCAAATTTTTTTCACTGTGTCAGCAAAATTTTTGATACCTGTATGCTGTTCAAAATAGTTACCTTCAGGCCAGCTATTTAAAACTGTGTTTTCTCCATCACACGGATCACATATATATTTTCAGAAAATACTGCCATTTCTGACCTCCATTAAAAAATTGTTTCAGCGTGTAAGTGCAGCAATTGACACCAGTTTGCTGTTCAAAATAGTTACCTACAGGCCATGTATTTAAAACCTTGTTTTCTCTGTCACACGGATCACATGTATGTTTTCAGAAAATACTGACATTTTTGGCCTCCATTCAAATTTTTTTTCACTGTGTCAGCAAAGTTTTTACACC
The DNA here is from genome assembly GCF_046119375.1 of Phyllobates terribilis. Taxonomy (NCBI): domain Eukaryota; kingdom Metazoa; phylum Chordata; class Amphibia; order Anura; family Dendrobatidae; genus Phyllobates; species Phyllobates terribilis. Next base: position 27,234,565 of record NW_027362767.1, on the reverse strand, counting down.
GATATGCTGTTCAAAATAGTTACCTACAGGCCAAGTATTTAATACTGTGTTTTCTCCGTCACATGGATCACATATACGTTTTCAGAAAATACTGCAATTTTTGACCTTCATTAAATAATTGTTTCAGTGTGTCAGTGAAGCAATTATCACCAGATTGCTGTTCAAAATAGTTACCTACTGGCCAGGTATTTAGAACCGCGTTTTCTCCGTCACACAGATCACATATACGTTTTCAGAAAATGCTGCCATTTTTGGCCTCCATTCAAATTTTTTTTCACTGTGTCAGCGAAGTTTTTTACACGATATGCTGTTCAAAATAGTTACCTACAGGCCAAGTATTTAAAACTGTGTTTTCTCCGTCACATGGATCACATATACGTTTTCAGAAAATACTGCAATTTTTGACCTTCATTAAATAATTGTTTCAGTGTGTCAGTGAAGCAATTATCATCAGATTGCTGTTCAAAATAGTTACCTACTGGCCAGGTATTTAGAACCGCGTTTTCTCCGTCACACGGATCACATATACGTTTTCAGAAAAAACTGCCATTTCTAACCTCCATTAAAAAATTGTTTCAGTGTGTCAGTGAAGCAATTGACAACAGTTTGCTGTTCAAAATAATTACCTACAGGCCAGGTATTTAGAACCGTGTTTTCTCTGTCACATGGATCACATACGTTTTCAGAAAATGCTGCCATTTTTGGCCTCCATTCAAATTTTTTTTCACTGTGTCAGCGAAATTTTTGATACCTGTATGCTGTTCAAAATAGTTACCTTCAGGCCAGGTATTTAAAACTGTGTTTTCTCCATCACACGGATCACATATATATTTTCAGAAAATACTGCCATTTCTGACCTCCATTAAAAAATTGTTTCAGCGTGTAAGTGCAGCAATTGACACCAGTTTGCTGTTCAAAATAGTTACCTACAGGCCATGTATTTAAGACCTTGTTTTCTCTGTCACACGGATCACATGTATGTTTTCAGAAAATACTGACATTTTTGGCCTCCATTCAAATTTTTTTTCACTGTGTCAGCAAAGTTTTTACACCGATATGCTGTTCAAAATAGTTACCTACAGGCCAAGTATTTAATACTGTGTTTTCTCCGTCACATGGATCACATATACGTTTTCAGAAAATACTGCAATTTTTGACCTTCATTAAATAATTGTTTCAGTGTGTCAGTGAAGCAATTATCACCAGATTGCTGTTCAAAATAGTTACCTACTGGCCAGGTATTTAGAACCGCGTTTTCTCCGTCACACAGATCACATATACGTTTTCAGAAAATGCTGCCATTTTTGGCCTCCATTCAAATTTTTTTTCACTGTGTCAGCGAAGTTTTTTACACGATATGCTGTTCAAAATAGTTACCTACAGGCCAAGTATTTAAAACTGTGTTTTCTCCGTCACATGGATCACATATACGTTTTCAGAAAATACTGCAATTTTTGACCTTCATTAAATAATTGTTTCAGTGTGTCAGTGAAGCAATTATCATCAGATTGCTGTTCAAAATAGTTACCTACTGGCCAGGTATTTAGAACCACGTTTTCTCCGTCACACGGATCACATATACGTTTTCAGAAAAAACTGCCATTTCTAACCTCCATTAAAAAATTGTTTCAGTGTGTCAGTGAAGCAATTGACAACAGTTTGCTGTTCAAAATAATTACCTACAGGCCAGGTATTTAGAACCGTGTTTTCTCTGTCACATGGATCACATACGTTTTCAGAAAATGCTGCCATTTTTGGCCTCCATTCAAATTTTTTTTCACTGTGTCAGCGAAATTTTTGATACCTGTATGCTGTTCAAAATAGTTACCTTCAGGCCAGGTATTTAAAACTGTGTTTTCTCCATCACACGGATCACATATATATTTTCAGAAAATACTGCCATTTCTGACCTCCATTAAAAATTTGTTGCAGTGTGTCAGTGAAGCAATTATCACCAGCTTGCTCTTTAAAATAGTTACCTACAGGCCAGGTGTTTCAAACTGTGTTTTCTCCGTCACACAGATCACATATATGTTTTCAGAAATCACTGCCATTTTTGGCCTCAATTCAAATTTTTTTTCACTGTGTTAGCAAAGTTTTTGACTTTGGTTTGCTGTTCAAAATAGTTAACTACAGGACAGGTATTTAAAACTGTGTTTTCTCCATCACACGAATCACATATACGTTTTCAGAAAATACTGCAATTTCTATCCTCCATTAAAAATATGTTTCAGTGTGTCAATGAAGCAATTGACACCAGATTGTTGTGAAAAATGGTTACCTACAGTTCTGTTATTTAAAACTGTGTTTTCTCCGTCACACAGATCACATATATGTTTTCAGAAAATACTGCCATTTCTGACCTCCATTAAAAATTTGTTTCAGTGTGTCAGTGAAGCAATTGACACCAGATTGCTGTTCAAAATAGTTACCTACAGGCCAGAAATTTAAAACTGTGTTTTCTCTATCACACGGATCACATATACGTTTTCACAAAATACAGCTATTTTTGGCCTCCATTCAATTTTTTTTTCACTGTGTCAGTGAAATTTCTGACACCGGTTTGCTGTTCAAAATAGTTACAAACAGGCCAGGTATTTAGAACCGTGTTTTCTACGTTACACGATCACATATAGGTTTTCAGAAAATACTGCCTTTTTGGCCTCCATTCAAATTTATTTTCACTGTGTCAGCGATGTTTTTGACACCGGTTTGCTGTTCAAAATAGTTACCTACAGGCCAGGTATTTACAACTGTGTTTTCTCGGTCACACGGATCACATATACGTTTTCAGAAAATACTGCAATTTTTGACCTTCATTAAATAATTGTTTCAGTGTGTCAGTGAAGCAATTATCACCAGATTGCTGTTAAAAATAGTTACCTACTGGCCAGGTATTTAGAACCGCGTTTTCTCCGTCACACAGATCACATATACGTTTTCAGAAAATGCTGCCATTTTTGGCCTCCATTCAAATTTTTTTTCACTGTGTCAGCGAAGTTTTTTACACCGATATGCTGTTCAAAATAGTTACCTACAGGCCAGGTATTTAGAACCGTGTTTTCTCTGTCACATGGATCACATACGTTTTCAGAAAATGCTGCCATTTTTGGCCTCCATTCAAATTTTTTTTCACTGTGTCAGCGAAATTTTTGATACCTGTATGCTGTTCAAAATAGTTACCTTCAGGCCAGGTATTTAAAACTGTGTTTTCTCCATCACACGGATCACATATATATTTTCAGAAAATACTGCCATTTCTGACCTCCATTAAAAATTTGTTGCAGTGTGTCAGTGAAGCAATTATCACCAGCTTGCTCTTTAAAATAGTTACCTACAGGCCAGGTGTTTCAAACTGTGTTTTCTCCGTCACACAGATCATATATATGTTTTCAGAAATCACTGCCATTTTTGGCCTCAATTCAAATTTTTTTTCACTGTGTTAGCAAAGTTTTTGACTTTGGTTTGCTGTTCAAAATAGTTAACTACAGGACAGGTATTTAAAACTGTGTTTTCTCCATCACACGAATCACATATACGTTTTCAGAAAATACTGCCATTTCTATCCTCCATTAAAAATATGTTTCAGTGTGTCAATGAAGCAATTGACACCAGATTGTTGTGAAAAATGGTTACCTACAGTTCTGTTATTTAAAACTGTGTTTTCTCCGTCACACAGATCACATATATGTTTTCAGAAAATACTGCCATTTCTGACCTCCATTAAAAATTTGTTGCAGTGTGTCAGTGAAGCAATTATCACCAGCTTGCTCTTTAAAATAGTTACCTACAGGCCAGGTGTTTCAAAATGTGTTTTCTCCGTCACACAGATCACATATATGATTTCAGAAATCACTGCCATTTTTGGCCTCAATTCAAATTTTTTTTCACTGTGTTAGCAAAGTTTTTGACTTTGGTTTGCTGTTCAAAATAGTTAACTACAGCACAGGTATTTAAAACTGTGTTTTCTTCATCACACGAATCACATATACGTTTTCAGAAAATACTGCCATTTCTATCCTCCATTAAAAATATGTTTCAGTGTGTCAATGAAGCAATTGACACCAGATTGTTGTGAAAAATGGTTACCTACAGTTCTGTTATTTAAAACTGTGTTTTCTCCGTCACACAGATCACATATATGTTTTCAGAAAATACTGCCATTTCTGACCTCCATTAAAAATTTGTTTCAGTGTGTCAGTGAAGCAATTGACACCAGATTGCTGTACAAAATAGTTACCTACAGGCCAGAAATTTAAAACTGTGTTTTCTCTATCACACGGGTCACATATACGTTTTCACAAAATACAGCTATTTTTGGCCTCCATTCAATTTTTTTTTCACTGTGTCAGTGAAATTTCTGACACCGGTTTGCTGTTCAAAATAGTTACAAACAGGCCAGGTATTTAGAACCGTGTTTTCTACGTTACACGATCACATATAGGTTTTCAGAAAATACTGCCTTTTTGGCCTCCATTCAAATTTATTTTCACTGTGTCAGCGATGTTTTTGACACCGGTTTGCTGTTCAAAATAGTTACCTACAGGCCAGGTATTTACAACTGTGTTTTCTCCGTCACACGGATCACATATACGTTTTCAGAAAATACTGCAACTCTGGACCTTAATTAAAAAATTGTTTCAGTGTGTCAGTGAAGCAATTATCACCAGATTGCTGTTCAAAATAGTTACCTACTGGCCAGTTGCTTAAAACTGTGTTTTCTCCGTCACACGGATCACATATACGTTTTCAGAAAATACTGCCATTTCTGATCTCCATTAAAAAAAATTTTCACTGTATCAGTGAAGCAATTGACACCAGATTGCTGTTCAAAATAGTTACCTACAGGCCAGTTATTTAAAACTGTGTTCTCTCCATCACACGGATCACATATACGTTTTCACAAAATACAGCCATTTTTGGCCTACATTCAAATTTTTTTTCACTGTGTTGGTGAAATTTTTGACACCGGTTTGCTGTTCAAAATAGTTACATACAAGCCATGTATTTTGAACCGTGTTTTGTCCGTTACACGGATCACATATAGGTTTTCAGAAAATACTTCAATTTTTGGCCTCCTTTCAAATTTTTTTTCACTGTGTCAGCAAAGTTTTTGACACCTGTATGCTGTTCAAAATAGTTACCTACAGGCAATGTATTTATAACTGTGTTTTCTCCGACACACAGATCACATACATTTGTTTTTAGAAAATACTGCCATTTCTGACCTCCATTAAAAATTTGTTTCAGTGTGTCAGTGAAGCAATTGACACCAGATTGCTGTTCAAAATAGTTACCTACAGGCCAGGTATTTAAAACTGTGTTTTCTCCATCACATGGATCACATATATGTTTTCACAAAATATAGACATTTTTGGCCTCCATTTAAATTTTTTTTCACTTTGTTAGTTAAGTTTTTGTCACCTGTTTGCTGTTCAAAATAGTTAGCTACAGGCCAGGTATTCAGAACCATGTTTTCTTCATTACACGGATCACATATAGGTTTTCAGAAAATACTGCCTTTTTGGCCTCCATTCAAATTTTTTTTCACTGTGTCAGCAAAGTTTTTGACACCGGTTTGCTGTTCAAAATAGTTACCTACAGGCCAGGTATTTAAAACTGTGTTTTCTCCATCACACGGATCACATATACATTTTCAGAAAATACTGCAATTCTTGACATTCATTAAAAAATAGTTTCAGTGTGTCAGAGAAGCAATTATCACCAGATTGCTGTTCAAAATAGTTACCTACTGGCCAGGTGTTAAAAACGGTGTTTTCTCCGTCACACGGATCACATATACGTTTTCAGAAAATACTGCCATCTTTGGCCTCCATTCAAATATTTTTTCACTGTGTCAGCGAAGCTTTTGACACCGGTTTGCTGTTCAAAATAGTTACCTACAGGCCAGGTATTTAAGTATTTTTCTCTCACACGGATCACATATACGTTTTTAGAAAATACTGCCATTTTTGGCCTCCATTCAATTTTTTTTTCACTGTCTCTGTGAAGTTTTTGACATCTGTTTGATGTTCAAAATAGTTAACTACTAGTCAGGTATTTAGAACCGTGCTTTCTCCGTCACACGGATCACATATTTGTTTTCAGAAAATACTGCCATTTCTGACCTCCGTTAAAAATTTGTTTAAGTGTGTCAGTGAAGCAATTGACAATAGATTGCTGTTCAAAATAGTTACCTACAAGGCCAGGTATTTAAAACTGTGTTCTCTCCATCACACGGATCACATAAAGGTTTTCAGAAAATACTGACATTTTTTACCTCCATTCAAATTTTTTCTCACTGTGTCAGCGAAGTTTTTGACATCTATTTGTTGTTCAAAATAGTTAACTACAGGCCAGGTATTTAAAACTGTTTTGTCTCCGTCTCACGGATCACATGTATGTTTTCAGAAAATACTGCCATTTTTGGCCTCCATTCAAATTTTTTTGCACTGTGTCAGCAAAGTTTTGACACCAGTATGCTGTTCAAAATAGTTACCTACAGGCCAAGTATTCAACCCTGCTATTCTCCTTGTTGCCACTATACACTTGTTATCTTCCGGTCAATTTTGACCGGACCTAATAAAGTCTTGATTTTTAGCTAATTTAAGTGTTTTAATTGAATATTTTTTGCAGCATTATGTTGTATGTGAACCTGGTTGTTTATAAACAATTGAAAAATGGAAAGAAAAACTTCCTTTTTATTTTTTTTGTGTCAAAACATTTAACATGGCTTTATTGGAATATTTATGCATATTGCATATTTGCACATACAAAAAGAATTATTCAACCAACTGTAAACTATAACTAATATCAATAAACTAAATGTAATTATATTATTTTCCAAAAAAAAAAAAAAAATTAACAGTTCAGTTTTTTTATGTAAAATGATAAATAGGTCACACGGTGCAAAATTTACTGTTTGAAATTGTCACAGGTATAATTGACACGTCTTTTGCATAAATATTTTCCACATCTGTAACATACCACATTTGATTTGTGATTGCTTGTTGTTGGACAGAAGTCGCATCGTTTCCGTTTTAGGCTGGTTGCGTTGCTGGTGGAGGCCGTTGGTATTGTAGCAGTGCAGGTGTAAGCTGTTTGTTCACTTTCTTTATCTTGCTGTTGGATCCTGTGGACAATGGCTGCCGCTCCATCAGCTCTGGGTGTTACCTTTCGTTCTTCAATATATGGGCTAACCAGTGATTTTCCCAACTCCTCTATAAAAAGTCTTCTCTTATATAGTTTATTTTTGTTCCAATTTGAGTCTATTTCCTTCCATAGCACGAATGCATTGTATGCTGACACATTCTACTAATATTATAAATGCGAAAGTTTGTGAGTATGTATGTTTGTTACTCTTTCACGAAAAAACTACTGGACGGATTTACATGAAACTTTACAGTAATATAGATTATACATCGGAATAACATATAGGCTACAATTTGTAGTGATTTTATGTAATTTTGGTCGTAATATAACGATACATGTCAATTAAATCGGAAAAAAATCTGGCCTCTGAGACCTCTCTTATATACACACATACACAGGTGATATTTAAATGGCTGATTTACAGCAGTCAGAAGAGATTGATAATAGAATAACTTGCCCATAGTGGATCATTGTATAGTGAGGTCACAGTTGCTGCCTGTCCACAGTCAGAATACAGGGGTGATCATATACCGTGGCCAGGTACAAGTGTGGCACAGGGGGTTCACACACGACCCCCAGGGACTGACATTTCCTAGAAACTTTGGCAGCTGTCAGTCATGAGTTCACCCTGATACATTACACTCTGGAAACAGCTGAAGGGAGAAGGATAATTTATGACATTTTCTCAGACTAAAAAAAAAAAAAAAAACCACAGAAAACAGCCCATATGTCAGGAACAGGTAACAAGGGAACTACACATCCCAGCACGGCCTGCCCGCGCCCACAGCCCGGGGGGAGTGTGAAGCTTCCTCCTGCAGGTTGCCCGGGGGCACCGGGCCGTCATTGTCCTCACACAGGGGGTCCCCGCCGCCATTGTCCCTCCACATAACACCGTATAATAAAACATGCGCTCACCTGCGCCAGCTGCTGCAGCCGGGAAAGTTCCGAGCGCCTCACCTGGGTGGAGGGGAAGTGACTCACACACGGGGAGGGGCAGTAACCTGAGCGCGGCTCCATGAAGGATGCACACACTGCAGCCTGACAGCACCGGCAGCAGCGCTACACAAATGGCGTCCTCCCCTCCTGTGTGCAGCACAGCCCTGTGTGTGTGCAGCGCAGCATGTCACCCACAGCACCAGCAGGCTGCTCTCAGCTTCCACAGAGCACTGGGAATGGTTGCTATGGGTAACCGCGCCACAGCTGCTCTTCATAGACCAGTCATATACAACTGATATCGTCTGTACAGCGATCGTAATATAACTAATTCGATTTTTAAGTATTTTGTCTGAACTTTACTAAGTACCTATTTTGTAATTAGTACTTATAAAAATGCCGCGAAAGCATAAGTCTAACATTTCGCAAAGCTCTAATAAAGCCCGAGCTATGAAAATAATTAGACGTGATGAGACGTCTCAACAAGCCGAGCAACGAAGGCTTGAGCAGTCGGTGCATTGTGCGGCACATAGAGCTGCAGAGACTCCAGAACAATCCCAAGCCCAACGTGAACGGAATGCGGAGTTTTTGGCATCTCAACGGGCTGCTGAAACTCAAGAACAGTTCCAAGCCCGATGTGAACAGCATGCAGAGTATCTGGTGTCCCATCGGGCTGCTGAAACTCCAGAAGAGTCCCAAGCTCGACGTCAGCAGCAAGCGACTTACATGGCGTCCCAAAGAGCCACTGAAACTTATGAAATGGCCGAATCTCGCAGACGCACTGTTGCTGAAAGGGCAGCACAGCGACGTCAAACATTTACAAGAAATACATGGATATTGTTTAATAAAGCTGCATTTGAGCATGACGAGACTCTTGATTATGAAACTCACAAGCTTATAAAAATAGAAGCAATGACCATAGATTGCAAATATTGCGGAGCTCTTAAGTGGAAAGAGGAAGCAGCAGGTATGTGTTGTTTGGGCGGGAAAGTAGCTCTTCCTTATATAGACGAGCCAGTTCAACCTTTAAAAGAGCTTTTCTCTAATGAAACTGATGAATCTCGCCTTTTTCTAAATAATATAAGAAAATACAACATGTGCTTTCATATGACGTCTTTTGGAGCAGATCAAATTGTCTCAATGCCAGGGTTTTGCCCGACCTTTAGAATACAAGGACAAGTATACCACCGTATCGGTTCTTTAATTCCTCCGTCCATTTCGCAACCACAATTTTATTTCATAGGTGACGAAGAAGAACAAATCAACAGGCGTACTGAGTGCGTGCAAAGCGTAGATAGAAACATAGTTAAAAAATTACAACGAGTACTTCACGACCACAACATTTTGGTGCATGAATTTAAAACGGCTAGAGACAGAATGATCAATGACGATCATTTCAAAGTAGTGATTCACCCAGACCATGTACCACGTGGTCAACATGAGAGATGATTCAATGCCCCTACTACAAATGAAATAGCTGCTGTAATAGTTAGTAGCGAGCAAGCTATGTCTCGAGACATCGTTGTGCAGCCGCGCGATGGCATGCTCACTAGGGTTCCCGATACACATAGATTCTATGACGCTCTCGAGTACCCAATATTTTTTTGGAAAGGACAAGGGGGGTACAGCATTGATATTCCTCAGATAAATCCAATTACCAAACAAGCAATGGCAAGCAAAAAGGTGTCCTGCAAAGATTTTTATGCCTTTCACTTGATGGTCCGTCGCAGCGATTTTAATTTGATGCTTAAGTGTAGGCTCCTACTTCATCAGTTTCTGGTCAACATGTATGTAAAGATGGAAAGTGAGCGCTTAAGGTTCATTTCTTTAAATAAAAAAAAAATGCGCGCAGAAAATTATATTCACTTGCAAGATGCAATAAGAAATGATGCGGATTTGGATCCAAATAACTTAGGTCAGATGGTGATTCTCCCGTCATCATTTGTAAATAGCCCGAGATACCTACACGAATACACACAAGATGCGTTCACATACGTACGTAATTATGGGAGGCCTGATTTATTTATTAAAATGACTTGCAACCCCGCTTGGCCAGAAATCACCAAAGAGCTTATGGCTGGTCAAAATTCAATGGACAGACATGACTTAACAGCTCGAATATTTAGAATAAAAGTGCAGAAGTTGTTAGTTCTACTTCCAAATGTAACATATTTGGTGATATGCAATGCTTCATGTACTCGATCGAGTGGCAAAAGCGAGGTTTGCCTCATGTGCACTTACTGCTGTGGTTAAAGGAAAAATTGCATCCGAACCAAATTGACGAAATCATATGTGCTGAGATACCAAACCCAGAAACCGATCAAAAGCTCTATGATACAGTGACAAAGAATATGATTCACGGGCCATGTGGTACATTCAATTCTTCATCGCCATGCATGAAGGAAGGAAAATGTACCAAAAAATATCCGAGGAAGCTTTTAAAAGATACTCAAACCAATGACAAAGGTTATCCTTTGTACAGGCGCAGAGCACCAGAGAATGGTGGACGCACGACGATTATAAAAACCCGTAGAGGAACACAGGAAATATTGGTGGACAATAGCTGGGTGGTCCCATATTCTCCACTCTTATCAAAAAATTTTAATTCTCATTTAAATGTAGAGTTCTGTAATACGGTACAGGCGATAAAATATATTTGTAAATATATTAATAAGGGTAGCGACCAGGCTATTTTTAACATCTGCCAGCAAGGGAATGTTAACATTGACCCAAGAGATGAGGTGCAGACCTTTAGAACCGGCCGATATGTTAGTAGTAATGAAGCAGCGTGGCGGATCTTAGGTCTGCCTCTGCACGAGAGACACCCAACCGTCACTCATCTCGCGATTCATTTACCCAATGACGCGAGGGTTTACTTTACGGAAAATAATTTTAGAGAGAGATTAGAAGCACCACCTAAAACTACACTAACTGCATTTTTCCTGTTGTGCCAAAGTGATACGTCTGCAAAAACATTACTTTACATTGACTTGCCTCGCTACTATACTTGGAATGTGGCACGGAAGCAATGGAAACGTTGTTTACAAGGAACACCTGTCGATGGCTGGCCAGGTGTGAAGGCAGGAGACGCTCTAGGTCACATTTACACAGTGCACGTTATCAATTTTGAATGTTATTGCTTGCATATGCTGCTGAATGTAATAAGGGGTCCAACCAACTTCTCGGATTTAAAAACATTTGAAGGTCAAGAACTTGCAACTTTTCGGCAGGTGTGTGAGAAGATGGGGTTGTTGGAAGATGATAACCACAGGGATACCACCTTAGAAGAGGCCGTGCTATGTCGCTCCCCGGCGAAAATAAGAGAGCTGTTTGCCATATTGATATGCACTTGCGGTTTATCCAATCCTCTACAACTCTGGCACAAGTATAAAACTGCGTTATCAGAGGATATCATGCACAGGTTTGAAAGAATGGATCACGTTAACGATGATCTCTGTTTCAATGAGGCGTTGGGGCTTATTGAGGACAAAATATTAATAATTTCTTGAAATAAATTGTCCGATTTTGGTCTACCCTCACCGCGGCGTAGAGGAGAGCTGTCGAACGAGTTGATAAAAGAGCTAAGCTATGATACCAACCAGTTAGACGCTCACGTTTGCGAATCTGAGCCACGTTTGCTACATGATCAAAGAGAGATTTATCACAAAATAGTTGGACGAGTTGAGAATGGTGAAGGCGGACTTTTTTTCCTTGATGCCCCGGGTGGTACAGGAAAAACTTTCTTGCTTAATTTACTTTTAGCATAAATTCGTAGCGGTCATAACGTTGCATTAGCTGTGGCTTCCTCTGGAATTGCTGCAACATCGCTAAGCGGTGGACGGACGGCACATTCAGTCTTTAAATTACCTCTTAATCTGGTGAACGAAGAAACCCCATCGTGTAATATCAGCAAGAGCAGCGCCCGTGGCCTCCTGTTGCAACAGTGCAAATTAATTGTGTGGGACGAGTGCACAATGTCACACAAACGCGCCATCGAAGCTCTTGATCGTTGTCTACAAGACTTACATAGTAAACAAACAATAATGGGTGGTGTGGTTGTTTTATTGGCTGGGACTTTAGGCAAACTTTGCCTGTCATCGAGCGAGGCACTGCAGCAGACGAAATTAACGCATGTCTGAAATCCTCATATTAATGGACCAAAGTTGAAAAGCTGCACCTCACCACCAATATGCGTGTCCAGTTATTCAGTGATCTAGAGTCGGGCGCGTATGCTGAGAAACTGCTCGAGATCGGTGAAGGTCGAATCGAAACTGACGAAGAAGGTATGGTTCTATTCACTAACCATTTTTGTCATGTTGTGGATTCGGAAGACGCACTTATTGCTCAAGTTTTTCCAAATTTGCAACAAAACATCCACGATGAAAATTGGCTATGTGAAAGAACTATACTAGCACCAAGAAATGAAACAGTTGCGAAAATCAATAAAATTATCTTGGACCAAGTAACCAGCGATGCAACAACCTACAACTCCATCGACACAGTCATTTCATCTGAAGACTGTACGAGCTACCCCGTGGAGTTTCTTAACTCTTTGGAGCTATCCGGGGTCCCATCTCATAAGCTCGAATTAAAGGTCGGTATACCCGTTTTGTTAATGCGCAACTTGGACGCCCCGAGATTATATAATGGCACGAGATTGCGAGTCACTGAACTAGGCAGGCACATTGTAAAGGCCACAATTTTAACTGGAGAAGGTAAGGGTGAAAATATTCTTATACCACGCATCCCAATAATACCCAATAACTTACCCTTTAATTTCAAACGTTTGCAGTTCCCACTTAAAGTTGCATTTTCAATGACCATCAATAAATCGCAAGGGCAAACTTTGAAGGTAGCGGGGATACATTTAGGCACGCCCTGTTTTTCCCACGGTCAGCTATGCGTAGCTTGCTCACATGTTTCTAAATCGCAAAATCTACATATTTTCGCTGAACGAAAGAAATCAAATAACATAGTTTACAGGAGTATATTGCAGTAAAAACACATAGATAAATTACCTGCAGATGTCCATTATTCCAATTACATACTAATTCTTTACTAACACGAACAATATTAAACGCAAGTAACTTCAGTCCGTCCTGTTTATTAATCAGTGTTTAGTAATCCGTTTGTGATGAAATTTGATATGGATAATTTCAAGCCTGGGGAAGGACATAGGGCTACTTTTTATAAACACACCATACAGGCGAAGATTATATAAAACTGTAAACCTGATTGACTGACACACCTAGCGGTCAACGCACAGCCGAAACCACTGAACTTAGCATCTTGAAATTTGCAGATAGGTTCTATTATAGCTTAAATGAGCACTAAGAAAGGAATTTTGATAATTCCACCCTCAAGAGTTTCCCTCTTCATATTATAGGGGTTCAAAGATTGTATGGAATCAGTCAGTTTTGAAGTTAGACATCTGAAATTTTGGATGAACGAGTAACTAAATAAGATAATTTTTTTTTTACTATTAAGATTATTTTTTTTACTATTAAGATTATTTTTTTTTACTATTAAAATGATCTGTCATGAAACTTAATGTGGCAGACCAAATTCCACACGAGCGAAGCCGCGGGTAAAAGCTAGTCAAGCATATTATAAAAAATCACCATTGGCCACCGATTTGTTTTGCGCTTACAGGTGTAAGTGCCTATCAGTTGATCTAGAGTATCAACAGCCCCTTTTGTAGCATTATATTCGAAAATGAAGTCCGGTTTGATGTCATCTCTATTACTGTTTTCTCTATCATGATGCATTGTGTTCATTAGAATTACCTGCTTGTATTTTTTTGGGACGTAAGAAACTACTGTGGTATCCTTAGTAAAATAAAACATATAACTATAAATGTCTCTCTTACTGAGAATACCTTGCGGCAGTTCTGGCTTATTTTTCTAATAGTACCCAACATGGTCATTTTTCTTTTCATCAACATCTGCCCTAATTGATATGATGTAAAAAAATTGTCGCATGTGACATTTTGTCCTTTGAGTCCCTGGGTCAAATCCAAGACTACTCGCATGCCTTGATTTTTTTCGGCTCTTTCTCCAGCTTGTTTTCCTATGTATACCTGTGCATTTAGAGCGTACGCACTTTTGCTGTCACACAGAGTCCATATTTTGATGCCGTACTTTGCAGGCTTACTTGGAATATACTGCCTGAATGGGCACCTACCTCTGATTGAGACTAATTGCTCATCTACAGTCACATTGTCACCAGGATTATACAATTTTGGTAGATTTTCTACCCATTTGTTCCACAATTCTCTAATAGGGGCAAGTTTGTCTGTGGCTCTTCTTTCAATTCGATTGCTTTTATTATCAAAACGAAGGACTCTTGAAATTTGATGAAATCTTTTCACAGACATTGTGGCCCTAAATATGTGGCGACCAGTTTCTGAATCCCATAAACTACTGGTTGACTCACCGTATGACCTGTAGACTCCTGCTAACAGTAGTAATCCTATGAAAGCATTTAAAGCTGTCAAATCTAAAGTATTCCATTTCTCGCCATAAACTTGTTGTCCCTCAATGTTGGACATTTGGATTATGATTTTTTGCATGGTAATATTTATAAACAATTTGAATGCAGATTGTATGTCATCAATTCTTGATATAGCATACCTGGTAGGACCAGGTGTACCTTTTATGACATCTTTAGAAGACATTCTACCAGACTGAGTAAAAGGCTGCAGGTTCCAAATGACATCTTTGTTGTTTGAAAGGATTTCTTGGATCCCACTAGTTGTCTGGGTTTCCTCATCAGATTCCACTTCAGAATCAGATTGCTCTGCATTGGATTCCCCATCACTTATGTGGTCCTCCTCTTCTGACTCATTCTCAGGCGGGGCATCATCATCATCATCAGAATTAGAGGCGTTTACAAAGTCCTCCAAATCTTTTTCAGTCATTATACGTTTTCTCATTAGGCAAAGAGGCAACACTCTGGAATGAAAACATAAAATATACATAAAAAATAATAATACAATGAGAGAACAAACTATTACCAGTTTTACAACAATAAACACAATTAGGGCCCCATCACACATTGAGAAATCCCCTGCAATTGTGATGCTGGAGCATCACAAACAAGACCATCCATATAAGCATGCACTCATTCTATCAATTGCTGCTTTACCCTATACCATCTAATCAAAAGAATTGAATACTTTGGCAATAAAAAATAGTTTATCTGCTACATACCTGTAAAGATGAACCTTTAGAACTCTGGTGTCTGTATATGTCCTTTCTGCTCTCTCTCCAGCTGGACTGAAAATGAAACTGGATAGGCTACTATGGCAATTGTCTACTGATAGGATAAAATAAACCCCACCCCCACCCTTTAGGATAAGAGCTCAGAGTAAAGCAAACACACTTTTCAGAATTTATTAGTACTCTTTCAGGTCAGCATTTCACAGAAATTAGATCAGGGAACACAAGTAAAAAAGAGAATATGTTCATTTACAATATGAAATGTTGAGAACTGAATTGAACTATTTTACAGGAACAGCAGGGTAAAAATATTTGGCACATAACTATACTGGAAGGTAATCCATCAGCAGTATTGTAATGAGAAAATGTATGTATGTGTAAATCTGCATGGACCAAAAGGACCTAAATAAATTGACAAATAGTAGTAGATGTGATATATAGTCCAAAATGAGATTATAGCTCCTTTATTTTACTCATAAAATGGCTGGAGATCACTATAAAAGGCTATCTGTCATTTTTGACCGAAGAGTACAAGTGTATAAAAAATTGTGGAGCAAAAAGAAAACATAAAAAAAGCAGTCATCAAAGCAAAAGGTGGCTACTTTGAAGAACCTAGAATATAAGACATATTTTCAGTTGTTTCACACTTTTTTGTTAAGTATATAATTCTACATGTGTTAATTCATAGGTTTGATGCCTTCAGTGGGAATGTACATTTTTCATAGTTATGAAAATACAGAAAAAACTTTAAATGAGAAGAAGTGTCCAAACTTTTGGTCTATACTATACGTTTTCAGAAAATACTGCAATTTTTGACCTTCATTAAAAAATAGTTTCAGTGTGTCAGTGAAGCAATTATCACCAGAATGCTGTTCAAAAGAGTTACCTACTGGCCAGGTGTTTAAAACTGTGTTTTCTCCGTCACACGGATCACATATACATTTTCAGAAAATACTGCCATTTCTGACTTTCATTGAAAATTTGTTTCAGTGTGTCAGTGAAGCAATTATCACCAGATTGCTGTTAAAAATAGGTACCTACAGGCCAGGTGTTTAAAACTGTATTTTCTCCATCGCACGGATCACATATACGCTTTCAGAAAATACTGCCATTTCTACCCTCCATTAAAAATTTGTTTCAGTGTGTCAGTGAAGCAATTGACAACAGTTTGCTGCTCAAAGTAGTTATCTACAGGCCAGGTATTTAAAACTGTGTTTTCTCTGTCGCACAGATCACATAGACGTTTTCAGAAAATACTGCAATTTTTGGCCTCCATTCAAATTTTTTTTCACTGTGTCAGTGTAGCAATTGACAACAGTTTGATGTTCAAAATAGTTAACTACAGGCCAGGTATTTAGAACCATGTTTTCTCCATCACACGGATCACATATACGTTTTCAAAAAATGCTGCCATTTCTGACCTTCATTAAAAATTTGTTTCAGAGTGACAGTGAAGCAATTGACACCAGATTGCTGTTCAAAATAGTTACCTACAGGCCAGGTATTTAAAACTGTGTTTTCTCTGTAACACGGATCACATATAAGTTTTCAGAAAATACTGCCATTTCTGGCCTCTTTTCAAATTTTTTTTCACTATGTCAGCAAAGTTTTGACACCGGTTTACTGTTCAAAATAGTTACCTTCAGGCCATGTATTTAAAACTGTGTTTTCTCCGTCACACTGATCACATATACGTTTTCAGAAAATAGTGCAATTTCTGACCTTCATTAAAAAAAATTTCAGTGTGTCAGTGAAGCAATTGACAACAGTTTGATGTACAAATAGTTACCTACAGGTAAGGTATTTAAAATTGAGGTTTGTCCGTCACACGGATCACATATAAGTTTGCTCCAAATTCAGTCATTTGTTCTGAGCGTGGAAGATATTTATCCATATCCATTTAAAATGGGCAAGGCACGTGGCAAGGGATGGGGAACTGGACATGATGATGATGGGGCATGCCGCGGCCAAAGCAGTGGGCAAGCTGAAATTGTGCCACAGCAAACACCCACATCTTCTAGCCTGACCTTCATGTCCCAATTCCTAGGGGACCGCAGCACACCACTATTGAACCCAGAGCAGTGTCAAAATGTTGTTGGGTGGGTAGCGGATAATGCTTCCAGTCACTTAGCCACCACCACCACCACCACCCTGTCTTCCACACGGTCAAGTCTCAGTAGCTTTGAGTCTGGACCGCATATTCCTCACCCTGATCCTCCTTCCTCCCACCATGCTGAATGCCCAGAGACAAATGATCCCACACTTGGACACTCTGAAGAGCTGTTCACTTTTCCTTTTATAGATTCGGGCCTCTCGCCCGGTCCACTTGAAGCGAGGCAAGAGGAGATCGCATGTAGTAATGTCCAAATATTTAAGCAGCCACAGTCACATGAAGGCGACGGTGGGAAAGTGTCACAAGAGGTGGACGATGATGAGACACAATTGCCAGAAAGTCAGGAGGAGGACCAGGATGCGGAAGTGGAAGACGAGGTGGTGGATGATATAATAACTGACCCAACCTAGTAGGAGGACATGCAGAGCGAAGATAGCAGCAAACAGGGGGAGGGAGGCAGAGCACCCCAACAGGCAGGAAGAAGCAGTATGGTGGCTGCAGACAGAAGGCAGGCAACCATTCCCCGTAACACCAACACGAAGGAAGTTGCCAGTACAACTGTTAGGTCTTCCCGAGTTTGGTTGTTTTATAAAGACTCTGCCAATAACCCCAAAAAGGCCATTTGCACCACCTACCAGGACAGCATCAGCATGGGTGGCAAAACTAGCAGCCTGACCACCACCAGCATGATCAGACACATGGCAGCAAAGCACCCAACTTTGTGGGCCAAACCCCAGGGTCCAGGAACAGTGTCTGCGGGTGGCACCATTGCTTCTTCCGCTGTTGTGCATGCAAGCCAATCCCCTGTCCATGGTGCATGCAAAGATGCCTCCTGCCTTACACCTGTCGTTGCACACTCTTAAGTAGCAGCATCAGGAAGCACGTCCACATCCTTGTCCCAGCGGAGCGTTCAGTTGTCCATACCCCAGTCCTTGGAACGCAAGCGCAAATACGCAGCCAGCGCCCCACAGGCCACATTACTAAATTCTCACATTGACTTCTTGCGCTCGAAATGTTGCCTTTTAGGCTCGTGGAGATGGAAGCATTCCGCAACCTGAGAGCGGTGGCCGACCCTCGGTATTCGGTCCCCAGCCGCCACTATTTCTCCCGGTGTGTCGTCGCTGCATGACACAAGCACGTGTCCCAAAACATTAGCCGTGCCCTCAACAACGCAGTTACCAGGAAAGTCCACCTAACCACGGAAACGTGGACAAGTGCTTGTGGGCAGGGATGGTGCATCTCACTGATGGCACTCTGGGTTAACATAGTGGAAGCTGGGACCCAGTCGGACCTTGGGACGGAACACGTCCTCCCGACGCCAGGGATTGTGGGCCCTAGGTCAATCAGGGTTGCCCCCATGGTCTACAGCTCCTGTACCTCATCCTCCTCCTCTTCATCCTCCATCTCCGAAATGACCACATCAGTCACAAGCTGGAAGCACTGTATCACTGCCTCGGCCAAGCGGCAACAGGCTGTGCCGAAGCTAATATGCTTAGATAACAAAGCACACAATGATGAAGCGTTGTGGACAACTCTGAAAGAGCAGGCAGATCTGTGGCTCACACCACTGAACCTATAGCCAGGCATGGTCATGTGTGACTATGGCCGGAACCTGGTGGCTGCTCTGAGGCGAGGCGAGTACACAAACATACCATGCCTGGCCCATGTGCTTAACCTCCTGTTTCAGCGGTTTATCAAATCCTACCCGGAGCTGCCAGATCTGCTTGTTAAAGTACGCCACCTGTGTGCCCATTTTGGAAAGTCATCTCTAGCTTCCGCCGCCCTTGCCGTGTTTCAGCAGCGTTTGCAGCTTCCGGGTCACAGACTAGTGTGTGATGTCACCACTCGTTGGAACTCTACACTGAAGATGTTGGGAAGGATTTGTGAACAGAAGAGGGCAGTTGTTGAGTACCAGCATCAACAAGGCCGTCGGTATTCAGTTCCGACTCCACACATAAGACCTCAAGAGTGGACATAGATGTCAGACATATGTACAAACCTCCAAAACTTTGAGGACTCCACCAAGATGGTGAGCGGCTATGATGCCATAATTAGCGTCACCATCCCGCTTCTCTGTCTTCTGAAATGCTCTCTGCTCACAATCAAAGAGGATGCATTGCAGGCGGAGCACGATGAGATGGATCAAGGAATCATACAGGATGATTACACACAGCCCAGCCTCATCTCAGCCCAACGTTGATTGGGGGACAATGAGGAAGAGGAGGAGGAGAAATGACAGGAGCTAGTTTCATGCACTATAGACGGTACTACCTGCACAGCTGTCATACCGTCTGTTCAGCATGGATGGCCAGACGACAGAGTAGGAGGAGAGCATGGTCAGTCATCCTCTTGGTGAGTACACGGAAGTCTTGCGTGTTAGTAGTCTGGCATGCATGGCTGAGTTTATGTTGCGCTGCCTTTCCCATGACCCTCTCGTTCTCAAAATTTTAGGTGACAGTCATTACTGGTTAGTGACACTTCTAGACCGATTCTACAAGAAGAACTTTATATCTCTTATTCCTGAAACGGACAGGTCTACAAAAATTAGGCTGTACCAGAAGGCCCTAGTTGCGGAACAATTATAAAAATTCCCATCTGAAAACGCTGGCGGCAGAGGTCAAACTTCGTTGGACAACCAAGGAGTACAGGCGAGAGAGACACAACTTCAATCCAGCAGAGGCAGGGGAATACTGTCAAAGTTCTGGGAGAATTTTCTCAGATCCTCCCATCGCACAAGCCCTGAGGCGCGGGGTACTCTAACAACAGGTGCAAAGTTTGGGAAGATGCTGAAGGAGTACCTCTCCGACCGTACCAACGTCCTCCGTCATTCCTCTGTGCCTTATAATTATTGGATATCCAACCTGGATACGTGGAATGAAGTGGCTCTCTATGCCTTGGAGGTCCTGGCCTACCCTGCCGCCAGCGTTTTATCAGAGCGGGTTTTTAACGCCGCTGGTGGAATTATAACTGATAAGCGCATCCGCCTGTCAACTGAAAATGCTGACAGGCTGGCTCTTATAAAAATGAACAAGGGCTTGATTGGGCCAGATTTCTCAACACCACTGAATGATAGAAGCATAACATAAAATGAAATCCAGTGTCTTTTCTTGGGAGATGTATTCCCATGTACCTTTTCACACCCAGTCATGGGAATACGCTTCCTGATTTTGGCTATTTGCTCTTGTCCTCCTCCTTCTCCTCATCCTCCTCATCCTCCACCACCATATCACCAGGGTGACCGTGTTCCATGATGCAACACCCACATAATTTTTTTAAAGGGTGTTTATTATGCCTGTAAAGAAAAAAAATTATACAGTATGTTCATGTATACCCCCCAGGGGTAAAAGTTTGTCAGCCCATACACTTAATGCATGGGCATTACAAGTATAGGTGCCCCGCTCCTTTCAAATGGGAGCATTTTTTATGAGGCCCTCCTCCACGTCTCTTCCAAGGGGCATTCAAGTTCCTCCCAATTTTTGGCAGTCCTTGCATTCACTGCATAGGCAAACACAATGGGAGACCCACTTCAAAATAATGGGAACATTGTTTTCAGGAGGCCCTCTGACCTCCACGTCTCTTCCAAGGGGCATTGGAGTGCCTCCAAATTTTTGGCAACCCTTGCATTCACTGCATAGGCAAACACAATGGGAGACTTACTTCCTAATAACTGGAACATTGTTTTCAGGAGGCCCTCCTCTAAGTCTCTTCAAAGGGGTATTGGGTTGCATCCAAATTTTCAAAGTGCTATTGGGGTGCGTCCAAATTTTGCGCATCCCTACCACTCACTGCATATGCAATAACAGCATAGGAGACCCACTCTTTAGTAATGGGAACAATTAAACATAGCCGGCTGATGGCTCTCTTACAATAGTGAGGGCCGACTGCTGGCCCTTTAAGAATAGTAAGGGCCACCTGATGGACCTAAAAAAATAGGCTTTGTGACTTTCAGAATCCCTCCTTCATAAATGAAACACGATGTGTCTGATGACATCTCACACAACACATGTCCAGATAAGGTTTTAAAATGTTAAAATGACATTTCCCGGTGAATGCATTTGTCACGGTTGAAAGCAATGCAAAAGTGAAACAACGCATCAAAAACGCTACGTGTGAACATAGCCCAAGGTGTGGATTAGCATTTTTGTTTTTTATTATTTATTTTGCCTTAAATACAAGTCATTACTCTGGAAAGAATGTTCCTTTACATATTTCCCTGGAAAATCCATTTTGGTTTCGTTTTGGTATGTTTTATTGTGAGTCCGTAAAAGTGGCGTAATACCTCTGACAACGTTGTTGACAGCAGTGATCTGGGAGTCAGAAATGCTTCCAAGGATCTGCCCCATGCTGTTCCCATGTCATTTGAGCACTGTTCCCATCTATTTGGGCAATTTTTAGGCCCTCTGCAGACTGCCGGGGGGAGCTGCCTGAAAAATGCTCGCGCTTCCCATAGACTTACATTGGGCTCGTTGCTTGGGTCGAGTACCCGAGTATTCCAATGTGCTCAACCTGAGTATCGAGCACCCGAGCATTTTAGTGCTCGCTCATCACTAGTAAGAACTAAAGATCTGAAATATATCACAAAATGTCAAATGACAGAAAAATTATATTGAAGTGACAGTGCACCATAAAACAGATCTATAGCTAATAAATAGTAGAAAGTGACAGTGCTTAAAGTGCAACTGTGCAAGATGTACATAAAATTCATGTAGGATAAGATGCAAACAAAGGCACCAAGGGTAAAATGAGTACACTGAATAGAACAGAAAGCAGACCAAGGTCATCAGTTACAGTGTGCTTAGCACCGAGCTGCTTGTGCCCCACACCGGATTCCCGACGCACGTTTCGCCACTGAGGGCTTTAACGAGGGATAATGCAGGGGGAGGTGTATTCCCCTTATACATGCCTATTGACTAATGGGGACAAGGATTAGGGAAGCAGCCGAACAGCTGGGAACGCCAGACGAGACCATGCTTGATCGCCGGCGTCACTTCCGTCCCACATGCCGCGCTCCAATAGGAGTGTGGCAGGAGGGCAGAAGCGACGTCGGGCTGTGCTCCACAGTGGAATGCATAGCGGGGCGGAAGCTGTCAGCTTACCTAACACTATGAGGGGAGGGGACACACTGTGAGTGTGTGTTCCACAGTGGAACACAAACATTACATAAATGCAATAGTTACCATATAGAAGAAAGTGACTGGTGCAAAACAAAAGGTAAAGAGGAAAGAAACTGTGCTTGTCTTGGCTTGCTGGCAGCTCGCGGTAGACTTAAGGACCTGCGCTGATGTCATTTAGTCATGTGACGGGTCACGCGACCGCTGACGTCGGCAAGTCCTTAAATCTACCAGGAGCTGCCGGCAAGCCAAAACAACGACTCCGGGGGCCATCAGAAGGTAAGTATTATATTTATTTTTTAACATTCTTTCGGTCACACTATATAAATCCATGCCGGTTGCATTGATTTATATAGTGTGACCAAGTTGTCAAGCACTTTCCAAGTGATGCTAAAATCGCATGTGAAGCGCTTGACAACCCACATGCGGAAATGCATGTGAAGAATGCTTCACATCCGCTTGTCCCTGGCAGGAAAAACGCATGTACAATCCGCATGAGTTTTTTCTGCAGGGAGATGCAGAAACGCTCAGGAAAAAAATCTAGGGCATTTCTACATCGTGGGCACATAGCCTAAGTATTTTAAGAAGGGGACAAAACTTACTGTTTCATTGAGTCCTTTAGGTGATAATGAGTCTAATAAGATGATCCACTTAACTTGCCTTTGTGCAAGAACCCTTTTCCAATTTCCACCTCTTGAGTCGATATAGACTCGATCAATTCCCCTTACCTTGAGTTTTGAACTATCACAGTCATAGTAATCCTTGAAGTGACGTGGTAGGGTTTTGAGTTCAGCTGGATCATTGCTCTCCTTGGCAGCCTGTAAATCCAGCACATGTTCCTTAACTCGCCTTCTAAACTCTCGTGTTGTCAAGCCAACATAGTATTTATTACAAGGACAGTTAGCTCGTATATAGATAATGCCAATTGTTTTACAAGTAATCTCATGGGTAATTTTATAGTCTCTGAGATTTGATGAATCAGTGAAGGAGTCTGTCTTGACTATATTTGGGCAAGCCACACAAGACCCACAGGTTTACATCCCCATTTAGGTTTACCACTGTTAAAGATTGTTCGTTGGTCTTGGTTTTAACATAACTATGTACCAATATATCTTTTAGGTTATGCAAACTTCTATACGTGATTGCCGGATGTTCAGTAACATAGTTTGTAAGTACAGAGTCCATGGTAAGAATGTTCCAATACTTGTCTAGACTCAACCAGCTCTCTTTAATTATTGAATTGAATGTGGATATAAATCTTACAACATCCTTACCTTCTTGGCGTTTGGAGTTATATAGAAGAACATTTCTCTTTGCAAACTTAGCGTGACGATATGAACGTTGTACAGCTTTTCCAAAGTAGCCACGTTCCAAGAACCACTCCGTCAGATCGTGAGATTGTTTCTCAAAATTAGTGTCCTTAGAACAGATTCTCCGCATTCTTAGGAATTGGCCTATGGGTATACTGTCAATGAGTTTTTTGAGATGTGCGGATTCGGCATGTAGTAAAGAGTTAGCGGCTGTTGTCTTCCTGTGCACATCTGTTTGAATCATGCCTGAGTTATCCACCTCCAAATGAACATCAAGTCGATATCTTTATGACCCATTTTGTGGGTCAATTTGATATTCAGATCATTTGTGTTCAGTGCTTGTATAAACACAAGAAGTTCGTCATGTGAGCCCTGCCACAGAAACAAAATATCGTCTATATAACGATGCCAGGATAGGACTCTGTCTAGATATGGCAAAGACTCAGACAAAAAAATGTTCCTCTCCCACAGCCCCAGGAAGAGGTTGGCATATGAGGATGCACATGGTGCCCCCATTGCCTTGCCCCGGATGTTATGTACTGCAACTAAGAACTAAGGAATAGGGGGGAAAAGCTGTTCCTGCACTGAGACTCAGCTTAAACCCTATGCTGGGGTGGGTGCCCTATTCCTTGTGAATAGCCCCACCGAAACTCCTGCACTGAACTCAAAATAAGATCTGAAGAATGGGGAAAGGGGGTCCCTAAAATATCTAAGGACTGGGAGCAAAAACAGGAGACCTCCTAACAGAAAAATTAGTTGCAGAACCGAAGATTAAAGGGAACAAAACTGTTGGAACAAGAAGTCCCAGGATATCAATTGTCCTAAGCACAAAGAACTAACAAGGCAACTTAACCAGAGCACAAGCGTAACAACACTGATGTCCAGCGGGGAATGGGAGACAGGTGCTGAGTAATAAAGAATGAAGAGATCACATGACCCAGACACCCAGCACCAGAGGAAAAGACTAGATGCCAGCAAATCACAAGAAGATGGCCGATAGTAAAGCAACATAGATTCTAACAGTACCTCCCCTTTTAAGAGGATTCTCCGGATCCTCTAAGCCGAGCCTTACCGGGAAATCTCCTGTGTAAAGCCTTAATTAGCCTTGAGGCCGAGACTTTATCGGCCTTCACCCAGGAAATATCCTTGGGGCCGAAACACCTCCAGGACACAAGATACTGTAATCTCCCTCTAAGCCACCTGGAATCCAAAATGCCAGAAATCTCAAAACCGTCCTCATCAACAGGAGGAACAGTAGGCTTTGCCTGCTTATCAGGCGTGTCCGCCTTCTTAAGTAACGACACATGAAACACAGAATTAATCCTCCAGGATGAAAGAATGCCCAACCTCACTGCTGCCGAGTCGACAATCTGAACCACTTTGAAAGGACAGACAAATATAGGCCCCAGTTTTTTAGAAGGAATTTTCAAACGAAGATTCCTAGAGAATAACCAAACCATGTCCTCAACAGCAAACACGTACTCCTTTTTTTCTTTGTCAAAATACCTTTTTGATCTCCTGTTAGCCTCTTTAAGGTTCAGGCGTACACTGATCCAATAACCCAGATGACACAAAAACCCTCTGATCCAGGCAGATCAGTGATAAATTCCATGGCAAGGTGCATCCATGGTGAACTAGGAACTTCCAAGGGGCACAGCAACCCCGCAGCTGGAGCGTGAGAGGCCTTCGACCTAGCGCACACAGAACACTGACGCACCCACTTGATGACTTCCCTTTGTCACCCTGGCCACCAGAAACTGCGACCGATAGACTTCCTAGTTTCCGAAATTCCTGGGTGACCAGCCATCTGAGACTCATGACATTCAACGAACAATGCTCTCCTCAAGGCTCTAGGCACAAACAATTTACCACACGGAGTTTTAGTTGGTGCCGCACTCTGAGCTCCTAGGATGCTATTCTCCAACTCAGAATCCAATGCGGCCACCACCACCCCTCTCTACAAAATACACTCCTCCCTCTCAGCATTCACAGCTAGAGAGAAACTATGAGACAAAGCGTTAGCCTTAACATTCTTTGTCCCCGGGAGAAAGGTTACGGAAAAAACAGTGCCCTCCTAGCCTGATGGCCATTCAAACGTTTAGCTGCGTCCAGATAGATAAAATTCCTATGATCAGTGAAAACCTGTATAGGATGTCGAGCCCCCTCCAAAAAATGTCGTCAATGCTCGAAAGCGAGTTTAATAGCCAACAACTCACGATTCCCAACATCATAGTTGAGCTCTGTCTCAGAAATTTTTTTTGAAAAGAAAGCTCAGGGATGCATCCCATCCTCTCCCTCCTGGGACAGAACTGCCCCCACGCCTATAGATGAGGCATCCAACTGAACCAAAAATGGCTTGGACTCATCTGTCTGGATAAGAACAGGAGCAGAGCTGAACCTCTCCTGGATATACGCAAAAGCTTCAATAGCTTCAGTGGACCATTGGACCTTATTAGCACCCTTCTTGGTGAGATCAGTAATGGGTTTAGCGATGACAGAGAAATTCTTAATGAATTTCCTGTAATAATTGGCAAACCCCAAAAACCTCTGTACGGATTTCAAACCTTCAGGCCTCAGCCACTCCAGCACAGCCTGAACTTTCACCGGGTCCATCTCAAAACCATCACAAGAGACAAAGTAACCCAGAAAACTAATTTTCTGGACAGCAAATTGACACTTCTTCAATTTAGCAAAGAGTGTGTTATCTCTCAGTATCTGAAGAACTTTGCGGACTCTCTGCCAATGAGACTCAAGATCCGATGAATAAATCAAAATATCACCCAGATAAACAATAACACTCCTACCGATCAAGGGTCTCAGAATGTCATTGATGAAATTTTGTAAAAATGCAGGAGCGTTAGTAAGCCCAAAAGGCATCACCGAATACTCAAAATGACCTTCCAGGGTGTTAAAAGCTGTCTTCCATTCATCTAAATCCTTACCCCGCAGCAAATTATATGCCCCACAAAGGTCAATGTTAAAAAACCATTTGGCTCCGGTCAATTGGTTAAACAATTCTGGAATAAGTGGTAACGGGTAAGGATTGCACACAGTGATCTTATTAATCTCCTGAAAATCCAGACATGGCCTAAGACCCCCCATCCTTCTGTTTGACAAAAAAGATTCCAAGCTCCTGGATGGTATTCATATTGAAGAAAACCCAAGAGGAGGAAAAAAAAACAAAAACTTTTTTTCCCTATTTTTTAATTTTTTTATTTTAAACGTGGCTGGACATACTGCTATGTACTGCAACTAAAAACTAAGGAATAGGGGGGAAAAGCTGTCCCTGCACTGAGACTCAGCTTAAACAATACGCTGGGGTGGGTGCCCTATTCCTTGTGAATAGCCCGACTGAAACTCCTGCACTGAACTCAAAAGAAGACCCTAAAAGATCTAAGGACTGGGAGCAAAAACAGGAGACCTCCTAACAGAAAAGTTAGTTGCAGAAATGAAGATTAAAGGGAACAAAACTGTTGGAACAAGAATTCCCAGGATATCAATTGTCCTAAGCACAAAGAACTAACAAGGCAACTTAACAAGAGCACAAGCGTAACAACACTGATGTCCATCAGGAAATGGGAGACAGGTGCTGAGTCATAAAGAGTGAAGAGATCACGTGACCAAGACACCCAGCACCAGAGGAAAAGACTAGAAGCCAGCAAACCACAACAAGATGGATAACAACATAGATTCTAACACCTTTAGAATGCAGGAAGAGGGACTCGTCAAACAAGAAAAAGTTGTGGGGCAGGGAGAAAGCCGAAAGATCAAGGACAAAATTAACAAATGGCATATCATAATTTAATGTCTCAAGAAAAAATTGAGTGGCTCTTAGACCATCTGTTAAGGGGACGGTTGCAAACAACTTTAATATAATGGAATGCAACTGCACCCGGGGTCCGCGATGTAGCCTGGTGGACTGTGGCCGAACACCTTCCGGGTGAGAAGGTAAAACAACCAACTTAAATGACAATCCCTTCCGTGTTACAGCACACCGGGATGGGAATAGGAATTCGCACTATCTCTGTTAACAGTAGAGATGAGCGTTGTTCTACTCGAACTGTTCGCCAATCTCAAATTCGAGCTGTTTTGGGCGGTGTTCGAGCCGTTCGGCGAACACGAACAATTTGAGAAAAATTCGGCTGTTCGAGGTTATGTTCGATAACTGTTCGTGCACCAAAATCATAACTGGATTTTTTCTCAGTAATGATGAAAATTAATGTTAATACGCAGTTTGAGTGTACAGCGGGGTGGGGGGAGGGGCAGGGGATGGATCTCTGCAGGAACAATGAAGATCTCCATTTTTTTTTTCTCTTTCCCGCATTTACAGTGGGGAGGTGCAATCTGTCAGCCTATCAGCAGCGCACACACGGAGCGAAGTGCTTTTTTTCACACAAGCAAGGGCATGTGTCATTGGCAGTGTATGTCACATGTCCTTGCCCTATAAGACCAAGCCATTTTCCCCGTCGCCACCATTTTCTCACTGCTGCAGCTGCGTGTTAGACGGCACCGCTGTTGCTGTGTGCGCTATACCTTGTTAATTTCAAGCCAATTTTCGCACAAATCTACAGATAGCTTGGGAGTAGGGAATAGTTGTGATTGCAGTCCTTTTAAGGACTAGGTTACAGCATTTCCTACGACTTTTATCAGACAGGTCTGTGCTCTTAAATAGATAGATTGTGGGAGTAAAGACTAATTGTAATTGGAGTCCTTTTCAGGACTAGGTTACATCAGTTCCTATCAGTTTTTGCCAGGCAGGTCTGTGCCAGTGCTGTGCAAGTTTTTTTCACAGCATTTGGCTGAATCTAGCAAAGCTAATACTTTTTGGCCTATTGCAGAGTGTGTTAGTCAGTGGAGTAGCCTATCTGTGTTGCAAGATATACCACCTGTGTATAGAATATCAATTTTTTTACTGCACCTAGTGAAGTAAAATCTTTTGGGCATAGCATCATTCTATTAGTCAATCTATACTGACCTCCATCAGGTTGCAAATTGAATATAATTTTTTTCTGCATCTAGATCTGAAAAAATATTGGGCTTCTAGCTGTGTGTGGGACTTGTTCTATTAATCCATCTATACAGACCTCCATCAGGTTGCAAACTGAATATATTTTTTTCTGCATCTACCTCTGAAAAAATATTGGGCTTCTAGCTGTGTGTGGGACTTGCTCTATTAATCCATCTATACAGACCTCCATCAGGTTGCAAACTGAATATATTTTTTTCTGCATCTACCTCTGAAAAAATATTGGGCTTCTAGCTGTGTGTGGGACTTGTTGTATTAGTCCATCTATACTGACCTCCATCAGGTTGCAAACTGAATATATTTTTTTCTGCATCTACCTCTGAAAAAATATTGGGCTTCTAGCTGTGTGTGGGACTTGTTGTATTAGTCCATCTATACAGACCTCCATCAGGTTGCAAACTGAATATATTTTTTTCTACATCTACCTCTGAAAAAATATTGGGCTTCTAGCTGTGTGTGGGACTTGTTGTATTAGTCCATCTATACTGACCTCCATCAGGTTGCAAACTGAATATATTTTTTTCTGCATCTACCTCTGAAAAAATATTGGGCTTCTAGCTGTGTGTGGGACTTGTTGTATTAGTCCATCTATACTGACCTCCATCAGGTTGCAAACTGAATATATTTTTTTCTGCATCTACCTCTGAAAAAATATTGGGCTTCTAGCTGTGTGTGGGACTTGTTGTATTAGTCCATCTATACTGACCTCCATCAGGTTGCAAACTTAATATATTTTTTTCTGCATCTACCTCTGAAAAAATATTGGGCTTCTAGCTGTGTGTGGGACTTGTTCTATTAATCCATCTATACAGACCTCCATCAGGTTGCAAACTGAATATATTTTTTTCTGCATCTACCTCTGAAAAAATATTGGGCTTCTAGCTCTGTGTGGGACTTGTTCTATTAATCCATCTATACAGACCTCCATCAGGTTGCAAACTGAATATATTTTTTTCTGCATCTACCTCTGAAAAAATATTGGGCTTCTAGCTGTGTGTGGGACTTGTTGTATTAGTCCATCTATACTGACCCCCATCAGGTTGCAAACTGAATATATTTTTTTCTGCATCTACCTCTGAAAAAATATTGGGCTTCTAGCTGTGTGTGGGACTTGTTCTATTAATCCATCTATACAGACCTCCATCAGGTTGCAAACTGAATATATTTTTTTCTGCATCTACCTCTGAAAAAATATTGGGCTTCTAGCTGTGTGTGGGACTTGTTGTATTAGTCCATCTATACTGACCCCCATCAGGTTGCAAACTGAATATATTTTTTTCTGCATCTACCTCTGAAAAAATATTGGGCTTCTAGCTGTGTGTGGGACTTGTTCTATTAATCCATCTATACAGACCTCCATCAGGTTGCAAACTGAATATATTTTTTTCTGCATCTACCTCTGAAAAAATATTGGGCTTCTAGCTGTGTGTGGGACTTGTTGTATTAGTCCATCTATACTGACCTCCATCAGGTTGCAAACTGAATATATTTTTTTCTGCATCTACCTCTGAAAAAATATTGGGCTTCTAGCTGTGTGTGGGACTTGTTCTATTTATCCATCTATACAGACCTCCATCAGGTTGCAAACTGAATATATTTTTTTCTGCATCTAGCTCTGAAAAAATATTTGGCCTTCTAGCAGTGTGTGGGACTTTCTGTATTAGTCCATCTATACTGACCTCCATCAGGTTGCAAATTGAATATAATTTTTTTCTGCATCTAACCCAGCCAATAGTTTTGGCCTAGTACCACAGTTTGGCCACTCAGCTCTGCTCGGTTCCCACCCATTGTTTTTTTGTGCAAACAACTCCAGAGTTGTTAATTAGTTAACCACCAAAATGAGTGGAAAAAGGCCTGCTGCTGGTGGAAAGGGGAATAGGCATGTTGGGAAGGGGAAAAAAGGTTGTGTCCGTGGGGTAGGTGTTAAAGCAACAGTAACATCTGCAGAAGAAAGACCATCTTCCAGCCAAACTAAAATGTCTACTTCTTTTAGCGGTCAATGTGATAAGATCCCTTTCTTACGGCCATGCCAATCGCTACAAATTCCAGATGAGACACAAAAACAGCAGGTGCTTCAACGGATATCAAGTGCTCCTTTAAGTGGGCTCTCCTCCACATCAACTTCAACATCACAAATACTCCAGTCCTCAAAGATGTCACCCCAATCGCACTTGCTTCCTCACAGCTCCCAAATCTCCAGCTGCCCGTCTGAGTATGAGGTAGAACAGATGGTTGAGTCTGCAGAGCTGTTTACTCATACTATAGCCTGGGAATCAGAGGTCGACTCCAGCGCTTCTGTGAATCCAGACGAGGAAATGATCTGCACTGATGCCCAGAATCTTTATGAGTCGGATACAGGACCAGACGCAGAAGGTTCTGACCGTAATGTAGACCCTCATTCCCAAACTGTAACTCCTGTTGGTGGAGACAATGAGGAAGACGATGATAAGACTCAAATACCTGATTGGAGCGACAACTTTAGTTTTTTGTCAGGGCAGGAACAGGTTGGCTCTGAGGACGACGGGTGTGATAACGCACAGGGTGATGATGATGAGGTTGGAGATCCCACTTACTGTCAACCCACAGTCAGCCAAGAGATGAGGTCAGCAGAGGAGGTGGAGGAAGATGCTAGTAACGACGAGGTCAGGTTGCGCCTTCCTGGACAGAGAAGTAGTACTGGAAGCACGTCAACAACTGCATCCTCAAACACAACTCTGCCTCTCACCACAAGTTGTGGTGGCTCTTCAGGTCGCATGGGTGCTAAGCCTTGCATAGCCTGGGCATTTTTTCAGATCGATAAAGATGACCCAACTCGTGTTATCTGTAACATTTGTCAGCAAAAGCTAAGTAGAGGCCAAAAAATACATAGTTTGCGTACTTCATGCATGAAACGGCACATGGACATGAAGCATAAGTTGCAGTGGGAAGCTCAGTGTGCTACAATGCGGCCTAGCCGGCCGGGCCAACCACCGTCTGCCATATCTTGTGCATCCACGGCCTCTTCATCCTCTGTGACTGGGGGGACAGCAGTCACACCTGTTTTGGGGCGCAGACCTGCCAACTCTTTACCCGCAACAGCCAGCGTGATTGGCAGGTCATCATTTTCTTTGGAGGTGGTAACACCAGCTGGTGTTGAGCGCTGTCCGACATCGATAGCACCACCTTTGGATCAAGGCAACCTAACATGTCCGCCTGCATCTTCCTCACAGACCGGCAGTTTGCCGGGGACACCCTTATCAACCCCGTCTAAGCACAATATCCAGCCCTCGGTCCCTCAGATGTGGACAAGTAAAAGACCATTTCCTCCTAGCCATGAGAAAGCTAAGAGGTTGAATTTCACCATCTGCAAGTTCTTGGCTACAGAAATGCTGCCTTTCCGCCTGGTGGACACAGAGGATTTTCGAGACCTTATGTCCGTCGCAGTGCCCCAGTACCAGATGCCCAGTCGGCACTACTTCTCAAAGAAAGGTGTGCCTGCGCTCCACCAGCATGTCGCACACAACATCACCGCTTCTTTGAGAAACTCTGTGTGTGACAGGGTGCATTTCACCACAGACACTTGGACGAGTAGGCATGGACAGGGGCGTTACATGTCGCTGACTGGGCACTGGGTAACTATGGTGACAGCAGGACAAGGGGCTGCTGTCCATGTCTTGCCGTCCCCACGAGTTGTGCGTCAGTCCTCTTTATGTCAAAGTTCCTCCACTGCTTCTGCCTCCTCAACCTCCTCTCGGTCTTCCACCTGCACCCAAAGCCTGTCTGGTCATGCCACAAGCTTTCTAACTGCGCAGAAGGGATCCTGCACACCTCCTTACTATGCTGGCAGTAGGGCTCAACGTCATCAGGCGGTTTTTACATTGAAATGTCTGGGAAATGTGAGTCACACAGCTGAGGAGTTGTGGTCAGCTCTGGAGAACCAATTTCATGAATGGTTGTCTCCACTGGACCTGAAACCAGGGAAGGCCGTGTGCGACAATGCTGCAAACCTGGGTGCGGCCCTTCGCCGGGGCAATGTCACACACGTGCCTTGTATGGCTCACGTGTTGAACCTGGTTGTCCAGAAATTTTTAGCCCACTATCCCAGACTAGATGGCCTTCTGCAGAGGGCACGGTCGCTGTGTTTTTACTTTCGCCGTTCGCATCCCGCAGCTCAGCGACTTACATCTCTACAGAAGTCGTTGGGCCTGCCACTTCACCGGCTAAATTGCGATGTGCCTACCCAGTGGAATTCAACTCTGCACATGTAGCAGCGACTGTGGCAGCACCGACAAGCCCTGGTGCAATACGTTCTGACGTATAGCCTGGGCCAACGAGATCCAGAGGTGGGGCAAATCACGCTGGAGGAGTGGTCTCAGATCAGGGACCTATGCACCCTTCTGCACAGTTTTGAAATGGCGACGAAGATGTTTAGTGCTGACGATGCCATTATCAGCATGACTATTCCGGTGATTTACATGCTGGAGCACATGTTAAACAGAATTCGGAGTCAGGTGGTGGCACAAGAGGAGGTGGAGGAAGTAGAGGAGGAGGAGTTGTATGCGGAAGGGCTAACATCTGCAAGGTCCAGACGGTCGGCAGCACCAAGGCGCAGGCATGTGAGGGTGGGGGAGATGGTTTTACCAGGGCGCATGGTAGCAGCCAAACTAGTGAGCAAGGTGCAGGAGCCCAGGAAGAAGTGGAGGACGAACTGATGGAAGACTCATCAGATGAGGGAGACCTTGATCACATTTCTGTTGTGCGAGGTTGGGGGGAGAGGACAGAGGAAGGAAGCATGATTGTTACCTCGCCACCAACACAACAGGGACTTGGTGCTCCTGGATGCACAACACACATGAGTGCCTTCTTGCTGCACTACCTGCAACATGACCCTCAAATTGTGAGAATTAGAAATAATCCTGACTACTGGGTTGCCACACTGTTAGATCCCCGGTACAAAAGTAAATTTGCAGAAATTATTCCTGCCATAGAAAGGGATGCACGCATGCAGGAGTATCAGCAGAGACTGTTGCAGAATCTTACATGTGCTTTTCCACAAAATACCAGTGGTGCACGTAGTGAATCTCACAGTTCCAACTTGCCAACCGTGGGACCGTCAAGTGTTCAGCACTCAAACCGTAACAGAACCACAGTATCTGCTGGTAACATCAATTTTGCGGAATCATTTCACCACTTTTTTAGCCCATCATTTGCAAGGCCACAGGAGACAAGAAGTCTGACACATAGTCAACGCCTAGAGACGATGGTACAGGAGTATCTCCAAGTAAACATTGAAGCCACGACTGTGTCACTGGACCCTTGCTCTTTTTGGGCTTCCAATCTGGATAAATGGCCGGAGCTAGCCACTTACGCCTTGGAGATCTTGTCATGCCCCGCAGCCAGCGTTCTGTCTGAACGTGTGTTCAGCGCTGCTGGTGGTGTGCTGACAGATAAGCGCACGCGGCTCTCCACTGATAATGTAGACAGACTCACGTTCATAAAGATGAACAAATCATGGATCCGAAATGACTTTTCTACCCCTGTGTGATCCTGGGGAGAGTAAAAGCTTGATGATTGGTTAAAATCACCCTACCAACCGTTTTAAGCTTTCAAATTACTAATCATGTTTATCTGTATCTTGGCTGGAAAATAATTTGGGCTTTGTAGCAGTGTGCAGCACTGATTCTATTAGGCCATCTATAATAAGCTCCACCAGATTTAAAATTACTAATCATGTTTATCTGTATCTTGACTGGAAAATAATTTGGGCTTTGTAGCAGTGTGCAGCACTGATCCTATTAGGCCATCTATACTAAAGCTTCACCAAATTTAAAATTAATAATAATTTTTAGCTGCATCTAGCCCGGAAAATAATTTTGGGGCTCCGAGATGCGCAAGACACATAAGTGCCTTCTTGCTGCACTACCTGCAGCATGACCCTCATGTTGTCAGAATTCGAAGTAATCATGACTACTGGGTTGCCACACTCTTAGATCCCCCAAACTTTTCGATCAACCTTTTCATTTTAATAAAGACCAAAAAAATGGTCATTTTTGAAATTATAAGCATTAGCAGGTTGTTAGAAACTGAAATCAAACAGTTTTCAACTCAAAACTTTATTCTAGGTGATGTTACATTTTCACATAGGACCCCTTGTTCGAAAGGAGCTTCTGAACTCTCTCGTCCAATGAATTTGTCAGGTTTTGGATGGTTTCTGCTTCAATTGTTTTGCATGAGGACAGAATACCCTCCCAGAGCTGTTGCTTAGATGTGAACTGCCTCCCGCCATCATAGACACTCCTTTTAATGATGCTCCAAAGGTTCTGAATGGGGTAGAGGTCAGGGGAGCATGGGGGTCACACTATAAGTTTGTCCCCTTTTATGCCCATATCAGCCAGAGATGCAGATGTTTTATGTGCAGCATGAGATGGTGCATTATCATGCAGAAAAATGATCTTGCTGTGAAATACACGGTTCTTCTTCTTGAACCATGGCAGGAAGTGCGGTTTGAGAAAATCCACATACATTATGGAGTTCATCTTTAGCGCCTTCAGGGATCCTAAAGGGGCCGACAATCTCTCTCCCCATGATTCCAGCCCAAAACATTACTCCACCTCCTCCTTGTTGGCGCTGTAGCCGTGTTTGCGAGGGGTGTCCATCAACCAGCCATCCTCCACTCCATCCATCTGGACCATCGAGCGCTGCACGGCACTCATCCGTGAACAAAACAGTTTTGAAATCAGTCTTCATGTAATGTTTGGCCCACTGGAGCCGTTTCTGCTTGTGTGAAGTGGATAGAGGAGGTCGACAGGATGGCGTATGCACAGCTGCAAACCTCTGAAGGACCCTGCATCTTGTTGTTCGGGGGACGTTGGAGGCACAAGCAGCTTCAAAAACTTGTCTGCTGCTATGACAAGGCTTTTTTGCCGCTGCTCTTCAACCTGACGTAATTGCCTGTAGGAAAGAGTCTTCAATTTGCCCTTATCAGCACGCACACGTGTGTACTGTGAATCAGCTACATACTTCTTGATTGCCAAGACACTTCATCCTGATCATCGCACAATGTTGATTGTAGTCATGCCTTGACCTAAACACTCCACAATTTGTTGCTTCTCAGCAGCCGACACATCCTTTTTCTTTCCCATTTTGGCAGAAAATGTAGGCTGCTTAATAATGTGAGACAGCCTTCTTAAGTAGTCTTGCCTTTCATTGGACACACCTGCCAAACTAATTAGCACAGGTGTCTGCAATTGCTTACAGTGATATAAAGAGCCCTGACACACATCACCATCAATGAGTTTAACTGACAAACAAACAAATTATTCCCTTATCACTCCTAAACACTTTTTGCATAATAATTTGGAACACAGTGTACATGTGCTTTTCCACAAAACACCAGTGGTTCACGTAGTGAATCTCACAGTTCTAACTTGCCAACCGTGGTCTGTATGGAGTTGTTCAATAAAGGGCCCAAAATTAAGATAACATAGATGGGAGAGGTCTCTATGAATAGGAATTCCTAAGTATTTGATACCTTGTGAGGGCCAGGCAAAGGGAAAGTTGGACTGGATGGAATCCTATATGGATTTGGGGAGGGAGACATCGAGGGCCTCAGATTTCGCTGCATTGATTTTAAAATTTGACCATGTAACAAAGTGATCTATTTCAGCCATAACAGCATGGATGGATATATGTGATTGAGTGATATATACTAGGACATCATCAGCAAATAGAGAGCACTTGTACTCGGTGCCTCCCACCTCAATCCACCTAATATTGGGGTTATGGCGAATTGATGAGAGCAGGTGCTCCGTCACTAGGATGTATAAGAGAGGGGACAGAGAACATCCCTGCCTTGTCCCATTGGTGATTGTGAAAGGTGATGAAAATGTTCTGCCGCGCCCCCTGGGCCTTGGGACACCCGGAGCCGGACCCTTGTTGGTGGATGCTGGTGGTTGTAGTCTCCGTGGCGGCAACCCGGTTCCGTGGCTCAGGGCGGTCAAACCAGTGGCGGAACTATTTATGTGGTTTTGATGTTTAAATGTCCGACTACGCCACCCGTGGATTGCGGTCAGAGTGAACCGCCGTTCCAGGGCAGACCGCTGAGGCTGGTGTTGTGGGTGCAGCAGAGCGTAGCATAACTCCCCACGGGAGGAGTATAGCCTCAGGGCAGTGTATGCGGAGGATGGGGGTGATGGTGCAGGGCAGCAGCAGTAATGACACGGAGTCAGTGATGCAGTCCAGGGCCTTTACTCACAGTTCTTATTATCCAGACCACGTCTGCAGGTAACGGCTGCACACGTCGTACTGTGCTCACCAGGTGAGGGGCTCAGACAACTCCCAGATAACTTTGGAGTGCTTCACAGGACCCCCTTTGTGTGTCCTTTGTCTGGCCTTTCTTACCAACCCTTCTGTCCGGCTGCCTCGGGCCTCCTCTTGGTAAACTTGGCGCCAGTTTCCCTGACCCTATGTGGTGCCTTCCTAGCGGGTGTAGTGAGGGGCTGCGCCACATAAAATGTCACAGCCTCCTGTTTCTAGCTGAGGGTCGTTTCCTGCCTCCACTAGTTTCGGGGACTGGTCTCCCCCTTTGGCCTGACCCCTCCACGCAGGTGGATTCGGGCGTGCGGTGGCGACTCGCCCATCCGCACCCCTGAGATCCCTTCGTTCCTCGTTCCTGAAGCCTTCTCCGCTTCTCTTCCTTCCTTCTCCCTCTTCCAGGCCTGGGCCTCTGTTACTAGGCCCGCCTCCGGAGCAGAGCTCATGCAGAGCCCCTGCTCCCTGCCACTTCTGCTCAGACTTCTCTGCACTGAACTAAGATGGTGCCCACCTTTTATACTCCCTTCTCAATGCACCCAGGAACTGCTTCCTCCCTGCTCCTGCACTACAGGGTTCCCCTTCCTCAGTGTTCCCTCCCCCCACTCCAGCCAGGGACAGGGACTGTCGTGCCCATCTCAGGGGCATATTGGTCGCCCTGCCCCACGGCAATGTGGTGTAATGCATGCAGGTGTCGGGTCCTGATCCACACTACATCCTTACCTGAGAGTGAGATATCACACCTCTGGGTGAGGTGCAATACCTCTGTAGCAACCGAGCCCTCAGGGTGCTACAGTTCCATTTATCTTCAGCCTAGGTGACGTATTGCGATACAGGGCAGTGATTTTGTCTATAAAAGGGTCCCCTAGACCCCTACCCCAAGCTTTTTAAGAGAATGATATATGGCGTGCCAGGAGACTCTATGGAATGCTTTCTCAGCATCCAACGAGAGTATCTAATTACAAATTTTTAACTGCATCTAGCCCAGGAAATACTTTGTGCCTAGTAGCAGTGTCTGCTAGTCAGCGGATTATCCCGGCTGTTAAGCAAGCTAGACCACCTGTAGTTTGGACACTTCATTTTTTCAAAGAAAATGCTTCGGGACCACGGGATACTCAGTGAAGAGCATCAGGAGGCACCCCAAGGCATAGGGGCTCGGACTGGCAGTAGGATGCCTTGCGGTGGACAGCCGAGCTCGATCCTTATAAAAGCTTTTTAACTGCAGCAGCTTTAGTGGACGCTACTGGAGCTGGAATTACGCGGCTGCTGGCATGAGACTTGCCCTCCAATAGATCCTTGTAAATGGTTTTAAAGTGTATTTATTCAAATTAGAGAGACAATTTAAATTAAAAAGCTTAGAGCTGCCTCCACCACAGGGGGGCTCGCTCGACCCACCAGCGGACAGGCACCAGTATTGGGAGAGGGGGGCTGGCCGTCAGGGTTCACCGCGGCTCTGGCACAAACCCGGCGACACGGAGGTGGCACGGGCAGGAGCGGACTGAACGTGTCGGCTTCTCACTTTTTGGATTTTAGAAGGGCATGACATGCCTATATCTGTGTCTCGCCCTCCTTTTACTCCTCCACCTCTTTTCTTTTCGCATGACCATATGTACTTGTCACTTTTCCATGTGTTAGTTGTGTCTTCTGAGCAGTTTGTCAGCTTTTGGACACCTTTGAAGGTGTTTTCTATGTGTTTCTATGTGTTTTTGTTTGCCTGCCATTGGTTTTAACGGTGTTCGAAGGTGTTCGACGAACAGTTCGACGAACAGTTCGGCGAACACACGGGTGTTCGACGAACCGAACCGAA
The DNA here is from genome assembly GCF_046119375.1 of Phyllobates terribilis. Lineage (NCBI taxonomy): Eukaryota > Metazoa > Chordata > Amphibia > Anura > Dendrobatidae > Phyllobates > Phyllobates terribilis. The sequence continues at coordinate 27,195,604 of NW_027362767.1, read as the reverse complement.
CTAGAACACTACGGGGGTGGCTCAACACTAGTTAACAGCATGACAGATGTGCGATAAATAATATATCTGTAGTCGTGTTGCAGCACAGGGACTGCACAGTTGGCGCTAGTATGCGTGTGTAACTCACGCCGCTGAATATGTGCTCCCAGCCGGCGTGCTACCGGACTGAGGAGGATCCCTCCACGTGGCTTACAGGAGGTACCGGGAATAGGGTGTCTGCAGACTGCTCGGGGTGTAAGGCGACCCCTTTGTCAGAACCAGGCTGTCAGATGAAACTACCTGCCTATTTCAACTAGCCTGCCTATTTCCACTAAACCAGCCTGCAGAAAATAAAGCACAAGTGGAGCCCAAGAGACCAAGCATCTACACAACACCATCACTGCTCAATGATCAGAGCGTGCCGCCATGTTTGTGGGCGGGCTTTTTAAAGATTAAGCCCTGCCCACCTCACACCATTGGTGACGTCACCCGCGACCAATCAGGCGGTGCCAGGTCACCGGATCAGGTGACTCCCAAACCACCAATCAGGGTCCGCCATGTCACGGGCATGCTCAGTACAGAGAATCCTGGACTTAGGTTTTTGCAGCCCTGTCTCCCTCCGCAACCTATCCTTCATGTTGCTAGGAGCAAAGACCCAAGAGACAACCTGTACGTCTCGTGGACCAGCTAGGCATTGGGACTGACGACGATGCTGAGCAGCATCAGCCCTGGCTGGACCGGAGACCACAGAAGGCTCTGGACCCATTTCGAATCCAACAAACGCCCAACGCGTAACATTATTCCCCCTTCTAACATCCCCCTCCACTTGACACTCATTTTCCTTAACGAGCAGGGGAGCATGAATGTGGTCCACGGGTTCACAGAGCTGATCCTCAGATCCATGGCCCCTCTGGTGTGCTGGGTAACCTTTTCTCCCACGAACCATCCTAGACCCCATAATAGCCTGCACCTCGAGATTATCACCCCTGGTGTCTGTAGCAGGTTGGGGTTCAGCGAGTTTTATCAGGTGAACGGGTCTAAGGAGCGACACATGGAAAGTGTCGTGACTCCTCAGGTGTCGTGGTAACTGTAAGCAGTACATTACAGAGTTTACTTGGGCCAAAATTTTGAAAGGACCAATAAAGCTGGGGGCATACTTAGCAGATTCCCCGCAAACTTTGGTATTGCGAGCCATGAGCCACACTCTGTCGCCCGGATAGAATACGGGAGCAGGACGGTGAAGAGTGTCAGCCGACTCTCTATCTATGGAGTCCGCCACGGGTAACGGGTGGAGAAGGCCAGCAGGACTTTGACGGGATGACTTATCTCTCGCACAGAAGGCACACGCAAGAACATATTCCTTATTGTCCTGGCGCCACCGGGGCCACCAATAGGACCGTTGAAGGGACTTTGTGGTACGTTTGACCCCAAGATGGGCTCCCATCTTAGGGGCATGAGCCCAGGAGAGCACCTCATTTCGTAGATTAGGGGGAACGAACGTCCTCCCCAAAGGAACCTGGTTTAAGGACACTGGGGCCACCCTCCACATACTTCACGAAGGAACGGTGAGCCTTGGCTCGTCATCGTCCTCAGCCGTATCCATGGACTGGGACAAAAGGTCTACCCGAGGGTTCCTTTTGACATAATCTGACAAGATCTGGGTCTTGGTGATAGACAGAGGATCTGTGCCAGGAGCCACATCGGTAGAAGGGTCAGAGACTACCCTCCGGGTGACTGTAACCATACACTGAGACACACAATTCTCACTCCAGGAAGAAATTCTCCCCGTATTCTAGTCAATGTGTGGAGTGTGACAACGTAACCATGGAAGACCCAATAACACCTCATCTAGTCCACCGGGAATAATAAGAAAGGAGATAACCTCCCGGTGACCCTGAGGAAATGACATGGTGAGGGAAATCGACTGGTGGGCGATTTGTGTGTCCAGGAGTGAACTGATGACAACCCTAATGTTCGTTGGTCTTGGCAGCAACTCTATAAGGATGGCATGCCTCTGGGCAAATGTAGATGACAAAAAATTGCCATTGGCGCCAGAATCCACCCACGCCTTGGCAGTAGCTGCTGATGCTCTGAAGGACATTGTCACCTTATACAATAATTTGGAGGAAGAAGCCCCAGAATCGAACACACCTCCTCCATCGGTGGTTAGACACACTCGTTTTCCCGACTGCTTGGAACCCTTATTAACGGGGAACTCCAAGAGATGTGCAGGTCGGGAATGAGAGGAGCTAGGCTCAGTTCGGGATATGTCCATAGCCTCAGACTCCGGGTCGGGAGTCGCGGGTTTGGAAATGGGTCTAGAGAAGGATGGTGCCAACTGACACTGAGGTCTGGGGACCTCCAGCTCTAACTTGTGTTCTGCATGACGCAAATGTATTCGGTTAGCGAGAGAGATTAACTCCTCCAGGGAGGTTGGAAGCTCTCTGGTAGATAGAGCATTTTTAATATGCCCAGCCAGACCCTTCCAAAACACCGGGATTAGCGACTGCTCAGACCAATCCAGTTCAGCCGCTAAGGTTCTGAACTGGATGGCAAAGTGGCTGGCGGTGGCCGAACCCTGGATCAATGCAAGAAGCTTAAGATCCATATTATGCGTGACCTGAGGACCTTGGAATACACTCTTTAGGGCATTAAGAAAGAGACCCGCATTAGCCACTACCGAATCATTCCGCTCCCACAGAGGAGTAGCCCACTCCAGAGCCCTGTGGGAGAGTAACGAGATGACATAACCCACTTTGGCTCTTTCTGAGGGGAACTGTGCCTCCATGATCTCCAACTGAATGGAGCATAAAGTAATAAAACCCCTGCAGGATTTACTGTCCCCAGAAAATTTTTCCGGGAGACCAAAACGGGGTAATGGGGCATTTGCTGCTGTCACAGCATTCACCGCAGCCGTGTTAACCAGATTGGAAACTTGAGAAGCCGCCTGGGTAGCTACTGCAGTGATATCAGCTACCGGGGCAGCTTGTTCCAGAGTCCTAAGTCTGGCCTTAAGTTGTTGTACATAGCGCTGCAGTTGCTGGTTGTCAGCCAAGTTCGGCAAGACCCTGGTGCTCTGATACTGTTAAGGGGACGGCTGCAAACAACTTCATTATAATGGAATGCAACAGAACCTGGGGTCCGCGATGCAGCCTGGTGGATTGCGGCCGAACACCTTCCGGGTGAGAAGGTAAAACAACCAACTTAAATGACAATCCCTTCCGTGTTACAGCACACCGGAATAGGAATAGAAATTCACACTATCTCAGTTAACTTCTCGAGAGATGTGTGTTAAATAATATATCTGTAGTCCTGTTGCAGCACAGGGACTACACAGTTGGCACTAGGATGCGTGTGTGACTCACGCCGGCGAATACGTGCTCCCAGCCGGCATGCTACCGGACTGAGGAGGATCCCTCCACGTGGCTTACAGGAGGTACCGGAAATAGGGTGTCTGCAGACTGCTCGGGGTGTAAGGCGACCCCTTTGTCAGAGCCAGGCTGTCAGATGAAGCTACCTGCCTATTTCAACTAGCCTGCCTATTTCCACTAAACCTGCCTGCAGAAACTATAGAACACGTGGAACCCAAGAGACCAAGCGTCCACACAACACCATCACTTCTCAATGATCAGAGCGCACCGCCATGTTTGTGGGCGGGCTTTTTAAAGATTAAACCCTGCCCACCGTCACACCAATGGTGACGTCACCCGCAACCAATCAGGCTGTGCCAAGTCACCGGATCAGGTGACTCCCAAACCACCAATCACGGTCCGCCATGTCACGGGCATGCTCATTAGAGATGAGCGTTGTTCGACTCGAACTGTTCGCCAATCTCAAATTCGAGCTGTTTTGGGCGGTGTTCGAGCCGTTCGGCGAACACGAACGATTTGAGAAAAATTCGGCTGTTCGAGGTTATGTTCGATAACTGTTCGTGCACCAAAATCATAACTGGATTTTTTCTCAGTAATGATGAAAATTAATGTTAATACGCAGTTTGAGTGTACAGCGGGGTGGGGGGAGGGGCAGGGGATGGATCTCTGCAGGAATAATGAAGATCTCCATTTTTTTTTCTCTTTCCCGCATTTACAGTGGGGAGGTGCAATCTGTCAGCCTATCAGCAGTGCACACACGGAGCGAAGTGCTTTTTTTCACACAAGCAAGGGCATGTGTCATTGGCAGTGTATGTCACATGTCCTTGCCCTATAAGACCAAGCCATTTTCCCCGTCGCCACCATTTTCTCACTGCTGCAGCTGCGTGTTAGACGGCACCGCTGTTGCTGTGTGCGCTATACCTTGTTAATTTCAAGCCAATTTTCGCACAAATCTACAGATAGCTTGGGAGTAGGGAATAGTTGTGATTGCAGTCCTTTTAAGGACTAGGTTACAGCATTTCCTACGACTTTTATCAGGCAGGTCTGTGCTCTTAAATAGATAGATTGTGGGAGTAAAGACTAATTGTAATTGCAGTCCTTTTCAGGACTAGGTTACATCAGTTCCTATCAGTTTTTGCAAGGCAGGTCTGTGCCAGTGCTGTGCAAGTTTTTTTCACAGCATTTGGCTGAATCTAGCAAAGCTAATCCTTTTTGGCCTATTGCAGAGTGTGTTAGTCAGTGGAGTAGCCTATCTGTGTTGCAAGATATACCACCTGTGTATAGAATACCAATTTTTTTACTGCACCCAGTGAAGTAAAATCTTTTGGGCATAGCATCATTCTATTAGTCCATCTATACTGACCTCCATCAGGTTGCAAACTGAATATAATTTTTTTCTGCATCTAGCTCTGAAAAAATATTTGGCCTTCTAGCAGTGTGTGGGACTTGTTCTATTAGTCCATCTATACTGACCTCCATCACGCTGCAAATTCAAAATAATTTTTTGTCTGCATCTAGCTCTGAAAAAATATTTGGCCTTCTAGCAGTGTGTGGGACTTTTTCTATTAGTCCATCTATACTGACCTCCATCAGGTTGCAAATTCAAAATAATTTTTTGTCTGCATCTAGCTCTGAAAAAATATTTGGCCTTCTAGCAGTGTGTGGGACTTTCTCTATTAGTCCATCTATACTGACCTCCATCAGGCTGCAAATTAAAAATAATTTTTATCTGCATCTACCTCTGAAAAAATATTTGGCCTTCTAGCTGTGTGTGGGACTTGTTCTATTAGTCCATCTATACTGACCTCCATCAGGTTGCAAACTTAATATAATTTTTTTCTGCATCTAGCTCTGAAAAAATATTTGGCCTTCTAGCAGTGTGTGGGACTTTCTCTATTAGTCCATCTATACTCACCTCCATCAGGTTGCAAATTAAAAATAATTTTTATCTGCATCTACCTCTGAAAAAATATTTGGGCTTCTAGCTGTGTGTGGGACTTGTTCTATTAGTCCATCTATACTGACCTCCATCAGGTTGCAAACTGAATATAATTTTTTTCTGCATCTAGCTCTGAAAAAATATTTGGCCTTCTAGCAGTGTGTGGGACTTTCTCTATTAGTCCATCTATACTGACCACTATCAGGTTGCAAATTAAAAATAATTTTTATCTGCATCTAGCTCTGAAAAAATATTTGGCCTTCTAGCAGTGTGTGGGACTTTCTCTATTAGTCCATCTATACTGACCTCCATCAGGTTGCAAATTAAAAATAATTTTTTGTCTGCATCTAGCTCTGAAAAAATATTTGGCCTTCTAGCAGTGTGTGGGACTTTTTCTATTAGTCCATCTATACTGACCTCCATCAGGTTGCAAATTCAAAATAATTTTTTGTCTGCATCTAGCTCTGAAAAAATATTTGGCCTTCTAGCAGTGTGTGGGACTTTCTCTATTAGTCCATCTATACTGACCTCCATCAGGCTGCAAATTAAAAATAATTTTTACCTGCATCTACCTCTGAAAAAATATTTGGCCTTCTAGCTGTGTGTGGGACTTGTTCTATTAGTCCATCTATACTGACCTCCATCAGGTTGCAAACTTAATATAATTTTTTTCTGCATCTAGCTCTGAAAAAATATTTGGCCTTCTAGCAGTGTGTGGGACTTTCTCTATTAGTCCATCTATACTGACCTCCATCAGGTTGCAAATTAAAAATAATTTTTATCTACATCTAGCTCTGAAAAAATATTTGGCCTTCTAGCAGTGTGTGGGACTTGTTCTATTAGTCCATCTATACTGACCTCCATCAGGTTGCAAATTAAAAATAATTTTTTGTCTGCATCTAGCTCTGAAAAAATATTTGGCCTTCTATCAGTGTGTGGGACTTTCTCTATTAGTCCATCTATACTGACCTCCACAGGTTGCAAATTAAAAATAATTTTTATCTGCATCTACCTCTGAAAAAATATTTGGCCTTCTAGCTGTGTGTGGGACTTGTTCTATTAGTCCACCTATACTGACCTCCATCAGGTTGCAAACTGAAAATAATTTTTTTCTGCATCTAGCTTTGAAAAAATATTTGGCCTTCTAGCAGTGTGTGGGACTTTCTCTATTAGTCCATCTATACTGATCTCCATCAGGTTGCAAATTAAAAATAATTTATATCTGCATCTAGCTCTGAAAAAATATTTGGCCTTCTAGCAGTGTGTGGGACTTTCTCTATTAGTCCATCTATACTGACCTCCATCAGGTTGCAAATTCAAAATAATTTTTTGTCTGCATCTAGCTCTAAAAAAATATTTGGCCTTCTAGCAGTGTGTGGGACTTTCTCTATTAGTCCATCTATACTGATCTCCATCAGGCTGCAAATTAAAAATAATTTTTATCTGCATCTACCTCTGAAAAAATATTTGGCCTTCTAGCTGTGTGTGGGACTTGTTCTATTAATCCATCTATACAGAGCTCCATCAGGTTGCAAACTGAATATAATTTTTTTCTGCATCTACCTCTGAAAAAATATTTGGTTTTCTAGCTGTGTGTGGGACTTGTTCTATTAGTCCATCTATACTGACCTCCATCTGGTTGCAAACTGAATATAATTTTTTTCTGCATCTAGCTCTGAAAAAATATTTGGCCTTCTAGCAGTGTGTGGGACTTGTTCTATTAGTCCACCTATACTGACCTCCATCAGGTTGCAAATTCAAAATATTTTTTTGTCTGCATCTAGCTCTGAAAAAATATTTGGCCTTCTAGCAGTGTGTGGGACTTTCTCTATTAGTCCATCTATACTGACCTCCATCAGGTTGCAAACTGAATATATTTTTTTTCTGCATCTACCTCTGAAAAAATATTTGGGCTTCTAGCTGTGTGTGGGACTTGTTCTATTAGTCCATCTATACTGACCTCCATCAGGTTGCAAATTGAATATAATTTTTTTCTGCATCTAACCCAGCCAATAGTTTTGGCCTAATACCACAGTTTGGCCACTCAGGCTCTGCTCGGTTCCCATCCATTGTTTTTTTGTGCAAACAACTCCAGAGTTGTGAATTAGTTAACCACCAAAATGAGTGGAAAAAGGCCTGCTGCTGGTGGAAAGGGGAATAGGCGTGTTGGGAAGGGGAAAAAAGTTTGTGTCCGTTGGGTAGGTGTTAAAGCAACAGTAACATCTGCAGAAGAAAGACCATCTTCCAGCCAAACTAAAATGTCTACTTCTTTTAGCGGACAATGTGATAAGATCCCTTTCTTACGGCCACGCCATTCGCTACAAATTCCAGATGAGGCAGAAAAACAGCAGGTGCTTCAACGGATATCAAGTGCTCCTTTAAGTGGGCTCTCCTCCACATCAACTTCAACATCACAAATACTCCAGTCCTCAAAGGTGTCACCCCAATCGCACTTGCTTCCTCACAGCTCCCAAATCTCCAGCTGCCCGTCTGAGTATGAGGTAGAACAGATGGTTGAGTCTGCAGAGCTGTTTACTCATACTATAGCCTGGGAATCAGAGCTCGACTCCAGCGCTTCTGTGAATCCAGACGAGGAAATGATCTGCACTTATGCCCAGAATCTTTATGAGTCGGATCCAGGACCAGACGCAGAAGGTTCTGACCATAATGTAGACCCTCATTCCCAAACTGTAACTCCTGTTGGTGGAGACAATGAGGAAGACGATGATGAAACTCAAATACCTGATTGGAGCGACAACTTTAGTTTTTTGTCAGGGCAGGAACAGGTTGGCTCTGAGGACGACGGGTGTAATAATGCACAGGGTGATGATGATGAGGTTGGAGATCCCACTTACTGTCAACCCACAGTCAGCCAAGAGATGAGGTCAGCAGAGGAGGTGGAGGAAGATGCTAGTTACGACGAGGTCAGGTTGCGCCTTCCTGGACAGAGACGTAGTACTGGAAGCACGTCAACAACTGCATCCTCAAACACAACTCTGCCTCTCACCACAAGTCGTGGTGGCTCTTCAGGTCGCATGGGTGCTAAGCCTTGCATAGCCTGGGCATTTTTTCAGATCGATAAAGATGACCCAACTCGTGTTATCTGTAACATTTGTCAGCAAAAGCTAAGTAGAGGCCAAAAAATACATAGTTTGAGTACTTCATGCATGAACCGGCACATGGACATGAAGCATAAGTTGCAGTGGGAAGCTCAGTGTGCTACAATGCGTCCTAGCCGGCCGGGCCAACCACCGTCTGCCATATCTTGTGCATCCGCGGCCTCTTCATCCTCTGTGACTGGGGGGACAGCAGTCACACCTGTTTTGGGGCGCAGACCTGCCACCTCTTTACCCGCAACAGCCAGCGTGATTGGCAGGTCATCATTTTCTTTGGAGGTGGTAACACCAGCTGGTGTTGAGCGCTGTCCGACATCGATAGCACCACCTTTGGATCAAGGCAACCTAACATATCCGCCTGCATCTTCCTCACAGACCGGCAGTTTGCCGGGGACACCCTTATCAACCCCGTCTAAGCACAATAGCCAGCCCTCGGTCCCTCAGATGTGGACAAGTAAAAGACCACTTCCTCCTAGCCATGAGAAAGCTAAGAGGTTGAATTTCACCATCTGCAAGCTCTTGGCTACAGAAATGCTGCCTTTCCGCCTGGTGGACACAGAGGATTTTCGAGACCTTATGTCTGTCGCAGTGCCCCAGTACCAGATGCCCAGTCGGCACTACTTCTCAAAGAAAGGTGTGCCTGCGCTCCACCAGCATGTCGCACACAACATCAACGCTTCTTTGAGAAACTCTGTGTGTGACAGGGTGCATTTCACCACAGACACTTGGACGAGTAGGCATGGACAGGGGCGTTACATGTCGCTGACTGGGCACTGGGTAACTATGGTGACAGCAGGACAAGGGGCTGCTGTCCAAGTCTTGCCGTCCCCACGAGTTGTGCGTCAATCCTCTTTATGTCAAAGTTCCTCCACTGCTTCTGCCTCCTCAACCTCCTCTCGGTCTTCCACCTGCACCCAAAGCCTGTCTGGTCATACCACAAGCTTTCTAACTGTGCAGAAGGGATATTGCACACCTCCTTACTATGCTGGCAGTAGGGCTCAACGTCATCAGGCGGTTTTTACTTTGAAATGTCTGGGAAATGTGAGTCACACAGCTGAGGAGTTGTGGTCAGCTCTGGAGAACCAATTTCAGGAATGGTTGTCTCCACTGGACCTGAAACCAGGGAAGGCCGTGTGTGACAATGCTGCAAACCTGGGTGCGGCGCTTCACTGGGGCAATGTCACACACGTGCCTTGTATGGCTCACGTGTTGAACCTGGTTGTCCAGCAATTTTTAGCCCACTATCCCAGACTAGATGGCCTTCTGCAGAGGGCACGGTCGCTGTGTGCTCACTTCCGCCGTTCGCATCCCGCAGCTCAGCGACTTACATCTCTACAGAAGTCGTTGGGCCTGCCACTTCACCGGCTAAAATGCGATGTGCCTACCCGGTGGAATTCAACTCTGCACATGTTGCAGCGACTGTGGCAGCACCGACAGGCCCTGGTGCAATACGTTCTGACGTATAGCCTGGGTCAACGAGATCCAGAGGTGGGGCAAATCACGCTGGAGGAGTGGTCTCAGATCAGTGACCTATGCACCCTTCTGCACAGTTTTGAAATGGCGACGAAGATGTTTAGTGCTGATGATGCCATTATCAGCATGACTATTCCGGTGATTTACATGCTGGAGCACATGTTAAACAGAATTCGGAGTCAGGTGGTGGCACAAGAGGAGGTGGAGGAAGTAGAGGAGGAGGAGTTGTATGCGGAAGGGCTAATATCTGCAAGGTCCAGACGGTCGGCAGCACCAAGGCGGCAGGCATGTGAGGGTGGGGGAGATGGTTTTACCAGGGCGCATGGTAGCAGCCAAACTAGTGAGGAAGGTGCAGGAGCCCAGGAAGAAGTGGAGGACGAACTGATGTAAGACTCATCAGATGAGGGAGACCTTGATCACATTTCTGTTGTGCGAGGTTGGGGGGAGAGGACAGAGGAAGGAAGCATGATTGTTACCTCGCCACCAACACAACAGGGACTTGTTGCTCCTGAATGCTGGATGCGCAACACACATGAGTGCCTTCTTGCTGCACTACCTGCAACATGACCCTCGAATTGTGAGAATTAGAAATAATCCTGACTACTGGGTTGCCACACTGTTAGATCCCCGGTACAAAAGTAAATTTGCAGAAATTATTCCTGCCATAGAAAGGGATGCACGCATGCAGGAGTATCAGCAGAGACTGTTGCAGAATCTTACATGTGCTTTTCCACAAAGCACCAGTGGTGCACGTAGTGAATCTCAAAGTTCCAACTTGCCAACTGTGGGACCGTCAAGTGTTCAGCACTCAAACCGTAACAGAACCACAGTATCTGCTGGTAACATCAATTTTGCAGAATCATTTCACCACTTTTTTAGCCCATCCTTTGCAAGGCCACAGGAGACAAGAAGTCTGACACATAGTCAACGCCTAGAGACAATGGTACAGGAGTATCTCCAAGTAAACATTGAAGCCATGACTGTGTCACTGGACCCTTGCTCTTTTTGGGCTTCCAATCTGGATAAATGGCCGGAGCTAGCCACTTACGCCTTGGAGATCTTGTCATGCCCCGCAGCCAGCGTTCTGTCTGAACGTGTGTTCAGCGCTGCTGGTGGTGTGCTGACAGATAAGCGCACGCGGCTCTCCACTGATAATGTAGACAGACTCACGTTCATAAAGATGAACAAATCATGGATTCGAAACGACTTTTCTACCCCTGTGTCATCCTGGGGAGAGTAAAAGCTTGATGATTGGTTAAAATCACCCTACCAACCGTTTTAAGCTTTCAAATTACCAATCATGTTTATCTGTATCTTGACTGGAAAATAATTTGGGCTTTGTAGCAGTGTGCAGCACTGATTCTATTAGGCCATCTGTAATAAGCTCCACCAGATTTAAAATTACTGATCATGTTTATCTGTATCTTGACTGGAAAATAATTTGGGCTTTGTAGCAGTGTGCAGCACTGATCCTATTAGGCCATCTATACTAAGCTGCACCAGATTTAAAATTAATAATAATTTTTAGCTGCATCTAGCCCGGAAAATAATTTTGGGACTCCGAGATGCGCAAGACACATAAGTGCCTTCTTGCTGCACTACCTGCAACATGACCCTCATATTGTCAGAATTCGAAGTAATCATGACTACTGGGTTGCCACACTCTTAGATCCCCCAAACTTTTCGATCAACCTTTTCATTTTAATAAAGACCAAAAAAATGGTCATTTTGGAAATTATAAGCATTAGCAGGTTATTAGAAACTGAAATCAAACAGTTTTCAACTCAAAACTTTATTCTAGGTGATGTTACATTTTCACATAGGACCCCTTGTTCGAAAGGAGCTTCTGAACTCTCTCGTCCATTGAATTTGTCAGGTTTTGGATGGTTTCTGCTTCAATTGTTTTGCATGAGGACAGAATACCCTCCCAGAGCTGTTGCTTAGATGTGAACTGCCTCCCGCCATCATAGACACTCCTTTTGATGATGCTCCAGAGGTTCTGAATGGGGTAGAGGTCAGGGGAGCATGGGGGTCACACCATAAGTTTGTCCCCTTTTATGCCCATATCAGCCAGAGATGCAAATGTTTTATGTGCAGCATGAGATGGTGCATTATCATGCAAAAAAATGATCTTGCTGTGAAATACACGGTTCTTCTTCTTGAACCATGGCAGGAAGCGCTGTTTGAGAAAATCCACATACATTATGGAGTTCATCTTTAGCGCCTTCAGGGATCCTAAAGGGGCCGACAATCTCTCTCCCCATGATTCCAGCCCAAAACATTACTCCACCTCCTCCTTGTTGGCGCTGTAGCCGTGTTTGCGTGGGGTGTCCGTCAACCAGCCATCCTCCACTCCATCCATCTGGACCATCGAGCGCTGCACGGCACTCATCCGTGAACAAAACAGTTTTGAAATCAGTCTTCATGTAATGTTTGGCCCACTGGAGCCGTTTCTGCTTGTGTGAAGTGGATAGAGGAGGTCGACAGGATGGCGTATGCACAGCTGCAAACCTCTGAAGGACCCTGCATCTTGTTGTTCGGGGGACGTTGGAGGCACCAGCAGCTTCAAAAACTTGTCTGCTGCTATGACAAGGCTTTTTTGCCGCTGCTCTTTTAACCTGACGTAATTGCCTGTAGGAAAGAGTCCTCAATTTGCCCTTATCAGCACGCACACGTGTGTACTGTGAATCAGCTACATACTTCTTGATTGGCAAGACACTTCATCCTGATCATCGCACAATGTTGATTGTAGTCATGCCTTGACCTAAACACTACACAATTTGTTGCTTCTCAGCAGCCGACAAATCCTTTTTCTTTCCCATTTTGGCAGAAAATGTAGGCTGCTTAATTATGTGAGACAGCCTTCTTAAGTAGTCTTGCCTTTCATTGGACACAGCTGCCAAACTAATTAGCACAGGTGTCTGCAATTGCTTACAGTGATATAAAGAGCCCTGACACACATCACCATCAATGAGTTTAACTGACAAACAAACAAATTCTTCCCTTATCACTCCTAAACACTTTTTGCATAATAATTTGGAACACAGTGTACATGTGCTTTTCCACAAAACACCAGTGGTTCGCGTAGTGAATCTTACAGTTCTAACTTGCCAACCGTGGTCTGTATGGAGTTGTTCAATAAAGGGCCCAAAATTAAGATAACATAGATGGGAGAGGTCTCTATGAATAGGAATTCCTAAGTATTTGATACCCTGTGAGGGCCAGGCAAAGGGAAAGTTGGACTGGATGGAATCCTATATGGATTTGGGGAGGGAGACATCGAGGGCCTCAGACTTCGCTGCATTGATTTTAAAATTTGACCATGTAACAAAGTGATCTATTTCAGCCATAACAGCATGGATGGATATATGTGATTGAGTGATATATACTAGGACATCATCAGCAAATAGAGAGCACTTGTACTCGGTGCCTCCCACCTCAATCCACTTAATATTGGGGTTATGGCGAATTGATGAGAGCAGGTGCTCCGTCACTAGGATGTATAAGAGAGGGGACAGAGGACATCCCTGACTTGTCCCATTGGTGATTGTGAAAGGTGATGAAAATGTTCTGATGCACCCCCTGGGCCTTGGGACACCCGGAGCCGGACCCTTTTTGGTGGATGCTGGTGGTTGTAGTCTTCGTGGCGGCGACCCGGTTCCGTGGCTCAGGGTGGTAAAACCAGTGGCGGAACTATTTATGTGGTTTTGATGTTTAAATGTCCAACTACGCCACCCGTGGATTGCGGTCAGAGTGAACCGCCGCTGCAGGGCAGACCGCTGAGGCTGGTGTTGTGGGTGCAGCAGAGCGTAGCATAACTCCCCACGGGAGGAGTATAGCCTCAGGGCAGTGTATGCGGAGGATGGGGGTGATGGTGCAGGGCAGCAGCAGTAACGACACGGAGTCAGTGATGCAGTCCAGGGCCTTTACTCACAGTTCTTATTATCCAGACCACGTCTGCTGGTAACGGCTGCCCACGTCGTACTGTGCTCACCAGCTGAGGGGCTCAGACAACTCCCAGATAACTTTGGAGCGCTTCACAGGACCCCTTTTGTGTGTCCATCGCCTGGCCTTTCTTACCAACCCTTCTGTCCGGCTGCCTCGGGCCTCCTCTTGGTAAACTTGGCGCCAGTTTCCCTGACCCTATGTGGTGCCTTCCTAGCGGGTGTAGCGAGGGGCTGCACCACATAAAATGTCACAGCCTCCAGTTTCTAGCTGAGGGTCGTTTCCTGCCTCCACTAGTTTCGGGGACCGGTCTCCCCCTTTGGCCTGACCCCTCCACGCAGGTGGATTCGAGCGTGCGGTTGTGACTCGCCCGTCCGCACCCCTGGGATCCCTTCATTCCTCATTCCTGGAGCCTTCTCCACTCCTCTTCCTTCCTTCTCCCTCTTCCAGGCCTGGACCTCTGTTACTAGGCCCGCCTCCGGAGCAGAGCTCATGCAGAGCCCCTGCTCCCTGCCACTTCTGCTCAGACTTCTCTGCACTGAACTAAGATGGTGCCCACCTTTTATACTCCCTTCTCAATGCACCCAGGAACTGCTTCCTCCCTGCTCCTGCACTACAGGGTTCCCCTTCCTCAGTGTTCCCTCCCCCCACTCCAGCCAGGGACAGGGACTGTCGTGCCCATCTCAGAGGCATATTGGTCGCCCTGCCCCACGTCAATGTGGTGTAATGCATGCAGGTGTCGGGTCCTGATCCACACTCCATCCTTACCTGAGAGTGAGATATCACACCTCTGGGTGAGGTGCAATACCTCTGTAGCAACCGAGCCCTCAGGGTGCTACAGTTCCATTTATCTTCAGCCTAGGTGACGTATTGTGATACAGGGCCGTGATTTTGGCTATAAAAGGGTCCCCTAGACCCCTACCCCAAGCTTTTTAAGAGAATCATATATGGCGTGCCAGGAGACTCTATGGAATGCTTTCTCAGCATCCAACGAAAGTATCTAATTACAAATTTTTAACTGCATCTAGCCCAGGAAATACTTTGTGCCTAGTAGCAGTGTCTGCTAGTCAGCGGATTATCCCGGCTGTTAAGCAAGCTACACCACCTGTAGTTTGGACACTTAAATTTTTCAAAGGAAATGCTTCGGGACCATGGGATACTCAGTGAAGAGCATCAGGAGGCACCCCAAGGCATAGGGGCTGGGACTGGCAGTAGGATGCCTTGCGGTGGACAGCCGAGCTCGATCCTTATAAAAGCTTTTTAACTGCAGCAGCTTTAGTGGACGCTACTGGAGCTGGAATTACGCGGCTGCTGGCATGAGACTTGCCCTCCAATAGATCGTTGTAAATGGATTTAAAGTGTATTCATTCAAATTAGAGAGACAATTTAAATTAAAAAGCTTAGAGCTGCCTCCACCACAGGGGGGCTCGCTCGACCCACCAGCGGACAGGCACCAGTATTGGGAGAGGGAGGCTGGCCGTCAGGGTTCACCGCGGCTCTGGCACAAACCCGGCGACATGGAGGTGGCACGGGCAGGAGCGGACTGAACGTGTCGGCTTCTCACTTTTTGGATTTTAGAAGGGCATGACATGCCGATATCTGTGTCTCCCCCTCCTTTTACTCCTCCACCTCTTTTCTTTTCGCATGACTATATGTACTTGTCACTTTTCCATGTGTTAGTTGTGTCTTCTGAGCAGTTTGTCAGCTTTTGGACACCTTTGAAGGTGTTTTCTATGTGTTTCTATGAGTTTTTGTTTGCCTGCCATTGGTTTTAACGGTGTTCGAAGGTGTTCGACGAACAGTTCAACGAACACACGGGTGTTCGACGAACCGAACCGAACTCGAACACTACGGGGGTGGCTCAACACTAAATCAGTACAGAGAATCCTGGACTTAATTTTTAGCAGCCCTGTCTCCCTCTGCAACCTATCCTTCATGTTGCTAGGAGCAAAGACCCAAGAGACAACCTGTTCATCTCGTGGACCAGCTAGGCGTTGGGACTGATGACGATGCTGAGCAGCATCAGCCCTGCCTGGACCAGAATGGGAAACCACAGAAAGTTCTGGACCCATTTCAAATCCAGCAAACACCTAACACTATCATTGTTATTTATAGATGTATAGAGAGACTCACTGTCACAAATGACTAGTGTAGTATAGTCATCCACAATAAGCCCAACCATCTTCTTGAGAAAGTCAGATGTGTCCTTTGAATAGGAAGGTTGTGCCTCCACATAAGGTCTCAAAATTTAGTCGATATATCGGCTCACATATGTTTTCAACTCCAAAAACTATAGGTCTACCCGGTGGAATTATTGGGTCCTTATGCACCTTGAGTAGTAAATAAAAAACGGATTCCTTTGGGGTTATGTTAATCAGGCAATCTTTTTTCTTTTTCAGTGATTGTTCCTGAGAGTACCGCATCCTAGAGGAGGGACCCTAGTTCATCCTGAAATCTGGAAAGAGGGTTGAAGGTAAGTTTTTTAAATGTACAGTACATAAAATTTATGTAGGATAAGATGCAAACAAAGGCACCAAGGGTAAAACGAGTACACTGAATAGAACAGGAAGCAGACCAAGGTCATCAGTTACAGTGTGATTACCACCGAGCTGCTTGTGCCCCACACCGGAATCCCAAAGCGCGTTTCACCACTGCGGGCTTTAGCGAGGGATAATGCAGGGGGAGGTGTATCCACCTTCAATATGCCTATTGGCCAATGGAGACGAAGATTATGGAAGCAGCCGAACAGCTGTGAAAGCTGGACGGGGCCATACATGACAGAGAAACACAGCTTTAAATTGTAGGCCAGTAATTTACTAATATTATTCTACACGGAGACCAAGTGCGAATAGCTTCAGCGACACACTGCAACGGAAAGAAAATGGAAGAAATGCATGATTTTTGAACAGTCTTTTAGGTGATATGTCTGACAGAGAACCACGGCATTAAATTGTTGGCCTGTAATTTACTAATATTAATCTACACAAAGACCAAGTGTGAATAGCGTCACCGACACACTGCAACGGATTGAAAATGGAAGAAAAGTATGATTTTGGAAGTCTTTTCGGTGTTATGTCTGACTGGGAACCATTGCTTTATATTGTATCCCTGTAATTGACTAATATTATTCTACACGGAGACCTAGTGTGAATAGCTTCACCGACACACTGCAAAGGAATGAAAATGGAAGAAATGTATGATTTTTGAATAGTCCTTTAGGTGATATGTCTGACAGAGAACCACGGCTTTAAATTGAAGGCCTGTAAATTACTAAAATTATGTCTCACGGAGACCAAGTGTGAATAGCTTCACCGACACACTGCAACGGAATGAAAA
Organism: Phyllobates terribilis; assembly: GCF_046119375.1. Lineage (NCBI taxonomy): Eukaryota > Metazoa > Chordata > Amphibia > Anura > Dendrobatidae > Phyllobates > Phyllobates terribilis. The sequence continues at coordinate 27,178,445 of NW_027362767.1, read as the reverse complement.
TGGATGAAATGTATGATTTTGGAAGTCTTTTCGGTGATATGTCTGACAGGGAACCATTGCTTTATATTGTATCCCTGTAATTGACTAAGATTATTCTACATGGAGACCTAGTGTGAATAGCTTCACCGGCACACTTCAACGGAATGAAAATGGAAGAAATGTACGATTTTAGAAGTCTTTTCGGTGATATGTCTGACAGAGAACCACGGCTTTAAATTGTAGGCCTCTAATTTACTAATATATGCTACACGGAGACCAAGTGTGAATAGCTTCACCGACAAACTGCAACAGAATGAAAATGGAAGAAATGTATGATTTCTGAACAGTCTTTTTGGTGATATGTCTGACAGAGAACCACAGCTTTAAATTGCAGGCCTCTAATTTACTAATATTATTCTACACGGAGACCCAGCGTGAATAGCTTCACCAACACACTGCAACCGAATGAAAATGGAAGAAATGTATGATTTTTGAACAGTCTTTTAGGTGATATGCCTGACAGAGAACCACGGCTTTAAATTGTAGGCCTGTAATTTACTAAAATTATTCTACATGGAGACCAAGTGTGAATAGCTTCACCGACACACTGCAACGGAATGAAAATGGAAGAAATGTATGATTTTGGAACCCTTTTAAATGATATGTGTGACAGGGAACCATTGCTTTATATTGTATCCCTGTAATTGACTAATATTATTCTACACGGAGAATTAGTGGGAATAGCTTCACCGACACACTGCAACGGAATGAAAATGGAAGAATTGTATGACTTTTGAACAGTCTTTTAGGTGATATATCTGACAGAGAAACACGGCTTTAAATTATCGGCCTGTAATTTACTAATATTATTCTACACGGAGACCTAGTGTGAGTAGCTTTACCGACACACTGCAACGGAATGAAAATGGAAGAAATGTATGATTTTAGAAGTCTTTTCGGTGATATGTCTGACAGAGAACCATGGCTTTATATTTAGGCCTGTAATTTACTAATATTATCCTACACGGAGACAAAGTGTGAATAGCTTCACCGACACACTGCAACGGAATGAAAATGGAAGAAATGTATGATTTTGGAAGTCTTTTCGGTGATATGTCTGACAGGGAACCATTGCTTTATATTGTATCCCTGTAATTGACTAATATTCTACACGGAGACCTAGTGTGAATAGCTTCACCGACACACTGCAACGGAATGAAAATGGAAGAAATGTATGATTTTAGAAGTCTTTTCGGTGATATGTCTGTCAGAGAACCACGGCTTTAAATTGTAGGCCTCTAATTTACTAATATTATTCTACACGGAGACCCAGCATGAATAGCTTCAACAATACACTGCAAAGGAATGAAAATGGAAGAAATGTTTAATTTTAGAAGTCTTTTCGGTGATATGTCAAACAGAGAACCCCGGCTTTAAATTGTAGGCCTCTAATTTACTAATATATTCTACACGGAGACCAAGAGTGAATAGCTTCACCGACACACTGCAATGGACTGAAAATGGAACAACTGTATGATTTTTGAACAGTCTTTTAGGTGATATGTCTGACAGAGAACCACGGCTTTAAATTGTATGCCTCTATTTACTAATATTATTCTACACGGAGACCCAGCGTGAATAGCTTCACCAACACACTGCAAAAGAATGAAAATGGAAGAAATGTATGATTTTGGAAGTCTTTTCGGTGATATGTCTGACAGGGAACCAATGCTTTATATTGTATCCCTGTAATTGACTAATATTATTCTACACGGAGACCTAGTGTGAATAGCTTCACCGACACACTGCAAAGGAATGAAAATGGAAGAAATGTTTGATTTTAGAAGTCTTTTCGGTGATATGTCTAACAGAGAGCCACGGCTTTAAATTGTAGGCCTCTAATTTACTAATATATTCTACACGGAGACCAAGTGTGAATAGCTTCACCGACACACTGCAATGGAATGAAAATGGAAGAACTGCATGATGTTTGAACTGCCTTTTAGGTGATATATCTGACAGAGAACCACGGCTTTATATTGTATGACTCTAATTTACTAATATTATTCTACACGGAGACCCAGCGTGAATAGCTTCACCAACACACTGCAGCGGATTGAAAATGGAAGAATTGTATGATTTTTGAAAAGTCTTTTAGGTGATATGTCTGACAGAGAACCACGGCTTTAAATTGTAGGCCTGTAATTTACTAATATTATTCTACACGGAGACCTAGTTTGAATAGCTTCACCGACACACTGCAACGGAATGAAAATGGAAGAAATGTATGATTTTTGAACAGTCTTTTCGGCGATATGTCTGACAAAGAACCATGGCTTTATATTTAGGCCTGTAATTTACTAATATTATTCTACACGGATACCTAGTGTGAATAGCTTCCGCGACAAACTGCACCGGAATGAAAATGGAAGAAATGTATGATTTTTGAATAGTCTTTTCAGTGATATGTCTGACAGAGAAGCATGGCTTTAAATTGTATGCCTGTAATTTACTAAAATTATTCTACACGGAGACCAAGTGTGAATAGCTTTAACGACACACTGCAACAGAATGAAAATGGAAGAAATGTATGATTTTTGAATAGTCTTTTTGCTGATATGTCTGACAGAGAACCATGGCTTTAAATTGCAGGCCTGTAATTTACTAAAATTGTTCTACATGGAGGCCAATTGTGAATAGCTTCACCGACACACTGCAACGGAATGAAAATGGAAGAAATTTTTGATTTTGGAAGTCTTTTCGGTGATATGTCTGACATGGAACCATTGCTTTATATTGTATCCCTGTAGTTGACTAATATTATTCTACACGGAGACCAAGTGTGAATAGCTTCAACGACACACTGCAACGGAATGAAAATGGAAGAAATGTTTGATTTTAGAAGTCTTTTCGGTGATATGTCTGACAGAGAACCACAGCTTTAAATTGTAGGCCTCTAATTTTCTAATATTATTCTACATGGAGACCCAGCGTGAATAGCTTCACCAAAACACTGCAACAGAATGAAAATGGAAGAAATGTATGATTTTTGAACAGTCTTTTAGGTGATATTTCTGATAGAGAACGACGGCTTTAATTTGTAGGCCTGTAATTTACTAATATTATTCAACACGGAGACCCAGTGTGAATAGCTTCACCAACACACTGCAACAGAATGAAAATGGAAGAAATGTATGATTTTTGAACAGACTTTTAAGTGATATGTCTGATAGAGAACAGCGGCTTTAAATTGTAGGCCTGGAATTTACTAAAATTATTCTACACGGTTACCAAGTGTGAATAGCTTCATCGACATACTGCAACGGAATGAAAATGGAAGGAATGTATGATTTTGGAAGCCTTTTCCGTGATATGTCTGACAAGGAACCATTGCTTTAAATGGTATCCCTGTAATTGACTAATATTATTCTACACGGAGACTTAGGGTGAATAGCTTCACCGACACACTGCAACGGAATGAAAATGGAAGAATTGTATGATTTTTGAACAGTCTATTAGGTGATATGTCTGACAGAGAACCACGGCTTTAAATTGTAGGCCTGTAATTTACTAATATTATTCTACTTGGAGACCTAGTGTGAATAGCTTCAAAGACACACTGCAATGGACTGAAAATGGAGGAAATGTATGATTTTTGAACAGTCTTTTCAGTGATATGTCTGACAGAGAATAACTGCTTTAAATTGTAGGCCTGTTATTTACTAATATTATTATACAATGAGACCTAGTGTGAATAGCTTAACCGACACACTGCAACGGAATGAAAATGGAAGAAATGTATGATTTTTGAATAGTCTTTTTGATGATATGTCTGACAGAGAACCATTGTTTTAAATTGTAGGCCTGTAATTTACTAAAATTATTCTACGCGGAAACCAAGTGTGAATAGCTTCACCGACATACTGCAACGGAATGAAAATGTAAGAAATGTATGATTTTTAAAGTCTTTTCGGTGATATGTCTGACAGGTATCCATTGCTTTATATTGTATCCCTGTAGTTGACTAATATTATTCTACACGGAGACCTAGTATGAATAGCTTCAACGACAAACTGCAACGGAATGGAAATGGAAGAAATGTTTGATTTTAGAAGTCTTTTCGGTGATACGTCTGGCAGAGAACCACGGCTTTAAATTGTAGGCCTTTAATTTACTAATATTATTCTACTCGGAGACCTAGTGTGAATAGCTTCAAAGACACACTGCAATGAACTGAACTTGGAAGAAATGTATGATTTTGAAAGTCTTTTCGGTGATATTTCTGACAGGGAATCATTGCTTTATATTGTATCCCTGTAGTTGACTAATATTATTCTACATGGAGACCTAGTGTGATTAGCTACACCGACACACTGCAACGGAATGAAATAGGAAGAAATATTTGATTTTAGAAGTCTTTAAGGTGATATGTCTGACAGAGAATCACGGCTTTAAATTGAAGGCCTCTAATTTACTAATATTATTCTACACGGAGACCCAGCGTGAATAGCTTCACCAACACACTGCAACAGAATGAAAATGGAAGAAATGTATGATTTTTGAACAGTCTTTTAGGTGATATTTCTGACAGAAAATGACGGTTTTAAATTGTAGGCCTGTAATTTACTAATATTATTCTACACGGAGACCTAGTGTGAATAGCATCACCGACACACTGCAACGGAATGAAAATGGAAGAAATGTATGATTTTTGAACAGTCTTTTAGGTGATATGTCTGACAGAGAACCACGGCTTTAAACTGTAGGCCTGTAATTTACTAAAATTATTCTACACGGAGACCAAGTGTGAATAGCTTCACTGACACACTGCAACGGAATGAAAATGGAAGATATGTATGATTTTGGAACCGTTTTCAGTGATATGTCTGACAGGGAACCATTGCTTTATATTGTATCCCTGTAATTGACTAATATTATTCTACACGGAGACCTAATGTGAATAGCTTCACCGACACAATGCAACGGAATTAAAATGGAATAAATCTATTATTTTTGTACAGTCTTTTAGGTGATGTGTCTGAAAGAGAACCACGGCTTTTAATTGTAGGCCTGTAAATTACTAAAATTATGCTACACGGATACCAAGTGTGAATAGCTTCACCGACACACTGCAACGGAATGAAAGTGGAAGAAATGTATGATTTTGTAAGTCTTTTCGGTGACATGTCTGACAGGGAACCATGGATTTATATTGTATCCCTGTAGTTGACAAATATTATTCTACACGGAGACCTAGTGTGATTAGCTTCACCGTCACACTGCAACGGAATTAAAATGGAAGAAATGTAAGATTTTTGTACAGTCTTTTAGGTGATATGTCTGACAGAGAACCACGACTTTTAATTGTAGGCCTGTAAATTATTAAAATTATGCTACACGGATACCAAGTGTGAAGAGCATCACTGACACACTGCAACGGAATGAAAATGGAAGAAATGTATGATTTTTGAATAGTCTTTTCGGTGATATGTCTGACAGAGAACCATGGCTTTAAATTGTAGGCCTGTAATTTTCTAAAATTATTCCACACGGAGACTAAGTATGAATAGCTTCACTGACACACTGCAACGGAATGAAAATAGAAGAAATGTATGATTTTGGAAGTCTTTTCGGTGATATGTCTGACAGGGAAGCATTGCTTTATATTGTATCCCTGTAATTGACTAATATTATTCTACACGGAGACCTAGTGTGAACAGCTTCACCGACACACTGCAAAGGAATGAAAATGGAAGAACTGTATGATTTTTGAACAGTCTTTTAGGTGATATGTCTGACTGAGAACCACGGCTTTAAATTGTAAGTCTCTAATTTACTAATATTATTCAACACGGAGACCCAGCGTGAATAGCTTCTCCAACACACTGCAAAAGAATGAAAATGGAAGAAATGTATGATTTTGGAAGTCTTTTCGGTGATATGTCTGACAGGGAACCAATGCTTTATATTATATCCCTGTAATTGACTAATATTATTCTACACGGAGACCTAGTGTGAATAGCTTCACCAACACACTGCAACGGAATGAAAATGGAAGAAATGTATGATTTTAGAAGTCTTTTTGGTGATATGTCTGACAGAGAACCATGGCTTTATATTTAGGCCTGTAATTTACTATTATTATTCTACACGGATACCTAGTGTGAATAGCTTAAGTGACACACTGCATCGGAATGAAAATGGAAGAAATGTAGTATTTTTGAATAGTTTTTTCGGTGATATGTCTGATAGAGAAGCATGGCTTTAAATTGTAGGCCTGTAATTTACTAAAATTATTCTACACGGAGACCAAGTGTGAATAGCTTCACCGACACACTGCAACGGAATGAAAATGGAAGAAATGTATGATTTTTAAACAGTCTTTTCGGTGATATGTCTGACACAGAACCATGGCTTTAAATTGTAGGCCTGTTATTTACCAATAGTATTCTACAATGAGACCTATTGTGAATAGCTTAACCGACACACTGCAACAGAATGAAAATGGAAGAAATGCAGGATTTTTGAATAGTCTTTTTGGTGATATGTCTGACACAGAACCATGGCTTTAAATTGTAGGCCTGCAATTTATTAAAATTATTCTACACGGAGACCAAGTGTGAATAGCTTCACCAAAACACTGCAACGGAATGAAAATGGAAGAAATTTTTGATTTTAGAAGTCTTTTCAGTGATGTGTCTGACAGGGAACCATTGCTTTATATTGTATCCCTGTAGTTGACTAATATTATTCTACACGGAGACCTAGTGTGAATAGCTTCACCGACACACTGCAACGGAATGAAAATGGAAGAAATGTATGATTTTTGAACAGTCTTTTAGGTGATATGTCTGAAAGAGAACCACGGCTTTAAATTGTAGGCCTGGAATTTACTAAAATTATTCTACACGGAGACTTAGGGGGAATAGCTTCACCAACACACAGCAACGTAATGAAAATGGAAGAATTGTATGATTTTTGAACAGTCTTTTAGATGATATGTCTGACAGAGAACCACAGTTTTAAATTGTAGGCCTGTAATTTACTAATATTATTCTACAAGGAGACCTAGTGTGAATAGCTTCAAAGACACACTGCAATGGGCTGAAAATGGAGGAAATGTATGATTTTTGAACAGTCTTTTCGGTGACATGTCGGACAGAGAATAACTGCTTTAAATTGTAGGCCTGTTATTTACTAATATTATTCTACACTGAGACCTAGTGTGAATAGCTTAACCGACACACTGCAACGGAATGAAAATGGAAGAAATGTATGATTTTTGAATAGTCTTTTTGGTGATATGTCTGACAGAGAACCATGGTTTTAAATTGTAGGCCTGTAATTTACTAAAATTATTCTACACGGAGACCAAGTGTGAATAGCTTCACCGACACACTGCAACGGAATGAAAATGGAAGAAATGTATGATTTTGAAATTCTTTTCGGTAATATGTCTGACAGGGAACCATTGCTTTATATTCTATCCCTGTAGTTGACTAATATTATTCTACACGGAGACCTAGTGTGATTAGCTTCACTGACACACTGCAACGGAATGAAAATGGAAGAAATGTATGATTTTTGAATAGTCTTTTTGGTGATATGTCTGACATAGAACCACGACTTTAAATTGAAGGCCTCTAATTTACGAATATTATTCTACACGGAGACCCAGCGTGAATAGCTTCACCAACACACTGCAACAGAATGAAAATGGAATAAATGTATGATTTTTGAACAGTCTTTTAGGTGATATTTCTGACAGAGAATGACGGTTTTAAATTGTAGCCCTGTAATTTACTAATATTATTCTACACGGAGACCTGTGTGAATAGCATCACCGACACACTGCAACGGAACGAAAATGGAAGAAATGTATGATTTTTGAACAGCCTTTTAGGTGATATGTCTGACAGAGAACCACGGCTTTAAATTGTAGGCCTGTAATTTACTAAAATTATTCTACACGGAGACCAAGTGTGAATAGCTTCACTGACACACTGCAACGGAATGAAAATGGAAGATATGTATGATTTTGGAACCCTTTTCAGTGATATGTCTGACAGGGAACCATTGCTTTATATTGTATCACTGTAATTGACTAATATTATTCTACACGGAGACCTAGTGTGAATAGCTTCACCGACACACTGCAACGGAATTAAAATGGAATAAATCTATGATTTTTGAACAGTCTTTTAGGTGAAATGTCTGAAAGAGAACCACGGCTTTTAATTGTAAGCCTGTAAATTACTAAAATTATGCTACACGGATACCAAGTGTGAATAGCTTCACCGACACACTGCAACGGAATGAAAATGGAAGAAATGTATGATTTTGGAAGTCTTTTCGGTGATATGTCTGACAGGGAACCATTGCTTTCTATTGTATCCCTGTAATTGACAAATATTATTCTACACGAAGACCTAGTGTGAATAGCTTCACCGACACACTGCAACGGAATGAAAATGGAAGAAATGTATGATTTTAGAAGTCTTTTCGGTGATTTGTCTGACAGAGAACCACGGCTTTAAATTGTAGGCCTTTAATTTACTAATATATTCTACAAGGAGACCAAGTGTGAATAGCTTCACCGACACACTGCAACGGAATGAAAATGGAAGAACTGTATGATTTTTGAACAGTCTTTTAGTTGATATGTCTGACAGAGAACCACGGCTTTAAATTGTAGGCCTCTAATTTACTAATATTATTCTACACGGAGACCCAGCGTGAATAGCTTCACCAACACACTGCAAAAGAATGAAAATGGAAGAAATGTATGATTTTTGAAATGTAGTTTAGATGTTATTTCTGACAGAGAACGACGGCTTTAAATTGTAGGCTTATAATTTACTAATATTATTCTACATGGAGACCTAGTGTGAATAGCTTCACCGACACACTGCAAAGGAATGAAAATGGAAGAAATGTATGATTTTTGTACAGTCTTTTAGGTGACATGTCTCACAGAGAATCACGTCTTTAAATTGTAGGCCTGTAATTTACTAAAATTATTCTACACGGAGACCAAGTGTGAATAGCTTCACCGACACACTGCAACAGAATGAAAATGGAAGAATTGTATGATTTTTGAACAGTCATTTCGGTGATATGTCTGACAGAGAACCACGGCTTTAAATTGTAGGCCTGTAATTTACTAATATTATTCTACACGGAGACCTAGTGTGAATAGCATCACCGACACAGTGCAACGGAATGAAATTGGAAGAAATGTATGATTTTTGAACAGTCTTTTCGGTGATATATCTGACAGAGAACCATGGCTTTATATTTAGGCCTGTAATTTACTAATATTATTCTACACGGATATCTAGTGTGAATAGCTTCAGCGACACACTGCAACGGAATGAAAATGGAAGAAATGTATGATTTTTGAATAGTCTTTTCGGTGATATGTCTGACAGAGAACCATGGCTTTAAATTGTAGGCCTGTAATTTACTAAAATTATTCTACACGGAGACTAAGTATGAATAGCTTCACTGACACACTGCAATGGAATGAAAATGGAAGAAATGTATGATTTTGGAAGTCTTTTCGGTGATATGTCTGCCATGGAGCCATGGCTTTAAATTGTAGGCCTGTAATTTACTAAAATTATTCTACTTGGAGACCAAGTGTGAATAGCTTCACCGACACACTGCAACGGAATGAAAATGGAAGAAATGTATGATTTTTGAATAGTCTTTTTGGTGATATGTCTGACATAGAACCACGGCTTTAAATTGAAGGCCTCTAATTTACGAATATTATTCTACACGGAGACCCAGCGTGAATAGCTTCACCAACACACTGCAACAGAATGAAAATGGAATAAATGTATGATTTTTGAACAGTCTTTTAGGTGATATTTCTGACAGAAAATTACGGTTTTAAATTGTAGGCCTGTAATTTACTAATATTATTCTACACGGAGACCTGTGTGATTAGCATCACCGACACACTGCAACGGAACGGAAATGGAAGAAATGTATTATTTTTGAACAGCCTTTTAGGTGATATGTCTGACAGAGAACCACGGCTTTAAATTGTAGGCCTGTAATTTACTAAAATTATTCTACACGGAGACCAAGTGTGAATAGCTTCACTGACACACTGCAACGGAATGAAAATGGAAGATATGTATGATTTTGGAACAATTTTCAGTGATATGTCTGACAGGGAACCATTGCTTTATATTGTATCCCTGTAATTGACTAATTTTATTCTACACGGAGACCTAGTGTGAATAGCTTCACCGACACACTGCAACGGAATTAAAATGAAATAAATCTATGATTTTTGAACAGTCTTTTAGGTGACATGTCTGACAGAGAACCACGGCTTTTAATTGTATGCCTGTAAATTACTAAAATTATGCTACACGGACACCAAGTGTGAATAGCTTCACCGACACACTGCAACGGAATGAAAATGGAAGAAATGTATGATTTTGGAAGTCTTTTCGGTGATATGTCTGACAGGGAACCATTGCTTTATATTGTATCCCTGTAATTGACTAATATTATTCTACACGTAGACCTAGTGTCAATAGCTTCACCGACACACTGCAACGGAATGAAAATGGAAGAAATGTATGATTTTAGAAGTCTTTTCGGTGATTTGTCTGACAGAGAACCACGGCTTTAAATTGTAGGCCTTTAATTTACTAATATATTCTACAAGGAGACCAAGTGTGAATAGCTTCACCGACACACTGCAACGGAATGAAAATGGAAGAACTGTATGATTTTTGAACAGTCTTTTAGGTGATATGTCTGACAGGGAACCACGGCTTTAAATTGTAGGCCTCTAAGTTACTAATATTATTCTACACGGAGACCCAGCGTGAATAGCTTCACCAACACACTGCAAAAGAATGAAAATGGAAGAAATGTATGATTTTTGAAAAGTAGTTTAGATGATATTTCTGACAGAGAACGACGGCTTTAAATTGTAGGCTTATAATTTACTAATATTATTCTACACGGAGACCTAGTGTGAATAGTTTCACCGACACACTGCAAAGGAATGAAAATGGAAGAAATGTATGATTTTTGTACAGTCTTTTAGGTGATATGTCTCACAGAGAATCACGTCTTTAAATTGTAGGCCTGTAATTTACTAAAATTATTCTACACGGAGACCAAGTGTGAATAGCTTCACCGACACACTGCAACAGAATGAAAAGGGAAGAATTGTATGATTTTTGAACAGTCATTTCGGTGATATGTCTGACAGAGAACCACGGCTTTAAATTGTAGGCCTGTAATTTACTAATATTATTCTACACGGAGACCTAGTGTGAATAGCATCACCGACACAGTGCAACGGAATGAAATTGGAAGAAATGTATGATTTTTGAACAGTCTTTTCGGTGATATATCTGACAGAGAACCATGGCTTTATATTTAGGCCTGTAATTTACTAATATTATTCTACACGGATATCTAGTGTGAATAGCTTCAGCGACACACTGCAACGGAATGAAAATGGAAGAAATGTATGATTTTTGAATAGTATTTTCGGTGATATGTCTGACAGAGAACCATGGCTTTAAATTGTAGGCCTGTAATTTACTAAAATTATTCTACACGGAGACTAAGTATGAATAGCTTCACTGACACACTGCAATGGAATGAAAATGGAAGAAATGTATGATTTTGGAAGTCTTTTCGGTGATATGTCTGCCATGGAGCCATGGCTTTAAATTGTAGGCCTGTAATTTACTAAAATTATTCTACTTGGAGACCAAGTGTGAATAGCTTCACCGACACACTGCAACGGAATGAAAATGGAAGAAATGTATGATTTTTGAATAGTCTTTTTGGTGATATGTCTGACATAGAACCACGGCTTTAAATTGAAGGCCTCTAATTTACGAATATTATTCTACACGGAGACCCAGCGTGAATAGCTTCACCAACACACTGCAACAGAATGAAAATGGAATAAATGTATGATTTTTGAACAGTCTTTTAGGTGATATTTCTGACAGAAAATGACGGTTTTAAATTGTAGGCCTGTAATTTACTAATATTATTCTACACGGAGACCTGTGTGATTAGCATCACCGACACACTGCAACGGAACGGAAATGGAAGAAATGTATTATTTTTGAACAGCCTTTTAGGTGATATGTCTGACAGAGAACCACGGCTTTAAATTGTAGGCCTGTAATTTACTAAAATTATTCTACACGGAGACCAAGTGTGAATAGCTTCACTAACACACTGAAACGGAATGAAAATGGAAGATATGTATGATTTTGGAACAATTTTCAGTGATATGTCTGACAGGGAACCATTGCTTTATATTGTATCCCTGTAATTGACTAATTTTATTCTACACGGAGACCTAGTGTGAATAGCTTCACCGACACACTGCAACGGAATTAAAATGGAATAAATCTATGATTTTTGAACAGTCTTTTAGGTGACATGTCTGACAGAGAACCACGGCTTTTAATTGTATGCCTGTAAATTACTAAAATTATGCTACACGGACACCAAGTGTGAATAGCTTCACCGACACACTGCAACGGAATGAAAATGGAAGAAATGTATGATTTTGGAAGTCTTTTCGGTGATATGTCTGACAGGGAACCATTGCTTTATATTGTATCCCTGTAATTGACTAATATTATTCTACACGGAGACCTAGTGTCAATAGCTTCACCGACACACTGCAACGGAATGAAAATGGAAGAAATGTATGATTTTAGAAGTCTTTTCGGTGATTTGTCTGACAGAGAACCACGGCTTTAAATTGTAGGCCTTTAATTTACTAATATATTCTACAAGGAGACCAAGTGTGAATAGCTTCAACGACACACTGCAACGGAATGAAAATGGAAGAACTGTATGATTTTTGAACAGTCTTTTAGGTGATATGTCTGACAGGGAACCACGGCTTTAAATTGTAGGCCTCTAAGTTACTAATATTATTCTACACGGAGACCCAGCGTGAATAGCTTCACCAACACACTGGAAAAGAATGAAAATGGAAGAAATGTATGATTTTTTAAAAGTAGTTTAGATGATATTTCTGACAGAGAACGACGGCTTTAAATTGTAGGCTTATAATTTACTAATATTATTCTACACGGAGACCTAGTGTGAATAGTTTCACCGACACACTGCAAAGGAATGAAAATGGAAGAAATGTATGATTTTTGTACAGTCTTTTAGGTGATATGTCTCACAGAGAATCACGTCTTTAAATTGTAGGCCTGTAATTTACTAAAATTATTCTACACGGAGACAAAGTGTGAATAGCTTCACCGACACACTGCAACAGAATGAAAATGGAAGAATTGTATGATTTTTGAACAGTCATTTCGGTGATATGTCTGAGAGAGAACCACGGCTTTAAATTGTTGGCCTGTAATTTACTAAAATTATTCTACACGGAGACTAAGTATGAATAGCTTCACCGACACACTGCAACGGAATGAAAATGGAAGAAATGTATGATTTTTGAACATTCTTTTCGGTGATATGTCTGACAGAGAACCACAGCTTTAAATTGTAGATCTGTTATTTACTAATATTATTCTACACTGAGACCTAGTGTGAATAGCATCACCGACACAGTGCAACGGAATGAAATTGGAAGAAATGTATGATTTTTGAACAGTCTTTTCGGTGATATATCTGACAGAGAACCATGGCTTTATATTTAGGCCTGTAATTTACTAATATTATTCTACACGGATATCTAGTGTGAATAGCTTCAGCGACACACTGCAACGGAATGAAAATGGAAGAAATGTATGATTTTTGAATAGTCTTTTCGGTGATATGTCTGACAGAGAACCATGGCTTTAAATTGTAGGCCTGTAATTTACTAAAATTATTCTACACGGAGACTAAGTATGAATAGCTTCACTGACACACTGCAATGGAATGAAAATGGAAGAAATGTATGATTTTGGAAGTCTTTTCGGTGATATGTCTGACAGGGAGCCATGGCTTTAAATTGTAGGCCTGTAATTTACTAAAATTATTCTACATGGAGACCAAGTGTGAATAGCTTCACCGACACACTGCAACGGAATGAAAATGTAAGAAATGTATGATTTTTGAACATTCTTTTCGGTGATATGTCTGACAGAGAACCACAGCTTTAAATTGTAGATCTGTTATTTACTAATATTATTCTACACTGAGACCTAGTGTGAATAGCTTCAACGACACACTGCAACGGAATGAAAATGGAAGAAATGTATGATTTTTGAATTGTATTTTTTGTGATATGTCTGCCAGAGAACCATGGCTTTAAATTGTAGGCCTGCAATTTACTAAAATTATTCTACACAGAGACAAAGTGTGAATAGCTTCACCGACACACTGCATCGGAATGAAAATGGAAGAAATGTATGATTTTGGAAGTCTTTTCGGTGATATGTCTGACAGGGAGCCATTACTTTATATTGTATCCCTGTAGTTGACTAATATTATTCTACAAAGAGACTTAGGGTGAATAGCTTCACCGACACACTGCAACGGAATAAAAATGGAAGAATCGTATGATTTTTGAACAGTCTTTTAGGTGACATGTCTGAAAGAGAACCATGGCTTTAAATTGTAGTCCTGTAATTTACTAATATTATTCTACATGGAGATTTAGTGTGTGTAGCTTCACCGACACAATGCAATGGAACAAAAATGGAAAAAATGTATGATTTTGGAAGGCTTTTCGGTGATACGTCTGACAGAGAACCATGGTTTTAAATTGTAGGCCTGTAATTTACTAAAATTATTCTACACGGAGACCAAGTGTGAATAGCTTCACCGACACACTGCAACGGAATGAAAATGGAAGAAATGTATGATTTTGAAATTCTTTTCGGTAATATGTCTGACAGGGAACCATTGCTTTATATGCTATCCCTGTAGTTGACTAATATTATTCTACACGGAGACCTAGTGTGATTAGCTTCACCGACACACTGCAACGGAATGAAAATGGAAGAAATGTATGATTTTTGAATAGTCTTTTTGGTGATATGTCTGACATAGAACCACGGCTTTAAATTGAAGGCCTCTAATTTACGAATATTATTCTACACGGAGACCCAGCGTGAATACCTTCACCAACACACTGCAACAGAATGAAAATGGAATAAATGTATGATTTTTGAACAGTCTTTTAGGTGATATTTCTGACAGAGAATGACGGTTTTAAATTGTGGGCCTGTAATTTACTAATATTATTCTACACGGAGACCTGTGTGAATAGCATCACCGACACACTGCAAGGGAACGAAAATGGAAGAAATGTATGATTTTTGAACAGCCTTTTAGGTGATATGTCTGACAGAGAACCATGGCTTTATATTGTAGGCCTGTAATTTACTAAAATTATTCTACACGGAGACCAAGTGGGAATAGCTTCACTGACACACTGCAACGGAATGAAAATGGAAGATATGTATGATTTTGGAACCCTTTTCAGTGATATGTCTGACAGGGAACCATTGCTTTATATTGTATCACTGTAATTGACTAATATTATTCTACACGGAGACCTAGTGTGAATAGCTTCACCGACACACTGCAACGGAATGAAAATGGAATAAATCTATGATTTTTGAACAGTCTTTTAGGTGATATGTCTGACAGAGAACAACGGCTTTTAATTGTAAGCCTGTAAATTACTAAAATTATGCTACACGGATACCAAGTGTGAATAGCTTCACCGACACATTGCAACGGAATGAAAATGGAAGAAATGTATGATTTTGGAAGTCTTTTCGGTGATATGTCTGACAGGGAACCATTGCTTTATATTGTATCCCTGTAATTGACTAATATTATTCTACACGAAGACCTAGTGTGAATAGCTTCACCGACACACTGCAACGGAATGAAAATGGAAGAAATGTATGATTTTAGAAGTCTTTTCGGTGATTTGTCTGACAGAGAACTACGGCTTTAAATTGTAGGCCTCTAATTTACTAATATTATTCTACACTGAGACCTAGTGTGAATAGCTTCAACGACACACTGCAACGGAATGAAAATGGAAGAAATGTATGATTTTTGAAGAGTATTTTTTGTGATATGTCTGCCAGAGAACCATGGCTTTAAATTGTAGGCCTGTAATTTACTAAAATTATTCTACACAGAGACAAAGTGTGAATAGCTTCACCGACACACTGCATCGGAATGAAAATGGAAGAAATGTATGATTTTGGAAGTCTTTTCGGTGATATGTCTGACAGGGAGCCATTGCTTTATATTGTATCCCTGTAGTTGATTAATATTATTCTACAAGGAGACTTAGGGTGAATAGCTTCAGCGACACACTGCAACGGAATAAAAATGGAAGAATCGTATGATTTTTGAACAGTCTTTTAGGTGACATGTCTGACAGAGAACCATGGCTTTAAATTGTAGTCCTGTAATTTACTAATATTATTCTACATGGAGATTTAGTGTGTGTAGCTTCACCGACACAATGCAATGGAACAAAAATGGAAAAAATGTATGATTTTGGAAGGCTTTTCGGTGATACGTCTGACAGAGAACCATGGTTTTAAATTGTAGGCCTGTAATTTACTAAAATTATTCTACACGGAGACCAAGTGTGAATAGCTTCACCGACACACTGCAACGGAATGAAAATGGAAGAAATGTATGATTTTGAAATTCTTTTCGGTAATATGTCTGACAGGGAACCATTGCTTTATATGCTATCCCTGTAGTTGACTAATATTATTCTACACGGAGACCTAGTGTGATTAGCTTCACCGACACACTGCAACGGAATGAAAATGGAAGAAATGTATGATTTTTGAATAGTCTTTTTGGTGATATGTCTGACATAGAACCACGGCTTTAAATTGAAGGCCTCTAATTTACGAATATTATTCTACACGGAGACCCAGCGTGAATACCTTCACCAACACACTGCAACAGAATGAAAATGGAATAAATGTATGATTTTTGAACAGTCTTTTAGGTGATATTTCTGACAGAGAATGACGGTTTTAAATTGTGGGCCTGTAATTTACTAATATTATTCTACACGGAGACCTGTGTGAATAGCATCACCGACACACTGCAAGGGAACGAAAATGGAAGAAATGTATGATTTTTGAACAGCCTTTTAGGTGATATGTCTGACAGAGAACCATGGCTTTATATTGTAGGCCTGTAATTTACTAAAATTATTCTACACGGAGACCAAGTGGGAATAGCTTCACTGACACACTGCAACGGAATGAAAATGGAAGATATGTATGATTTTGGAACCCTTTTCAGTGATATGTCTGACAGGGAACCATTGCTTTATATTGTATCACTGTAATTGACTAATATTATTCTACACGGAGACCTAGTGTGAATAGCTTCACCGACACACTGCAACGGAATGAAAATGGAATAAATCTATGATTTTTGAACAGTCTTTTAGGTGATATGTCTGACAGAGAACAACGGCTTTTAATTGTAAGCCTGTAAATTACTAAAATTATGCTACACGGATACCAAGTGTGAATAGCTTCACCGACACATTGCAACGGAATGAAAATGGAAGAAATGTATGATTTTGGAAGTCTTTTCGGTGATATGTCTGACAGGGAACCATTGCTTTATATTGTATCCCTGTAATTGACTAATATTATTCTACACGAAGACCTAGTGTGAATAGCTTCACCGACACACTGCAACGGAATGAAAATGGAAGAAATGTATGATTTTAGAAGTCTTTTCGGTGATTTGTCTGACAGAGAACTACGGCTTTAAATTGTAGGCCTCTAATTTACTAATATTATTCTACACTGAGACCTAGTGTGAATAGCTTCAACGACACACTGCAACGGAATGAAAATGGAAGAAATGTATGATTTTTGAAGAGTATTTTTTGTGATATGTCTGCCAGAGAACCATGGCTTTAAATTGTAGGCCTGTAATTTACTAAAATTATTCTACACAGAGACAAAGTGTGAATAGCTTCACCGACACACTGCATCGGAATGAAAATGGAAGAAATGTATGATTTTGGAAGTCTTTTCGGTGATATGTCTGACAGGGAGCCATTGCTTTATATTGTATCCCTGTAGTTGATTAATATTATTCTACAAGGAGACTTAGGGTGAATAGCTTCACCGACACACTGCAACGGAATAAAAATGGAAGAATTGTATGATTTTTGAACAGTCTTTTAGGTGACATATCTGACAGAGAACCATGGCTTTAAATTGTAGGCCTGTAATTTACTAATATTATTCTACATGGAGATTTAGTGTGTGTAGCTTCACTGACACAATGCAACGGAACAAAAATGGAAGAAATGTATGATTTTGGAAGGCTTTTCGGTGATATGTCTGACAGAGAACCATGGCTTTATATTTAGGCCTGTAATTTACTAATATTTTTCTACACGGATACCTAGTGTGAATAGCTTCACCGACACACTGCAACAGAATGAAAAAGGAAGAAATGTATGATTTTAGTAGTCTTTTCAGTGATATGTCTGACAGAGAACCACGGCTTTAAATTGTAGGCCTGTAATGTACTAATATTATTCTACAAGGAGACCTAGTGTGAATAGCTTCAAAGACACACTGCAATGGAATGAAAATGGAGGAAATGGATGATTTTTGAACAGTCTTTTCGGTGATATGTCTGACAGAGAACCACAGCTTTAAATTGTAGGCCTGTTATTTACTAATATTATTCTACACTGAGACCTAGTGTGAATAGCTTAACCGACACACTGCAACGGAATGAAAATGGAAGAAATGTATGTTTTTTGAATAGTCTTTTTGGTGATATGTCTGACAGAGAACCATGGCTTTAAATTGTAGGCCTGTAATTTACTAAAATTATTCTACACGGAGACGAAGTGTGAATAGCTTTACCGACACACTGCAACGGAATGAAAATGGAAGAAATGTATGATTTTGGAAGTCTTTTGAGTGATATGTCTGACAGGGAACCAATGCTTTATATTGTATGCATGTAGTTGACTAATATTATTCTACATGGAGACCTAGTGTGAATAGCTTCACTGACACACTGCAACGGAATGAAAATGGAAGAAATGTTTGTTTTATGAAGTCTTTTCGGTGATATGTCTGACAGAGAACCACGGCTTTAAATTGTAGGCCTCTAATTTACTAATATTATTCTACACGGAGACCCAGCGTGAATAGCTTCACCAACACACTGCAACAGAATGAAAATGGAAGAAATGTATGATTTTTGAACAGTCTTTTATGTTATATTTCTGACAGAGAATTATGGCTTTAAATTGTAGGACTGTAATTTACTAATATTATTCTACACGGAGACCTAGTGTGAATAGCTTCACAAACACATTGCAAAGGAATGAAAATGGAAGAAATGTATGATTTTTGAACAGTCTTTAAGGTGATATGTCTGACAGAGAACCACGGCTTTAAATTGTAGGCCTTGAATTCACTAAAATTATTCTACACGGTTACCAAGTGTGAATAGCTTCACCGACACACTGCAACGGAATGAAAATGGAAGAAATGTATGATTTTACAAGTCTTTTCGGTGATTTGTCTAACAGAGAACCACGGCTTTAAATTGTAGGCCTTTAATTTACTAATATATTCTACAAGGAGACCAAGTGTGAATAGCTTCACTGACACACTGCAACGGAATGAAAATGGAAGAACTGTATGATTTTTGAACAGTCTTTTAGGTGATATGTCTGACAGAGAACCACGGCTTTAAATTGTAGGCCTCTAATTTACTAATATTATTCTACACGGAGACCCAGCGTGAATAGCTTCACCAACACACTGCAAAAGAATGAAAATGGAAGAAATGTATGATTTTTGAAATGTAGTTTAGATGATATTTCTGACAGAGAACGACGGCTTTAAATTGTAGGCTTATAATTTACTAATATTATTCTACACGGAGACCTAGTGTGAATAGCTTCACCGACACACTGCAAAGGAATGAAAATGGAAGAAATGTATGATTTTTGTACAGTCTTTTAGGAGATATGTCTCACAGAGAATCACGTCTTTAAATTGGAGGCCTGTAATTTACTAAAATTATTATACACGGAGACCAAGTGTGAATAACTTCACCGACACACTGCAACAGAATGAAAATGGAAGAATTGTATGATTTTTGAACAGTCTTTTCGGTGATATATCTGACAGAGAACCATGGCTTTATATTTAGGCCTGTAATTTACTAATATTATTCTACACGGATATCTAGTGTGAATAGCTTCAGCGACACACTGCAACGGAATGAAAATGGAAGAAATGTATGATTTTTGAATAGTCTTTTCGGTGATATGTCTGACAGAGAACCATGGCTTTAAATTGTAGGCCTGTAATTTACTAAAATTATTCTACACGGAGACTAAGTATGAATAGCTTCACTGACACACTGCAATGGAATGAAAATGGAAGAAATGTATGATTTTTGAATAGTCTTTTTGGTGATATGTCTGACATAGAACCACGGCTTTAAATTGAAGGCCTCTAATTTACGAATATTATTCTACACGGAGACCCAGCGTGAATAGCTTCACCAACACACTGCAACAGAATGAAAATGGAATAAATGTATGATTTTTGAACAGTCTTTTAGGTGATATTTCTGACAGAAAATTACGGTTTTAAATTGTAGGCCTGTAATTTACTAATATTATTCTACACGGTGACCTGTGTGATTAGCATCACCGACACACTGCAACGGAACGGAAATGGAAGAAATGTATTATTTTTGAACAGCCTTTTAGGTGATATGTCTGACAGAGAACCACGGCTTTAAATTGTAGGCCTGTAATTTACTAAAATTATTCTACACGGAGACCAAGTGTGAATAGCTTCACTGACACACTGCAACGGAATGAAAATGGAAGATATGTATGATTTTGGAACAATTTTCAGTGATATGTCTGACAGGGAACCATTGCTTTATATTGTATCCCTGTAATTGACTAATTTTATTCTACACGGAGACCTAGTGTGAATAGCTTCACCGACACACTGCAACGGAATTAAAATGGAATAAATCTATGATTTTTGAACAGTCTTTTAGGTGACATGTCTGACAGAGAACCACGGCTTTTAATTGTATGCCTGTAAATTACTAAAATTATGCTACACGGACACCAAGTGTGAATAGCTTCACCGACACACTGCAACGGAATGAAAATGGAAGAAATGTATGATTTTGGAAGTCTTTTCGGTGATATGTCTGACAGGGAACCATTGCTTTATATTGTATCCCTGTAATTGACTAATATTATTCTACACGGAGACCTAGTGTCAATAGCTTCACCGACACACTGCAACGGAATGAAAATGGAAGAAATGTATGATTTTAGAAGTCTTTTCGGTGATTTGTCTGACAGAGAACCACGGCTTTAAATTGTAGGCCTTTAATTTACTAATATATTCTACAAGGAGACCAAGTGTGAATAGCTTCACCGACACACTGCAACGGAATGAAAATGGAAGAACTGTATGATTTTTGAACAGTCTTTTAGGTGATATGTCTGACAGGGAACCACGGCTTTAAATTGTAGGCCTCTAAGTTACTAATATTATTCTACACGGAGACCCAGCGTGAATAGCTTCACCAACACACTGCAAAAGAATGAAAATGGAAGAAATGTATGATTTTTGAAAAGTAGTTTAGATGATATTTCTGACAGAGAACGACGGCTTTAAATTGTAGGCTTATAATTTACTAATATTATTCTACACGGAGACCTAGTGTGAATAGTTTCACCGACACACTGCAAAGGAATGAAAATGGAAGAAATGTATGATTTTTGTACAGTCTTTTAGGTGATATGTCTCACAGAGAATCACGTCTTTAAATTGTAGGCCTGTAATTTACTAAAATTATTCTACACGGAGACCAAGTGTGAATAGCTTCACCGACACACTGCAACAGAATGAAAAGGGAAGAATTGTATGATTTTTGAACAGTCATTTCGGTGATATGTCTGACAGAGAACCACGGCTTTAAATTGTAGGCCTGTAATTTACTAATATTATTCTACACGGAGACCTAGTGTGAATAGCATCACCGACACAGTGCAACGGAATGAAATTGGAAGAAATGTATGATTTTTGAACAGTCTTTTCGGTGATATATCTGACAGAGAACCATGGCTTTATATTTAGGCCTGTAATTTACTAATATTATTCTACACGGATATCTAGTGTGAATAGCTTCAGCGACACACTGCAACGGAATGAAAATGGAAGAAATGTATGATTTTTGAATAGTATTTTCGGTGATATGTCTGACAGAGAACCATGGCTTTAAATTGTAGGCCTGTAATTTACTAAAATTATTCTACACGGAGACTAAGTATGAATAGCTTCACTGACACACTGCAATGGAATGAAAATGGAAGAAATGTATGATTTTGGAAGTCTTTTCGGTGATATGTCTGCCATGGAGCCATGGCTTTAAATTGTAGGCCTGTAATTTACTAAAATTATTCTACTTGGAGACCAAGTGTGAATAGCTTCACCGACACACTGCAACGGAATGAAAATGGAAGAAATGTATGATTTTTGAATAGTCTTTTTGGTGATATGTCTGACATAGAACCACGGCTTTAAATTGAAGGCCTCTAATTTACGAATATTATTCTACACGGAGACCCAGCGTGAATAGCTTCACCAACACACTGCAACAGAATGAAAATGGAATAAATGTATGATTTTTGAACAGTCTTTTAGGTGATATTTCTGACAGAAAATGACGGTTTTAAATTGTAGGCCTGTAATTTACTAATATTATTCTACACGGAGACCTGTGTGATTAGCATCACCGACACACTGCAACGGAACGGAAATGGAAGAAATGTATTATTTTTGAACAGCCTTTTAGGTGATATGTCTGACAGAGAACCACGGCTTTAAATTGTAGGCCTGTAATTTACTAAAATTATTCTACACGGAGACCAAGTGTGAATAGCTTCACTGACACACTGAAACGGAATGAAAATGGAAGATATGTATGATTTTGGAACAATTTTCAGTGATATGTCTGACAGGGAACCATTGCTTTATATTGTATCCCTGTAATTGACTAATTTTATTCTACACGGAGACCTAGTGTGAATAGCTTCACCGACACACTGCAACGGAATTAAAATGGAATAAATCTATGATTTTTGAACAGTCTTTTAGGTGACATGTCTGACAGAGAACCACGGCTTTTAATTGTATGCCTGTAAATTACTAAAATTATGCTACACGGACACCAAGTGTGAATAGCTTCACCGACACACTGCAACGGAATGAAAATGGAAGAAATGTATGATTTTGGAAGTCTTTTAGGTGATATGTCTGACAGGGAACCATTGCTTTATATTGTATCCCTGTAATTGACTAATATTATTCTACACGGAGACCTAGTGTCAATAGCTTCACCGACACACTGCAACGGAATGAAAATGGAAGAAATGTATGATTTTAGAAGTCTTTTCGGTGATTTGTCTGACAGAGAACCACGGCTTTAAATTGTAGGCCTTTAATTTACTAATATATTCTACAAGGAGACCAAGTGTGAATAGCTTCAACGACACACTGCAACGGAATGAAAATGGAAGAACTGTATGATTTTTGAACAGTCTTTTAGGTGATATGTCTGACAGGGAACCATGGCTTTAAATTGTAGGCCTCTAAGTTACTAATATTATTCTACACGGAGACCCAGCGTGAATAGCTTCACCAACACACTGGAAAAGAATGAAAATGGAAGAAATGTATGATTTTTTAAAAGTAGTTTAGATGATATTTCTGACAGAGAACGACGGCTTTAAATTGTAGGCTTATAATTTACTAATATTATTCTACACGGAGACCTAGTGTGAATAGTTTCACCGACACACTGCAAAGGAATGAAAATGGAAGAAATGTATGATTTTTGTACAGTCTTTTAGGTGATATGTCTCACAGAGAATCACGTCTTTAAATTGTAGGCCTGTAATTTACTAAAATTATTCTACACGGAGACAAAGTGTGAATAGCTTCACCGACACACTGCAACAGAATGAAAATGGAAGAATTGTATGATTTTTGAACAGTCATTTCGGTGATATGTCTGAGAGAGAACCACGGCTTTAAATTGTTGGCCTGTAATTTACTAAAATTATTCTACACGGAGACTAAGTATGAATAGCTTCACCGACACACTGCAACGGAATGAAAATGGAAGAAATGTATGATTTTTGAACATTCTTTTCGGTGATATGTCTGACAGAGAACCACAGCTTTAAATTGTAGATCTGTTATTTACTAATATTATTCTACACTGAGACCTAGTGTGAATAGCATCACCGACACAGTGCAACGGAATGAAATTGGAAGAAATGTATGATTTTTGAACAGTCTTTTCGGTGATATATCTGACAGAGAACCATGGCTTTATATTTAGGCCTGTAATTTACTAATATTATTCTACACGGATATCTAGTGTGAATAGCTTCAGCGACACACTGCAACGGAATGAAAATGGAAGAAATGTATGATTTTTGAATAGTCTTTTCGGTGATATGTCTGACAGAGAACCATGGCTTTAAATTGTAGGCCTGTAATTTACTAAAATTATTCTACACGGAGACTAAGTATGAATAGCTTCACTGACACACTGCAATGGAATGAAAATGGAAGAAATGTATGATTTTGGAAGTCTTTTCGGTGATATGTCTGACAGGGAGCCATGGCTTTAAATTGTAGGCCTGTAATTTACTAAAATTATTCTACATGGAGACCAAGTGTGAATAGCTTCACCGACACACTGCAACGGAATGAAAATGTAAGAAATGTATGATTTTTGAACATTCTTTTCGGTGATATGTCTGACAGAGAACCACAGCTTTAAATTGTAGATCTGTTATTTACTAATATTATTCTACACTGAGACCTAGTGTGAATAGCTTCAACGACACACTGCAACGGAATGAAAATGGAAGAAATGTATGATTTTTGAATTGTATTTTTTGTGATATGTCTGCCAGAGAACCATGGCTTTAAATTGTAGGCCTGCAATTTACTAAAATTATTCTACACAGAGACAAAGTGTGAATAGCTTCACCGACACACTGCATCGAAATGAAAATGGAAGAAATGTATGATTTTGGAAGTCTTTTCGGTGATATGTCTGACAGGGAGCCATTACTTTATATTGTATCCCTGTAGTTGACTAATATTATTCTACAAAGAGACTTAGGGTGAATAGCTTCACCGACACACTGCAACGGAATAAAAATGGAAGAATCGTATGATTTTTGAACAGTCTTTTAGGTGACATGTCTGAAAGAGAACCATGGCATTAAATTGTAGTCCTGTAATTTACTAATATTATTCTACATGGAGATTTAGTGTGTGTAGCTTCACCGACACAATGCAATGGAACAAAAATGGAAAAAATGTATGATTTTGGAAGGCTTTTCGGTGATACGTCTGACAGAGAACCATGGTTTTAAATTGTAGGCCTGTAATTTACTAAAATT
This sequence comes from Phyllobates terribilis, assembly GCF_046119375.1. NCBI lineage: Eukaryota > Metazoa > Chordata > Amphibia > Anura > Dendrobatidae > Phyllobates > Phyllobates terribilis. The sequence goes on along the minus strand of NW_027362767.1, from coordinate 27,152,971 downwards.
ATTCTACACGGAGACCAAGTGTGAATAGCTTCACCGACACACTGCAACGGAATGAAAATGGAAGAAATGTATGATTTTGAAATTCTTTTCGGTAATATGTCTGACAGGGAACCATTGCTTTATATGCTATCCCTGTAGTTGACTAATATTATTCTACACGGAGACCTAGTGTGATTAGCTTCACCGACACACTGCAACGGAATGAAAATGGAAGAAATGTATGATTTTTGAATAGTCTTTTTGGTGATATGTCTGACATAGAACCACGGCTTTAAATTGAAGGCCTCTAATTTACGAATATTATTCTACACGGAGACCCAGCGTGAATACCTTCACCAACACACTGCAACAGAATGAAAATGGAATAAATGTATGATTTTTGAACAGTCTTTTAGGTGATATTTCTGACAGAGAATGACGGTTTTAAATTGTGGGCCTGTAATTTACTAATATTATTCTACACGGAGACCTGTGTGAATAGCATCACCGACACACTGCAAGGGAACGAAAATGGAAGAAATGTATGATTTTTGAACAGCCTTTTAGGTGATATGTCTGACAGAGAACCATGGCTTTATATTGTAGGCCTGTAATTTACTAAAATTATTCTACACGGAGACCAAGTGTGAATAGCTTCACTGACACACTGCAACGGAATGAAAATGGAAGATATGTATGATTTTGGAACCCTTTTCAGTGATATGTCTGACAGGGAACCATTGCTTTATATTGTATCACTGTAATTGACTAATATTATTCTACACGGAGACCTAGTGTGAATAGCTTCACCGACACACTGCAACGGAATGAAAATGGAATAAATCTATGATTTTTGAACAGTCTTTTAGGTGATATGTCTGACAGAGAACAACGGCTTTTAATTGTAAGCCTGTAAATTACTAAAATTATGCTACACGGATACCAAGTGTGAATAGCTTCACCGACACATTGCAACGGAATGAAAATGGAAGAAATGTATGATTTTGGAAGTCTTTTCGGTGATATGTCTGACAGGGAACCATTGCTTTATATTGTATCCCTGTAATTGACTAATATTATTCTACACGAAGACCTAGTGTGAATAGCTTCACCGACACACTGCAACGGAATGAAAATGGAAGAAATGTATGATTTTAGAAGTCTTTTCGGTGATTTGTCTGACAGAGAACTACGGCTTTAAATTGTAGGCCTCTAATTTACTAATATTATTCTACACTGAGACCTAGTGTGAATAGCTTCAACGACACACTGCAACGGAATGAAAATGGAAGAAATGTATGATTTTTGAAGAGTATTTTTTGTGATATGTCTGCCAGAGAACCATGGCTTTAAATTGTAGGCCTGTAATTTACTAAAATTATTCTACACAGAGACAAAGTGTGAATAGCTTCACCGACACACTGCATCGGAATGAAAATGGAAGAAATGTATGATTTTGGAAGTCTTTTCGGTGATATGTCTGACAGGGAGCCATTGCTTTATATTGTATCCCTGTAGTTGATTAATATTATTCTACAAGGAGACTTAGGGTGAATAGCTTCACCGACACACTGCAACGGAATAAAAATGGAAGAATCGTATGATTTTTGAACAGTCTTTTAGGTGACATGTCTGACAGAGAACCATGGCTTTAAATTGTAGTCCTGTAATTTACTAATATTATTCTACATGGAGATTTAGTGTGTGTAGCTTCACCGACACAATGCAATGGAACAAAAATGGAAAAAATGTATGATTTTGGAAGGCTTTTCGGTGATACGTCTGACAGAGAACCATGGTTTTAAATTGTAGGCCTGTAATTTACTAAAATTATTCTACACGGAGACCAAGTGTGAATAGCTTCACCGACACACTGCAACGGAATGAAAATGGAAGAAATGTATGATTTTGAAATTCTTTTCGGTAATATGTCTGACAGGGAACCATTGCTTTATATGCTATCCCTGTAGTTGACTAATATTATTCTACACGGAGACCTAGTGTGATTAGCTTCACCGACACACTGCAACGGAATGAAAATGGAAGAAATGTATGATTTTTGAATAGTCTTTTTGGTGATATGTCTGACATAGAACCACGGCTTTAAATTGAAGGCCTCTAATTTACGAATATTATTCTACACGGAGACCCAGCGTGAATACCTTCACCAACACACTGCAACAGAATGAAAATGGAATAAATGTATGATTTTTGAACAGTCTTTTAGGTGATATTTCTGACAGAGAATGACGGTTTTAAATTGTGGGCCTGTAATTTACTAATATTATTCTACACGGAGACCTGTGTGAATAGCATCACCGACACACTGCAAGGGAACGAAAATGGAAGAAATGTATGATTTTTGAACAGCCTTTTAGGTGATATGTCTGACAGAGAACCATAGCTTTATATTGTAGGCCTGTAATTTACTAAAATTATTCTACACGGAGACCAAGTGGGAATAGCTTCACTGACACACTGCAACGGAATGAAAATGGAAGATATGTATGATTTTGGAACCCTTTTCAGTGATATGTCTGACAGGGAACCATTGCTTTATATTGTATCACTGTAATTGACTAATATTATTCTACACGGAGACCTAGTGTGAATAGCTTCACCGACACACTGCAACGGAATGAAAATGGAATAAATCTATGATTTTTGAACAGTCTTTTAGGTGATATGTCTGACAGAGAACAACGGCTTTTAATTGTAAGCCTGTAAATTACTAAAATTATGCTACACGGATACCAAGTGTGAATAGCTTCACCGACACATTGCAACGGAATGAAAATGGAAGAAATGTATGATTTTGGAAGTCTTTTCGGTGATATGTCTGACAGGGAACCATTGCTTTATATTGTATCCCTGTAATTGACTAATATTATTCTACACGAAGACCTAGTGTGAATAGCTTCACCGACACACTGCAACGGAATGAAAATGGAAGAAATGTATGATTTTAGAAGTCTTTTCGGTGATTTGTCTGACAGAGAACTACGGCTTTAAATTGTAGGCCTCTAATTTACTAATATTATTCTACACTGAGACCTAGTGTGAATAGCTTCAACGACACACTGCAACGGAATGAAAATGGAAGAAATGTATGATTTTTGAAGAGTATTTTTTGTGATATGTCTGCCAGAGAACCATGGCTTTAAATTGTAGGCCTGTAATTTACTAAAATTATTCTACACAGAGACAAAGTGTGAATAGCTTCACCGACACACTGCATCGGAATGAAAATGGAAGAAATGTATGATTTTGGAAGTCTTTTCGGTGATATGTCTGACAGGGAGCCATTGCTTTATATTGTATCCCTGTAGTTGATTAATATTATTCTACAAGGAGACTTAGGGTGAATAGCTTCACCGACACACTGCAACGGAATAAAAATGGAAGAATTGTATGATTTTTGAACAGTCTTTTAGGTGACATATCTGACAGAGAACCATGGCTTTAAATTGTAGGCCTGTAATTTACTATTATTATTCTACATGGAGATTTAGTGTGTGTAGCTTCACTGACACAATGCAACGGAACAAAAATGGAAGAAATGTATGATTTTGGAAGGCTTTTCGGTGATATGTCTGACAGAGAACCATGGCTTTATATTTAGGCCTGTAATTTACTAATATTTTTCTACACGGATACCTAGTGTGAATAGCTTCACCGACACACTGCAACAGAATGAAAAAGGAAGAAATGTATGATTTTAGTAGTCTTTTCAGTGATATGTCTGACAGAGAACCACGGCTTTAAATTGTAGGCCTGTAATGTACTAATATTATTCTACAAGGAGACCTAGTGTGAATAGCTTCAAAGACACACTGCAATGGAATGAAAATGGAGGAAATGGATGATTTTTGAACAGTCTTTTCGGTGATATGTCTGACAGAGAACCACAGCTTTAAATTGTAGGCCTGTTATTTACTAATATTATTCTACACTGAGACCTAGTGTGAATAGCTTAACCGACACACTGCAACGGAATGAAAATGGAAGAAATGTATGTTTTTTGAATAGTCTTTTTGGTGATATGTTTGACAGAGAACCATGGCTTTAAATTGTAGGCCTGTAATTTACTAAAATTATTCTACACGGAGACGAAGTGTGAATAGCTTTACCGACACACTGCAACGGAATGAAAATGGAAGAAATGTATGATTTTGGAAGTCTTTTGAGTGATATGTCTGACAGGGAACCAATGCTTTATATTGTATGCATGTAGTTGACTAATATTATTCTACATGGAGACCTAGTGTGAATAGCTTCACTGACACACTGCAACGGAATGAAAATGGAAGAAATGTTTGTTTTATGAAGTCTTTTCGGTGATATGTCTGACAGAGAACCACGGCTTTAAATTGTAGGCCTCTAATTTACTAATATTATTCTACACGGAGACCCAGCGTGAATAGCTTCACCAACACACTGCAACAGAATGAAAATGGAAGAAATGTATGATTTTTGAACAGTCTTTTATGTTATATTTCTGACAGAGAATTATGGCTTTAAATTGTAGGACTGTAATTTACTAATATTATTCTACACGGAGACCTAGTGTGAATAGCTTCACAAACACATTGCAAAGGAATGAAAATGGAAGAAATTTATGATTTTTGAACAGTCTTTAAGGTGATATGTCTGACAGAGAACCACGGCTTTAAATTGTAGGCCTTGAATTCACTAAAATTATTCTACACGGTTACCAAGTGTGAATAGCTTCACCGACACACTGCAACGGAATGAAAATGGAAGAAATGTATGATTTTACAAGTCTTTTCGGTGATTTGTCTAACAGAGAACCACGGCTTTAAATTGTAGGCCTTTAATTTACTAATATATTCTACAAGGAGACCAAGTGTGAATAGCTTCACTGACACACTGCAACGGAATGAAAATGGAAGAACTGTATGATTTTTGAACAGTCTTTTAGGTGATATGTCTGACAGAGAACCACGGCTTTAAATTGTAGGCCTCTAATTTACTAATATTATTCTACACGGAGACCCAGCGTGAATAGCTTCACCAACACACTGCAAAAGAATGAAAATGGAAGAAATGTATGATTTTTGAAATGTAGTTTAGATGATATTTCTGACAGAGAACGACGGCTTTAAATTGTAGGCTTATAATTTACTAATATTATTCTACACGGAGACCTAGTGTGAATAGCTTCACCGACACACTGCAAAGGAATGAAAATGGAAGAAATGTATGATTTTTGTACAGTCTTTTAGGAGATATGTCTCACAGAGAATCACGTCTTTAAATTGGAGGCCTGTAATTTACTAAAATTATTATACACGGAGACCAAGTGTGAATAACTTCACCGACACACTGCAACAGAATGAAAATGGAAGAATTGTATGATTTTTGAACAGTCATTTCGGTGATATGTCTGACAGAGAACCACGGCTTTAAATTGTAGGCCTGTAATTTACTAATATTATTCTACACGGAGACCTAGTGTGAATAGCTTCACCGCCACACTGCAACGGAATGAAATTGGAAGAAATGTATGATTTTTGAACAGTCTTTTCGGTGATATATCTGACAGAGAACCATGGCTTCAACTTGTAGGCCTGTAATTTACTAATATTATTCTACACGGAGACCTAGTGTGAATTGCTTCACCGACACATTGCAACGGAATGAAATTGGAAGAAACGTATGATTTTTGAACAGTCTTTTAGGTGACATGTCTGACAGAGAACCACGGCTTCAAATTGTAGGCCTGTAATTTACTAATATTATTCTACACGGAGACCTAGTGTGAATAGCTAAACCGACACACTGCAACGGAATGAAATTGGAAGAAATGTATGATTTTTGAACATTTTTTTCGGTGATATGTCTGACAGAGAACCATGGCTTTATATTTAGGCCTGTAATTTACTAATGTTATTATACACGGATATCTAGTGTGAATAGATTCAGCGACACACTGCAACGGAATGAAAATGGAAGAAATGTATGATTTTGGAAGTCTTTTCGGTGATATGTCTGACAGGGAACCATTGCTTTATATTGTATCCCTGTAGTTGACTAATATTATTCTACATGGAGAACAAGTGTGAATAGCTTCACAGACTCACTGCAACGGAATGAAAATGGAAGAAATGTTTGATTTTAGAAGTCTGTTCGGTGATATGTCTGACAGAGAACCACGGCTTTAAATTGTAGGCTTCTAATTTACTAATATTATTCTACACGGAGACCCAGCATGAATAGCTTCACCAACACACTGCGACAGACTGAAAATGGAAGAAATGTATGATTTTGAACCGTCTTTTAGGTGATATTTCTGATAGAGAACGACGGCTTTAAATTGTAGGCCTGTCATTTTCTAATATTATTCTACATGGAGACCTAGTGTGTATAGCTTCACCGACACACTGCAACGGAATGAAAATGGAAGAAATGTATGATTTTGGAATCCTTTTCAGTGATATTTCTGACAGGGAACCATTGCTTTATATTGTATCCCTGTAATTGACTAATATTATTCTACACGGAGACTTAGGGTGAATAGCTTCACCGACACACTGCAATGAAATGAAAATGGAAGAATTGTATGATTTTTGAACAGTCTTTAAGGTGATATGTCTGACAGAGAACCACGGCTTTAAATTTTAGGCCTGTAATTTGCTAATATTATTCTACACGGAGACTTAGTGTGAGTAGCTTCAACGACACATTGCAACGGAACGAAAATGGAAGAAATGTATGATTTTGGAAGGATTTTCGGTGATATGTCTGACAGAGAACCATGGCTTTATATTTAGGCCTGTAATTTACTAATATTAATCTACACGGATACCTAGTGTGAATAGATTCATCCACACACTGCAACGGAATGAAAAAGGAAGAAATGTATGATTTTAGCAGTCTTTTCGGTGATATGTCTGACAGAGAACCACGGCTTTAAATTGTAGGCCTGTAATTTACTAATATTATTCTACACGGAGACCTAGTGTGAATAGCTTAAACAACACACTGCAACGGAATGAAAATGGAAGAAATGTATGATTTTTGAAGAGTTTTTGGTGATAAGTCTGACAGTGAACCATGGCTTTAAATTGTAGGCCTGTAATTTACTAAAACTATTCTACACTGAGACCAAGTGTGAATAGCTTCACCGACACACTGCAACGGAATGAAAATGGAAGAAATGTATGATTTTGGAAGTCTTTTCGGTGATATGTCTGACAGGGAACCATTGTTTTATATTGTATCCCTGTAGTGGACTAATATTATTCTACACGGAGACCTAGTGTGAATAGATTCAACCACACACTGCAACGGAATGAAAAAGGAAGAAATGTATGATTTTAGCAGTCTTTTCGGTGATATGTCTGACAGAGAACCACGGCTTTAAATTGTAGGCCTCTCATTTACTAATGTTATTCTGCACGGAGACCCAGCGTGAATAGCTTCACCAACACACTGTATCAGAATGAAAATGGAAGAAATGTATGATTTTGAACAGTCTTTTAGGTGATATTTCTGACAGAGAACCACGGCTTTAAATTGTAGGCCTGTAATTTACTAATATTATTCTACACGGAGACCTAGTGTGAATAGCTTAAACAACACACTGCAACGGAATGAAAATGGAAGAAATGTATGATTTTTGAAGAGTTTTTGGTGATAAGTCTGACAGTGAACCATGGCTTTAAATTGTAGGCCTGTAATTTACTAAAACTATTCTACACTGAGACCAAGTGTGAATAGCTTCACCGACACACTGCAACGGAATGAAAATGGAAGAAATGTATGATTTTGGAAGTCTTTTCAGTGATATGTCTGACAGGGAACCATTGTTTTATATTGTATCCCTGTAGTGGACTAATATTATTCTACACGGAGACCTAGTGTGAATAGATTCACCCACACACTGCAACGGAATGAAAAAGGAAGAAATGTATGATTTTAGCAGTCTTTTCGGTGATATGTCTGAAAGAGAACCACGGCTTTAAATTGTAGGCCTCTCATTTACTAATGTTATTCTGCACGGAGACCCAACGTGAATAGCTTCACCAACACACTGTAACAGAATGAAAATGGAAGAAATTAATGATTTTTGAACAGTCTTTTAGGTGATATTTCTGCCAGAGAACCACGGCTTTAAATTGTAGGCCTGTAATTTACTAATATTTTTCTATGCGGAGACCTAGTGTGAATAGCTTCACAAACACACTGCAAAGGAATGAAAATGGAAGAAATATATAATTTTTGAACAGTCTTTTAGGTAATATGTCTGACAGAGAACCACAGCTTTAAATTGTAGGCCTTGAATTTACTAAAATTATTCTACACGGTTACGAAGCATGAATAGCTTCACCGACACACTGCAACGGAATGAAAATGGAAGAAATTTATGATTTTGGAAGCCTTTTCAGTGATATGTCTGACAGGGAACCATTGCTTTATATTGTATCCCTGTAATTGACTAATATTATTCTACACGGAGACTTAGGGTGAATAACTTCACCGACACACAGCAACGGAATGAAAATGGAAGAATTATATGATTTTTGAACAGTCTTTTCGGTGATATGTCTGACAGAGAACCACGGCTTTAAATTGTAGGCCTGTAATTTACTAATATTATTCTACACGGAGACCTAGTGTGAATAGCTTAAACAACACACTGCAACGGAATGAAAATGGAAGAAATGTATGATTTTTGAAGAGTTTTTGGTGATAAGTCTGACAGTGAACCATGGCTTTAAATTGTAGGCCTGTAATTTACTAAAACTATTCTACACTGAGACCAAGTGTGAATAGCTTCACCGACACACTGCAACGGAATGAAAATGGAAGAAATGTATGATTTTGGAAGTCTTTTCGGTGATATGTCTGACAGGGAACCATTGTTTTATATTGTATCCCTGTAGTGGACTAATATTATTCTACACGGAGACCTAGTGTGAATAGATTCAACCACACACTGCAACGGAATGAAAAAGGAAGAAATGTATGATTTTAGCAGTCTTTTCGGTGATATGTCTGACAGAGAACCACGGCTTTAAATTGTAGGCCTCTCATTTACTAATGTTATTCTGCACGGAGACCCAGCGTGAATAGCTTCACCAACACACTGTATCAGAATGAAAATGGAAGAAATGTATGATTTTGAACAGTCTTTTAGGTGATATTTCTGACAGAGAACCACGGCTTTAAATTGTAGGTGTGTAATTTACTAATATTATTCTACACGGAGACCTAGTGTGAATAGCTTAAACAACACACTGCAACGGAATGAAAATGGAAGAAATGTATGATTTTTGAAGAGTTTTTGGTGATAAGTCTGACAGTGAACCATGGCTTTAAATTGTAGGCCTGTAATTTACTAAAACTATTCTACACTGAGACCAAGTGTGAATAGCTTCACCGACACACTGCAACGGAATGAAAATGGAAGAAATGTATGATTTTGGAAGTCTTTTCAGTGATATGTCTGACAGGGAACCATTGTTTTATATTGTATCCCTGTAGTGGACTAATATTATTCTACACGGAGACCTAGTGTGAATAGATTCACCCACACACTGCAACGGAATGAAAAAGGAAGAAATGTATGATTTTAGCAGTCTTTTCGGTGATATGTCTGACAGAGAACCACGGCTTTAAATTGTAGGCCTCTCATTTACTAATGTTATTCTGCACGGAGACCCAACGTGAATAGCTTCACCAACACACTGTAACAGAATGAAAATGGAAGAAATTAATGATTTTTGAACAGTCTTTTAGGTGATATTTCTGCCAGAGAACCACGGCTTTAAATTGTAGGCCTGTAATTTACTAATATTTTTCTATGCGGAGACCTAGTGTGAATAGCTTCACAAACACACTGCAAAGGAATGAAAATGGAAGAAATATATAATTTTTGAACAGTCTTTTAGGTAATATGTCTGACAGAGAACCACAGCTTTAAATTGTAGGCCTTGAATTTACTAAAATTATTCTACACGGTTACGAAGCATGAATAGCTTCACCGACACACTGCAACGGAATGAAAATGGAAGAAATTTATGATTTTGGAAGCCTTTTCAGTGATATGTCTGACAGGGAACCATTGCTTTATATTGTATCCCTGTAATTGACTAATATTATTCTACACGGAGACTTAGGGTGAATAACTTCACCGACACACAGCAACGGAATGAAAATGGAAGAATTATATGATTTTTGAACAGTCTTTTAGGTGATATGTGTGACAGAGAACCAAGGCTTTAAATTGTAGGCCTGTAATTTACTATTATTAATCTACACGGAGACTTAGTGTGAGTAGCTTCACCGACACACTGCACAGGAACGAAAATGGAAGAAATGTATGATTTTGGAAGGCTTTTCGGTGATATGTCTGACAGAGAACCATGGCTTTATATTTAGGCCTGTAATTTACTAATATTAATCTACACAGATACCTAGTGTGAATAGATTCATCCACACACTGCAACGGAATGAAAAAGGAAGAAATGTATGATTTTAGCAGTCTTTTCGGTGATATGTCTGACAGAGAACCACGGCTTTAAATTGTAGGCCTGTAATTTACTAATATTATTCTACACGGAGACCTAGTGTGAATAGCTTAAACGACACACTGCAACGGAAAGAAAATGGAAGAAATGTATGATTTTTGTACAGTCTTTTAGGTAATATGTCTGACAGAGAACCACTGCTTTAAATTGTAGGCCTTGAATTTACTAAAATTATTCTACACGGTTACCAAGTGTGAATAGCTTCACCGACACACTGCAACGGAATGAAAATGGAAGAAATGTATGATTTTGGAACCCTATTCAGTGATATGTCTGACAGGGAACCATTGCTTTATATTGTATCCCTGTAATTGACTAATATTATTCTACACGGAGACATAGTGTGAATAGCTTCACCGACACACTGCAACAGAATGAAAATGGAAGAATTGTACGATTTTTGAACAGTCTTTTAGGTGATATGTCTGACAGAGAACCACGGCTTTAAATTGTAGGCCTGTAATTTACTAATATTCTTCTACACGGAGACCTAGTGTAAATTGTTTCACCGACACACTGCAACGGAATGAAATTGGAAGAAATGTATGATTTTTGAACATTCTTTTCGGTGATATGTCTGACAGAGATCCATGGCTTTATATTTAGGCCTGTCATTTACTAATATTATTCTACACTGAGACCTAGTGTGAGTAGCTTCACCGACACACTGCAACGGAACGAAAATGGAAGAAATGTATGATTTTGGAAGGCTTTTCGGTGATATGTCTGACAGAGAACCATGGCTTTATATTTAGGCCTGTCATTTACTAATATTATTCTACATGGATACCTAATGTGAATAGCTTCAATCACACACTGCAACGGAATGAAAAAGGCAGAAATGTATGATTTTTGAACAGTCTTTTCGGTGATATGTCTGACAGAGAACAACAGCTTTAAATTTTAGGCCTGTTATTTACTAATATTAATCCACATTGAGACCTAGTGTGAATAGCTTAACCGACACACTGCAACGGAATGAAAATGGAAGAAATGTATGTTTTTTGAATAGTTTTTGGTGATATGTCTGACAGTTAACCATTTCTTAAATTGTAGGCCTGTTATTTACTAATATTATTCTACACGGAGACCTAGTATGAATAGCTTCAAAGACACACTGCAACGGAATGAAAATAGAGGAAATGTTTGATTTTTGAACAGTCTTTTCAGTGATATGTCTAACAGAGAACCACTCCTTTAAATTTTAGGCCTGTTACTTACTAATATTATTCTACACTGAGACCTAGTGTGAATAGCTTAACCGACACACTGCAACGGAATGAAAATGGAAGAAATGTATGATTTTTGAATAGTTTTTGGTGATATGTCTGACAGTGAACCATGGCTTTAAATTGTAGACCTGTAATTTACTAAAATTATTCTACACTGAGACCAAGTGTGAATAGCTTCACCGACACACTGCAACGGAATGACAATGGAAGAAATGTATGATTTTGGAAGTCTTTTCGGTGATATGTCTGACAGGGAACCATTGGTTTATATTGTATCCCTGTAGTTGACTTATATTATTCTACACGGAGACCTAGTGTGAATAGCTTCAACGACACACGGCAACGGAATGAAAATGGAAGAAATATTTGATTTTAGAAGTCTTTTCGGTGATATGTCTGACAGAGAACCACAGCTTTAAATTGTAGGCCTCTAATTAACTAATATTATTCTACACAGACACCCAGAGTGAATAGCTACACCAACACACTGCAACTGAATGAAAATGGAAGAAATGTATGATTTTTGAACAGTCTTTTAGGTGATATTTCTGATAGAGAACGACGGCTTTAAATTGTAGGCCTGTAATTTACTAACATTATTCTACACGGAGACCTAGTGTGAATAGCTTCACAAACACACTGCAACAGAATGAAAATAGAAGAATTGTATGATTTTTGAACAGTCTTTTAGGTGATATGTCTGACAGAGAACCAAGGCTTTAAATTGTAGGCCTGGAAATTACTAAAATTATTCTACACGGTTACCAAGTGTGAATAGCTTCACCGACACACTGCAACGGAACGAAAATGGAAGAAATGTATGATTTTGGAAGGCTTTTCGGTGATATGTCTGACAGAGAACCATGGCTTTATATTTAGGCCTGTAATTTACTAATATTTTTCTACACGGATAACTAGTGTGAATAGCTTCCCCCGCACACTGCAACGGAATGAAAAAGGAAGAAATGTATGATTCTAGAAGTCTTTTCGGTGATATGTCTGACAGAGAACCACGGCTTTAAATTGTAGGCCTGTAATTTACTAATAATATTCTACATGGAGACCTAGTGTGAACAGCTTCAAAGACACACTGCAACGGAATGAAAATGGAGGAAATGTATGATTTTTGAACAGTCTTTTCGGTGATATGTCTGACAGAGAAACACAGCTTTAAATTGTAGGCCTGTTATTTACTAACATTATTCTACACTGAGACCTAGTGTGAATAGCTTCACCGACACACTGCAATGGAATGAAAATGCAAGAAATGTATGATTTTTGAACAGTCTTTTGGTGATATGTCAGACAGAGAACCTCAGCTTTAAATTGAAGGCCTGTTATTTACTAATATTATTCTACACTGAGACCTAGTGTGAATAGCTTAACCGACACACTGAAATGGAATGAAAATGGAAGAAATGTATGATTTTGGAAGTCTTTTCGGTGATATGTCTGACAGGGAACCATTGCTTTATATTGTATCCCTGTAGTTGACTAATATTATTCTACACGGAGACCTAATGTAAATAGCTTCACCGACACACTGCAATGGAATGAAAATGGAAGAAATGTTTGATTTTAGAAGTCTTTTCGGTGATATGCCTGAAAGAGAACCACGGCTTTAAATTGTAGGCCTCTAATTTACTAATATTATTCAACACGGAAACCCAGCGTGAATAGCTTCACCAACACACTGCAACAGAATGAAAATGGAAGAAATGTATGATTTTGAACAGTCTTTAAGTGATATTTCTGATAGAGAATGATGGCTTTAAATTGTAGGCCTGTAATTTACTAATATTATTCTACATGGAGACATAGTTTGAATAGCTTCACCGAGACACTGCAACAGAATGAAAATGGAAGAATTGTATGATTTTTGAACAGTCTTTTAGGTGATATGTCTGACAGAGAACCACGGCTTTAAATTGTAGGCCTTGAATTTACTAAAATTATTCTACACGGTTACCAAGCGTGAATAGCTTCACCGACACACTGCAACGGAATGAAAATGGAAGAAATTTATGATTTTGGAAACCTTTTCAGTGATATATCTGACAGGGAACCATTGCTTTATATTGTATCCCTGTAATTGACTAATATTATTCTACACGGAGACTTAGGGTGAATAGCTTCACCGACACACTGCAACGGAATGAAAATGGAAGAATTGTATGATTTTTGAACAGTCTTTTAGGTGATATGTCTGACAGAGAACCATGGCTTTAAATTGTAGGCCTGTAATTTACTAATATTAATCTACACGGAGAATTAATGTGAGTAGCTTCACCGACACACTGCAACGGAACGAAAATGGAAGAAATGTATGATTTTGGAAGGCTTTTCGGTGATATGTCTGACAGAGAACCATGGCTTTATATTTAGGCCTGTAATTTACTAATATTATTCTGCACGGATACCTAGTGTGAATAGATTCACCGACACACTGCAACGGAATGAAAAAGGAAGAAATGTATGATTTTAGCAGTCTTTTCAGTGATATGTCTGACAGAGATCCACGGCTTTAAATTGTAGGCCTGTAATTTACTATTATTATTCTACACGGAAACCTAGTGTGAATAGCTTAACCGACACACTGCAACGGAATGAAAATGGAAGAAATGTATGATTTTTGAATAGTTTTTGGTGATATGTCTGACAGTGAACCATGGCTTTAAATTGTAGGCCTGTAATTTACTAAAACTATTCTACACTGAGACCGAGTGTGAATAGCTTCAACGACACACTGCAGCGGAATGAAAATGGAAGAAATGTATGATTTTGGAAGTCTTTTCGGTGATAAGTCTGACAGGGAACCATTGTTTTATATTTTATCCCTGTAGTTGACTAATATTATACTACATGGAGTGATAGTGTGAATAGCTTCACCGACACACTGCAACGGAATGAAAATGGAAGAAATGTTTGATTTTAGAAGTCTTTTCGGTGATATGTCTGACAGAGAACCACGTCTTTAAATTGTAGGCCTCTAATTTACTAATATTATTCTACACGGAGACCCAGCGTGAATAGCTTCACCAACACACTGCAACAGAATGAAAATGGAAGAAATGTATGATTTTTAAACAGTCTTTTAGGTGATATTTCTGATAGAGAATGATGGCTTTAAATTGCAGGCCTGTAATTTACTAATATTATTCTACCCGGAGACCTAGTGTGAATAGCTTCACCGACACAGTGCAACGGAATGAAAATTTAAGAAATGTATGATTTTTGAACAGTCTTTTAGGTGATATGTCTGACAGAGAACCACGGCTTTAAATTGTATTCCTTGAATTTACTAAAATTATTCTACACGGTTACCAAGTGTGAATAGCTTCACCGACACACTGCAACGGAATGAAAATGGAAGAAATGTATGATTTTGGAATCCTTTTCAGTGATATGTCTGACAGGGAACCATTGCTTTATATTGAAACCCTGTAATTGACTAATATTATTCTACATGGAGACTTAGGGTGAATAGCTTCACCGACACACTGCAACGGAATGAAAATGGAAGAACTGTATGATTTTTGAACAGTCTTTTAGGTGATATGTTTGACAGAGAACCACTGCTTTAAATTGTATGCCTGTAATTTACTAATATTAATCTACACGGAGACTTAGTGTGAGTAGCTTCACCGACACACTGCAACAGAACGAAAATGGAAGAAATGTATGATTTTGGAAGGCTTTTCGGTGATATGTCTGACAGAGAACCATGGCTTTATATTTAGGCCTGTAATTTGCTAATATTATTCTACACGGATACCTAATGTGAATAGCTTCATCGACACACTGCAACGGATTGAAAAAGGAAGAAATGTATGATTTTTGAATAGTTTTTGGTGATATGTCTAACAGAGAACCACGGCTTTAAATTGTAGGCCTGTAATTTACTAATATTATTCTACACGGAGACCTAGTGTGAACAGCTTCAAAGACACACTGCAACGGAATGAAAATGGACGAAATGTACGACTTTTGAACAGTCTTTTCGGTGATATGTCTGACAGAGAACCACAGCTTTAAATTTTAGGCCTGTTATTTACTAATATTATTCTACACTGAGACCTAGTGTGAAGAGCTTAACCGACACACTGCAAAGGAATGAAAATGGAAGAAATGTATGATTTTTGAATAGTTTTTTGTGATATGTTTGACAGTGAACCATGGCTTTAAATTGTAGGCCTGTAATTTACTAAAATTATTCTACACTGAGACCAAGTGTATATAGTTTCACCGACACACTGCAACGGAATGACAATGGAAGAATTGTATGATTTTGGAAGTCTTTTCGGTGATATGTCTGACAGGGAACCATTGATTTATATTGTATCCCTGTAGTTGACTTATATTATTCAACACGGAGACCTAGTGTGAATAGCTTCACCGACACACGGCAACGGAATGAAAATGGAAGAAATGTTTGATTTTAGAAGTCTTTTCGGTGATATGTCTGACAGAGAACCACAGCTTTAAATTGTAGGCCTCTAATTAACTAATATTATTCTACACGGAGACCCAGCGTGAATAGCTATACCAACACACTGCAACAGAATGAAAATGGAAGAAATGTGTGATTTTTGTACAGTCTTTTAGGTGATATTTCTGATAGAGAACGACGGCTTTAAATTGTAGGCCTGTAATTTACTAATATTATTCTACACGGAGACCTAGTGTGAATAGCTTCACAAACACACTGCAACAGAATGAAAATAGAAGAATTGTATGATTTTTGAACAGTCTTTTAGGTGATATGTCTGACAGAGAACCACGGATTTAAATTGTAGGCCTGGAATTTACTAAAATTATTCTACACGGTTACCAAGTGTGAATAGCTTCACCGACACACTGCAACGGAATGAAAATGGAAGAAATGTATGATTTTGGAAGCCTTTTCAGTGATATGTCTGACAGGGAACCAATGCTTTATATTGTATCCCTGTAATTGACTAATATTATTCTACAAGGAGACTTAGGGTGAATAGCTTCACCGTCACACTGCAACGGAATGAAAATGGAAGAATTGTATGATTTGTGGACAGTGTTTTAGGTGATATGTCTGACAGAGAACCACGGCTTTAAATTGTAGGCCTGTAATTTACTAATATTATTCTACACGGAGACTTAGTGTGAGTAGCTTCACCGACACACTGCAACGGAACGAAAATGGAAGAAATGTATGATTTTGGAAGGCTTTTCGGTGATATGTCTGACAGAGAACCACAGCTTTAAATTGTAGGCCTGTAATTTACTAATAATATTCTACATGTAGACCTAGTGTGAACAGCTTCAAAGACACACTGCAACGGAATGAAAATGGAGGAAATGTATGATTATTGAACAGTCTTTTCGGTGATATGTCTGACAGAGAAACACAGCTTTAAAGTGTAGGCCTGTTATTTACTAACATTATTCTACACTGAGACCTAGTGTGAATAGCCTCACCGACACACTGCAATGGAATGAAAATGGAAGAAATGTATGATTTTTGAACAGTCTTTTTGGTGATATGTCTGACAGAGAACCTCAGCTTTAAATTGAAGGCCTGTTATTTACTAATATTATTCTACACTGAGACCTAGTGTGAATAGCTTAACCGACACACTGCAACGGAATTAATATGGAAGAAATGTTTGATTTTTGAATAGTCTTGTTGGTGATATGTCTGACAGAGAAACATGGCTTTAAATTGTAGGCCTGTAATTTACTAAAATTATTCTACACGGAGATCAAGTGTGAATAGCTTCACCGACACACTGCAACGAAATGAAAATGGAAGAAATGTATGATTTTGGATGTCTTTTCGGTGATATGTCTGACAGGGAACCAATGCTTTATAATGTATCCCTGTAATTGACTAATAATATTCTACACGGAGACCTAGTGTGAATAGCTTCACCGACACACTGCAACGGAATGAAAATGAGAGAAATGTATGATTTTAGAAGTCTTTTCGGTGATATGTCTGACAGAGAACCACAGCTTTAAATTGTAGGCCTCTAATTTACTAATATTATTGTTCACGGAGACCCAGCGTGAATTGCTTCACCAACACACTGCAACAGTATGAAAATAGAAGAAATGTATGATTTTTGAACAGTCTTTTAGGTGATATGTCTGACAGAGAACGACGGATTGAAATTGTAGGCCTGTAATTTATAATATTATTCTACACGGAGACCTAGTGTGAATAGCTTTACAGACACACTGCATCGGAATGAAAATGGAATAATTGTATGATTTTTGAAGTCTTTTAGGTGATATGTCTGACAGAGAACGACGGCTTTAAATTGTAGGCCTGTAATTTACTAAAATTTGTAGCTTTGGCGTCTCTGCCTCCTGCTAAGCAGAGACGTCGTCCCTCTCACCTTCCTGTTCAGCGCGCGGCATCCTCCAGCGCTCCTTCCCTCGCTGCTGCCGGCGCGTGCTCCTTCCCGGGTACTGTGCTTAGGACGCGCGTGCTCTACCTCTCTCTTAAAGGGGCCGCACGCGTCATCCTAAGGAGTCCCCAGCCAATTGCCGGTGGACTTCCCATGTATAAGGCACCTCCTCCAAAATGGAGGTGCCCGAGCAAAGTTGTTTGCACTGTGTCTCACCTATGCTTCAGCCCTCAGGTTCCGCTGCTAGCCTGACTTCTCATCCAGCCTACCAGCCTGTTATCTGTCCGTTACCTGCCAGCCTGCTCACCTGGAGCGCTCTCCTGTTACCTGCCAGCTACCTGCCTTGGCTATCTGCCCGCTCACCTGGGAGCATCTGCCTGCCTCGTCTGTCAGACCGCTCATCTGGGATCGTCCATCAGTTACCTGCCTTTTACCTGCCTCGTCTGTCAGACCGCTCACCTGGGAGCGTCCACCAGTTATGTGCCTGTTACCTGTTTCGTCTGTCTGCCTGCTCACCTGGGAGCATCCACCAGTTACCTGCCCGTTACCTGCTGTGTCCGTCAGCCTGCTCACCTAGGAGAGCCCACCAGTTACCAATCTGTTACCCGCCTCGTCTGTCTGCCCGCTCACCTGGGAGCACCTGCCTGTTTTCAGCCAGCCTGCCTGGATACCTTGCCGTCACTTGCTGTGACCACCTTCCTGGTGAACCTAAAGACTGCTACTCGCCCTGCTTTCTTGAACTGTGACCACCTGTCAGCTACCAGAGATTTCCGCCTGCTTGCCGTGTCCATCCAACATACCGGTCAGTCCCTGCCATCTGACCCGTGGGAGCCACCTGCTCTCTTACAAGGTCGTCCCCAGAGTAGCACCTGGTCCCTCTGCCCGGATCCTCCCTGGTCACGGTGACGTTAGCTGCCATACGACCAGGGTCGGTTCGGGTGGATACTTAGTCACGCCCCTCTGGGTCCCTCCTTGCACCTCGGCACAGAGGTTTCACCACCCGGACCCGTAACAGTTTGCTTGGGCCATGGAACCCGGTGGTCCCCAGATCTCCGATCTGCACCAGGAAGTCTTACGTCAGAAAACTCAGCAGGAAGTGGTACTGGCCTATCTACGGTCCGTTAACTCTCGTCTAGGCGTTTTGTGTGACTCGTCTATGTCTACCTCTGGCCCAGCCGTGCCTATTCCTGCAGTACCGCAATCCAGTCCCTTCATGGCACCCGGCTATGGACCTCGGCTTCTGGCACCTCCACGCTTTGCCGGCGGACCTGCTTTAGCTCGGGGTTTCATAAACCAGTGCACCCTGCACTTTGAGCTATTGGCATACCAGTTCATGTCCGACCGGGCCAAGGTGGCCTTCATCATGTCCCATCTCACTGGGGAGGCACTGGCATTGCTAAATCCCCTGTGGGAGAGAGGGGACCCCCTGGTGTCCGACCTGACATCTTTCCTCGCTGCTTTCCGGAAAGTTTTCGATGAAGACTCTTCTGCCTCCTCTCTGCTACGTCTCTGCCAAGAGAGTCTCATCGTGGGCCAATATGCCATACAGTTCCGCACCCTCGCTTCTGAGCTTACGTGGGAAAATGATTCCCTGGTGTCCGTCTTCTGGGAAGGTCTTTCCGGCCAGATTAAGGATGAGTTAGCTGGTCGGGACATTCCTACCACTCTGGATGACCTGGTGTTACTCGCTACCCGGATTGACATCCGGTTCCAAGAACGTGCCAAAGAGACCGCCTGGGAGAGATACTTTTCTCGCTCTGCTCCTACTTCCCTGAGACCTGCCTCTCAACCAGTCACTCCCCGGGCGCACTCGCCTGAACCTATGCAGATCGACCAGACCAAGATGGTCAAATCTCTCCAAGAATCTCGCCGAGCCGAGGGAAGCTGTTTCTATTGTACCAGTATGGAGCCCTCCATCCGTTCCTGCCCGGAGAAGCCGGGAAATGCCAGTGTCTAGGACCGCTCAGAGAGGTCATCCTAGACAAAAGTAAGCCCTCTCCGTCTCTGACCTTGTCGGTCTCTATTGCTTGGGGAGAAAACCGTCCTTTGAACTCACCCACCTGGATTCTGGAGCTGCTGGAAACCTCATCTCCCAGTCTTTGGTAGAGAGATACCATATTCCCACCAAGCCCCTGGCTGAACCATTGTTAGTCGCCTCCGTGGAAGACTTCTCCCGGTGACCATCCTGCTCGTCACTGAACCCATAACCCTGCAGGTGGGAATGCTGTACTCTGTGGAAATCTCATTCCATGTGCTGTCCGTACACTCTCACTCCCTGTTGCTAGGTCTACCTTGGCTCCAGACACACAAACCGGTATTGAACTGGCGATCCGGTGAAGTACTCCGGTGGGGTCCAGACTGCCATAAGACCTGCCTGGTTCCGGTCCGCCCAGCTCGCCCTCCGCCTACTCCAGCTAATCTACCAGGTCTCCCAGCTCCTTACTGGCCCTATGTGACGTCTTCGGTAAAAAGGAGGCAGAGACGATGCCACCCCATAGGCAATATGACTGCCCGATCGACCTGGTACCTGGCGCCACTCCTCCCCGTGGGCGTATCTACCCGTTGTCTGCAGCCGAGACCCGGGCCATGTCTGAATACATTGAAGAAAATCTGGCTAGGGGATTTATCCGAAAATCTACCTCCCCGGCTGGAGCCGGATTCTTCTTTGTTAAAAAGAAAGACGGCTCGCTACGTCCCTGTATTGACTACAGAGGACTCAATCTAATCACTGTAAAAAACAAATACCCCCTGTTGCTCATCTCCAAATTGTTTGACCGTCTTAAGGGCGCCAGGATCTTCTCCAAGCTGGATCTACGAGGAGCATATAACCTGGTCCGTATCCGTCAAGGAGATGAGTGGAAGACAGCATTCAATACCCGGGACGGTCACTATGAGTACCTTGTGATGCCCTTTGGTCTCTTTAACACTCCCGCTGTATTTCAAAAGCTGGTTAGCGACATCTTCTGTGACCTCCTGTACTCCTGCGTAGTGGTATACCGGGATGATATCTTGGTCTTCTCTCCGGATCTCCCCACACACCGAAGGGATGTTTGTCAGGTCCTGCTTAGGCTTCGGCAGAACCACCTCTATGCCAAATACGAGAAGTGCCTCTTCGACCAGACCTCCCTACCTTTCTTGGGCTATGTTATCTCCCAGACAGGTCTGCAAATGGATCCCGAGAAGCTCTCTTCCGTTCTAAAATGGCCCCGTCCAGAAGGTTTGAAGGCGATACAGCGATTCCTATGCTTCGCGGATTACTATCGTATTTTCATCCCACACTTCTCGTCCCGGACTGCTCCCATATCTGCGGTTACCCGTAAGGGGGCTAATCCCAAGGTTTGGTCGCCTGAAGCCGAGGAGGCCTTCCTTTCTTTAAAGAAAGCCTTCGCCTCTGCTCCCGTCCTGCACTATCTGGACTGTAATAAACAATTCTACCTGGAGCTTGATGCCTCCTCCTCCGGAGCTGGAGCGGTACTCACCCAAAAATCTTCTATCGGGAGAATGGTAACCTGCGGCTTCGTCTCCCAAATCTTCTCCTCGTCTGAGCGCAACTACTCCATAGGAGACCGTGAACTGCTAGCCGTCAAATTGGCACTGGGGGAGTGGCGATATCTGCTTGAAGGGGCCATATATCCGGTAATTATCTACGCGGATCACAAAAACCTGGCATATCTCCAAAATGCCCAGAGACTCAATCCTCGCCAGGCCCGGTGGTCATTGTTTTTTGCCCGCTTCGACTTCATTCTTCATTTCCGCCCGGCGGATAAGAACGTCAAAGCTGATGCCTTGTCCCAGTCCTTCCTGTCCTCTGATCAAGAGGAGGAGCCTACGCACATCATTGACTCCTCCAAGGTGATGAATGTGGTCCCCTTGGATTTTACTCGTCTTCCACCCGGTAAGACGTTTGTAGCAGTACTAGATCGGGAGAGGGTTCTTCGCTGGGGACATTCTTCTAAACTAGCTGGCCATGCTGGCCAAAAGAAGACCTTCCAGCTCATTAAACAGCATTACTGGTGGCCTACCCTGCGTAAGGACGTTGTAGACTTCGTCGCTGCCTGTTCATCCTGTGCCCGTAACAAAGTTCCTTGACATCTACCAGCTGGCCATCTCTTGCCCCTGCCCGTACCTGCTGCTCCATGGCAGCACATTGCTATGGACTTTATCACCGATCTTCCTGTTTCTGCCGGTTGTACAGTCATTTGGGTGGTCGTTGACCGCTTTTCTAAAATGGCCCACTTCATTCCCCTGCCTGGTCTCCCATCTGCACCCGAGCAGGCTAAAGACTTTATCTTCCGTCTCCATGGCCTACCCCTCCACATCTTGTCGGATCATGGGGATCAGTTCACCTCACGCTTTTGGAGAGCCACATGTAAGCTGCTAGACGTCACCCTGGATTTCTCCTCCGCTTACCACCCACAGTCCAATGGTCAAGTGGAGCGGATAAATCAGATCCTGACCAGCTACCTCCGGCACTTCGTTAATGCCCACCATTCAGATTGGGTGGATCTCCTACCATGGGACGAGTTCTCTTATAATAACGATGAGAGCGAATCCTCTTCCAAATCCCCATTCTTTATTGTCTATGGCCAGTACCCCCAGATTCCAGTTCCTGTCTCCGCTTCTGTGGACAACCCTGCCGCAAAGTCTCTTGTCAGCGAATTTTCTACTATTTGGGAGAGTACCAGGTCCGCTCTTCTTCTGTCCTCCGAGCGGATGAAGAGATATGCTGATAAGAGACGTCTGGATCCACCTCAATTCCATCCGGGAGACAAAGTTTGGCTCTCTTCCAAATATGTGCGGCTCAAAGTACCCTCCTACAAGTTGGGTCCTCGGTTCATCGGACCCTTCGAAGTCCTCAGGCAAATTAACCCAGTTGCCTACAAATTAAAACTCCCGGCAACCCTACACATTCCCAACTCCTTCCACGTATCCCTCCTCAAACCCGTTGTCCTTAACACTTTTTCCGACAATCCAGGTACTCCTCCTACTCCAGTTTCTGCTGAGGATGTCTTTGAAGAGGAGAGTATCCTGGCCACCAAGAGGGTAAGAGGGAGAACCTTTTTTCTGGTGGATTGGAAGGGGTTTGGTCCAGAGGAAAGAACTTGGGAACCCAGGGAGAACATCAACGCTCTGCTTCTCCTTGAGAAATTTCTCTCTGGCCTAAAAAAAGGGGGGCTTAAAGGGGGGGTACTGTAGCATCGGCGTCTCTGCCTCCTGCTAGGCAGAGACGCCGTCCCTCTCACCTTCCTGTTCAGTGCACGGCGTCCTCCAGCGCTCCTTCCCTCGCTGCTGCCGGCGCGCGCTCCTTCCCGGACACTGTGCTTAGGGTGCGCGCGTGCTCCCCCTCTCTTAAAGGGGCCGCGCACGTAGTCCTAAGGAGTCCCCAGCCAATTGCCGGAGGACTTCCCATATATAAGGCACCTCCTCCAAAATGGAGGTGCCCGAGCAAAGTGGTTTGCACTGTCTCACCTGTGCTTCAGCCCTCAGGTTCCGCTGCTAGCCTGACTTCTCATCCAGCCTGCCAGCCTGATATCTGTCCGTTACCTGCCGAGCCTGCCAGCCTGCTCACCTGGAGTGCTCACCTGTTACCTGTCTGCTACCTGCCTTGGCAATCTGCCCTCTCACCTGGGAGTATCCGCCTGCCTCGTCTGTCAGACCGCTCACCTGGGAGCGTCCACCAGTTACCTGCCTGTTACCTGCTGTGTCCGTCAGCCCGCTCTCCTGGGAGCGCCCACCAGTTAGCTGACAGTTACCCGCCTCATCTGTCTGCCCGCTCACCTGGGAGCACCTGCCTGTTTTCTGCCAGCCTGCCTGGAGACCCTGCCATCACTTGCTGTGACCACCTTCCGGGTAAACCTAAAGACTGCTACTCGCCCTGCTTTCTCGAACTGTGACCAAATCTCAGCTACCAGAGACTTCCGACTGCTTGCAGTGTCCATCCACCATACCGGTCTGTCCCAGGCATCTGACTCGTGGGAGCCACCTGCTCTCTTACAAGGTCGTCCCCAGAGTAGCACCTGGTCCCTCTGCCCGGATCCTCCCTGGTCACGGTGTCGATAGCTGCCGTACGCCCAGGGTCGGTTTCGGTGGATACTTAGTCACGCCCCTCTGGGTCCCTCCTTGCACCTCGGCACAGAGGATCCACCACCCGGACCCGTAACAATAATATTCTACACAAAGACCAAGTGTGAATAGCTTCACCAACACACTGCAAAGGAAAGAAAATGGAAGAAATGTATGAGTTTGGAAGTCTTTTCGGTGATATATCTGACATAAGACCGTGGATTTATATTGTATCCCTGTAATTTACTAATATTATTCTACACGGAAAACTAGTGTGAATAGCTTCACCGACACACTGCAACCGAATGAAAATGGAAGAAATGTATGATTTTTGAACAGGATTTTAGGTGATATGTCTGACAGAGAACCATGGCTTTATATTGTATCCTTGTATTTACTAATATTTTCTACACGGAGACCTAGTGTGAATAGCTTCACCGACACACTGCAACCGAATGAAAATGGAAGAAATGTATGATTTTGGAAGTCTTTTCGGTGATATGTCTGAAAGGGAACCATTGCTTTATTTTGTATCCCTGTAATTGACTAATATTATTCTGCACGGAGACCTAGTGTGAATAGCTTCACCGACCTACTGCAACGGAATGAAAATGGAATAAATGTATGATTTTAATAGTCCTTTCGGTGATATGTCTGACAGAGAAACACGGATTTAAATTGTAGGCCTCTAACTTACTAAGATAATTTCACACGGAGACCAAGTGTGAATAGCTTCACCGACACACTGCAAAGGAATGAAAATGGAAGAATTGTATCATTTTTGAACAGTCTTTTAGGTGATATGTCTGACAGAGAACCATGGCTTTAAATTGTAGGCCTCTCATTTACTAATATTATTCTACACGGAGACCAAGTATGAATAGCTTCACCAACAAACTGCAACAGAATGAAAATGGAAGAAATGTATGATTTTTGAACAGTCTTATAGGTGATATGTCTGACAGAGAATGACGGCTTTAAATTGTAGGCCTCTAATTTACTAATATTATTCTACACGGAGACCTACTGTGAGTAGCTTCACCGATACACTGCAACGGAACGAAAATGTAAGAAATGTATTATTTTGGAAGTCTTTTCAGTGATATGTCTGACAGGGAACCATTACTTTATATTGTATCCCTGTAATTGATTAATATTATTCTACATGGAGACCCAGCGTGAATAGCTCCACCAACACAATGCAACAGAATGAAAATGGAAGAATTGTATGATTTTTGTACAGTATTTTAGGTGATATGTCTGACAGAGAACCATAGCTTTAAATTGTAGGCCTGTAATTTACTAATATTATTCTACACAGAGAACTAGTGTGAGTAGCTTCACAGACACACTGCAACGGAACCGAAATTGAAGAAAAGTATGATTTTGGAAGTCTTTTCGGTGATATGTCTGACAGAGAACTATGGCTTTATATTTAGGCCTTTAATTTACTAATATTATTCTATACGGAGACCTAGTGTGAAAAGCTTCACCAACACACTGCAACGGAATGAAAAAGGAATAAATGAATGATTTTAGAAATCTTTTCGGTGATATGTCTGACAGAGAACCGTGGCTTTAAACTGTAGGCCTGTAATTAACTAATATTATTCTTCACGGAGACCTAGTGTGAATAGCTTTACCGACAGACTGCAACGGAATGAAAATGGAAGAAATGTATGATTTTTGAACAGTCTTTTCAGTGATATGTCTGACAGAGAACCACAGCTTTAAATTGTAGGCTTGTAATTTATTACTATTATTCTACACTGAGACCTAGTGTGAATAGATTAACTGACACACTGCAACGGAATGAAAATGGAAGAAATTTATGATTTTTGAACAGTCTTTTAGGTGATATGTCTAACAGAGAATGACGGCTTTAAATTGTAGGCCTGTAATTTACTAATATTAATCTACACGGAGACCTAGTTTGAATAGCATCACCGGCACACTGCAACGGAATGAAAATGGAAGAAATGTATGAATTTAGAAGTCTTTTTGGTGATATTTCTGAGAGAGAGCCACGGCTTTAAATTGTAGGCCACTAATTTACTAATATTATTCTACACGGAGACCAAGTGTGAATAGCTTCACCTACACACTGCAACGGAATGAAAGTGAAAGAATTGTATGATTTTTGAACAGTCTTTTAGGTGATATGTCTGACAGAGAACCAAGGCTTTAAATTGTAGGCATCTAATTTACTAATATTATTCTACACGGAGACCCAGCGTGTATAACTTCACTAACACACTGCAACATAATGAAAATGGAAGAAATGTATGGTATTTGAACAGTCTTTTAGGTGATATGTCTGACACAGAATGACGGCTTTATATTGTAGGCCTCTAATTTACTAATATTATTCTACAAGGAGACCCAGTGTAAATAGCTTCACCAACACACTGCAACGGAATGAAAATGGAAGAAATGTATGATTTTTGGACAGTCTTTTAGGTGATATGTCTGACAGAGAACCAAAGCTTTAAATTGTAGGCCTGTAATTTACTAATATTATTCTACACGGAGATCTAGTGTGAGTAGCTTCACCGACACACTGCAACGGAATGAAAATGGAAGAAATGTATGATTTTGGAAGTCTTTTCTGTGACATGTCTGACAGAGAACCATGGCTTTATATTGTAGGCCTGTAATTTACTAATATTATTCTACACGGAGACCTGGTGTGAATAGCTTCACCGACACACTGCAAAGGAATGGAAATGGAAGAAATGTATGATTTAAGAAGTCATTTCGGTGATTTGTCTGATAGAGAACCATGGCTGTAAATTGTAGGCCTGTAATTTACTAATATTATTGTACAAGTAGACCTAGTATGAATTGCTACACCGACACCCTGCAATGGAATGAAAATGGAAAAAATGTATGACTTTTGAAAAGTCTTTTCGGTGATATGTATGACAGAGAACCACGGATTTAAATTGTAGGCTTTGAATTTACTATTATTTTTCTACACAAAGACCAAGTGTGAATAGCTTCACTGACACACTGCAACGGAATGAAAATGGAAGAAATGTATGAGTTTGGAAGTCTTTTCGGTGATAAGTCTGACAGAGTACCATGGATTTATATTGCATCACTGTAATTTACTAATGTTATTCTACATGGAGACCTAGTGTGAATAGCTTCACCGACACACTGCAAAGGAATGAAAATGGAAGAAATGTATAATTTTTTAACAGTATTTTAGGTTATATGTCTGACAAAGAATGACGGCTTTAAATTGTAGGCCTGTAATTTACTAATATTATTCTACATGGAGACCTAGTGTGAATAGCTTCACCGACACACTGTAACGGAATAAAAACTGAAGAAATGTATGATTTTAGAAGTTTTTTTTTAGTGATATGTCTGACAGAGATCCACAGCTTTAAATTGTAGGCCTATAATTTGCTAATATTATTCTACAAAGAGACCTAGTGTGAATAGCTTCACCAACACACTGCAACAGAATGAAAATGGAAGAAATGTATGATATTTGAACAGTCTTTTAGGTGATATGTCTGACAGAGAACCACGGCTTTCAATTGTAGGCCTCTAATTTACTAATATTATTCTACACGGAGACCCAGCGTGAATAGCTTCACCAACACTCTGCAACAGAATGAAAATGGAAGAAATGTATGATATTTGAACAGTCTTTTAGGTGATATGTCTCACAGAGAATGACGGCTTTAAATTGTAGACCTGTAATTAACTAATATTATTCTACACGGAGACCTAGTGTGAATAGGTTCAAAGACACACTGCAATGGAATGAAAAAAGAAGAAATGTATGATTTTTGAACAAGCTTTTAGGGGATTATGTCTGACAGAGAACCATGGCTTTATATTGTATCCCTGTAATTTACTAATATTATTCTACACGGAGACCTTGTGTGAGTAGCTTCACCGACACACTGCAACGCAAAGAAAATGGAAGAAATGTATGATATGGGAAGTCTTTTCGGTGATATGTCTGACAGGGAACCATTGCTTTATATTGTATCCCTGTAATTGACTAATATTATTCTACACGGAGACTCAGTGTGAATAGCTTCACTGACACACTGCAACAGAATGAAAATGGAAGAATTGTATGAATTTAGAAGTCTTTTTGGTGATATGTCTGACAGAGAACCACGGCTTTAAATTGTAGGCCTCTAATTTACTAATATTATTCTTCACGGAGGCCGAGTGTGAATAGCTTCACCGACACACTGCAACGGAATGAAAATGGAAGAATTGTGTGATATTTGAACAGTCTTTTAGGTGATATGTCTGACAGAGAATGACGGCTTTAAATTGTAGACCTGTAATTAACTAATATTATTCTACACGGAGACCTAGTGTGAATAGCTTCAAAGACACACTGCAACGGAATGAAAAAAGAAGAAATGTATGATTTTTAACAAGCTTTTAGGGGATTATGTCTGACAGAGAACCATGGCTTTATATTGTATCCCTGTAATTTACTAATATTATTCTACACGGAGACCTAGTGTGAGTAGCTTCACCGACACACTGCGACGGAACGAAAATGGAAGAAATGTATGATTTTGGAAGACTTTTCGGTGATATGTCTGACAGGGAACCATTGCTTTATATTGTATACCTGTAATTAACTAATATTATTCTACACGGAGACCTAGTGTGAATAGCTTCACCGACACACTGCTACGGAATGAAAATGGAAGAAATGTATGATTTTTGAACAGTCTTTTCGGTGATATGTCTGACAGAGAACCACGGCTTTAAATTGTAGGCTTGTAATTTACTACTATTATTCTACACTGAGACCTAGTGTGAATAGCTTAACTGACACACTGCAACGGAATGAAAATGGAAGAAATTTATGATTTTTGAACAGTCTTTTAGGTGATATGTCTAACAGAGAATGACGGCTTTAAATTGTAGGCCTGTAATTTACTAATATTATTCTACACGGAGACCTAGTTTGAATAGCTTCACCGACACACTGCAACGGAATGAAAATGGAAGAAATGTATGAATTTAGAAGTCTTTTTGGTGATATTTCTGAGAGAGAGACACGGCTTTAAATTGTAGGCAACTAATTTACTAATATTATTCTACACGGAGACCAAGTGTGAATAGCTTCACCTACACACTGCAACGGAATGAAAGTGAAAGAATTGTATGATTTTTGAACAGTCTTTTAGGTGATATGTCTGACATAGAACCACGGCTTTAAATTGTAGGCCTGTAATTTACTAATATTATTCTACACGGAGACCTAGTGTGAATAGCTTCACCGACACACTGCAATGGAATAAAAACGGCAGAAATGTATGATTTTAGAAGGTTTTTTTTAGTGATATGTCTGACAGAGAAACACAACTTTAAATTGTAGGCCTGAAATTTGCTAATACTATTCTACAAAGAGATCTAGTGTGAATAGCTTCACCAACACAGTGCAACGGAATGAAAATGGAAGAAATGTATGATTTTTGAACACTCTTTTAGGTGATATGTCTGACAGAGAATGACGGCTTTAAATTGTAGGCCTGTAATTTACTAATATTATTCTACACGGAGACCTAGTTTGAATAGCTACACCGACACACTGCAACGGAATGAAAATGGAAGAAATGTATGAATTTAGAAGTCTTTTTAGTGATATGTCTGAGAGAGAGCCACGGCTTTAAATTGTAGGCCACTAATTTACTAATATTATTCTACTTGGAGACCAAGTGTGAATAGCTTCACCGACACACTGCAACGGATTGAAAATGGAAGAATTGTATGATTTTTGAACAGTGTTTTAGGTGATGTGTCTGACAGAGAACCAAGGCTTTAAATTGTAGGCGTTAATTTACTAATGTTTTTCTACACGGAGACCCAGCGTAAATAGCTTCACCAAAACACTGCAACAGAATTAAAATGGAAGAAATGTATGGTATTTGAACAGTCTTTTAGGTGATATGTCTGACACAGAATGACGGCTTTATATTGTAGGCCTCTAATTTACTAATATTATTCTACACGTAGACCCAATGTAAATAGCTTCACCAACACACTGCAACAGAATGAAAATGGAAGAAATGTATGATTTTTGGAAGTCTTGTAGGTGATATGTCTGACAGAGAACCAAAGCTTTAAATTGTAGGCCTGTAATTTACTAATATTATTCTACACGGAGACCTAGTGTGAGTAGCTTCACCGACACACTGCAATGGAATGAAAATGAAAGAAATGTATGATTTTGGAAGTCTTTTCCGTGACAAGTCTGAGAGAACCATGGTTATATATTGTAAGCCTTTAATTTACTAATATTATTCTACACGGAGACCTAGTGTGAATAGCTTCACCGACACACTGCAAAGGAATGGAAATGGAAGAAATGTATGATTTTAAAAGTCATTTCGGTGATTTGTCTGATAGAAAACCATGGCTGTAAATTGTAGGCCTGTAATTTACTAATATTATTCTACAAGAAGACCTAGTATGAATAGCTACACCGACACCCTGCAATGGAATGAAAATGGAAAAAATGTATGACTTTTGAACAGTCTTTTCGGTGATACGTATGACAGAGAACTACGGATTTAAATTGTAGGCCTGTACTTTACTATAATTTTTCTACACAAAGACCAAGTGTGAATAGCTTCACTGACACACTGCAACGGAAGGAAAATGGAAGAAATATATGAGTTTGTAAGTCTTTTCGGTGATATGTCTGACAGAGGACCATGGATTTATATTGTAGGCCTGTTATTTACTAATATTATTCCACACTGAGACCTAGTGTGAATAGCTTCACCGACACACTGCAACGGAATGAAAATGGAAGAAATGTATAATTTTTGAACAGTATTTTAGGCTATATGTCTGACAGAGAATGACGGCTTTAAATTGTAGGCCTGTAATTTACTAATATTATTCTACACGGAGACCTAGTGTGAATAGCTTCACCAACACACTGCAACAGAGTGAAAATGGAAGAAATGTATGATTTTTGAACAGTCTTTTCTGTGATATCTCTGACAAAGAACCACCGCTTTAAATTGTAGACCTTCTAATTTACTAATATTATTCTACACAAAGACCAAGTGTGAACAGATTCACCGACACACTGCAATGAAATGAAAATGGAAGAAATATATAATTTTTGAACAGTCTTTTAGGTGATATGTCTATCAGAGAACCACGGCTTTAAATTGTAGGCCTCTAATTTTCTAATATTATTCTGCACGGAGACCCAGCGTGAATAGCTTCACTAACACACTGCAATAGAATGAAAATGGAAGAAATGTATGATTTGAGAAGTTTTTTTGGTGATATGTCTGAAAGACAACCACAGCTTTATATTGTAGGCCAGTATTCGCTAATATTATTCTACAAAGGGACCTACTGTGATTAGCTTTACCAAAACACTGCATCGGAATGAAAATGGAAGAAATGTTTGATTTTTGTAGTCTTTTTTGTGTTATGTCTGACAGAGAACCACGGCTTTAAATTTTAGGCCTGTAATTTACTAATATTATCTTACACGGAGACCTAGTGTGAATAGCTTCACTGACATGCTGCAACGGAATGAAATTGGAAGAAATGTATGATTTTAGAAGTCTTTTCGGTGATATGTCTGACAGAGAACCATGGCTTTAAATTTTAAGCCTGTAATTCACTAATATTATTCTATATGGAGACCTAGTGTGAATAGCTTCACCGACACACTGCAACAGAATGAAAATGGAAGAAATGTATGATTTTTGAACAGTCTTTTCAGTGATATGTCTGACAGAGAACCACGGCTGTAAATTGTAGGCCTGTAATTTACTAATATTATTCTGCAAGAAGACCTAGTATGAATAGCATTACAGACACCCTGCAATGGAATGAAAATGGAAAAAATGTATGACTTTTGAACAGACTTTCCGGTGATACGTATGACAGAGAACCACGGATTTAAATTGTAGGCCTGTAATTTACTATAATTTTTCTACACAAACACCAAGTATGAATAGCTTCACTGACACACTGCAACGGAAGGAAAATGGAAGAAATGTATGAGTTTGGAAGTCTTTTCGGTGATATGTCTGACATAGGACCATGGATTTATATTGTAGGCCTGTTATTTACTAATATTATTCCACACTGAGACCTAGTGTGAATAGCTTCACCGACACACTGCAACGGAATGAAAATGGAAGAAATTTATAATTTTTGAACAGTATTTTAGGTTATATGTCTGACAGAGAATGACGGCTTGAAATTGTAAGCCTGTAATTTACTAATATTATTCTACACGGAGACCTAGTGTGAATAGCTTCACCAACACACTGCAACAGAGTGAAAATGGAAGAAATGTATGATTTTTGAACAGTCTTTTAGGTAATATGTCTGACAGAGAATGAAGGCTTTAAATTGTAGGCCAGTAATTTACTGATATTACGCTATACGGAGACCTAGTGTGAATAGCTTCACCGACACACTGCAACGGAATGAAAAACGAAGAAATGTATGATTTTTGAACAAGGCTTTTAGGAGATATGTCTGACAGAGAACCACAGCTTTAAATTGTAGGCCTGTAATTTACTAATATTATTCTACACGGAGACCTAGTGTGAGTAGCTTCACCGACACACTACAATGGAACGAAAATGGAAGAAATGTATGATTTTGGAAGTCTTTTCAGTGATATGTGTGACCGAGAACTATGGCTTTATTTTGTGTCCCTGTAATTTACTAATA